>NW_022145602.1:24929148-25673832 GCF_000002235.5 Strongylocentrotus purpuratus
GAAATAAAATTACGATTCCGCATTTCCAATTTAGTTGAAATATTCCCTAATTTTAAAGTGAAACACGGGGTTTTGGAAACACAACATGAAATTATATGTACAAAGATTCAAGCATGGGAACCTCAAGCAAACCAAATTTGAGTCCACTTGAATAAATGTTGAGAAGTAAAATATTTTTTCTGACGAATTTGGCAGGGAAAGTCTATCAAAGTTTTGGCATTCCGAGTATAAACTGGGAAAAAAAAGCAGAGAATAAATGTAAATAATATTTTATATCATTAACAAATGAAACGTATGATATTTCCAACATGGACACACAAGTGCATATGCTATTATCTTAATGACGAAGATATAACAAATAACTGCAGAAGATACCAAATATTAGAAACTTCCTTTATTTTGTAACTTCTATGGTTGCTTCATTATTTATTTTTCGTCAATCACAGCATAAATATTTATACACATATGAATATATTTATGACAGGCCATTTTATTAGTGTTGGGACTTAGAGTACAATATACTCTGTATCTACTTTTATCTATTTTGAGATTGATGTTTTAATACGTAGGATAGGGAATCGGTCTGGTCATTTAACGTTTTCCTCCATAGGCTTTGACCATCTACCGTCGCCATTAATATGAAATACATTAATGCGGAGCATGACCGTTAAATAAATAAGAATGGATGACTTGGTGTAAATCAACTAAAACATTTTAATTCTGTCTTTGAAAAAGGAAAGCAAGATATACATTTCACTTACAGTCTAAAAACTTTGTCACGTGTGATTTTCTGTCTTGTAACAAATGAGTATCGCACTCTCTTTAAAGACAAATATAATTACAAATGATAAAAAGAAAATGTTAACGTAATTCGCTCTAAACATTTAAATAGTTCGTTAAAGTGTTTAAATAATATTAAATTTCCCTGAACTTGAAGAGGATTATTTTGACTGGGGCAGCACGATCGGTATGACGTTAGTGTTCGATTGCACTTACGGGTTTAATATCACCAAATGGGCACGTTTACTCCAACGTCACAACAATACCATACATACGTTGGATGCCACAAACCAGGTGAGGCTTTTGAACAGACTCCTTATCACGGTCTTCCTTTTTTTTTTGGGGGGGGGGGGAGGGGCATGATAGGAAGTACCGTATATGATAATATATATATATATATATATATATATATATATATATATATATATATATATATATATATATTATTTTTTTTTTTTTTTTGGGGGGGGGGGGGCTAAAAGATCGTAAAATGTCTGTGTGTAAAATCAAATTTGTAATTACGTTCGAAATGTCATCAGCATAATTATCGAAATCTTGCTCAAAATGATGCACGTCGAAAAACAAATTTATTTAAGGACAATTCAAAGATTTAAGAAGAGCTAAAAAAAAAAAAAAAAAAAGGAATCTGCAAATGCTTAACAAATCTTGATTGTCTATCCTATTTGTATAAACTCTTGCAGTCGTATAATGGCGGAGGCTTTGGAAGCAAAATTTTACTCCGCCATTCCCTCTATGAAGTGGAACCCCACCCCTTAGGATAGGATTAAGGCTTGTGTAATAGAGCATTGCTATACTAATTTTCCTATGTTTCTGAATCTTTTTCTTTTCTGTTTAGAGAACTTTTTTTCTTAGAGAAGAACTAAGGATATTTCCATGAGTTTGAAATAACTGAATCAACAGATCATTTTACTAATACGCAACGATGACACATAATATTATGATATGTTTCCATTATAGGACATGTTCATAATCCCACACCTAACGTAGTGGGTTTGGCGCCATTTTATTCAAATTAATGTTGGGTTAATGCACCACAGACATACACCACATAAATAATAGTTGGAAAAGAATCTTTCCTAAGAAATTCATCTTCAAAATCTTCAAGAGAAACGAATGAAAATCAGGAATGAAAATAAACGAAAATACACGAGCCTGTGCTATGAATATGATGGTTATTTGGTATATTTACCTGACTGGTAAGAAAGCATCCGTATGTTCATCGGTCAGCTAATTTGATTCGAGTCGTCTCCAAGGGAATAGGTAAATGGAGCAATGCCTTACCAACGGACAATATCGCATTTACTTGAATTAGACCCCTAGGATACCGGAACTCCGCTCTCCCATTAAAGCCTTCGTATGGTATGAGTCTATTGATAAGATAAAAATAAATGAATATAACCAAAGAAAGGAGAACAAGATGGCAAAAAGAAAGTCGCTTCATACACGTATAAAAGTCGTTTAAAAGTTTAAAAACTGCATATTAATTATGATTATGCGGATTACACGTACATTGTCAACGTCTGTCAGCAGCTTGGTTTCGGGAAACTATTGTGGTGGAATGTCTTTGCACATATCAGCTCGTACATTATGTCGTGGGTGTACACCTACATTTTGACGTTTTACACGATCACGTTTTCTACATTGTATACCAAATATCTAGTATTCGTCTCTATCATACACCAGATGAGGCGTTTGATTATTGCCTCTTTAAGGTCGAAAAATAAACGGCTAATAATTTCATTGTTTGACGGTAATTCAATTGAATGATCCGAGTTGGAATAGCAGAGGGGAATGGAGAACTGGACTTGTGATTGTGAGTGCATTTATTAACCCACCGTTATCTTTTTAGAGGCGGGGCGATCATTCTCACATCATGCTCATTATTACCATCATCCTTATACCATCATCATTACACTACACATTTGACTCTTCGTTATTTAGATAGCTGTAAATATATCGAGCTCCGATGAAAGATAGAGTGAAGATTTCCTCTATCCGCCTCCCACCCACCCATACTTTTGTTAAAAGTCGTGAATAACTACATAGAATGACAACATGTTTACATATATAAAAAAGACAATGTCCCCCTTTAAAAACGTTTATCATTAAAACCTTTTTAAAAACTTAACCTTTAACCTGACATAGCCTCCCCCCCCCCCCCCAAACACAGTTACACTCTGGAAAAGAAGATCCTTGGCTATGTTTATCCTGATTATGTTATGCAATTCTTTATTTGATTTTCTCACTCTCTCTCTCTCTCTCTCTGTATATATTTGTTAATCATTCTTTATATGTATATGTTCCTTCTGTATTTGAACAACTCCCGCCCCCCCCCCTTTCCTCAGTTGGAGCAGGGATCATCTTTTTCAAACCGCGATGTAAGCGAGAAACAAAGTGGGGGTCCTTTTTAAGCGCTAGATTTCTGGTCACCTTTTGGGGGCTTGTCTCGGCGCGGCGTTCATACTCCTTTTTTGTATTGGTAACAGGCAAAAATCACGTTTTATCTCGAATATTAACAATAATTCAAACAACTTACTGGATAAGAAGCTGCTTATTATGAATACATGCACTCCACCAAGGCTGCTCGTTTTATGCATAGTCACACACACACCAAGCATACGTCAGATCCCACAAAGAAGGTGGGACGGTTATAATTAGACACATGCAAGGGCACAGTTAACAACCTTGTAAACTTTGTCATGCGCATAACTTTTTTGGATTATGACCAGTCACTGATTAAAGGCATCGTTAAACGTTGTTAAATATGAGATGTATAGCCCTTCGTGTTATTAGTGTATGTGATATGGTTTAAAAGAATCATGTAGTGCCTCAAAAAAGTTTAAAAAATTGAATGACCGGTTTTACCATACTCATTTCCCCCATCACACTGTAGTGTTATATTAACCGTTAGGAAAACGCAAAAGTGGATTTCGATTTCCAATCATAAATATCTTGATAATCAAACAGGCGATCGGCTTGTAAAAGTCGTGTGATTCCTGACTGATCTAAAGGTTTATAATTATTATCGCAGCATGAGCTAAATCCATGATTTTGTTTTAGAACCTGAAATGTCGATGTTTTAATATAAATATTGATGTCAATGATATAAATTATAATAATCATAATAATCATGATAGTAACGGTAGTAGTAATAATGTTGATAATGATATTATATTTATCTGTTACAACGTGATGATGGTGTAAATGGTTAACAGTAACAATATGTTACTATACCTGTCATGAAATCACAACTTTTAAACAAATTGTCATGCAATGTTTATTTTTTTTCCTTCTTCTTTATTCCTTCTTTTTTCTCCCTTTTTTCTCCATTTTTCTTCTCCTCATCTATCTTTTCTTTTTAAAGCTTTATTTTAACGAATATCTGGTGCATCTAGTCGGGTGTGGGGAGGAAGGTCTGCGGATCACAGTTATTTGGTTAACTTTTTCCATACCCGGGCAGCTCGACCAGATCTACCTGCTATTGCAATATTTCTATAAGTTTTCTATTGATTTTTTAATCTCAATTTATGTTTTTTATATGTTGTATTATGTGACTTGATTTGCCAAATAAAATAATAATAATAATAATAATAATAATGAGGCAATGTTACCGAGTCACTTCAAAGGCATCGTCTAACAATGTTAAATCTGAGATGCACGGCTCTACGTGACATCAGTGTCTGTATTATGGTAAAATATTGAATCGCCCCCCAAAAAAATCGCCATTCAAAATGATCAAGAAGTGCCTCAAAAAAATAAAAAAATCTTTGAGTGAACGTTTTTACCATACTCATTTTTCCCAACAGACTGTAGTATTTTTTTTTTTAACCGTTAGGAAAACGCAAAAATTGATAATCAGTCAGGCAATCAGCTTGTGAAAGTCGTTGGATTATTGACTGATCTAAAGGTTTATAATTAATATCGCATCATGAGCTTAATCCAGGATTTTGTTTCAGAATCTGATTGCGTGAGGGTGGCTGCCTGACTCAACCGCAGCGCGCATACATATTTTTTTCAAAAACTGCAGGATTATTTTATACGATGAAATTATTCATGATTCCTAAACATTTCTTAACCCTAGTAAGGCCGGGCTATTTGAAGTCTTACCACGGCCGGGGGGGGGGGGGGGGCATTATGCCCCCCCCCCCTAAGATCTCGGCCGTGAAACGACCGATCTCCGCGAAAATTTGCACGCATGTCAAGTGAAGTGTATAGAACAATATGATAATTTCAATTTTTTGAAAAAAACACTCATTTGCATATTTATGGTAATTTATGCAAATAACGTCATAAAATCATATTTTTACCCATAAATCATATATTATTCATATTTAAGCATTCTTTTTTACTACATATATTCATTAGACCATTTGAAACAATAATACGACAAAAAAAATCGGAAGAGCCAGCTTATTGCTTATGTTATCTCTTGTTTTGATAATTTCTTATGTATTTCATTGTTTTTTTAACTTATTTATGTTATTTTTTTATTTTTTTTTTTCATTTCTTCCTACAATTCAACTATTTTGACTCCCAAAACAACCACCTAAACTTTAAACAAGACCCAATAACCAATGTTTGATCTATTTTTAGGAAAAATGACATTTCCATATGTTTTGTACACAAATCACAAAAATGAGCGATTTTCGGGCTGACATGCAAAGACAAAAGGTCACGTGACCTTGTAACTATAGGTCCCAATTTTTTTTTTTTTTTTTTAAAGATGCGCAAGACTCTAAAGAAAAAAGTCAGCGAGCGGCGAGGCGCCATCCATATGCGTTCTCGAACAATCAGAAAAATCGTGGAGGGGGGCCATAATGTCCCCCCCCGGCCTTATTAGGGTTAAAACATTTCTTTTTAAAAATAATTTCCAATGTTAACGGGAGTAAGCAAGTTGAGCTTCTTGTGTTAAATACTCTATCGACATTTTTTTTCTTCTCTTTCTTACAGCGCATAGAGACATATTGTGATATGCGCTATATAAGTACGGTATATTACTACCATAATGCTACCATGCATAATGTGTTACGTGTAATTTTACTTTGTCACTGATGTATACTTTGTAAAAGAAACTGCAATTCGGCTCTCGGGCCGCGAATGTTTTTTTAATGAAATAAACCATTTTAAATAAATAAAGAAATCAAGAAATAAAGAAATTATTATTATAATTATTACATGGTCCTAAAACAATTTCAACTAGACTTTAATTCGTCACTTAGACGAATTAGGTGATACGTATGATAATGGTCTACATAACGAATAATGCATTACAAGATATATTATTTTGTAAAATGCTTCTCCAATTCATATGCTTCTCCCATTATGATCTAGTCATATGTCAAGATTAAATTGTGTCTCCTTGATCATCATGGATCTAGGGAAGATAGACTGAAACAATATATGACCTTTGACCCTGTGCAGTAACCAGTTACACATTTGACTCTAATTTACATCATGAAGAACACCTTTTGACGATTTTATCTTATTCAAAGAAATGAAAATGTAATTGATAAATGATTAGCATCATTATGATAATGATGATCGTGATGATCATGATCATGATCATGAGCGCGATCATGACATCTTATTGAAAAAATGAGGGTTGATTTAGATAGCATATAATCTCAGCTACAACATACTCAAAAATCAACAAAATCCAAGCCGAAATAACGGCGATATTGCTCGCAAAAGACAGGAATGTAGACTCCAGATTTGAGAAAAAGTCATTTCCCATAGGGATTACACGCAAAAAGTAATGGATTAAGTGAAAATAGGGTAATAATAAAGTAAAAAGGGTTATTTATGACATTATTTGCGAATCTACGTGTTTAAATAATCAAAGGAGATGGTACAGTGAAGGTCAAAAGGAAAAAAAAGTGGAAAAAAAAGTGTTGGAGACACCCGGACTCGAACCAGGGATCTCGAGGTTGGAAGTCAAGTGCGTTACCGATATACCAAAACATCTCCCATAGCGATTACACGTAAACAGGAAATGGAATTCAGAAATCCTACTTTGCAAGTGAAATATAAGCATGATCCCGGCATCTAATCGAAAAATAAAGGGCACACTTATGATAGCTCATTGTCTCAGCTACAACATATCCGAAGCTCAGCGAAAACGAAGCTAAAACAACGGAGATTTTGCTCGCGAAAGACAGGAGTGTAGAATCCAGTTTTGAGAAAAAGTCATGTCCCATAGAGAATACACGCAAAATGCGAAAAATTGACATGCCTCCTTTAATCGCAAAAATACACCATGATACTTTTGTCAAAAATAAAAATTTTGAACATTACATTTGTAGAAAATTGTCTCAGCTAGAACATATCAAAATTAAAAAGAAAATTGATCCATATTTACAGAGATACAATCAATTTTCCAAAAATATGCTGACGTCATAATATGCAAATTAAAATTTTGAGTTTGGAGGCCATTTTGATGACGTCATGAGTTAATTGAGGATCAAATGAGACATGAAATCATATCTCCGACTCATAATCTATCCAAATATGAAAAAATATTAGGAGTTTCTATCTATTCTAAAGAGTTACAATGAATTTTATATAGGCATGGTTTTGCCCATGTATTGTGGATAAAGATAACGCAAATCCGCGCGTGCTGTCAACTTTGACGGACGCTCATTGCGTTAATAAAAGGTGAACAAATTATCAAAATGCTTGGAAAAATGTACCGAATATGATGACAGAAAAAAATCGGCGATTCTATGTTGCAAAATGCCAGTACGCGCGAAAACGCGCGCGCATGCGCGTGTGCGTAATTTTTTTATCAAATGCTCCTTATGGCCTGAAACGTATGCAAAAAAAATTTGGGATGATTTAGAGCTTTTTTAATTTTTGCGCGCGCGTAAACGCGCGGACGAGCGCGCACGCGCGCATTTACGCACGTTTATTGACCTCAACTTGACCGGACGGATATTGATCTTAATCATGATAAATATGAATGAAAAATTATTATTCGTTATAAAGATATGATCATTAGTTGATTTTCACAAAATGGCGCCTGGATGACGTCACGATGACTTTGAGTCTTTGAAAAGTCACGCAGTTCTAAGTTAGACTAAGATCTATCATCATTGAAAGTTTCATGATAATGGCTTCGTTCAGTCTTGAGATATCTTGCGAACAAATTCGAGGAAGAATAATAAAAATAAACTAGACTTTAATTCGTCACTTAGACGAATTAGGTGATACGTATGATAATGGTTTACATTCTACGTGTTTAAATAATCAAAGGAGATGGTACAGTGAAGGTCAAAAGGAAAAAAAAGTGAAGCAAAAAATTGTTGGAGACACCCGGACTCGAACCAGGGATCTCGAGGTTGGAAGTCAAGTGCGTATACCGATATACCAAAACATCTCCCATAGCAATTACACGTAAACGGGAAATGGAATTCTGAAATTCTACTTTGCAAGTGAAATATGAGCATGATCCCGGCATCTAATCGAAAAATAAAGGGCACACTTGTGATAGCTCATTGTCTCAGCTACAACATATCCGAAGCTCAGCGAAAACGAAGCTTAAACAACGGAGATTTTGCTCGCGAAAGACAGGAGTGTAGAATCCAGTTTTGAGAAAAAGTCATGTCCCATAGAGAATACACGCGAAATGTGAAAAATTGACATGCCTCCTTTAATCCTCAAAATACACCATGATACTTTTGTCAAAAATAAAAAAATGTGAATACTGCATTTGTAGAAAATTGTCTCAGCTACAACTTTTAAAAATTTGAAAGAAAATTGATTGATATTTCTAGAGATACAATCAATTTTCCAAAAATATGCTGACGTCATAATATGCAAATTGAAATTTTGAGTTTGGAGGCCATTATGATGACGTCATGAGTTAATTGAGGATAAAATGAGACATGAAATCATATCTCCGACTCAAAATCTATCTAAATATGAAAAAATATTAGGAGTTTCTATCTATTCTAAAGAGTTACAATGATTTTTATATAGGCATGTTTTTGCCCATGTATTGTGGATAAAGATAACGCAAATCCGCGCGTGCTGTCAACTTTGACGGGCGCTCATTGCGTTAATAAAAAGTGAACAAATTATCAAAATGCTTGGAAAAATGTACCAAATATGATGACAGAAAAAAATCGGCGATTCTATGTTGCAAAATGCAATTACGCGCGAAAACGCGCGCGCATGCGCGTGTGCGTAATTTTTTTATCAAATGCTCCATATGGCCTGAAACGTATGCAAAAAAAAATTGGGATGATTTAGAGCATTTTAATTTTTTGCGCGCGCGTAAACGCGCGGACGAGCACGCACGCGCGCATTTGCGCACGTTTATTGACCTTAAATTGACTGGACCGATATTGATCTTAATCATGATAAATATGAATGAAAAATTACTATTCGTTATGAAGATATGATCATTAGTTGATTTTCACAAAATGGCGCCTGGATGACGTCACGATGATTTTGAGTCTTTGAAAATTCACGCAGTTCTAAGTTAGACTAAGATCTATCATCATTGAAAGATTCATAACAATGGCTTCATTCAGTCTTGAGATATCCTGCGAACAAATTCGAGGAAGAATAATAATAATAAATAATAATAAATAACAATCTTGACGAAATCAATAGGTGATACGTAGACTTCGTTACGTATCACCTAATAATAATAAAGAAAAATCTTGACGAAATCAAAAGGTGATACGTAGACTTCGTTACGTATCACCTAAAAATACAACATTTTGGACTGACACTGATAAATAACCAAGAAAGACAATTGCATTCATATTCTTATTCAAAAGGGTGATGTTAGCTTCATTCATCACTCGGCTATCCTACATATATTTTGAAGGCAATGTACTTATTAGTATTTTATTAGAGGAGCTTAATATTTCCTTATTCATATTACTGATTTAATTATATATATATTATAATATTTTCATAGATGTGGGTGTGTGGTTTTTTTTAACGCGTTGTTCCTCATTTCATCATCAAGTAGGCTTAATATTTCCTTATTCAAATTACAAAATTCCAACATTCAACTTAGTCTCGCTCTGATTGCAGTGCCTTTGTGTATTGTGTATACTAATATTCCCAGCCCCTCCCATTAATAAAGGATGAAAATTATATTAATAATAATAACAATAAACCGAGCTTACAAATAAACCAAGGCTGATAATAACCATTCTCTTAATAAATATTGTGATTTGTATATTTATGCGAAAGTTAGAATTCTTGATTTGTATATTTATGCGAAAGTTAGAATTCTTTAAAATTGTTTTTGACTATTAGTTGTTATCATATTGCTTTGTGAAGATCCTAAAGTGTTAAAGGAACCGATATTTCCCGAACATATAAATTAATCAGGATATAGGATGTTTATAACATTACGAATGGACAGTATAATCGTTTAAAGGAGAGGAGGTGTGAAGGAAGTGTTCATGTTATTATATCGTTGTATATAGAAGAATTACAAAATAAATATTATTAAAAACGGGAAATCGTACATGAACTACTTGCACATCCCGAAATTACCATTCTTTATTATTGTATTATTTTATTTATTTCTTACCCAGAAGACCGATAATACAATTTAATCAGGAAAACAAATTGTACTAGTCCATTGTTTTTATATTTCCAATGATTGAGAGTAGTTTTCATTTTGTTTCTCCTTTATTAATAATTTTTTTGTTAATGCATTTGACGAGTATTAGTTCTCAAATGCTGTCGAATTGTTGATTTTCCGCTGATAGGTATTTGGTTTTCCGTCTTTTAAACAACCCTGTATGATCGGTTGAATCTGCGGAACTGTTTGGGTTCGAGACTCTTAAGTGAAAACACAATGATCCTATTTTATTAGACTAAGGTCTACATAAGCAATTGTAGTTTCTGTTTTTCTTGGGTATGTCAGGTCTACTTAAATATCCATCAACGATGAACAAAAAGTATTGACAATATATTTCGTTATGCTCCTGTAAATCAAACACTAGAATTACTTCCTACCACAAATCTTAACTTTACCAAAAGGATATATATGTTGGATTGTTTACGTTTCTTCTAGTCCAAATGTATGTAAGTTATCTTCATGCAGGTAACGCAAACTGTAAAAAGGTTGTATTTCGTATAAAGCGTGCCATTATGCAGCAAGTTTTTTTGGAAATCTTGTATTTTTACAATTAGAGTTGTAAAACATGGTGTGAAAAACATCTCCTTTTTCTTTCTTTTTGTATTCAAATCTAGATAACTACCTAGGTAATTAATCCTCAATTCAATTAATTTTTTTCTCAAATGATAAGAAGAAACAAATCAATATCCTTTTGATGTCCAGCAGAAATTCCAAGTAATTCGGAGTCTTGGCATAGCAAAGATACATTATATTATTTTAATCATATCAGTTGACTCTAATACTAGGACTACATGATTCGACTTGCTAATATTTAGTGAATATAAACTTTAAATACCAACAAATTAAAAGTGATGCTAAAAAAAAATGAATAAGATGTGTTCCACATTGCACTTACTGGCGTATGCAGAGCTTTTAGAACTGTCAATCTATTGTCACACCATTAAACTATTCATTGTATTGTGGTGCATTAAATACCAGGTTTTGCACATCCATATAACGAGTGAATATATATCTTCCACCAGTCGATTAACACATATAATAAAAACAAACTATCTAGCCGATGTTTGTCTCCTCGCAGAATAATCGTTTTATCCACATTACTCACTGGGCCTTTACGAACTACCCTCCTTAAAGTCCTGAAACGTAATCATTATTTTTATCCAATCCTTTCCTCTCTAAATAAAATCGAAAGAAAACGTATTCACTTCGGGAAAGGCCCACTCCGATACGGTTACTGAAAAGGAAAATAAATCACTTTCTATAACCGATCTATTTTCACTAAATGTGTGCTCTTTGTTTGACACCATCACCTTTTGTTTTCCTTTGTTTACGGGGGTTTTGCTTTAAATATATTTTAAATTCATTTCGTCCTTTATCTTAATATCGAGTAAACAAAATGATGATTCCTCTAAAAGATAATTAATTTCAAACTACTTGTCTTATCTTTATTAACCTTAAGTCCATTTATTTTCAAAAGCTTTCCTTGAAACATTTCTACCCGCCCTACAGAGTTAACATCGTGTAAAACATTTTTATCATCCACATTAATAACTTGTCTAATTTCATCTCTCCTATCAGATTGAATCTGTTGACCATATTTTGCTTTCTGATCGTGTTTGCCAAAATCTCTTTTACTATTACAAATAAATAAGGCAAGAAAGACCCACCTTGGTGTACCTCAAGTTTTATTTAAAAATATGTGGGATGCCCCCCGTTCATAACACAGGTATGTACTTGTGAATATAATGATCTTAACCAATTCGCTTTACGACGTCCTCAGAACAAAGTTTCTTCAGAATTTTGAATAAAAATGAATGCGAAACAAAATCAAAAGTCTATGCAAATCTATCAGAAACTTGTTAGTTTTTCATGACTTCGAATAAAATAACACATCGTCAATCAAATTTACAGCTTCTCCCGTTTTGTCCGTCTTTCATATATCCTACCTGGTCAGTATGATTAATATCACTTCAAGCTTCTTCTATTCTCTTAGCCTAGGCTTTAAAAAATACCGTATCATCTGCATTCATGTTGTTAATGTTAGGCTTCCTGGGACAAGTTTCAATTATTCAATATAAATGTTTGGCTTGCACCCGGTAGATCAAGCTCGCGTGCTCGATCTTGTAATTAAAAACAAGTCCGATCTTTATCTAATAATAATAATAATAATAATACTAATAATAATAATAATAAATTTATATAGCGCAGCTTTTATACAAAATATATTCAGCTGCGCTGGTTAAGAGCTCCTTTTTACTAAATTCTACAAAATAAGATCTCTCAGTTGAACAAATAAGTTTTTTAATTGGATTTAAAAACATTGAGAGATGGAGTGCTTCGTATGTCTATTGGCAGGCTATTCTATAGGGGCAGCAATAGCAAAAGCACGGTCCCCAAGAGTTATTTTAGTTTTGCCATGGGGAATCTGAAACAATAATCTATCTGTGGAACTGCGCAGGCTATGACTGTGTGAATCGACTTTGAGTTGGAGTAATTCTGTGATGTAATTAGGGGCTTGACCACTCAATGATTTATAGACAATTAACAATATTTTGAATGAGATTCTTTGACGGACTGGCAACCAGTGGGGTTCTTTCAGAAGAGGTGTGGTTGAAGTGAATTTCGACCCACGATAGACAGTAGACAAGTCACTACTAACTGAGATCCAAAAATCTCTTCACAACAATCGAGTTTTAATATTGTAATAGCCTAAGGTGTATTCAATTGGTACAAAGAAATGTTTGGCTTGCACCCGGTAGATCAAGATCGCCTGCTTGATTTTTTAATTTAAAAAAAAGTCTGATCTTTATTTACTGAGTGGAAGCCAACAATTTCTTCACAGCAATCGAGTTGTAGTATTGTAATAGGTTTTTAGTTTTAATATAAAATTAATCTTTTTTTACTTCTCAATTGGTGTGATAACCCCTTGTTTTGTGTAACCTGTAACGTATGCTTCATTTAATGGTGCTATAACGTCATAACATATTACATGTAAGAATCTACATTCAAATCAACTACTCCGGCTTGTATTTGTAATCATAATTTTTGCATTTATCATTATTATGTTGTTGTTGTTTTTTTGCATTCATTACAAATATACAAAATTACTGTAAATGGACGAATTTACTTTTTCAAAATACCCCATCGGACAAATTTTTAGTTTCGAAGTTGGATTTTTGTTTCCTTCAACACACTTGACAAATCTTTTTACGCGTAAATTTAAAGACATAAACTATTGCTAAACTTCCAGTACTATCTTCCTTGTTATCAATATTTTCCTTTACTAAATGCAAATTCAAAATCAACTATTTTGTAGCGTTGTGTACCATAAATCAGGTCCAATTTGAAATTGGATATTTATAAACAATACTCTCACTAGTGGTTTCTTTGACGAGCTGCCACGGAGGTCCTCATATCTACCCGCTAGGAAAACCCCTATATATTATACTTTTTAAAATAATATGAATGCTATTTTCTTGGAGTTTAATGCGAACGGCAGCAGTAACTTGTTTTGTTGTATTGTCACACCTGAGTTTATACATACATACAAACGTTTTTTTTTTAATAATTTAAATAACGTCATTCTCCAATTGTATTCATAATTATGCACGTAATATGTACTATTAACTTACCTTGACAGGGTATAAACCCTGAACTTCAGTTAAAAACAACCCCGTCTATCAGACTAAAAGCTTCATCCTCTTTATGCTGAATCCTTAACATGTTTCTACTCAACACAGTGGTTGAGTGACCCATGGCAACTAATATTGATAGAAAAATCAAATGAACAGCACCATTACTTTTGGTGTAGTAAGCCAACCCGTTATGAGCCGTCGTCCTCGTTGGCGTATTTTGCGGGGAAAGAGTATTTTTGTTGTTGTATTTTTGGTCGGTCTCTAGGGCAGTATTATGTTTGTGTTCTAACATGTTTGAAATATTGTCAGGAAGGAAGCTCTAAAATCAAAATACAAGAAATACGCCTATATACTACAATGTTTTGAGAACGGGACAATGAATGAACTATCTGTAAAGGTATATATTTCTATCATACATGTTGCTGTGAAGCAGACATTCGTCTCACCTACGGATCAATTCAAAATTAAATATGGAAGCAAGATTCAGGTCAATCTGGTAAATGGTAGTTGGAGTAGACTTTACGTTTATTTTGATTGGATTGGATGTTATTATTTATAACACATTTGTCGTCAAATTGTGCCGATATTGATGGGATTATTCTGATCTCGGCAGCACGTTCAGTAGGTCTGTGATTAGATTGTCTTGTTCTTCGGATATTTCTACACGGAATCTGCTCGTTCAATACAGAGTCAACCAAATCCCAAATGTTCGTCGTATGCCACAAACAAGGTGAGGCGTTTTGTTTGTTGCCCCTTCTCGTGAACGGAAGCTTTTCGATCCCCCCCCCCCCGCCCCTTGCACTATGCATTCTCTCAGTGATTGTGGTTTTTGCTTACTGAATACAACAGCACGTACACCATGACACATGTGTACCGCTGCGCTTACGGAATTATCAACCACCAGAGTTGCAGGTTTTCTGGAAACAAACACATACCAAGCATTCGTTAGATGCTAAAAATCAGGTGAGCTGCTTTACTGAAATTTGAAGGCTCTGTTATGCTATGGATAAAGTTTGTATAGGTGCAGAATTGTGGCATTCAAAGTTGCCAAATGCTTGGCAAAGGTAGAATTGAGCAAAATAAAATAAGGAAATATCCATCTTCCCATAATTCATATTTTTTTGGTCTTTGAATTATTTTGTCTTACATGGATATTCACATAATATTCTCAAAGTCCTACCACAAATAATTATTTTCCCCTGTAAAATCTCTCATCTTTTTATTTTAGTTTAATTTTTCTATTTTTGTTTGCATGTTTGTGGGGAGGGGTGAGATTAGACTTATGATAACTTCAAATAACACTTTGTTTTTAGTGATTACCCCCTTACCCGAAAATGTGGGTGATGTTTCATTTTCACACACACGCACACATGCTCGCGCGCGCAGGTGTACGCATGTAATACCTGCCTCCTCATTGTTAACATAACAACTACCCCCCCCCCCCCACACTTAATTGAGAGGGAAAAATAAGATAAATATGGAGTTTAATGCAGGTAAAGCATACATTGTGGTAGTTGGACTCAACTGTTTCGTTTCTGGTAAAAAACACAACCAACATTAAACAACATTTGACGTTTATGAAAAGGGACAACTGAATATAATAATCATAAATATATCAGTGCGCGCAGTATGACTAGTGGATAAGTGCACTTACTGATGTTCACAACTCCTAATCTGCTCGTTTGATACACTGACAAATAATAATCAAGTAATTATCAGATGCCACAAACCAGGTGAGGCGTTTGACTGATAAAAAGGGAAAAGTATATTATAATACTTGCCTCCAAATATATATCCGGGCATCCGAGAATGAGTATTTTGGGGAATGGCTGAGCTATGTTCTAGCACAATAAAGATAAGTAAAAACGTTAACGGTAATATTGTCCTGTCACCGATATGTATAGCACAATATTGACCAGACGTCATGAGGCTGTTGTTATTATGGTATGATATTATCATTTAATCTTTACAAAAAGATTTTTTATAGAAATAAGTAGGCCGGCATTCTAAAAATGTTACTGTGCAGTGAACAAGAGATGAGTGTCAAAATTGTGCTTTATTTGTATATTTCTTCATTTGCTATTTTGTAAAATATTTTCTCTAAAGCGTACTTGTTGTAACTTTATATTTTGTTTAATTTTCTGTTTATTCCTAACTTTGAGTTTTTTGATGGACTTGAAAGGGGGTGAGCTAGACGTACCAAGTGTATTCTTTTGTATTATGTCTGTTTTGTTAATCAGTTTCCTATCATGATAATAATATGTAAATCGCGCAATATTGTAAGAAACCATATTCCTCACGAATCCTTTCGATTGCTGTGCTTTGCATCATACCTTTTGTAGACTTGAATCATTGATAAAAGGCGATAACCGATTTTCTTGAATTAGGACGCCGCAGTCTCCTTCTCTTAATTTCGTGAACAGCTCCATTAGCTAGCTGCTTGAAACGGGTGAGAGAAGAAAACAAGGAAGATTCTTCGTCATCTCTCAAACTTCTCCTTCTCGGCCTAGTTGTAATATCACATGTGTGGGCCTACGCGCTGCTTAGTCTTGGTGAGGTTGACACTGAGAAACCATTCTGTCAGGCTTTCCCTTGCTGTTTTGACCCACTCTGTAAAAAAATGCGTGACACAGTTACTGCTATTGTTTACCTCTCGTTTTGATATTCCACTAAAGGAAAACAATGGAATATTTTGTGATAAATGGGATGATTGTAAAAGATCTGACAACAAAATATGTGGTAGGAAGAGGGAGTGGGGGGCTTGAAATACATTTGCATACAGCAACGAATACCTATTGACTGAAATGAACATCTGCGCTACAGATTGCATACTACAAATGAACACGTTTCAAACAGTGCCAAACAAACTCCAAGCATTTATCGCATGCCACAAACCAAGTGAGGCGTTTGATTTTTCGCCAACCGTTATAATGATCACGATAACTGAAAAACGTACTTTACACATAGGAATTGAATTCGATTTTTTTTTAAAGCAAATGTTTCTGTATTTATTGATAAATCAAATATAAAACATTCAAATAACAATACTAGTATATAATATAATTGATTTACATAAAAAGTGACAACTTAAATACACACACATACAAATGCATATATATAAATAATGGAAAACTTGGGGCTTCTTCTTTTGCATTATCGACTCCGAAGTATATAATATTATAGGAATGCCCCCCCCCGTTTTTTTTGTTGTAAAGAAATAGATATATAAAATAAACAAAAAGGGAAAGGGACGAACTAATTTCTTAAATTACAAAAAACACGCAACAAACACTGTACCTAACCCTAACCTAGCCTCCAATTCAGACGTCCTCGCAATAAACCATATAGCAATGCTTACCTTAGACCAAACACTGTACCTAATCCTTATACTAAACTCAATTTAAGACGTCATATCATCAAACCTGATTGCAACACTTACTCTAGACCAAACACTGTACCTAACCCTAACCCTAACCTCCATCTGAGACGTCCTGACATCAAACCTGATTGCAACACTTACCCTAGACCAAACGATGTACCTAACCCCAACTTGTGTGTTTTTAAAGATTACACTTAAAATTACGAATTGAAAAACTATACTTGTATCTTTATATTGAGGATTATGTTTTCCGTGCATGTTGTTAAAGTTACTATCTGTTGTAAAGTCATATCACTCCTCTAACTCTTCCTTTTTCCTTCCCTTTTCTCTGTTTCCATCCATCTCTCTCTCTCTCTCTCTCTCTCTCTTTCTCCTTGTCTCTCTCTTTTATTCTCTCTCTTCCTTTCTCTATGTCTCTCTCTCTCTCTCGCTCCTCTCTCTTTCTGTCTCTCTAAACTCCGTCCCTCTATGTCTGTTTCTCTATCGCTCTCTTATCTATATATTCCCATTTCTCTTCTAATACACACACGTCTTTTCTTATCTTTTCATGTCCCCAATATTTTCTTTTTTCTTCCTCTTTCGTTTCTCCTCGCTCCCCTTTTCTCATTCTTACATTGTTGTTGGATATATTATCGCCATATTTTATCACATTTTATTCAACATGTCTCATTAATTGTAATGCATATTTCTTGACCATTCAATTCTGTTGATTTTATTCTAAATATGATACTCTAATAATGGCTTTTTATTGTCAATGATTTTCATGTACATCTTGACATGACATTGCCATTGTAAACTTTCGCAATTTGGCATTGTGGCCGCGAGGAAAGTATTTTAATAAACCATTTCAAAGCACCCTAAGCCTACACCTAACACTTTTTCTTACCCCCGACAGAACCCTTCATCCTAGACTCTTCCTTTTTCCTTCCCTTGTCTCTGTTTCCATCCATCTCTCTCTCTCTTTCTCCTTGTCTCTCTCTTTTATTCTCTCTCTTCCTTTTTTTCTCTCTCTCTCTCGCGCTCTCTCTTTCTGTCTCTCTAAACTCCGTCCCTCTATGTCTGTTTCTCTATCGCTCTCTTATCTATATATTCCCATTTCTCTTCTAATACACACACGTCTTTTCTTATCTTTTCATGTCCCCAATATTTTCTTTTTTCTTCCCCTTTCGTTTTTCTCCTCGCTCCCCTTCTCTCATTCTTACATTGTTGTTGGATATATTATCGTCATATTTTATCACATTTTATTCAACATGTCTCATTAATTGTAATGCATATTTCTTGACCATTCAATTCTGTTGATTTTATTCTAAATATGATACTCTAATAATGGCTTTTCATTGTCAATGATTTTCATGTACATCTTGACAAGACATTGCTATTGTAAACTTTCGCAATTTGGCATTGTGGCCGCGAGGAAAGTATTTTAATAAACCATTTCAATGCACCCTAAGCCTACACCTAACACTTTTTCTTACCCCCGACAGAACCCTCCATCCTAGACGTTCTAACCTTAAACCCTATTACACCCATTAACCTATACCAAAAACAGTAACTAACCGTAAATCTAGCCCCAATCCTAGACGTCCCTACTTTAAAACATATTCAAACCCTTACCCTAAACCAAACACTGTACCTAACCCAAACCTTCTTATCAGACATCTTAACCTTAAATCTTATTATAACCCTCACCCTAAGTCTAACACCTTATCTTTGACGAAATAAAGCCCGCAACAATAGTCGGCGGAGCGTCATTATGTCGACGGATTAATGCATTGTTTTTTAATTATGACCGATTAGGTCCCTGTGTTGGAACAAGAGAATCTTAATTTTACGAAAATCATTAATCGGGACAAAATACCCTGTATAAACCTTTTCATAAATCAATCGACCGTATATACTTCTTTGAGTGATCTTTTTTTTTAAATCCATTTATTACCCAATTATCGTGCTTCTCTTATGCAAGATTTAAAATCCCTTCAGCCTCTTGGGTTATTTTGGCACCTGTCAAGAACACAGGGGGGAGGACGTTTCACGAGGCCTTTTTTAATGACAAATGACAAAAATCAGTGACAAATCTGCTGATAACCAATCAGAAGCAAGGATTTCAGTAGCTTATAACAAAACGTGCCATTTGTCACTGATGACAAGTTTTGTGAAACGCCTACCAGGTCTACCGTTATAACGGCAGCCCCCCCCCCCCTCACACGTCTACCCCTCAGTCGAAATGTTCCCTAACGAAAATAACAATGGAAAGATCTTGCTATTCACTTAATATCACATCTTGTTTTGTTTCTCCTTGACTACTTCCAGGTTCCATACCTTGTAGTACTCCGTATGTTCCTCCCCATTCCACGGTGGAAAATCTCCGTCTGAATTACAACTTCACAGACAAAGTGAATGTGACGTGTGATGCCAGTGGTTCTACCTTCACCCTTCAATGTCACAACAAAGGATTATGGAGCGGACCCGTTGTATCCTGTCCACCGCCCGCCCTGCTCGAACCCTCCGCTACAGGTATTTGATTGTGGATGTTTAATATTAATCATCAAAGGAGTTGGTGGAGTATCGCAATCTGATTGTTGTCTGACTTGCACAACTGGCAATCGACAACAGATGTTTGTCACAGGCTGCATATAGCCCTTTTTCGATTATCAACAACATAACCAATATGATCTGTTGAAGCAAAGCAACTTTTAAATTGCTGTAATAGTGAAATTAATGTTGTCGTACTTTTGAGTATAATCTGGACTGCATATTGGTTATTTAATATAATGATACTATACTTATGATCATTATCATGATCACTTTTTAACTTTTCATATGTTTTCACATTCCACCGTATAATAGGAATTATACATTCTTTTTTACTTCAATAACTCATATTAACCCTCGTCGCTATTGTATTCATGCAACTTTGTGTATATTCCGATTTGTACTGTTTTACGAATCTTACAATCAGTATTAACATTGTATTTTACTTGCAAGTTGTAAAAGTTGCCAAGTTTAGTCTTTGATTGAATTTGATTGGATTGAAATTAATTGAGGTGAATCGACTTGTTTCCAAAATACAAACATAATTGAATACCAAAACAAAATATTGAGAACCATGGTGATGAGTCTGTTTTCTTCTGGAATATGTTATCCAACATTTTGCATAACGCAAACAGTCGGTAGTAATGATTCACCTTTTCAAGCACATTTTAATTTCTACCCAATCATGATTCAAGTGGATGATAAATGTACTGATGATGATGATAACCTTTGGTCATATATTTATATCATCCATGCAGTTGCTGCTGGCAAAGCTCAATGCAGTGCCCCGGCGGTGCCTCTTGACTCAAACATTCAGAATCTTCGTCTCTCCTACAAACATCGTGACATAATAAATGTGACATGTAACGAAGTGACTAACGGGGTTCCTGAATGGTTCGAATTGTCATGTGTCAACGGAATTTGGAACGGACAAAATATAGTCTGCCCTGACCCTGTGAAAGGTAATAATGGGCCGCAATGTGATTTCACACACACTCATGCACACACACACAAATACGCACACATATTTTTAAAATGCATATCGGAGAGAACATTACACTGTTCGTATATAACCAGATGAGAACTGTCATGTAACTGGTTGGCTATTAAAGAACGTACAGTTTATTTTTTTAAACCGATATTCCACTATTTACCATTACTTATTCATTTGTTCATATATTCATTTATTCATTTATTCATTGTTTTGTAGAATGCAACCAACCAATCCTACCAGCAGATTCATCGGTTAATACAATAAGGGCTCGGTACAAGATTGGTACCAACGTCAACATCACATGTAAGAGTGCGTCTGTTTCGTTCGTTTGGATTTGCGACAAGGATGGCCTGTGGCGCGGATCGGTCGTTTGGTGCCCAGTTCCACAACCGCCTAATGGCGGTGCTGCAGCAGGTATGTACTCACTGCTACTTAAGAAAATTACCTTTTTTGTTTGAATATAGCCTTTATTATTTTTTTTTTCTTCATTTCTACAAAATGCTCCTATCGTGTTTTGTTTTCTTTATGATAGCGATATCAATCCTGTTTTTCTTTCAGTGTAATGAAAACACGTGTACAGTATTGTTTACAAGTAATTTGCCTTTGTTTTGTTGATGTTTTTGTTTGAATTGTTATGGTTGTTAACAGCGGATGACATTTGTTAACCTAATGTGCAACTGGTCCCTACTTTTCATTGTGCCTCCTTGTCATTTTCCCGTCCTGTCTTAAGAGCAACATGTTTAAATCTCCTTTATTTCCCCCAACTATAATCATTCATCAGTCCAAGCATAACAATTTAGAATTTTGAAAACATTGGAGCAAGAAAAATATTTCACAACGGTAATCGAGTAGCCGCAGTTAAAGGCAATGGAAATGTGCAAGACCAAATTAAAACCCTTGGCCATTTCCGCTATAAGTATATTTTCCTTAAAAAAGTTATTTCTTAAGTTTACTCAGATGTATATAATATTGGAATGGGAAACAACACTATTTTTTGTTCAATATAATCCAGGTTTCACAACATTGTGGATCTGTTTTTACTTCGACAACAATTCACTTCATTTGCATTTATTCCATATATGTTTCAACATCAAAAGTCGTGTTAAAATCACCCTTCTCTTTTAAACAAAATAGTGCAATCGGATTCTTGTTTTAGCTCAAATTTTGAAAAAAAGATAATGTATAATTATGTGAAATTATGTTTAGCTTTATACAAGGAAGAGCGTGTTAGCAAAACTTTATTATATCCCATATATGACTAAAATATTTTTTTCTGAACATTTCTAATGGAAACTTCTTCATAATCTCTTTACAGGGAGATTTGGAAATAAAGAACCCCAGGAGAAGCAAAATGGACGAAATGTCTTCATCACAGGCCTTCTAGTAGCAGCAGTGATAATGTTCATTCTAGTCCTGATGTCCATGGTAGCCTTCTCGATCTCCGTTAAAGGGTAATAAGGACCTTAGTTCACTGGACATTTTTGTCTTCCCTTTTTTTTTACATAATTTTTTTATAAAGAAACTATTTGTACCGCTTATTTATATATATTTTTGTTTTGCTTTTAAGCCATTGAACTTGTTAATTAATTATAATGAATTAGACAATACCGCCTGTGCGCTTATAAACGCCCGTATTAAGCGCCCTATAAATGTAAATATTATTATTATTATTACTGCAAAATCGAAAATAGCAACGGAAACATACATAATTAAGATTTTCGTCTTTCCCTCAGTCGGAGTAAATTGCAAGGATGAACAAAGTTCGGAAGGACTATTGCATTACTGAAGCTTACGCATTGATACAGCCCGCGGACATTAGACAGCCAATCACAACCCGTCAATTATCCGCGCGCTTGTTCCTATAGTTTGTCAGTTTACGCTGCTATCATTTATTTGCGTTTTTTAAGGGGGGGGGGGGCGTTAAAATGTTGAACAAGAAAAGGGTAAGAATAGGCCAGATTACTTTTGGGTATAATTTGTATAAAGAGAAAATGACAACAATTAATTAAATTATGGGCGTAGTGGGTGGCTGTATGCAAGGGAATGCCAATATTCGTAACTTTATATTATGTTGAAACACATAAACAAAAATTGGAAGCTTCACTTCATCAGAAGATTTGCCATTTACTACGATTATTCTCATGTTTGAATTTTACTTTCAGCCAATTAACCGTTTTAGCACCCCTAACCCCAAACGAAATGTTACTTATTCTTTGAGAAAAAAAACGAGTTACAAATATATTGATGAATTTTATATTTTTGTCATTGTTATAGTGTTCCTTTGCGGTACATTATATATGTAAACAGGCCCTACTTTGTGTTACTTTCAGTATTTTGTTACTAACATTACTTTCATAAATCTGCTATTTAATGACAGACGGAGCTTTGGACCATCGAAACATTCCTTACAAGATGAGAGAACTGACCGAGGACCACTCCCCGAGGTTCCTGCAGGGTACGCGGATTACCTTGTAGGTGATAAGTCACTGTACACTGCACCATACTTGAAACCAGACGAGATTCACCATAGCTATGAGACCTACGAGAAACCAATTTAACGTCACCTGACTCTTCTCTTCATACTAAATGAACCAACAATGAACGGAACTTTTAAGTGCAAATTTGTATGATTTACTAATGATTAAATTTTAGTTTTAGAGCATGCTCTTGTTTGAAACAAATACTCAATTACCCCTTGGTCTCTATTGCGTAAGGGTCATGAATGTGAAAAGTAATATCAAATATCTTCGCAATTTACATTGCAAAAGTGAAGTTTCTTACTTTTTATTTCATGCTACTAACACTAACTGAACTGAACCGAACGGAAGAATGAAACAAATATATTCATTTTATTTACCATACACTTGCTTAAAGTCATTTTTTCCCTGATGATTAGCTGAATACGTGACTACGTACAATCTCCCTTGACCTGCCTGTCAATCTTGTGTAATGATAATAAACCAACCCCTCAAAAAAATTAGAAACTCAAGTTTGATCATGTATATCTCTCTTGTCATGGCATAGTAACGTTTACGTTTATGATTACTAGAAAGTAGTTTTATTTTTGGTTAACGATACCCTATTAGTTTTGATTTGTTCTAGTCATGAAATGTGTACTAGATGTAAATAATGCCGCGGTCAAAAGTAAAAATATTGCGAAATTAACTTTTCTTCTTCTTAATAATAATAATAATAATAGTGGGTTCTTGTATAGCGCCTTTCCAACAGTTGTCAACCTAGGTGTTATGTTTTAAGTTGGCATGACACCAATAGTGCATGGATTTCAATATCATTTCCATTCCTATGTTACATTGATCAAGCTTCCGATAATTTATATTAATCAGTTTAATTTGAATATTTAACAAGAGTGTATGAAAGCGTTACACATTTACACAGATAAGATATTAAATGTATTTCCCGTATTGCCTTTATGTAATGATGAAACGGTTACACATCTAATCAGAAAGCAGTAAACGATTCTTAAAAAGTACAAATTCTCAAGATGCAATGAGAGAACATATCTTATTTCTTAGGATATATGATCTTCATTCGGGTGTTAATTTCTCAATTTTCAGCTTCCTTCCAGCACTTGACCATTTATCTGAATACCTGGGTTATAACTGCAAATTTAAGATATTATAACTTGTTGATGTTATATGGAATATCACTTTGATATGCAGAAAATACCCTTCATTAAATGATGTTGGATTGAGGTCACACACGGATGTATTCATCCGATTGGTTTTTGTTTGTCGCCACGAAATCTGTGAATTTATAATATTTTGCATTCTTGATTGTTTAATGGTTTTCTAATTTCGGAGTCTAAAGGAAGTTTTATTTCGAATTCGTTTAGGATTATTGAATAAAGAGTATGGTACTTAAACGAAGTTACATGTTCACCTTTAAATCTACATTTTGATACTAGCAATACATTCGTAATGGTTCTCGTAACCCTCTTTTATTACAATTTGGTACCTATTTTCTTAGTATCCAGGTTGGGGTTACTTTTTTCTGTCCCCTTCTTTCATTTTATTATTTGACTTTATTTCATTTTAATTTACCCTTTTTTAAGGGGGGGGGGGAACTCGGTATCTTTATTTTTTATTACTCGATCTCTTTCTTCTAAAAACATATGGAATCAAAATCCATTAAAAGTATGTCGTAGTTCCACAACATAAAGAGTGCATACAGTGAGCGATTTCAAGTCGGTGTTAGTGTTAGTTCTTAGAGCAGTCAAGAGCTCTTAAATTGAGCAAAGTAATTTGCTGATGATATTAAGAGCCTGATACCGATATCAATGTCGAAAGCTTAACACCGCAGTGGCACCGTGACATCGCCACACAGACTTGATTTCACGACGATCCTTTAAAAATAGTACTTCAAAAAATATGATATCATCAAAAGCACAAAATAAATTTACACTTATTTCTCTGGTCTTATTAGATAACAAATTTTACACAAAAGAATGTATGAATCACAAAGTAAAGGACCTGATTCTCATATTCTTTATTTGATTGTCAGACAATACATTGGCGTCGTTCGTGCGTTGACTGTTTTGCTGGTAAAACACTAAAACCGAACTGAAAATCCACATTTGCTTAATCCCTAGGGGCTAGTGTTAGTGAATAGGACATGTGTACGTAAAATGTTAACACCAGCCACAAAGTTCGGTAATATCGATAACACTAGCTACCGGAAGTTGGCGATATTCAGAGGTCAAAGCCTTAACACCAGCCGATTTAAGGCTGGTGTTAGTATTTATTAAACACTAACACCAGTCTTAAACACCCAACTTAAAATCTCTCTGTGCGTTCAAAATGAGGGTCAATTTGAGTGGTTATCAATTGTAGTGATTAATACATTAGTGATTAAGCATGTTATATACACACACGTCATTGGCCAGTTTAAAAGAATACCCAGTATCATGTGTATACGCCTTCTTTTGGAGTCAACCTTGTTTAGTTTTTAAAATTAACAAGATAATTACGTATTAAATATGCATGTAAGATTCGTTTCTTAAAACCTTTTAAGCGGAAGATTAGTAGATATTTTATTTTCCTTTAAACTGCATTGGGAAATACAGTATTGTAAGCATAATTAACCTATTTACAAAAACAATGGTATGATTTGGCAATATAATTACTTTTTTGGCAGTGCTCATTTACGTATTGATGTAATTGATGTATTAAGAAATAAAATAAGATACACAAAAAATGTCGCTTATCTTGTCTTAATTCTAAAATGCGTCTTCTTTGCCTCTTCGTTCATTTTATTTTGTAATTCATAATTATAATATCCTCATACAGAACTGAATAACGAATGATCAGTTGAAAATTGGTTAAGGCTGTTATAAAAAAGCCTGAAAATAGAAACTCAATACACCCTTCACGATTAAAGCCGTCAATTTAGATTGGGAGTAAACATTGCGTCATCATTTTTTTCAGATGAGCATGCATTGTTGCGTCACTACCTGTGCTGCGCGTTCACATCATTTTGACATGGTCACCATTTTTTTTTTTTTTTTTTTTTTTTTTTTTTTTTTGGGGGGGGGGGGGGGGGGAGTAAACAAGATGTTGACTCGCACTTACAAAAAAATGTCAAACAAATGGCGCCCATGTTGGAGCATGCGCATTATTGTAACCGTTAAAGGGTGTATCACGACACGATTATTTTTAGCATGTTTTATTAAAATCATCAACACTGGATAGAATATTTGTTCTCTTTCATTAAAACAAAAAATGTTAATTCATATTGGGATGAAAGGTATGCAGTAGCATGACAATGTATAGATTATAACAGTAAAGTGGGTATTGAACTCGTGCAAGGGCCTAATCAGTATGTAGGCTGGATATAGATCATGCCGGCAAACGGCAGTTGTAATACTACTTGGTTATCGTCATCGCTTTGCTATTGTATGTGATAACTCTTTACATTTCAGGATCCTCCCCCCCCCCCCCGAAAAAAAAAATAATAAAATAAAATAAATAATAAAAACAATAAAATAAAATAAAACAATAAATAAATAAAATAGGGAGTGGGGGTGAGCTTAGAAGTGGAAGATGAAAGCTCCAGTACATCCTCATATAAATCTTTGCTTTCGCCCTACATAATTTGTCGTACGGTTTTCTTTCTACGGATTAATGATTCATCAAAATAACTGACTCAGAGTAATATTCTATAATCAAACTCCGTTCATTGACAATCAGCCGTGCATGAATTCTTTCGTCTATAGGTGATCTTCAACGAAATGGAGTTAAGTCTTTTGTCAATTCCGGTTGTTGCTACGGCAGGCAGCCAATGAAAACAAATTTGTTTAATCAAATTCTGGAAATGCCAGCACTACTTTGAATTAACAAAACTTTGTTAGTCCTATGATGGCATCACTCATGCATTTTTCGCATACAAAACATATGTTATTTAATATGTTTTATTAAGGCTCAAAACCAGCCCTTTCTAGGGTCATGTGTCATTCGCATTGCCGTGATAGTGTTTAGGGCATTTTTTTGTTCTTCATCACTATAATGTTTAATCATACTATTATGGCATAGACCACATTGGGGTTTTAAGTTTTAACGTAGATTCACATACTACATACATACGAGAACAGTATCGATATTTATTCACTATGCTTCAGGGGACGGGTGGTAAAGAAAGGTTAACCCGTTGACTCCTGAATTGTATAGGTCCCATAGGCCTAGCATGGGGGCCAACAAGTTCCCGTAAGCAAAGGATTAAGAGAAAAGGGAAATGAAAAAAGAGATTGAAGAAACCTGGGTGGGAGTTGATGTGTATGGACTTTGAATGATCCCTTTATACCGGCTTGGAACTAAAACAATGAAACTTTTAGATATAATACTGAAGATCGACCGAGTTTTGAGACTGAAATAAACAAATAGACCCACATTGAATGTCTAAATTTGAAGAAGAAAAAAATCAAGTTTACTTTGCCATTATATATATTTAATTATTGAAATGGATATCTGGTAAGGCTGGATAAAAAAAAGGTATGTTAACTCTTATCGTGCCACAGGGCTAATCACCATTTTCTATCAGGCTATAGTTCATCCAGACGTTGGAAAAAGCCCTCCTCATGAAATTTCCATTCTCTTCTGTCTCTAGCTGTCCTAGTTCAAGCGGCCGTTCCCATGTATGATGTTAGGTCATCTCTCCATCTTCTCTTCTGCCTTCCTCTTCTTCTCTTTCCCACCCTTGGTTGCCATTCTGTTAAACGATTTGTCCATCTATTGTCCTGAAGTCTTGCTACATGCCCAGCCCATCTCCACTTCGACTCTCTGACTTTCTCCATAATGTCTTTAACCTTTGTTTTCTGGCGTATGACTTTGTGGTTGATTTTGTCTCGCAGAGATAAATGCTACATCTTTCTCTCCATAGCTTGTTGAGTAGTCACAAGCTTCTGTTCTAGATCCTTTGTCAATGACCATGTTTCTGATCCATATGTCATGGTTGTTAGAATGTATTGGTTGAACATTCTTCTTCTTGGTGACATGGGTATGTTATTATCGGTCAACATGTCTTTGTATCTTCTAAAGTTCATCCATCCTGCTTTTACTCTCATCATAACATCTTCTTTTGAGGTGTTCTCCATTTTTTCAAAGTTTGTCCCAGATACTTGTAACTGTCACTCTCTCTAACGTGCGACCTTCTATCTCGATGTTTTCATCTGTGTCATTGTTAGTCATATATTTAGTTTTCTCTTTTTGCATAGTTAGGCCAATACGTTTGCTCTCCCTGTTGAGACCTGTCAGCTGGTCTTCCAAGTCTTTGGTCGATGTTGAGATCAAGGCCACATCATCAGCGGGTTCTAGGACAATTACCCCCTGGGCAATCACCCCCCGGAAAAAATTACCCCCCGGAAAACTACCCCCAAAGGACAATTACCCCCTGGAATATTACCCCCCGGATAATAACCCCCCGAGGACAACTACCCCCCAAGGACAATTACCCCCCCCCCCCCGGAGAATTACCCCCCCCCCCCCCGAGGACAACTACCCCCAAGGACAATTACCAACTAGGACAATTACCCCCCGAGGACAATTACCCCCTAGGACAACTATCCCCCGAGGACAATTACCCCCTAGGACAATTACCCCGCGAGGACAATTACCCCCGATGACAACTACCCCCGATGGCAATAACCTCCGAGGACGATTACCCCCCGAGAACAATTACCCCCCGAATATAATTACCCCCCCCCCCCGAGGACAATTCCCCCAATGACAATTACCCCCCCCCCCCCCCCCCCGAGGAAAACTACCCCCGTGAACAATCAGGATTCAATAGCAAAAGACGATCTGACACATAGAGAGATGGCTACGAGCCCATAAGATCCCCTGCATGAACCCATATTCTTTCAAATACTATATCACGTTGTCTTCCTATTACTACATATTTCGCTAATTTCCACGAAGGGTGTAAGTTTAAGGTAATTGTCCAGCGCTTTTTAATGCATAGAAATACATTTCTCTGGAGCAGCGTTATTTTAACTTTTTGTTAGTCACGGTACCCTCTTAAGAAATGAAAAGTTTCTCCCAAATCCCAAAGTCTTTACAGATTTTTAATTTTGCATGACTCTGGCTCCCGTCAAGTGCTATGCACACACGTATGGGCACATTTATTCCACACACTAGAAACTATTTAAAGAACTGTATGCGGGCACCTTGCCGACAAATGTACATAAATAAAAAGTCATATATTCAGTCAAGATCTTGATACACGAATTGGAGGATATTCGGGCCTCTCGTTGCCCTTATTTGCCTTGCTGTCAAAATATTGTCAGCGAGCGAGGAAGGAAGACACTTTTAGTAGTAACCTCAAAATCTTATTTTCTCATGTAATTACATATTTTAACCATTTCTGGTATTTGATTTTTTTTTACAAAATCAACGTTTTCCAAATCATTCTCTTGCGGCACCTCGGTTGAAAAACGCTGTGCTGGCGTTACAAAATCATATGAGATGAATTACCAGAGAGCGGATATTCATTTTCTTTTGACATGGCACCGTACATATAACTTGAAGGCAATTTCTATTTCAAAATTATTTAACGTACACGAAAACATATTATACTTCAGCATGACAACATAAATAATAGATAACGTGAAGAAAACCCTAATTATGGATCATGACATGGATGAGGGCCCATTATACATACAAAGACAAATACACGATCAGCTGATGTTAAAAGTTACAGAGGATGCATAAAGGAAAACACCCTAATATCTTTGTTGTGCCATTGATGGTGAGAGAGGCTGTAACGCGTACTCATCTGCACGCAATGTATTGTTCAATTTCTAAGGAATGTAATTTCTGTTCTTTACTCGGTAGCAAAACTACAGGGGAATTGGGCAACCCCCCCCCCCCCCCCATATCGAATTGAATAATTTCAAGAAACTGAAATGAACTTCATAAATAACAAAGAAAATGAAGGTTTATGCAATGTTCTGTAAATAGCAATTTGGAGAGAAGCTTGCGTTATACCTTACAGTGTTATAAATTCCTCGGGGTGATTGTCATAGGGGTTAGTTGTCCTCCGGGGGTTATTTTCCTGGGGGGGGGGGGGGGAGTTGTCCTCGAAGGTGGAGAGGTAGTTGTCCTCGGGGTTAATTGTCCTCGGGGGTAGTTTTTCTGGGGAATAGTTGTCCTCGAGGGTAATAATAGGGGGTTTTCGTTTGTCACATCGACATAGACGACGTCAAATATGTGACGTCATTTCGGCGATCTGCGCATGCGTCGTGTCGTCTGGCGTCGTTAGGCCACATTTGCGAACCCGTTCATCGATGATTTGAGGTTCGTCAGAAAACTAGTGACCCGTCGTCAGAATGACGTCATCTTGCTACATCGCAGCGTAAATCAGAAAGTAAAAACAGAAAGAGAAAGTGATAGAATGATTAAAAAAACAAAGAATAACATAAGAAAAGGTGACAGAAGGAAGAAACAAAGAATAACATAAGGAAAGACAGAAAGAGAAAGTGATAAAATTATATTAAAAAAAAGAATAACATAAGAGAAGATGATATAAGGAAAAAACAAAGACTAACATATGGAAAGACAGAAAGAGAAAGTAATAAAATGATAAAAACAAAGAATAACATAAGGAAAAACAGAAAAAGAAAGTGAAAGAATAATAAAAGCAAAGAATAACATAAGAGAAGGTGAAAGAAGGGAAAAAGCAAAGAATAACATAAGGAAAGACAGAAAGAGAAAGTGAAAGAAAGAAAAAACAAAGAATAACATAATGAAAGACAGCAAAAGAAGGTGAAAGAAGGGAAAAAACAAAAAATAACATAAGGAAAGACAGAAAGAGAAGGTGAAAGAAAAAAAAAGAAAAAAGAATAACATAAGGAAATACAAAAAAGAGAAAGTAATAGAATGATAAAAACAAAGAATAACATAAGTGAAGATGATGGAAATAAAAAACAAAGAATAAAATAAAGAAAGACAAAAAGATAAAGGGATAAAATAATAAAAGCAAAGAATAACATAAGAGAAGGTGAAAGAAGGGAAAAAACAAAGAATAATATAAAGAAAGATAGAAAGAAAAATGATAAAATGATAAAAACAAAGAATAACATAAGAGAAGATGATAGAAGGAAGAAACAAAGAATAATATGAGGAAAGATAGAACGAAAAATGATAGAATGATAACAACAACAATAACATTAGGTAAGACAGAAAGAGAAAATGATAAAGAATAGACAATGGAAAGATAGAAGAGAAGATGAAAGAAGGAAAACAAAGAATAGAGAGAGTATAATAGAATAAGATATATATATATATATATATATATCTGTAAAGCGCTTTGAGAGGGCCTTCGGTCCTGAAAAGCGCTATATAAGAACTAGCTATTATTATTATTATTAATAAACGAAGAACAAAATAAGAAGTGAAAGAAGGAGAAATTGAATAAGCGCGTGCGGGGGTCATTACGTCATCGTGTAGAGAACGGGTGTCGACTTAAAACGAAAAGGGTTATAAGGTAGTGAACAGGAAGGGTGTCTGACGCCAGTTCGCATCGTTAGAGGACGTGAACGCCGTCCTCATCCACACAAACGAAAAGCCCATAATGATAACGTTTTATTTACCCAGGGTAGCCACTTCAGTTATGATACTGCTCTTCCAGGGGGCCCTGCATAACATCATATATTATTACTACCCTTCTCCAATCTAATATGCTGAGCGCCTAGCTAGAAGGCAGAAGGTCCCATTGTTATAATTTTTTGGTAGACTCAGCAGGGGCTCGAACTCACGACCTCCCGTTCATGGGGCGGGCGCTCTAACCACTGAGCCACCATGCCCTGTAGTGTACATGGGGGTAATTTTCCTCGGGGGTAGTTGTCCTCGGGGGTAATTGTCCTCGGGGGTAGTTGTCCTCGGGGGGTAGTTGTTCTTGGGGGGGGGTAATTGTCCTCGGGGGTAATTGTCCTCGGGGGTAGTTGTCCTCGGGGGGTAATTCTCCGGGGGGTAATTTTCCGGGGGGTAATTGTCCTTGGGGGGTAATTTTCCTCAGGGGGGGGGGGTAATTTTCCGGGGGGGGGGTAATTTTCCGGGGGGTAATTGACCGGGGGTGATTGCCTAGGGGTTATTGTCCTGATACGCATCAGCGAATCTTAGATCAGTAAGCGTTTCCCCATCAATGTTCATTCCTCCATCTAAATGCGACTTTTTTTAAATACTTCCTCTATAGTGGCTGTGAATATCTTTGGAGATAATGTGTCTCCCTGTCGGACTCCCCTCTGGATCTTGACATCCCTTGATACATCATTATCAATCTGAATTCTGTCTACTGTACCAAGTCCCAAATCGTCCCGTGCCAGGTTTTATTTTGGGAGATAATCTGATTAACGCGATGGTTCTATGAATAGCGCATGCGAAACGCACAATACAGTCCAAAGAGCATGAACAATAAATGCTATTACGAATGTGTGCAAGAATGCAAAAGGCAGTGAAGCAATGGTTTGCTCGCATGTACAAAGCACTATAACGGTAGCGTGCATGCATCCTTATGGCAGGCTATGAGTCTCAGAAAAGTCAGTAAAGTTCAAGCTAGCAGACGGCAGTTGGAATCACCTGTACTCGAATGCAATATACACGCACACCCTCTTATCAGCACACCACAAAGGCGCATCGTCAACTTAGATACATTGAACATATTGGTGGGATTCTTTTGAATATCCCAGCTCGATCGACATGACGAAAGTGTTCAGTTGTACTTACGGGTGTGACATCTTCGAAATTACACGTTTAACTACAAGAAACATATCAAAATATTCGTCGGATACCACAAACCAGGTGAGACGTTTAAATAAACTGTAAGAAGATTTGTGAATAATCTAAGGTGAATTTTTGTTTCTTTGAAATCTGTGAAATATTATATAGTTCTAAACGCCGAAGTTACTAAACGGATTGGACTTCTTTCATTTAAATATGACCATACCATTTTGAGGACTAAAGTATCATTTCTAAAAACTAGCTTATTTCTCTTTCTTTCTCTATGCTCAACTATCTCTGTCTCGCTCGCTCTCTCTCTCTCTCTCTGTCTCTTTCTTGCCTTTCTCCCCCTTTCTCCCTCTATTCTTCCCTCTGTTTGTTATCGTTTTGCCCCCCCTCTCTCTTACTCTCCCCTCCGTCTCTTTAGTTTTTGCATTTTGCTCTAGATGTTGTGAAACAATGCAATGATTTAAAAAGAGCTCGGAAATCTTGATCGAAAAATTAATAGTTGGCAATCTACGTATTTGCACTTCTGCTAATGTCCTTATTCGATCCAGACCACCATAGTCTCGTCGTATGTATGGACAAATTTACTTTTCAAATAGCCCCACCAGACGGATTTACTTTCGAATTCCGAATTCTCCTTTTTTTTCTTCTTCAACCTAGCCCTTTCACTATCCAATCCTTTAACTCGCTTCACATATAGGCATGACTTATTATTACACTTCTAGTACGATCTTCATTTTTGGGGTTCTATATCTGTAATTTCGAATCGAATTCCATTATATTGTAGGGCTCTATATATTTATTTAGGACCAATTTGGAAAATTGGCATTTCAAAGCAATACTCTCTCTATAAGATACTTTGACGAGCGGCCACAAAGGAATTCAATCTGTCTGCGTATGATTCTTTAATATATTATCCTTCAAAAGATTATAGGACTCTTATGTCAAACCTGATATGTTTTATACATACATTAATGTATTTGTAATTAAATCATGTTCTATTTCTCCACATGCATGAATGCAGTCCTCACTTTCTTCACTTAAAACAAATACATCGTGAAAACTACAAGTCTTTTTCATCATGTTCATGGCGAATCTACAATTGGAAAGGCGTTTGCAAAATAGGAACTGAGAAAAACAGCCACCACTGAAAAAAAAGGAAACACCCTCCCGCAGTTCGGAAGATGGCTAGCCTAGAACAAAACATATCTTTGTCATCAAAATGTCTTAATTATGATGATAATAATGCGTTTGTGTATGAAAATGTGTTTTCGTCGGATTTAAGTGCTGTCGATGTACTAACAGCAGTTTATGTGTTTTTATCTTGTCTAAATTAATGTTAATATAAGTTAAGGAAGGAAAGTGTACATACAAAAGACAAAAACTATACTGTTTTGAACATGGGTTAATGTATGGACTATCAGTAGTGGTAAATTCATGTCAGAAAATTGCTATGAAGCAGATATTCGTCTCACCTACGGACCTAATCAATATGAAAGCAAGGTACAAATCAAGCTGGTAAATGATAGTTGGAATAGCCTGTATTATCATTATGATTGGTCTGAATATTGTTATTCATCACACATTTGTCGTCAAATTGTGCCGATATTGATGGGATTACTATGACGTTGGCAGTATGTTCAGTATGACTACATTGACTTTTTCTTTGGATATTTATACACGGAATCTGCTGGTTCAATACACATTCAAACAAATACCAACTGTTTGTCGGATGCCATAAACCAGGTGAGGCGTTTTGGTTATTGCCAGATCGCGTGAAAGTATAAGTTAGAGAAGAAAGTTTGTCCAAATATCCCCCCCCCCCTTTTAGTGCATTATGAATTCCTGACTGACTGTGGTATTCATATAATCCTTTATATACCTCATTTTAAGATTCTTTACTAATCCTGTCTTCTGATTGAAAATGCAGTCATGTTCTTAACCATGCCCGCTAATTGAAATTCATAGTCATTTTTCCCGGCTCTACCGGTTTATATCCATTTTTCATAGCACTTTTTCCATGGCTGTGAAACGTGACGTCATTTTGCTGCAATCCCCATTTTGGTTTACGTGTTACCGTATAAGTTTCTTTTGTGCAATGACCGATGCGCAATACCGTTAACGGTGTTTGAGTGCAATTCGATTTTGGTCGCTGCATTCAGGCGACGAATCTACCAATCCACGCAGCGCAGACGACCGATCGCCATTTTGTGTACTAGTCTCGATCGCAAAATACTGGGGTTTTTTGTTTCCAATTTTTTGTCAATAAAGAGGCAAAATGGAGGACACAGCTATGCCAAGATTTCAACTTATTGATGACATTCAGCTGCAAGACTTAATCGATTCTGCTGATAGCAAAAATACGAAGTATGCAGTAAAATACGGCATTAAAATATTTGAAGAGTTCTTGCGAAATGTCAACACGGACCTCGGAGATGTAAACAGACTTCCGAATGCAGACCTGGACAAGATCCTTCAAAAAATTCTATGCGGGTTGCAGGCAGAAGAACGGCGATTATTACAGCAAGAAATCAATGCTAACGATCAGATTCGGACTTCAGCGTCACTTTCTCAATACTAAATCTGTGGAAATTATCAAGCATGAAGACTTTGCAAATTCGTCAAGAATTTTCAAGTGTTTTTCAGCAACGTGTTTCTACTGGAGCACAGCTTGTTGGATTTCATACTGTACACAAGTTATTGTTGGTGTTAATACTCATGACTTCAAAGAGATGGAAACCTAAATGGGTGAGTCAACATTTTCCTTTTTTTCGGTATATAAAATATATATTGACTGCTTTTAATATTCGAGGCATAGTTGTTTCTACAGGGTCTCGGAAAACTCACAACCTGCTATGACCCCGCGGCGCAAGCGCCTTGGGGTCATAGCAGGTTGTGAGTTTCCCTTGACCCTATAGAAACCACTATGCCTCTCAAAGCAGTCAATATATCCTTATTAATGCATTGTGTTCAAATACAAATGCATATTAATTCAAAGGTTAATTCCTTGATCTGCGACTGGCCCCAAGCCTTAGTTATTCCTCAAGGGACATGGACAATCTTATCCATAGGTAATACCAGGATGCAACTTATGGTGATGATAATGGAATGGTTGACTTGAATTAAAAAGAGGGTAAATGTGATCGAACTGTTACCTTGTAATTGTAGTAGATAATGCTAATGATATTAATGATATATTTTATAGTTTCGTATGATTTTCGTATGTTTGGTTTCGTATTAAAAGTGCGACCAAAAGGTCGCTCTTGTCTTGTATTAAAGAAACTAAATATATATTTGTTAAAACTTTCCAAAGTTAAACTCCTTGCTTCTTGTCGGTGAATGCAATTTTAAGTCCTCCGATGTGAGGTCAAATGATATTTATAATTCGTTGTGGACATGCACTATTCAGCCTTTATATGAAAATCATTGTCTTATACAATCATTGTTCATCATTGTTTAGAGATCAACCGGCGGCTGATCGTTATCATTTGTCGGCATTTTTTCAACCAATTATCGCCCGATAAAAGACGGCTAGCACTAGCTTTTAATCGGCGATACGTTGGCAGTCAGTATGAAAATATCACCAACTCTTTAAGAAAATGGACAACTTTTCCCCTACTAGTTCGGTCAGCAAAAGATTTTGATGCCGCAGTGTAAACCTCCGGCTTTTGAGGCCAATAGCTGACCGCTAACAACCCTTTTTTAAGACTGCGTAACCTCTTTGCGACCTCTGACAATAAACCATCGACTAGTGGATTTCGGTCTTCTATGTACGGTCGTACCATTAACGTTACTTTAAAAAAGAGCTGTGACTAGACAGACACTCGACACCCAACACTGGACATAAACATTGAATATATACTCCGTGTCTGACTTGTGATCAATTTATAGTAAAATAAACTTTGCAGAAAAGCAAACTATTTTAGGAAACACTATGACAAAAAAGTAGCAATACAAATTGTATTTGATATTTTTGTCTAAATTCCGATGCCAAAAAGGAAGTTGTTACACATTTTATGGTTATTCCTATGGCTAGGATATGTCTCAGTATCTCGAATATATGTTATCGGTTTGGATTTTGGAAGCTCAATGACCAGGATGCCATGGCTCCTGTCACATCACACCTGCCGAAATCTTGCAACCACGTAACTACGAATAAACTTGTTATTATCTGATCACCTTCCAGTCTTGTGTTTTCTAAATATATAATTCATATATTGGGAATAGTTTTGTCTGCCTCCTGCACTGTACATCATGATGGTGTACGTATATTCCAGCACGCTGCTTTCATAGGTGCTTTTTCTTGTTCCCCATCGTTTGTATGAGATCCTCCTGGCGACGGCTATCCAACCAGATGGTGGTGACGTAAACTTCATAGGTTTGTCTCCATCTTTAATATAAATTAAACGACACAATATGCTGTATAATTTAAGACTTTATAATCCGTTAAATAATTATATTAAGGAAACCGAGATAATACCATCTAAGTTTCTCTTACACATCCCGAATTACATTTAACTTGAATGGCTGCCCGGACATAAAACACTTGTTAAGCTTGAGTTTATGAAATGCAGTCATGAATCAGCCATGTTTTAGATTGTGTGCTGGTAGAAGTGAGATGGGATATCACACCTATAACTTTTTTTTTCTATCAAATTAATTGTTTTTTAAGTACGATTATGAAAGCTCTCATGAATAGCTCTTGGCCACTCCTGGCACAGTGAATTCCGATGCGGGCATAATGCTGAAGTAGGTCCATGATATAGCAGTACTAATAGTATATGTGTTAAAGATTGAAGTTTGGATACCATAAACCACTTGTATTGCTTGGCGTTTGACGCAACTAAAACGAATCAGAATCTCATACATTAATCAACTATCAATCGCCATTAGTCGGGCTTTCCGGAACCTCCGGGAAAACAACTTTTCATTATTATCATTCGTATTATTGGAATCAGCTATGGTATGTATCAAACATCTGTCAGCAGCTTTGATTTGAGATACTCAATTTGTGGAATAGCATTGATTATGGCAGCTCGTTGAGTATGACTGGGGTGTTGGACTGCAATTACGTAGTTTAACTATCGAAGGGGCGTCGCTAAGGGTGGGGTGGGAAAGGAGAAGTAAAACAAACAAAAAGAGAAAAGGGAAACAAACAAAAACGGGGTGAAAGAGAGGGGAGAGAGGGGGAGATAAGAGCCTGAGAGAAGAAGAGTGGGAGTAAAAGAGAGAGGAGGAGTCGTCTCATCGAGGGAGCAAGACAGATACGCATATTTATTATGTTGCTGTGTCGGGTCAGCTTCGTCGTTATTCTTGCTAGATCTTCGTGTACTATATCAATGCAGAAGTTTGAAGTCGGTGAGATGTATAATGTCGGTCGGCCGGCAAATTTGTTTTTCCCTACAAACTGTAATATTTTATCCGCTGTGACGACTAAGAGTGAGCCAAAAACTATAAAACTTGACTTTTCTCGAAGTTTAACCTTTCTATAATATCATGAAAAGGACTCATAGGTTTAAAATGTCGGGGGAACTGAATTCAGATCAGGATTAATTAGAGTCGAGAACGGTACAACAAACCGTCTTCTTTCTTTAACAATTAAATTAAACGTATAATATTCAGCGGCTTCGCGAAGGAGGGGTGATATTGAATTCAGACAAGTTAGGGTTAAAAGTCGAGAACGGTACAACGCAATCTTCTGCTTTCTCCAATAAAATGATGAAACGTTAAAGCTTCCGCGCTTCGTGCGAGAGAGCGAAAACTGCATTCAGGCAAGGATTAAGAGTCGAGAACGGTACAAAGAATCGTTTTTTTTTCTCTAATAATTTAATGAAACTTCTAAGTGATTAGTGATTCGCTTGCTCACTACCTCTCTCCTAAAATAAGATCCTAGCTACGCGCCTTCATGTAAATATATAGCTACGATGCTGACTGAGTTGCCAAAATAAATCGTATATTTATGTCGTCGAGGAAAATTACCATGTGCACACAGGCAAGTAGTATGGATAATTCATCGGGAAAATAATTTAGACATTGGGACATTTGTCGGTAATCGGTGGCTAGTTTTGTCGGTAAGCGTATAGGCCTCTACACCCCACTGAAAAAAGTCCAGCGAAGTCCCTGCCCCCCCCCCCCCAATAGATTAGCATGGCTACGTCTGATGAAAAACTTTCAGTAAGGCTTTAAGGATTTGAGGTTTAGGAAACATTTTTTGTAAGCAGTAATAACCACGGCTAGGTCGAAGTGGGATACAATAATAATTAATCATAGAAGGAGGAGAACGTTGGCACATTGAAACATAATGTTTCAAGGGAAAATAAAATCATCTTTAACATTTTAAAGAAAAAACAAATAATATGGAAATTAGGAAAATATATAACCACCAACAAATACCCCCATCTTTGATATGAATATCTGTAATTTCCTCCTGAAGGTAAGTTAGTTTGTTTCATCTGACTGGTAAGAAAGCATGCGTATCCTCTTCGGTCAGCTACTAGATTTAAGTCCTATTCCTATCTCCGAGGAAATTGGTGAACGTGACTAATGCCTCACCAAAGGACACTAGAGCATTTATTAAGTTTCTAACCCGTGATACAGGACCACTGCTCTATCACTGAGCGTGACAATGAATGAGAAATAAATAATATATTACAAGGAGAAGAATATGGCAAAAGGAAAGTCACTCCATACTTTTGAAGTCATTTGGAAGTTGGAATAAACTGGCTATTGATGTTGATGAATTATACATAGGGATTACCTATATATCGTAAATATCTGTCGTCAACTTGGTTTTGGTGAGCTAAATTGGTAGGATGTTGCTGTATATAGCAGCTCGATCCCTATGACGTACATGTTCAGCTGCACTTACGACGTTGCGCACCACCGATGTTGCACGTTTTCTTCAACGTCAAACAATTACCAAGCATTTGTCACATGTCACAAACTAGGTGAGGTGTTTGATCAATGCCTTTCTTAAGTTGAGAAGAAACACAATTTGAAAGTCTCGTTATATCATACATTATTTCAATTAAACAACCTTATTTTAATACCCGAGTAGAGAACAGTTCGTGTTCAAATACATCATATTTTGCAAGTATAGAGCCCATATGACAGATCTTTGATTTGCACTCGATCTAAGTTACAATATTCATGCAAACATTGTATTTTTCAGAACCGTCAGTGGCCTTAAATGGCACGTTTCAATATGGTTCGTCCAATCATAAATACCCTATCCGAACTTCTACGAATGTGCGTTTGAGCAATTTCGAAACAGCCCTGGCACAACAATCCATAATACACAATGGACACTTTGAAATCATTATCCATTGACACAAACGAGGCGGACGAAGAATTTTTCGATTGAAACGCTTAAAATACCATCCTTTTTAATGAACTGCTGGCCGGAGTGGCTAACAATTCTCTCTAGCAATATACATATATTATTAATTTCTTTGAATATGAACAGACGAAAACGCTGCTCAAACTTGAGTAATATTGATACCAATTAAAAAAAAAAAAAAAAATCTTCATCGGAGATACACCCTAACAATGTTGGTTGTAGGGGGAGGGGGGAGTCTTTGATGATAAAATTCATTGCCCCTGTCGTTGTCCATTAGGACAGACCAGCCCTTAACTAATTTGCTCATTATTGTAAGAACAATTTTATATTACTAATGCCTCTACCTGTAACATTGGTCCTCATGCATTGAAATTAACAGGTACCTACATCTATTATTTCAAAACATGTATTCTCTTATCTTACAATACGAAAAACTCTTTCCTGCTCTCTCTTTCTCCCTCTTAGTTTTTTTTTTTTTCGTTGCCCAACGGCAGTTCCGTTATGCATTGTTTATTGTATGAACATGTTTTAACGCATGACAATAACGTCAGTTAAAGCTTTGCCTATGATGACCCCATACTTTTATCAATGGTTTTATGTAATCGTGCAAAAAAATCATATATGATGATGTACATGGAAATAAATAAACATAAATCCTATTTAGCTTTCGCAAGTGAACCCCCTTCCCCCTTTCGTGTCGCTCCGGACTCTCGACGTGATACGTTCGAATATGTTTATATTTCTTATTTTTTTGTACACAAATCAGAATCATTGATTAATCACTGGCATGGAAATGATTATAGATAATTCCCAAACTGTATGGGGTATAGGCATTAGAAGTAATATGCGACCATGATAATAACAATGTAGGGCCATATACCAATGTCAAACAGAAGAAGAAGGAGCAGGAGGAGGAGGAGGATGTCGGGAGGGATATTTCATGGCAAGGAATAAACCCTTTTCGGGAGGGGGGATTCTGCCACCACGTTTAAAGAAAGATGAGTGAAGCATACTTTCGTGACCAGGTGCAAACGAAAAACTTCTTGTATACATGTACATAAAACACTGCGTTGCTCATTGAAACCAATTTAAAACGTAACTTGACATAGGCCCATGTTACTCTCTAAAAAAGAATTATGTTACTCTTTGTTTGTACTTCATGTTCCTTGTGTATTCCAGGAACTCCCCACGAGTTAAATGCCTAGGTGACCCGCTAAGCCAATACTATTTGTATTTATGATTCTAAAGTTGTTCTAAAGCTACATGAAAATTATTTCATCTAATGAAATGTGTTATGATAATTACATTTTGTTCAGACAATAAAAAGGGAACAGTATTGACAACGAGAAGACAACTGATTCAAATGGGCGATTTAAACTCCTCAATTATCGTTCGGATCCTCGAGATGATCTTTTTGATTGATTTTATTTTATTTCTGAATTTTTCCAAATATAATATAACTGAATAACAAGACACATATAAATGTAAGGTAAAATACAACATATACAAACAATAATTTCTTTATGTCAAAATATTTTGTTTGTACATATTATATGTACATATAATAACGAAACTTAATATTTCCATAACATATTATCATACATTTAAAGTATTATCCGAACTATATGTTGGAAAGTGCAGGAGACCGCAATCATAAGCGATGCTTGACAAGGATGGCGATCTTTGTCAATGTACTTGTCAATGTTTTTGGAGAGGATCCATGTTTCCTTAATCATATTACTCAGTCTTTAATATTGTTATTATTGTATTACTCATTGAAGTTGGTTTTTCAAATTCTTTATTCTACCTTTTATCCTCAAGTAGGCTTCATATTTCCTTATTCAAATTACGAAGATTCCCACAAGTAACTTTATTTCGTTCCGATTACTGTCTGTTTATATTTAATCATATGCCTCCCTCTTGTCCCATTAGTATATATAAATATATATAATGGATGCGAATTCTATTGAAAAATGATAAACCGAGTTTACAAGAGAGACTAGGATTAATGATAACCCCACCTAGACCTAGACTTACCGAACATATAAATCAACAACTTTTAATGAGGAAAGAGGATGTGTATAAAATTATACAGTATAAAGTCGTTTAATGAAGGGTAGTGTCCTAATAGTTATAATGTTATTCGATAATTGTATGTAAACTAATTACAGAGAAAATCGTATTATTAACATTAAATCATAAACGAACTACTTGCAAATGCGGAGATAACACCCCCCCCCCCTTTGGTATTAATGGAAACTTTATTCCTATTCCATTGTCTTTGTATTTGCAATGGTTACACTCACTGAAAATACACTTGAGTATCCCGAATCCTCAATGACATTGACTTGAATTAGATTTATTATTTGTTTTCTTCTAAATTTAATTCAGGAGGTCGTTCACTAGATTGTCTTGCTTATTTATGGTTGCCTCATTTATGAGGGAAGACAATTTTGGTAAGTATTCGCTAGTACGATTTGGCGATTCTTGACAATGCTTGGTTAACAAATGCGGTTGAAATGTTGATTTCCTGTAGGATTGGTTGAATCTGTGGAACGGGTTGGTGAAAGGCCTTTAAGTGTTGCATAAAGCTGTTCGTAAGTTACGCACGACTTTACGCACGACTGGAACATGTTCTTGGGTGCTAATCAGATTCTCAATTATTTACATGTAGCACAAAAACATATCACCAGTCGTGCGTAAAGTCGTGCATAACTTACGAACAGCTTTATGAAACACCCCCTGGACTTTTTTAAACGTGAGTGTCGTCGACTAATGTTTGGTCGTATGTGCCTCCGTTCTCTTTGGCGTATTTTTTTGTCCATAGGAGGTTGGGGGTGTGTTGAGAAATCGTAATGATTGCGTGTGTGTGTTTTGGGGTGTATGTTTTCTTATCGTGTGGAAAATATTGTCAATATAACATAAGGAGGGAAATTCTGCGCACAGTATACAAGCAATATGTTATTTTTAAAAATGGCACAATTTATGGACTATTGATATTTGTACAAATTTCTGGCATTTATGTCAAACATGTTGCCATGAAGCGGATATTCGTCTCACCCAAAAAACCTAATCAATTTGAAAGCAAGGTACACGTCAAGCTGATAAATGACAGTTGGAGTAGACAGTATGCTTATTATGAATGGTCTGCATATTATCACTAAGCACACATTTGTTGTCAAAGTCTGCCGATATTGGTTAGATTACTATGACCTTGGCAGCACGTTCAGTATGACTACATTGTCTTGTACTTCTTCGGGTATTCGTTCACATACTGTGCTCATTAAATACAGAGTCAACCCCATACCAACTGTTCGTCGTATGCCACAAACCAGGTGAGGTGTTAGGTTTATTTCCCCTTTTCGTGAATATACAAATATAAGCATCGAAGTTTTTCGATATACCGCCCCCCCCCCCGCCCCTCCACTTCCCTCGCAGTTCATTATGAATTATCTCAGTGACTGTGGCAACAGGCCTTTAAGTGTAAAGACAGGGATCAATTGTTCTTATTTCTATTGTCTTTCATATATCCTACATTGTCAGTACGAGCTTCCCCAATAAACAGAATACTAAAAAGTAACCTCTTTTTGGAGTGTACTTTAAGTGATTTTAAAGTATAGTGCCTTTTGAACTAGATTTAAACGTTATCGACACGTGCCTTCATTTAAACAAAAAAGGTATTCCTGTTCACGTTTTCATCTAACCTAAAAACCACCAGTTTATCACGCGACTGGAGTAACGTGATTCCACTTACCTCTGTAAATAAAGTGTTTATGACCAAATAACCACTTGACCAAGCAACGACTATTTTGTCCGTTAACCGATGGTGGCGATAAATACGTCATTATTTGGTCTTGTAAGCACCTTTATCGATTGGTTTCACAGGTTATCCAAGGTTGATGGTAATAATCACGTTACTTACACCGGCTAATCGTCTTATTGTTCTGTCCGTGAATCTCTGGTTATATTAAATTAGTAATTCGGAGGTGTCTTACACACCTCTTTAATTGGTTTCAAAGTTACCATAAATTTCTTGGTTATGATCACGTGGCTCAAGCTGATTACTAATCTAAGCTGTGAATCCGTGATATGTAGGTGTGAAAAATTAGTAATTATTAGGTGTCTTAAAACACCTATTTAAATGATAGTCAAAGTTGCCAGCAGTTCCGCGGTGATAATCTCGTGACTCAAATGGAATATTAATCTAAGCTGGGCATACGTGACTTTTAGGTGTGAAAAATTAGTAATGATTAGGTGTCTTAAAACACCTATTTAAATGGTAGTCAAAGTTGCCATAAGTTCCGCGGTGATGATCCCGTGAGTCAAACGGATTATTAATCTAAGCTGGGCATACGTGACGTTTAGGTGTGAAAAATTAGTAATTATTAGGTGTCTTAAAACACCTGTTTGAATGGTAGTCAAAGTTGCCAGCAGTTCCGCGGTGATGATCTCGTGACTTAAACGGAATATTAATCTAAGCTGGGCATACGTGACTTTTAGGTGTAAATAATTAGTCATGATCAGGTGTCTTAAAACACCTATTTAAATGGTAGTCAACGTTGCCAGCAGTTCCGCGGTGATGATCTCGTGACTCAAACGGATTATTTATATAAGCTGGGTATTCCGTGTATTCCAGGTGTGAAAATGAGTTATTCTTGGGTGTCTTGATGGTTTCACAGTTACCATTTAAGTTCCGTGGTGATAATACCGTGACTGTTGGCATATTTCTATGTTCACCAGTTGATAACTGACTGTTGGCATATTTTCATTGCACCAGTTGATAACTGGAGTGTGCATATTTCCAGTTGCACCGGTTGATGACTGAGTGTTGGCATATTTCGAGTTGAACCAGCTGACACCAGTTAATTTGCATATTGAAAATGGGGTGCGTGAAGATCTATGTTTTTAAAAAAAATTATCTGAATTTACAGCATATTTCTTATTACTGATGATTTAGTTATATGCAATTCATTTCGAAAATACTACAAATATAAATTACCAGTTATTAGGACATTTCGCTACTTCGTATAAATTACATTTAGTTAAACATGAATAAGGGAAACATTAACTATGAACTAAAATAATTTCAATTAAGTACAAGTATACGAAATTTTTTCGATTAATTAAATTATGTAAGTCAACTTATTACCAATGCCTTTACATTGGAAATACAGACGTACCAGTATTGAAGTATTGTTGCTGTTCAACTGGTTGGAAGTTAACCAAATGGTTCTAATGGCTCAGCTAGACCAGTTGAAGTATAACTGGCCTGGATCAACTGGATCATTTAGCCCATTTCAATTCCCAGGATTACCAGTTGGCATTAAATGGTTCATCAACTGGACCAGTTGAAACTAGCTTTCTCTTCTAGGATGTTTGCACCCACCCCCCTCCCCCAACCCCCTCTAACCCCAAATTGCTACCAGCGCGCCTGGACGTAATTATGGAAGATCCAAAACACGATGTTCAGAAACGGGATGATTATTATTATTTTGGTTCATTTATTGTGTAACATTTGCGTAATTATTGGGTTGAACGCGGGTTACAGTAACATACTTCCTCTTCGACGTAAATTTCACGTGAATGAAGAACATGATTCATCTCAAGTCAGCCTCGTAATATTCACGTGAATTTAACGCAGATATTTTGACTAAAACTATCACTAACGCTTCACGTGTTTCTGTGACGCAATAATTTCGTTTATGAAGATGTAATTTCATAACCAAGCAAACACGTTAGTATAAGGTTTACAAACCATGGTCTCCAAGGTAGGGATAATCACGTTATTATAATGGTGATATTGCAGTGACAATTGCGTGATTTAGTGTACGTGTGTTTTAAGTTACCTAGTGCAATAAACGTATTAACACATTTACGTAAATGTCAGGTGTTTGAAGAACGTAACTCTCCTCAAGTCGATACCTTGATATTGACGTGATTTTCACGTGATTTTGTTTATTGGGTCATCACCAACAATCTTATTTTAGTTGCTAAGCCTAAACTTGAGAAAGTACCTAATAATATGCATTCCATTGTTAACGTTAGGCGTCTTCGGACAAGTTTCAGTTGTTTTTAATAATTTGTTGGCTTGCACCCAATAAATACAAATCACGTGCTCCATCTTTCAATTAAAAACAAGTTTGTTATCTTTATCTAATGTGTGCAAGCCAAACATTTCTTTACAAGAAAACCTACATTTAGCAGCGACATAGGTCTATAATTGTTTGTGACATGAGTATTTCCCTTTCTTATTTGTTACTACTTGTTTCTGTGACCCGTAACATATGCTCAATTTAATGCTGTTATGAATTCATTACATAATACAAACCCGGATAATAATAACATTCAGTTGTACAAACATCGTTCCCATGAGCTTCATTACATTTTATTTCCTTAAAAGACACGAGACATTCTTCTTTTGTTATATTTCCTTCCGAAAGTTCTGCACTGTTTAGGAACATATTTGAAGAAAAAGAGAACTTCTAATACAACTGCCTTCTAACTTCTTTTTGTGAATCACCAACAAAAAACCGAAGTGTAGAATATCACATTTCGTGTGATCCTATTTTTACTGTCAGTATATAACTCTTTTATGACGCTTTTTCTTTTATTCCATCACTGTCCCGAATAACTGCTTTTGTTTTAACTTCTTCAACTCACCCCAAAAATCATCAGACATTTGGTATTTTTACATAATAATCATGGGATTTTGTTTACTGACTTTTTTGTCCTATTAATCGTCTCCGAAATGTTGCTATTTACTGCAGCAGTCACTAATATATCTTCTAAGGCTTGTATTTCCGCTCATAATATGTTTGTTTATGTATGTACTTGTTTTGATTTGAGCCTCAATAAGGGTGATAATATTGCATACAGACATATTTTTTTAACTACAATTTACTTTTTGTATAAGTCGCACCAAACTGATTTACTTTTGAATTCCACATCCTCCTGTATTTTCAGCCACCCCTTTCATTGTTCATCTCTCTAACGCGTTGTACATACTTATATACATCAACTGTTGTTGCATCTCCTGTACGATTTTTCCTTGTTCATCGTATTTAATCTGTACTTCTAATTTCAAATTGAATTCCATAATATAATAGCGTTGTATCAAACATATATTTCAATACGCTTTGGTTAACACCATTTAAGCTGCACGTTTTACACATTGTCTTACAAACACCAAGCATACGTCGAATGCTACAAACCAGGTGAGGCGTTTTAATCATCCTGAACATCTATGTAAAAATAGTAAAAAAAATAATAATAATTATAATAAACTAGTACCAATTTGTCTGAGATATATTTAGGATTGATCAGAAGGTGCATTATTCTATCATGCAAAATTTGTAAAACTAAACCTATTATATACAAGCATTGCTTCTTAATAGGTTACTCATATTCTACTAAATTTTTCATATGAGTTGAGTATCATTGGGAAGTACTCATATTACGTGTATACAATTTTTATTTTATATGGCTTTGTATTTGGTTGGTTAAATGTTGCGCAAATTAACATGAACTTTAAACGTTCTCATGTTGATTGTATTTCACTGTAAAAACATTTCATATGCCATTATATGTTTGACAACAAATTAAATTAATAATGTTGTGTTGCTTATCGACAATTGTCAGATATTTGCAAACCGAATTATTAATAGGTGTCTGCTAGGTAGTTGGAATGGTTCTTACGTTAATACTAAAAACATGCACCTAGTAATAGGTCAATGGTTAACAAAAAACTGTGTGTCGACCATGGTCGACAATGTGAACATCGACGAATCCGCGTGACTTGGACAGAATTGGTGGATAAAACCCTATTTCAAGTAGCGAGTCGCTCATGAACTGACTTATAATCTAACTGAACATTGAAGCTAAGCACTAAGCAACATATAGAGCCCAACTACTCAACCTAAAATCGACTTGCGCCAAAGTTACTTATGTAATGTTTAAATAAATCAATGGGGTTTTGGTTATTAAATTGGTTTTTGCAGATCCAAATAACATCCCTAACAAAATTAATCATGCCACACATATCAAATATGGAATATCAAACACCAACGAACATTTGTACGTGTATGTGTATGTGTGCGTGTGTGACTTTGCTTCTGCAAAAAGCATATGTATATCATCTGATACATTCAATTCATTCTCTCACGTCGCTAATCCCAACATAATACATGCTGTAGGCATCACTTTGGCGCAAGTCGTATTTTGCACTCTCGCAAACAATGCCTCATGTTCATTCAAGCGTGAACATATACCACACATAAATTATAACAAATAATTTAGTTTAAAACAATCTTTCATAAGATGAATAGGAATTGACTATTCATAGATGGTTTTCAAAATAATTAGCAATTTTCTAGGCGTAAACTTTTTTCTGACTCACACGGTACTGAACGAATTCTGCTTATTCCAATCAAACGAAAGGGGGACATAGTTGTAATCGCATTTTTTAAGTATCAATTGAAAGAATAAAAAACACCCTCTCACGCAGTCCGGACTTTTGCCAATAAAAAAAGGCAATGTACGTCTTTGTTATGCTGGTTTCGTGGAGTTTTATAGGAAATGGCCACTTTTTTATTTGAATTTCTGTATGCATTTATGTCTCTCTTGGTTGCCGTCTCGCTGGCTTTTACACTCTCTTTTTTGTTGGTGGGGGGGGGGGATATCTTACATGTTTATTTGCTTTTTCAACCTCGTTGACTTTCTCATTCATATGTCCCATCGGTGATGAAGGTAACATGGCCTTTTGTAAACGTGAGTGTCGTTGACTATTGTTCGGTCTTACGAGCCTCCGTCCTAGTGGACGTTTATTTTTGGGGAGATCGCAATGATTGCCTGTGCGTATTTGGTGTATGTTTTCTTATCATTTGGAAAATATTGCCGATATAATATAAGTAAGGAAATTGTACGCACAATATACAAGGATACATCCGTATACGTAATTTTTAAAAAATGGGACAATTTATGGACTATTAATAGTTTCTGGCATTTATGTCAAAATAATACAGGTATTCGGCTCGTCGACGGACCTGATCAATATGAAAGCAAGGTACAGGTCAAGCTGATAAATGACAGTTGGAGTAGACTGTATGTTTATTATTATTGGTCTGCATATTTTCACTAATAACACATTTGTCGTCTTATTGTGCCGATACTGATGGGATTACTACGACCTTGTCACCACGTTCAGTATGATTAGATTGTATTGTACTTCTTTGGGTATTCGTTCACACACTCTGCTCATTAAATACAGAGTCAACCCCATACCAACTCTTCGTCGCATGCCACAAACCAGGTGAGGCGTTAGGTTTATTTCCCCTTCTCGTGAATATGCAAATATAAGCATCGACGTGTTTCGATATACCGCCCCCCTTCACTGTTAGAAAACAATTAAACAAGTTGTTTAAAATTTTAAACAACTACAAGTTAACCGGTGAATCGCTAAACTGTTGTTTAAAAATTAAACAACTTTTATAAAACAACAGTTGTTTAGTAATAAAATTGCACAACTCGGTTGTTTAAAGCAAGTTGTGTAAATGTTAAACAATAATGTACTAAGGAACTGTTGTTTATTCAATATCACTGCACAACTGGGTTGTTTATAAGGAATTGCTTAAATTTTAAACAGAACTGTTTAATGGTTATTACCTGGTTGTTTAAATTTGTGAAATGACCTACTGGAACCACTCCTGCAATAATCACGAAGATTACAAAGTCACTGTAACATGTAGAGCTTGCAGTTGCCAATTTACTTCAACATTTGTTCATCATATTCATTTAACAGTGACAGACAAGCTTATTATTTGTCTCTATAACTTCACCTAAACCCCATCGGCGAAACCGAGAAGAACAAAGTCGTCGCCTTGCCCTTGTTCCGCCATTTTCGTTTGCACTGCACTAGCATTTGCACTGCACACTTGCACTGCATGCTTGCATGCATGTACTATGTACGTACTTTGTGCATATCCCATGTGTGCGCGCAAATTGCAATCGCGTATCGAGAAAATGTCAACGACGCGAAATCATGATTGGTTAAATCTATCACGTGATTTTCCCGGGACTTTTTAAACAACTCTGTTTAATTAAATATTTTTGTCTTTCAATAAGCCAATCAAACACTGATTTTTCGATTTCGAACAACGTTGTTTACGTTTTTAAATAACATTCTTTTAAACAGTGATATTTTAAACACCGTTCTAACTGTGTATCGTTATAACTCCGATATTTACCTAATGCACACCAAAAAACACCAATATATTACGAACTTCATATTCGGGCAAGAGACGAAAACACCCCCACCCCCTTCCCAAACACGCTCACACATCTTTAGTATAGTTGGGGTGCACTAACCTTCTATAATTTGTGACACCAAAAAGCTACACACGTTAAAGCCCTAATACACTACTTACATATGTACTTGCGCCCTCTATGTAGCAAACAATGCCTAATCGGTGACCGCTGGTCCCCCATGATCCCCTTTTTCTTACGTTAATTGAGAGCTGATTTGATGAGATAACCACATGTCAGTGACAACGCTGGGTGGTATAATCCCTCCTGGCCGAACTAGTGCAGACGGGCTTTAAGATAAGTAAACGGGGGAGGGTGCAAAACTAGTAGGATCTCTTTAAACATCCCAGCTCGTCCAGTATGATAACAGTGACCGATTGTTCTTACGGTGTTATGTGATACCATCTGAATCTACATGTTTGCTCCACATCAAATATCAACCCTTCGTCGGATATCACAAACCAGGTGAGGCAGCAGGTGAATAGTGGTGGGGGGGGGGGGGGATGAGAGAACTATTTTGTTTGGCCCAATCCGTGAGGACAGGGGAAGGTGGCCCGGTCCCGTCGACCACCCCCCCCCCCCCCTCATGGATCCGCGCCTGTCACCTGCATTACGGGTTTTAGTGTTCGTGAATGTCATATCTTACCATCTTGATGTATCATGTAAAGACTGTTTAAATACATTTAATACGCTTGAAAAAGTAGAATTGATATGCGCAGCGAAACAAACGCTTTTAGTCGAGTAAATTTACTCTTTAAATGTGCTTTGACAAGTATATTTTTTTTCTTCAAAATGCAGCATATATGGCACAAATCGTCCCTATTTTCACGAAGTGACGGTAGTGATGAAAATCGTAACGCAGTGAATGAGATTTTCATTCACTACCGTCACTTCGTGAAAATAGGGACGAAATAATAAGTGGTTATTTATTTCGAGTCACATTTGAAACTGTAACTCCTCGATGATCTCTGCCTTCTCTTCTTCGTCTCGTTGCATAGTAAGTTTAGAGACCCCATTAGGCAATATTTTTAACGTTGCCCCTCAAATATAAAGTTTTTGCTTACTGGACACAACATCACGTACACCATGACACATGTGTACCACTGCGCTTAGGGAATTATCAACCACCAGAGTTGCAGGTTTTCTGAAAACAAACACATACCAAGCATTCGTTAGATGCTAAAAATCAGGTGAGCCGCTTTACTGAAAATTTGAAGGCTCTGTTATGCTATGGATGAAGTTTTTATAGGTGCAGAGTTGTGGCGTTCAAAGTTGCCAAATGCTTGGCAAAGGTAGAATTGAGCAAAATAAAATAACGATATATCCATCTTCCCTATATTCATATTTGTTTAGTCTTTGAATTATTTGGTCCTTCATGGATATTCACATAATATTCTCAAAGCCCTACCACAAATAATTTTTTTCCCCTGTAAAATCTCTAATCTTTTTATTTTAGTTTAATTTTTCTATTTTTGTTTGCATGTTTGTGGGGGGGGGGGGGTGAGATTAGACTTATGATAACTTCAAATAACACTTTGTTTTTAGTGATTACCCCCTTACCCGAAAATGTGGGTGATGTTTCATTTTCACACACACGCACACATGCTCGCGCGTACGTATACACACAAATAACTTGCCTCCTCATTTTTAACATGACAACTACCCCCCCCCCCCCCCCCCACACACTTAATTGAGAACAAAATATGAAAAATATGGAGTTTATGTACATGTACAGCATACACTGTGGTAGTTGGGCTCAACAGTTTCTTTTCTGATGAAACAAAATCAACATTAATTAACATTAGACGTGTATGGAAAGAAAACAACGGAATGTAAAAATCATAAATATATCAGCGCGCGCAGTATAACTGGTGGCTAGGTGCACTTACAGATGTTCACAACTCATAAGCTGCTCGCTTAATCCACTGACAAATAATAATCAAGCAATTATCAGATGTCACAAACCAGGTGAGGCGTTTGACTGCTAAAAAGGGAAAAGTATATTATAATACTTGCCTCCAGATATATATCCGGGCATCCGAGAATGAGTATTTTGGGGAATGGCTGAGCTCTGTTCTAGCACAATAAAGATAAGTAAAAACGTTAACGGTAATATTAACCTGTCACCGAAATTTATAGCACAATATTGATTAGACTTCATGAGGCTGATGTTATTATGGTAAGATATTATCATTTATTCTTTACAAAAAGATTTGTTATAGAAATAAGTAGGCCGGCATTCTAAATATGTTACTTTGCAGTGAACAAGAGATGAGTTTCAAAATTGTGCTTTACTTGTATATTTCTTCATTTGCTATTTTGCTAAATAATTCTCGTAAACGTACTTGTTGTAACTTTATGTTTTTTTTTTATTTCTGTTTATTCTTAACATTAGGTTTTTCAAGGGAATTGAAATGGGGGTGAGCTAGACGTAGCAAGAGTATTCCACTTTAATGTCTGTTTTGTTAATCAATTTCTTATCATGATAATTACGTACACCGCGCAAAATTGTAAGAAACCATATTCGTCATGAATCCTCTCGATTGCGGTGCTGTGCATCATATCTTTTGTAATTTTGAATCATTGATAAAAGGCGATAACCGATTTTCTTGAATTATGACGCCGCAGCCTCCTTCTCTTATTTCCGTGAACTGCTTCATTAGCTAGCTGCTTGAAACGGGAGAGCGAAAAAAACAAGGAAGATTCTTCGTCATCTCTCAAACTTCTCTTTCTCGTCTTACTTGTAATATCGCAGGTGTGGGCCTACGCGCTGCTCAGTCTTGGAGGAGTTGACATTGAGAAACCATTCTGTCGAGCTTTCCGGTGCTGTTTTGATCGTCTCTGTCAAATAATATGGGACAAGGTTACTACTATTGTTTACTTCTCATTTTAATATTCCACTAAAGGAAAACAATGGAATTAAAGCAGCTGAATATTTTGTGATAAATGGGATGATTGTAAAAGATCTGACGAAAAATCCGTGGTAGGGAGAGGGATTGGGGGGCTTGAAATACATTTGCATACAACAGCGAATACCTAATGACTGAACTGAACATCTGCGCTACAGATTGAATACTACGCATGTGCACGTTTCAAACAGAGTCAAGCAAACTCCAAGCATTAATCGCATGCCACAAACTAAGTGAGGCGTTTGATTTTCCGCCACTCGTTACAATAATCACATTCACTGAAAAACGTACTTTACACATAGGAATTGAATTCGATTTGAAAATCACTTTTATCTACTGTCCTCAGTACTTGTACTATATGGTTGTCATAGCGATATGTAGTGTTAGTCATTCTACAATAGATGAAGATGAACACACACGTAGCAAGGCTCGCGTTGGCAGCTCACAAAACAAATTAAGACAAGATACTATAAGAAAATCGTTATGGATTTTTGTTTTATCCAAATAATGAATTTTGTATAACTTAAGTGATGGAGTAAATTTGAAGTGCATTGCAAGTAGGTTTTTTCCGAGCCTCTAATTCTTGGAGAAGTCTACGATGGCATTGTGAACATTAATTTTGGTATTATATTACTTAATGGGTAGAAAACTTAAATGCTATATTTTATTATGTGCCAGTGGCCGTTTTTAACTTATCGGTTTGAATATGGCCATCTCGGGGCTTCTTCTTTCGCATTATCGACTCCGAAGTATATCATATTATAGGAACGCCCACCTCCCCCCTCCAACCCCCCCCCCCCCCGAAACAAATATTTTAAAGAAATAGATATATAAAATAAAGAAAAAAAGAAAAGGGACGAACGAAATTCTTAAATTACAAAAAACAAGCCTTTCCTGGACCAAGTAACATAATGTCATTTTTTGTATGACAATGTATCATGTTGTTTTAATTTTTGTATTGTATTTTTGTTATGGTTGTTTAATCCACTATCTTAGTAGTATTTATTTCATTGGACATATCTAGCTATTAAAATATGATACCTAGAATATATTTTTTTGTTTGGAATTGCAGATTATGTGCAGATTATGTAGGGGATCTTTATCACTTATATTAATCAGTAGAAAACAAATGAGGAGCGTAATTAAAAAAGGTTAAGTACTGCATGGAATTTCGAAATAAAAATTGTCCAATGGCTGCATGCATTAGAACTTGGTTTTCACGTTTCTTATTATTAAGAATAAATTCCGTGCAACTTTGGTACCCACCAGTGATATACAGTGGGTGATAAGAAAAATCGCCCTGCTTTGGTAAAACTTCCGAATAAGCATAAACCCTTGGCACAGGAGGAAATTTACCAGACATGAGACATTCAAATATAAACATTTATAATGCGCGCTAATCCGAAACTTTGGGTCAAGGCGCGAAAGTATTGAATATGCAAGTTACTTTAAACAAAAAATAAAGCTCAACAGACAATATACAGGTATTCAAAGTTGCATTGCCCATTCGCGACCTGCTTATCAGACCTTTGAAGGAAAACTAATCTTACAATGTATTAATATCTACGTTTTTGACGTACGACCGAAATATATGAGTTGTGTAGAGCAGCGACTTTTCATAAAAATAATATTAGAAGAATGAATTTGAAAGATTTGAAAGTGCACAGGGAGATATTCATTGCTCACAATTGCAATAATTAGTTTAATTATTTTTGCAAGATTTTTACTGATGCACAACATTACGTTTTGGCAACGAGTGGTCCGCGTCAATTAAGTACGACAACCGTAACAAACACTCTACCTAACACTAGCATTAACGTCCATCTAAAAAGGTCTGGTATTAAACCTGATTGCAACCCTTACCGTAGACAAAACGATGTACCTAACCCTAACCCTAACGTTCATCCTAGACGTACTAACATCAAACATGATTGCAACCCTCACCCTAGACCAAACACTGTACCTAACCAGGGGCGGATCTAGCTTTTTGCTAAGGGGGGGGGGGTTGAACAATAATGACGATGCGGAGCATCGTCCACGAGCCGCGAAGCGGCGAGCCGATTTTTTTTGGGGTGTTTATTTGAACCCCGTAAGTGATGTTTTCCTGGCATCTATTAACACAATGGAGACCATAAAAAGCAGTGCATGAACACGTCCGTATTACACCCCCATGTATGGTAATTTACCCTGTATGCCAACTTTTTTGCATGATTCAAACTTACCTTCCAGTAAAAAAAGATGCGAGACTGGATTGCCGCAACTTCTTTGCCCTGTTTGCTTCCATATTGCTTGTCAACTACACTCAAACCAGACTGATAAAAAAGTGAGCAACTTGAACAAGTAATCCAGGAAATGAGCAGCCCAGCTCAGCGTGCGTTGCCAGGTTAAATCTTTACAAAATCCCCACCCAAACGACACTTAAAATATCCCCAAAGTTGCCAAATTTTGACAGAAAATCCCCAAAATTCGTTTTTCATAAAACTCAATATTATTTTCATTCCCAAATATTTATTTTTCATCCCCAAAGACTTCAACAATCCCCAATTTTTTTTTTGTTTAATGTGGGGATTTTGGGGATGAGAATCGGCAACGCTGGCCTAGCTTGTCACTTCGGCGGTGGCCCTTGTCCTCAAAAAAGCTGATGGGGGGGGGGGGCAAGGGACTCTGTGACATTTGTTCGCCCAACTCCCCCCCCCCCCCCCCCCCCCCTCCCCCAAAAAGAAATAATAATAATAATAATAATAATAATAATAATAATAATAATAATAATAATAATAATAATAATAATAATAATAAATGAAATAAATACATAGAAATAGAATAAAATTTAAAAAAAAAATTGGGGGGGGGGGTTGCAACCCCCCCCCCCCCAACCCTCCTCTAGATCCGCTTCTGCTAACCCTAACCCTAACCTCCATTTGAGACATCATGACATTACACCTGATTGCACTCCTTACCGTAGACCAAACACTGTACCTAACCTTTACTCCTAACCCTAAAATCCATCTGAGACGTCCTAACATCAAACCTGAAGTTGCAACCCTTACCCTAGACAAAACGTTGTACCTAACCCTAACCCTAACCCTAATCGCCATCTCAGACGTCCTAACATTAAACCGTATGCCTGATATTGCTCAGCTTCTTCTAGCTACTTGTGTAGTACTATTATATTACAATAACATTCAATAAAAATAAATAATTAAAATGTTTTAATTAAGCAATCAATGTTTATAAAATTCATTAGGATGCTTTTCCTTTTCATTTTATCTTTTTGACACATCTCTGTATATATATTCACACATTCAATATATTATATACATACTGATCAACATTTGTGTCAAATTAAGAATTACACTAAAGATTTGAAATGGTCCATTTTTCTATGTTTCCAACCATCTCTCTCTCTCTCTCTCTCTCTCTCTCTCTCTCTTTCTTCTTCTCTCTCTCTCTCTCTCTCTCTTTATATCTCTCTTCCTTTCTCTCTCTCACTCGCTAACTCTATCCCTCTCTGTCTCTTTCTCTATCGCTCTCTTATGGATCTATTTCCCTCACACACACGTCTTCTCTTATCTTTTCATTTTCCCATATGTTCTCTTTTCTTTCCCTTTCGTTTCTCCTTTCTCTCCCTCTCTCATTCTAACATCATTGTTGGATATGTTATCATCATATTTTATCTGATCTAATTCAACATGTCTCATTTATTTTAATGCGTATTTCTTGACCATTCGATTCTGTTGATGTTATTCTAAACATGATTCTATGATAATGGCTGTTTTATGTCGATGATTTTCATGTACATTTTGACATGACATAGCAATTGTAAACTTTCGCAATTTGGCATTGTGGCCGCGAGGAAAGTATTTTAATAAACCTTTCAATGCACCCTTACCCTACACCAAACACCATACCTCACCCCGACCCAATCCTCCATCCTCCAATCATTTTGTAACCCGTATATTACCCCGAGTCTAACACTATATCTTTCACGAAATAAAGCCCGCAACAATAGTCGGCGGAGCGTCATTATGTCGACGGATTAATGCCTTGTTTATTAATTATGACCGATTAGGTCCCTGTGTTAGAACAATAGAATCTTAACTTTACGAAAATCATTAATCGGGACAAAATACCCTGTATAAACCTTTTCATAAATCAATCAACCGTATACCTTGGAAATATACCTTGGAAGTAGGCATTTAAAGTTAAAAAGTTATTTGCCTCTCGTTGACATTCGGATGAAGAATTCATATTTTGGCACATGTTTAGTGGCGCTATACAGCAATTGACGAACATGGACAAGCGAAGGACTCCTCTGGGTCAAATTGATCTTTTCTTGACGACCAAAACTTCAACAAATTGGATTTAAAGCTGTTTAGTGACTTGCTCTCCACAACTACAGAGGAGAGGTTGTTCCATTCATTGATACTTCTCTGTGAAAATGACCCATGTCTAAGCTTCGAGTAGACTTTCTTCTTAACGATCTTGTATCGATGGCCACGGGTTCTATTATCAGTTGGATGGTCAAAGAAGTGTGCTAGATCCAGTTCATCTAGGCCATGCATTATTTTGTATATCTGTGTCATGTCTGCTCTATGGCGTCTGTAGGCAAGAGATGGTAAGTTGAGATGTTTTAGTCTCTTCTCGTAGCTCAAGTGTCGTAGCATGTGTATTTGGCGAGTTGCTCTACGCTGTACCTTTTCTATTTTCGTGCTGTCTTTTTTCAATACAGGATGCTACACCGTTGAGCAGTACTCGAGTCTTGGTCTTATAATTGATTTGTATAGATGTATAAACCGTATATCCTTCTTTGAGTGATCTTTTTTTTAAATCCATTTATTACCCAATTATCGTGCTTCTCTTATGCAAGATTTAAAATCCCTTCAGCCTCTTGGGTTATTTTGGCACCTGTTTAGAACCCAGGGGGGAGGGCGTTTCACAAGGCCTTTTTTTAATGACAAATGACAAAATCAGTGACAAATCTGCTGATAACCAATCAGAAGCAAGGATTTAAGTAGTTTATGACAAAACCTGCCATTTGTCACTAATAACAAGTTTTGTGAAACGCCTACCAGTTCTACCGTAATAACGGCAGCCCACCCCCACCCCACACACACACACACGTCTACCCCTTAGTCGAAATGTTTCCTAACGAAGATAACAATGGAAAGATCTTGCTATTCACTAAATATCACATCTCGTCTTGTTTCTCTTTGACTACTTCAAGGTTCCATACCTTGTAGTGCTCCGTACGTTCCTCCCCATTCCACGGTGGAAACTCTCCGGCTGAATTACAACTTCGCAGACAAAGTGAATGTGACGTGTGATGCCAGCGATTCTACCTTCACCCTTCAGTGTCACAACAAAGGATTATGGAGCGGACCCGTTGTATCCTGTCCACCGCCCGCTCTGCTCGAACCCCCCGCTGCAGGTATTTGATTGTGGTTGTTTAGTATTAATCATCATTGGAGTTGGTGGAGTATCGTAATCGGATCGTTGTCTGACTTGCACAAGTGGCAATCGACAACAGATCTTTGTCACAGGCTGAATATAGCCCTTTTACGATTAACAATAAGATTTTTAAAAAGATAATCTACTGATGCAAAGCAATTGTTACATTGCTTTAAAAGTGAAAGAAAATGTCGCAGTTTTATTTAATATAATGATACAATGATAATGATCATTATTATGATCACTTTTTACCTTTTCAAATATTTTCACATTCCACAGTTTAATTAGAATTATATACATTTTTTTTTTACTTCAAAAATTCATATTAACCCTCGTTGCAATTGTCTTCATGCAATTTTGTGTATGTTCCTCCTACATCCGATTTGAACTGTGTTACAAATCTTACAATCAGTATTAACATTGTATTTTACTTGCAAGTTGTAAAAGATGCCAAGTTTAGTCTTTGACTGAATTTGATTGGATTTAAATTAATTGAGTTGAATTGACATGTTTCCAAAATACAAACATAGTTTGAATACCAAAACAAAATAATAAGAACCATGGTAATTTCTGTTTTCTTCTGGAATATTGTATCTCACATTTTGCATAACGCAAACAGTCGGTAGTAATGATTCACTTTTCAAGCACATTTGAATTTCTACCCAGTATGATTCAAGTGGAAGACAAGTGTACTGTTGATGATAACCTATGGTCATATATTTATATCGTACATGCAGTTGCTGCTGGCAAAGCCCAATGCAGTGCCCCGGCGGTGCCTCGTGACTCAACCATTCAGAATCTTCGTCTCTCCTACAAAGACCGTGACATGATAAATGTGACATGTAACGAAGTAACTAACGGAGTTCCTGAATGGTTCGAATTGACATGTGCCAATGGAATTTGGAACGGACAAAACATAGTTTGCCCTGACCCCGTGATAGGTAATAATGGGCCGCGGTGTGATTTTACACACATACGCATACACGCATGCACGCACACGCACACGCGTACACGCACACACACAAGCACGCACACATATTTTTTAATGCATATCGGAGAGATCATTGCACTGTTCGTATAAAACCAGATAAGAACTGTCATTTTACTGGTTGGCTATTAAAGAACATACAATTTAGTTTTTTAAACCGATATTCCATTATTTGAATTGTGGAAACAAACATAGAACTCCCAGGACAGAGATAATACATTGGGCTTGTTGCCCTTTAGTTATAAGACTCATTTCAATGATAACAATTTAAAGTTACAATTCTTGAGAACAGTCTGCCAAAAATGATTTCTTAATTATTTTAAAAGAACGTCCCATTTGCTCAACGAGTAATCCTCGTCCGAATTATCATAGCAAAATATTTTATAGGGCATTATGGTCGTTTTCGAAACTTTTGGCTAATTAAATTACAAAAGTGATGTCATCCGACACATCAATAGAAACAAGAGTGAATAGAAGAACATAAAATAGGTAAAATAGAAGGTTGAGTTCTAGGGAGAGATGAAAAAGAAGTTATGAGCATTTTCATTGTTATTATGCAAGTGTGGAAGAACATCGGAGCAAAATGTATCCTGAAAAGCATGGCTCTTCAAATGCGTTCATATCCTTAATGAAATGTTACAACTTTTAAAAATAAAAACCATACATTTGTTATGCCAAACGTTTGTGTATTCCCATATAAATCTTTCTGTCTTTAGCGCTTGTTGCATATACCAGGACTGGGCCAATATTCCTATAATTTTGATCATTCCAGAACCAGTACTTATATAATAAATGATCAAACTTTCTGATCGATTCCACAACATTTCTTTTGCAATGCAATCGCATGACCAGTACTAAACTTTATCTTTAACTCTTAAATTCGAAGCTGAACATTTGACACACATTAAATGTATACAACTTTCAGGAAGCTATCACATGAGTAATTCTAACTTTAAAATAGTTTGTTCATGTGTTTCTTCTTCGGTTTAGATTTCCCCATATTCCATTTTTTCATGATTCTGTTATGATCCACATTACTTATTCATTTATTCATTCTTTCATATATTTATTTATTCACGTATTCATATATTTATTTATTCATTTATTTATTGTTTCGTAGAATGCAGCCAACCAATCCTACCAGCTGATTCATCGGTTAAAACGATAAGGGCTCGATACAAGATTGGTGACAATATCAACATCACATGTAACAGTGCGTTGGGTTCGTTCGTTTGGATATGCAACAAGGATGGTCTGTGGCGCGGAGCGGTCGCTTCGTGCCGAGTTTCACAACCACATAATGGTGGAGCTGCTTCAGGTTTGTACTCACCGCTACTTAACAAAATTACCTTTTTGTTTGGAGACAGCCTTTATTTAGTTTTTTTTTTTTTTTTTTTTTTTTGGGGGGGGGGGGGGGGGGGGGTTCATTTCTGGGAAATGCTCCTATCGCCTTTTGTTTTCCTTATGATAGCAATATCAATCCTTTTTTTTTCAGTGTAATGCAAACACGTGTAGAGTATTGTTTACAAGTAATTTGCCTTCGTTTTACTTTGTTTGAATAGTTATGGTTGTTAACAACGGATGACATTCGTAAACGTAATGTGCAACTGGTCCTTCCTTTTCATTGTGCCTCCTTGTCATTTTCCCTTCCTGTCTTAAGAGCAACATGTTTAAATCTCCTTTATTTCCCCCAACTATAATCATTCATTAGTCTAAGCATAACAATTTAGAAATTTGAAAACATTGGACGAAGAAAAATATTTCTCAACGGTAATTGAGTAGCCGCAGTTAAAGGCGATGAAAATGGGCAATACCAAATAAAAACCCTTGGCCATTTCCGTTAAAAGTTTGTTTTCTTAAAGAGAGTTTGTCCTCAAGTTTACTCGGACTTATATGATATTGTGATGGGATACAACACTATTTTTGGTTTAGTGTAATCCAGGTTTTACAACATTGTGGATCTGTTTTACTTAGACAACAATTCACTTCATTTGATTTATTTGATATGTGTTCCAACATCAAAAGACGTGTTAAAATCACCCTTTTATTTTCAACAAAATAGTGTGATCGGATTATTGTTTTAACTCAAATTTTGTAATCAAAGATTACCGTAGAAAATAAGATTATTTATAATTATGTAAAATTATTTTCAGCTTTATACGAGGAAGAGCGTTTTAGCAATAGTTTATTTTTTCCCATACTGACTAAAATAATTTTTTTCTGAACATTTCTAATGGAAACTTCTTCATAATCTCTTTACAGGGAGAATTGGAAATAAAGAGCCCCAGGAGAAGCAAGATGGACGAAATGTCTTTATCACAGGCCTTCTAGTAGCAGCAGTGATAATGTTCATTCTAGTCCTGATGTCCATGGTAGCCTTCTCGATCTCCGTTAAAGGGTAATAAGGACCTTAGTTCACTGGACATTTTTTTCTTCCTTTTTTTTACATAATTTGTTTTTATAAAGAAATTATTTGTACCGCTTATTTATATATATTTTTGTTTTGCTTTTAAGCCATTGAACATGTTGATTAATTATAATGAATTAGACAATACCGCCTGTGCGCTTATAAACGCCCGTATTAAGCGCCCTAAAAATGTAACTATTATTATTATTATTTCTGCAAAATCGAAAATAGCAACGGAAACATACATAATTAAGATTTTCGTCTTCCCTCAGTCGGAGTAAATTGCAAGGATGAACAAAGTTCGGAAGGACTATTGCATTATTGTAGCTTGCGCATTGATACAGCCCGCGGACATTAAACAGCCAATCACAACCCGTCAATTATCCGCGCATTTGTTTTTATAGTTTGTCAGTTTACGTTGCTATCATTTTTGTTGTTGCTTTTTTTAAAGGGGGGGCGGGGGCGTTAAAATGTTGAACAAGAAAAGGGTAAGAATAGGCCAGATTACTTTTGGGTATAATTTGTATTAAGAGGAGATGACAACAATTAATTAAATTATGGGCGTAGTGGGTGGCTGTATGCAAGGGAATGCCAATATTCGTAACTTTATATTATGTTGAAACACATAAACAAAAAATTGGAAGCTTCACTTCATCAGAAGATTTGCCATTTGCTACGATTATTCTCATGTTTGAATTTTAATTTCAGCCAATTGACTGTTTTAGCACCCCTAACCCCAAACAAAATGTTACTTATTCTTTGAGAAAAAACGAGTTACAAATATATTGATGAATTTTATATTTGTTTCATTGTTATGATGTTCCTTTGTGGTGCATTATATATGTAAACAGGTCCTACTTTGTGTTACTTTCAGTTTGTTGTTACTGACATTACTTTCATAAATCTGCTATTTAATGACAGACGGAGCTTTGGACCTTCGAAACATTCCTTACAAGATGAGAAAACTGACCGAGGACCACTCCCCGAGGTTCCCGCAGGGTACGCAGATTACCTTGTAGGTGATAAGTCACTCTACACTGCACCATACTTGAAACCAGACGAGATTCACCATAGCTATGAGACCTACGAGAAACCAATCTAAGTCACCTGACTCTTCTTGTTATACTAAATTAACCAACAAGGAACCGAAATTTTAAGTGCAAATTTGTTTTATTTACCAATTATTAAAATTTTAGTTTTATCGCATGCTCTTGTTTGAAACAAATACTCAGTTACCATTTGGTCTCTATTGCGTAAGGGGTGTTATTCACAAAGTAAGGGTCATGAATGTGACAAGTAATATACAAATATATTCGCGATTTACAGTGCAAAATGAAGTTTCTTACTCTTTATTTCATGCTACTGACACTAACTAAACTGAACCGTACTGAACTATGGAACAGATCTATTCCTTTAATTTGCCTTGCAATAACGTGAGGTCATGTTTTCCCCATGGTTCTGTTATTACGTCCAATGTCCCTTGGCCTACTTGTCAAGCTTGTGTAATGATAATATACAAACCCCTCTACCCCCCCCCCCTCCCCACCCCCCCCCAAAAAAAAAAAAATAATAATAAAATAATAAAATTAAAACAATTGGAAACTCAAGTATGATTGTCTCCTTTTCTTTGCATAATCACGGTTATTTTTATTACAAAAGTGCATTCAAATTGCCCTATTGCCCGGGCCTTTCCAACAGTTGTTAACCTAGGTGTGATGCTTCAGAGAGTTGACATGTCACCATAGTGCATGAATTTCAGTTTAAGTTTCTTTACAATTTGGCGTTAATCATATTTATGGATGACCAGTTCGGAACAGTAGCCCCATTGTCATTTTATAAAAATCGCATACTATGCTAAAGAAAGAGCAATAACAATACCAGTAATTACCAGTTCATTTTTGAACTTTTCATTTTTATAATTAGATTGTAACAGGAAAAGCTTCCGATAATCTATATTCATTAGTTTTATTTGAATATTTTTAAAAGAGTATGAAAGCGGTACACATTTACACAGATATGATATTGAATGTATTTCCCCATGTTGCCTTTATGTAAGGATGAAACGGTTACACATCTAATCAGAAAGCAGTGAACGATTCTTAAAAAGTATAACTTCTCAGGTTGCACTGAGATGACCTATTATTTCTTAGGACGTATAATTTTCTTTTGGGTGTTAATTTAGCACTTTGCAGCATCCTTACAACATTTGGCCATTTGTATAATTTATTTCAACTGTAATGAGATATAACTGCACACGTTATATAGACATATATTTCGTTTATAATTCAGTTATTTCGATTCAAATACAAAAGAATATATTAGGTGGATAATAGCAAATACAGTTATGGGCAATATTGAAATTTAAATATGTTTATTCGAGATATTAGACAATGCATTATCGACTTGTATCACAGGTCTGGACAAAACTTAATATGCCATTCTATTTTGGGGTTATTCAATCCTTCGCTACTGGCCTTTCATTATATAATCCTACTGTACATGGTTTGAAAGGCAAAAAGTGTTTCCCATTAAGAATAGACTTCAATGTAAGTGGTGTTTTGTTATCATTGTTTTGTCAAAAAGGATGGTAGGTTTCTTTTCTATGAAGTACAGTGCAAACAAATCTTAACCTTTTCAACCTTCTTCTCCTCCAGTAGTTGATGATGATCATTGCATGGTGACATTTTTTTAATAAGTTTTTAACCCAAAGATTAATGAGGATATTAAATACAGTATAACTTGTTGATGTAGGGAAGGCATTTAGATGGAATATTATATTGGTATCCAGATATACAATTTATTAAATGATGTTAGATTGAGTTAACATACGGAAATGTTCATGCTATAGGTTTTTTTTTCGCCCCGACGTTTATGAATGTATAAATGGTTGCATTCCATTCTTGATTGTTTAATTTTTTTCTACTTTTGGAGTCAAAACGAGGTTTTAGTAAAAATCCATAAGGATTATTGAATAAAGAGTTTGGTAATATAACAAAATACATGTTCACCTATTAATCTACATTGGGATACTAACAATTAATTGTCATGGTTTTCCTAACCCTATTTTTATTTCGATTTGGTACCTTTTTTTTACAAACCAGTTTGGAAATACAAATTCTTTTTCTTTCTTTTTAATTCTTTTCTCTTTCTTTTAATATTATTTTATTTGATTTTGTTTTCTTCTTTCATTTAAATATTTGTATTTATTTCATTTCATTTTACTTTTGAACAATCTCGTGTTTTGTTTTATTGATTTGTTAAATCTTCCTACTCGATTTATTTCTTTTAGAAACATGTTGAATTAGCATCCATCAAACATAATTATGTCGGTGTTTCACAACACAAAGATTGCGTACAGGGTGTTCATAATGAAGGTTAATTCGAGAGAATATATAAGCATGTTATATACTCACACGTGATTGTTCAAAAGGATGTCCAGTGTCACGTTTATATGCCCTCCTTTGGAGCCAAACTTGTTCAGTTAAAAACAAAGAAGATAATAACCTGTTGACTATGTATGTACTGATTATTTTACTAAAAACCAATTACGCGGAAGTATAGTAGATACTTTATTTTCCATTTAATTGCATTGGTAAATACCAGAATATAAGTACAATTAACTCTAAAACAATGCTATTCTTTTATAATATAATTTACATCTTGTGCAGCGCTCATTAACGTATTGTTATTAATGTAATTGATGTATTACGAAATAAATTAAGAAACAAGTCAATTTTCGCTTACCTTGTTTTAAATCTAGAATGATCTCCTTCGCCTCATCATGTATGTTCTTTCGTAAGTCTACATAATAATTCCATCATACAGAACTGAATAACGAATAATCATCTGGAAATTGGTAAAGACCATTATAAAAAAAGCCTAACAAGTGATGAAAGCCCTTGAAAATATAGTCATAATAATGAGAGCTAAATTGCGACAGGATTATCTTTCGCATTGTTTCCTAAGCAACATTAGATATTTTTTCTTTAAAATAACAATACTTGTTAGAATATTTGTTCTCTTAAAAAAAAAGGAAACTCATATTATTATTAGGAATAAAAGTATACAATAGCATAGTAATTTATAGATCAAAAGTAAAGTGGGTATTGAACTCTGGCAAGGACCTGATCAGTATGCAGGTTGGATATAGATCAAGCCGGCAAACGGCAGTTGTAATAATATTTGGTTATCTTCATCGCATTGTCATTGTATGTATGATTTCTTCACATTTCAGGAACCCCCTCCCCCCCCCCAAAAAAAAAGGGTGTGATTGTGTGTGTGTGGGAGGGGGCAAACGAGCAGTGAGGTAAAACATGATAGCTTCAGTAAATCCTAATCTAAATCTTTGTTTTTGGCCTACATAATTTTGTTTTCCCACAAACTTCGATACTTTTAGATAATAATGATCATCCGCAAGTCAAAAGTTTTATCCTTCTTTGCCTTCCTTGAGGTTCAAAGTTTAAGATTTGGCAGTGCGAGATATATTTGATTAATAGAAAGTAAATTGTCCATTGCGACATTGGCATTTACTTATAAGTAAACGATGATGAATATGCTGTCAAAGACGACTGAGCACCAATGTTTTCAAAAATCCGACGTCGAATAACCTTGTACCATGTTTAAGCTAACGCAACGAATTTACACTTTGGCTACTTAAATGCACCTATTTTGCATGCAATCCTAGTACTTATTCTCAGCCTAAACGTGGTAGAAGAGGATTCTCACACTACTTTTCTAATACCTTGGTGCTCAGTCTTTCGTTGCTGCAGCAGGCGTGTTATGAATAAGGTAGCATTTAACGGGAAATAGGCAGTTACAAAAAATGCAAGATCACACATAATATTTTGTATTCTTAAACTATTATTATGAAACTTTGAATTGCTTGTTTACCTGTGGCTACGCAGAGAGACAGTTTTTTTTTTTTTTTTTTTTTTTTGGGGGGGGGGGGGGGGGGATGGGGGTGGGCAGTGATGCATGATGGTTTATTGCCGTGTTGCAATCTGTGAGAGTAGAGTACTTTGATTTGTCCAGCATTGACTTAATGCTATTCCACAAGATTGCAATCCCTCCACATTGATCCCAGCAGCATATGAACACAATTATGATTTTCTTTCATTATCATTATTACTTATCTATTTGGGAGAATAATAACCAACTTACAAATAATGGACTTCAGTGAGGTTGTTAGTCAGACTTATCCACTTAGGCTGTACTTTTGGGACAGCTTGGCCTGTTTTCGAGGTACCCAGAGTGGATAATTATACTGATGCAAGAACATGTGATTACTATTGCTGGTTTTACAAAATGGTGGAGAGAAATTGAAATAATGTTAAACAACTAACATCGCTCTAAACTAGGCAACATACCTCACATTACGCACACCCACACATAATACACACGCACACACATATACAAACACATTGCCGCTCATCGAAAGTGATAACAACCGCTTCCACGCCAGGAAAAAAATGCCTGTCCGTTATGAACCAAACATTCCATTACAAACTACCTCATCATTTTATAACATAAAGTAATCGTCTTTTTATATCAGTGGCTATTTCGCGCTGTCAAAAATAATCATAGAACATTTATTGAAATCAAATACCAAGTGAAGCGGGCATTAAACTCAACTACGGACCTGATCAGTATTCAGGTTTGGTCCATATGAAGCTTACAAAAGGCAGTTGGAATAAAATAACTTCACACTTAATAATTAATATGTCGCCAAATTTAAATGTGAAATGGTTATCCATGGTAACACACAAACAATATGAAAACAGTGCAGAGATGTCCTTGGTAATATCACCTGATTTGTTCAGATGCTATAAACCAGGTAAGGTGTTTTACTATATGAATTAAAAATACTGAGTTGTATTGATGTGGGTATGATGGGAGAGGAGCCACATTCCCATTTTTAGGCACTTAAAATATCCGAACAAAAATTGAAAAGAAATATAGTTAGATTTGAGCATGACTATGAATAGGATAAATCAATTGACTCCAATAATATAAACAATTAAGATATTAACATGAACATTGAAATCTGGCGTGAAAACATGAGGTTTGTTTCCAGCTCGTCCACGGACCTGATCAGTACGCAGGCTAGGTACAGATAAAAATGTCAAATAGCACTTCTGAAAACTTGGACAACGCCAATATAAGACCAGCATTAACTATGGCTTTGTTCTATTGAGTGTTGCTGTCTCTTCTCTCTCTCTCTCTCTCTTTATTTGACGAAACCCCGTATAACATGAAGGCATTTAAAGGTAATGCAATTTTTTTTAGAAATTTTGAAAATTGGATTGATAGTAATTCTTTAAAATGTTGATACATTTGGATGCCCCTGTGGATGTATTATAAGCACTAGAAAATATAGCCCAAACACTTCTGCTTTCGAGTAATTTTTTTTTTTAATTATCAAAATTTACCGGTGCTCTAGGTAAATGTAAAATATTTCAAAAAGCGCCTCAGGCCATTCCATGGTAGCTGCGACCATGAAAACCTCAGAATATGCAGTTCTGATAAATAATTTCTAAACGGGAATAGGAAATCGGTCGATTGTAGTCAAGAAACATTGTTTTAAAGCTAAAGTAATATCAGTCTTGATAGGGAGCTATACAACATAAAGAGTTTATTATTTACAGTTTCATCACTTTAGACTTGATTTCAACCGCGACAACGATCATTGAATATTTTAAAATCACATATGCTTCCAATGTGTTAATTTGGACCAAATTCATGACTCCATACCAAACTTTTTATTACCTTTAACTTGCGAGTTCTTTAAATTGGAAGGATACAATTCAATACGTATTGTTCTATGTAATAACGGAAAATATGGAGTTCTTTTCCTTCATTTTTAACATAATTAATCTGATATAGGTTTTTCCTCCCAACTTCTTAAAATTAGCTACCAATTTAACAATTAGTTTATTGAATTTCATATGAAATTAAATGAAGGCGTAAATCATTATTCAGAAATTTACTTTGAGGAGCATGCGATAACATTTTGCAGCTGGAATGTGACACAAAATTAAATTAGTGAACAGAGATTGCAATGGAAGCATAGGAAAAACAAGTAGCCAACATTTGAGGGAGCTTGAATGAACGTTCATAATTAACTGATGTTTTGACGAAACATATTACAAATTATGGTGCAACTTATTGGCATTCCGGCAACGGGAAGGGGGAAATAAAACACAGAAAATATTTAATGAACGATTATAAAACATATCTTGTTCCGCACACACACACACACATATATATTATATACGCATACATATCTTAATGATGACGACATAATAATATAGATCCCCCACCCACGGATAATATCACATTAAATGGAACTAGAATACATGATCCCAGTCTTCATGCAAATCCATTTAATTGATTTGTTACGAATATCGGCCCTGAACTGAACAAAACCAATAGAACTTGATCTTACCAATCAAAACCAAGAGTCTCTCCTTTTAAACCCGACAAATGCTAGCGAAATTATTAGTTTTACCCAATATCTTAACAACTCAATCCCACGGTTTCGATAAAATAAGTATGTTTCTCCTAAAATAAATAATTTACTCACTTGCAAAGCCTTTAACTCACATATTTAATCGCTCGTTATCACAAGGTGCAATCCCGTTCTCAACAAAGATGATCCCCACGAAATTAGTAATTTTCGTCCAATTTCGCGACTTCCAAGTATATCCACATCGTTGATAATAGGCTACGTAAATTTATCACTTAACACAAAATACTCAATTCAAATCAATATGGCTTCAGGAAAAATTACTCAACTGACCTAGCATTAACTTATATTTATGACAAAATTACTAGTGCAATAGCTAACAAAGAACGTGTTAAAGGTATATTCTGTGACTTAAGTAAAGCATTCGATATGCTCAATCACGCTATTCTACTCTCCAAGCTCAGTCATTATGGAATTCGGGGTCAGCCACTCTTATGGTTTAAAGATTATTCAACAAACAGAAGACAATATGTTACATTCAATAGTTATGAATCTGATCCTCTTTTAATTAAATGCGGTGTTCCTCAAGGCTCCATCTTAGGTCCACTGTTATTTCTTCATTATGTATACTATCAATACATCCCCCCTTCTTTCTTTGATCGTATTGCCGATGACACAAATATCTGTTATTCTCATGAATACCTTGATTCTTTAAAAATACTTTGAATTATAAAATTAACAAAGTATCAAACTGGATTAAGTCCAATAAACTTTCTCTTAATACAGAAAGACCCATTTCATGTATTTTAAACATCATTCTCATAATACGGAAACACCGATATATGTATATATCAAAATCGACGATATGCTACTAGAGAAAAAATAGTAAGTCCAAGTTTTTGGGAGTACTTATATATAGATGAAACTTTGACATGGAATGAGCATTTACACCACGTTACAATGTGCATTTCCAAAAGTATTGGAATAAGCTCCAGGCTAAAGTTTCTTCTTCCCCATGCAAGTTTATTCATACTGTATAATGCGCTAGTTCTTCCGTATATAACATATTCTAATATTGTATGGGCAAATTGCGGTTCGAAAAAAAATTATTATATTTTTAAACTACAAAAGAAAGTCATACGTATTTGTATAGGTTCGCATTTATTAGCTCACACTGATATTTTTTTTTATAAACTTAAAATACTAAAAATGTTCGATTTGAGCACTATTCAAGTAGTAGTCATTGTGTTTAAGTACATCAATAATCAACTTCCACCATCCTTTGTTAACATGTTTAGGTTTAATAATTCTGTTCATTCGTACCCTACTCGCATATCTGTGAACTTCCATCTTACAAATCTCAAATTATAAATAACACACAAATCTATTAGACATTCTGGTCCGACTATTTGGAATAAAAATTTTCCCGACAACATAAAGTATTGTTTAACCATCTACTCCATAAAAGCTACACTTAAGCGAAAAATAATTCAATCATACGCCCCCACTCTTTAGATTAGTATCATAAAAAAATGTGACTTATTTATTCGTTATCATGCAACTGCTTTCTGCACCCACACCTGCACTTGCACTGCACCCACTTGATCACTCAGTTTTCCCAAGAGAGATTTGTCGCCAATTCTTTTTTTTTATGAGGCCGCCATCCATCTCCAGCGTAACTGCACACGATGGTGGTCTCCTGCGTTCTAAACTACCTCTCTAATTTATTGAAAAATATTTGCTATATATTTCTTATTTGTATGATCCGTACATGTTTATTGTTTAATATAATTGTACATAATTTTCTATTTAATTACTTTTGTAAACATTTCTTTCATTGTATTTGTTATTGTCCGAATTTGTGTAATTTGAATTTGAATTTGTATCTTCTTGAACGCAGAAATAAAGCCAAACAAACAAAAACAACCACAGAAGATACAAAATATACGAAAATTCCTATATTTTGTATCTTTTACGGTTGTTTCACTATTTCTTTCCACTTGTATTCTTTTTGTCAACAGTCGCATATCTCTATTCATGCCATGCTGCTCTTTTTCAGTGTTGGGGCTTAGAGTACTTTCTTCTTGGTAATTGTTTTTTAGCTTTGATACAGGTGGGAGAGTGAAATCGATCCGGATATGGAGCTTTTGCCTCGTCGTGCTTTGACCATCTACCGCTGAAATTAATATCCATTACAAGTATAGATTAATAATTAACGATGGATGACTGGATGTTAGTCTTAGTTATATGCTTAATAGCCGTTGTATTCGATTTCAATCTCAGGAAAAGGTATACAATAACATGAGGAGAGAGTTGTATTCTTAGGATGAATTCATCTAATTGGAAAGGCTCTTTCCAGCTCATCGACGGTCCCGACCAGTACATCTGATAGATAAAGACATCAATTTGATAGCAGACAGATCAGTTTACGTGTCTTCAAAAGCCATAATTTGTTTGTCTTCAGTCTTGAATGGACTTAAAGGTGGTGGAATATCTTTAATATGACACCGTGTTCACTATAAATGCAGTGTGGGGTTCCACATTTGATTACACACCCTAAAACTGCTCCTAAATTTCAGAATTACCAATGGCTAATGCCTCAAACCAGGTGAGGCATTTGACAACACTGAATATTGATGTTCAGGAATATTTAATGAACAGTAAAACTTACGTTTAATTTCTTCTATCTGAGGACATTCGGAAAATGGAAGGAATTTCTTTACACAAAATAATGTAAAAATGCTTTAAACAAACGAGATAAATAAGATTTTCGATTTTAAAGCAATAATCAAATTCGCAATTTTCATTTTAATGAAAGCCAATGTTGAATACTTTGACTTAATGTATTTCGATGAGCGAGAGTCAATTGTCTTCCGCTTTTCTTCTAAAAAAAAAAGAAATGCAGTGATTCTGGTATAAACTATGTAACTTCTTTTTAAAATACAGGCAAAAAAAGAGGTAACAAATAATCAGTAATAACGTTGACCTGTGATGATTTTGTTCCCACCCTTAGTGATTGCATGTTTTTGCGCTCACGTCTTATAGACCAGACATTAGGTATGTAGTAAATTAAGAGTGTTTGAGCTTTTAAACACGACGTATCCTCTGTGATCACGAGAGACAGTCTGCATAATAATCGCTTGTCAAAACAATAAGTCTATCCCATGGTTTTCAATCCTAATACGACAGAAGTAAATTGTTATAAAACTGCATCAGCATCAATTTATGTAGAAGACAAGCATGAAAAAAGGCACGAATTGGAGAAGAAAACAAAGGATAGTTGAGAAGAGTAGTCCCCTTATGCATGATACTTAGTGCATCCTTATGCAAATGAAGGCGTCCCCCCCCCCCTTCCCCGCCCTGGTCTTAGTGTTTAAATATATATCACTTGATAAATACGTTAGGTTAGTAAATATTTGTGACCTAATAAACGCTGTTTGATTTGAAGCATGATACTACTGATCTTGATCCTTTTTGCATTATGGACATTTTTTAGGCAAATATGTTAACTTTATATTTGATATATATTTATGTATATATAAATTTATGTTTACAACAACATGGACATATATACATGACTTGATAGAGATGTAAGGTACATCGATAATTTGTGACTCAATGAATACTGTTTGAATTTTAGCATGAACCTCCTTCTTCACCTTTTTCGCGCTTGAGATAAATACATGTATAATAATAATAATAATAACAACATTTATAATGCGCACATATCCACCCCAAGAGATGCTCAAGGCGCCTAATAAGGTAAGTACATTGAACAAAATAATTTAACATAATTAAATATTTATAAACAACGATGGAGCAGAATGTGAGTGTGTACGCGTGTGTTCGCGTGCGTGTGTGTGTGTGTGTGTGTGTGTGTGTGTGTTTTAATGTACAATAGTTGGCTGGTACCGAGATATTCCTGAACATGGCATCACGTACACTATGACCCACAAAGAACGTTTAAACACTTTTTCATTTTAAGTTTTACCTTAAGATTTTGTTTTCTTTTTAAGGCCGCCATCCTAGTCAAGCTTCGCTTATGATTGCGGTCTCTCGCACTTTTTCATCTGATAGATTGGATAATACTTTAAATTTATAATAATATGTTAGAGAAATATTAAGTTTCGTTATTATATTTACATATGTAAAAAAAAAAAAACATTTTGACATAAAGTTATCATTGTATGTATGTTTTGTATCATACCTTACGTTTCTATGTTCTTTGTTATTTTGTTATAATAATTGGAAAAATGCAGAAATAAAATAAAATAAAATGAAAAATCAATTTAAGAATGTTGACACTTCACCGACAGTCTGCTCAATTAGTCCAATGACAGTCTGCCCAATTACTCCAAAAAATTAAAGAAAGAGTTCTATTAGATCAATGTCATTCCCGTCCATCACATTCTTTAGATTAAGGTGGCATCCCCAGTCAATTATTTGTTATGCAACACATTTTGTATCCTATGCAACATTGCATTTTTCAAGGCGTATGCTAAGAAATTTCATTTCTAATTTTCCAGCGTAAATCGACTACATAAAGAAAATACATGTCATTCTTCTATTAAGTAATTCTCACTATGTCAAATGAAATTAAACTTTAGAAATCAAAATTATGAAGAAAAAAAATTGTCTCATTGTCATTGATCTTCTATAGACTCAAGGAACATTGTACATCTAAGAAGCAATAGTGGTCAAGTTGGTACTTGGACCTAATATATATATATATATATATATATATATATATGTATATATATATATATATACATATGTGTGTGTGTGTGTGTATATATAGGGCGAAATTTATGACGACATAAATCAGCATATCCCGAAAATGTTATAGAACTTGGTTTGTGGATCAGATTTATGATTAAATTATATTACCACCACAATTACTATGACACTCATGTCTACTTGTCCTTACTAAACATGACACAACAGACCTGCACGTTTAATCCATACTCATCCCAATTCCAAGCATGTATCGGATACCACAAACCAGGTGAGACGTTTGACTGGAATACTTTTAGATACATTAACGCATTGCATGCCATAGCAGTTACTGGTAGGTCCCGGGATACATGTGGTGTTGCCCTTTGGTAAGACATTCAAGATTCAAGATTCAAGATTTTATTGTTCATAATATAATACTGAAATTTTTTTTCAATTGGTATAACATGTAATACATAAAAAATAAGACAAAAACATGGTGTCGTGTGCTGAAAGCCAGAAGGGCGTCAAGACTCTATAAGAAGTCTATGAGCAGTTACGGTCCTCCGGCTTTCAGCACAAAACATGACAAGACAGTTGTATGACTTATACATAGCAAGAATTTTAAATACAATTCTGAATCGCATCATGAATAAATTCAGGTATGAATATAGAATATGAAAGTAGAATAGGAGCAGCATCACAATCGAAATACGAGCACAAAGAGAAAGGAAAAGAGAGCTCAAGCTCGAAGGACTGATATAAGAGAGAAATATAGGGAAAGTTGGTAAGGGTCCAAAGAGAAAGAGGAGAGATAGAGAAGAAGAGATGGCATAATTTCCAATCAGATTATAATGCATGACAGAAAAATACAACAAAATCAGCAGCAGAGCTAAACATACGGTTTTTCATGTAAGTCTTTTAAGGATCCAAGCCAAATACCCCCACTTTTCAATTTATTAACTTTGCAGCCAGAAAACTTTCTAAAGCAATCAAAAGTATTAAACAATTGATTAATAGATTCCAAGTCTCCATTCTAAAAACAGGTGGTATCGTCAGCATACAAACTGATCTTGTATTCCTGATTACCAATTTGGATTCCTTTTATAAGCCTGTTATTTCGGATTGAAGTGCCTAAAATTTTTAAAGCCATTAAAAATAAATACGGTGATATAGGGAAGCCTTGAAATATCCCTCTGTTTAATGCTGACAACTGGTGACAAATGACCATTATTTATAACATATGTATTTCTTGTATTGTAAAAGCTCTTAATCCAACTAATAAAATAATTACCGGCATTAAAACATTCTAAGACTTTATACAGATACTCATGTTCCACGCTATCAAAAGCCTTTTCAATATCAAGAAGTAATAGAGCTCCAGGAATATCATGTGTGTTTGTATAATCAATTAAATCTATTAAAAGTCTTATATTGTGAGCTATATTTCTACCTTTTAAAAATCCTGACTGGTCTCTATGTATGATATCTGGCAAAATAGATGTTAATCTCAAAGCAAAACATTTAACGATAATTTTGTAATCAACAGACAAAAGGGAGATTGGTCTTTAATTCTTAATGAACATATGATCTTTATCCTTTCTGGGGATAAGGGTTATCACACCTGTTCTTTCAGTATGTGACATAATACCAAATGTAAAAGCATAACTATAATAATCAATTAACATATTTCTTTGAAACATAAAACATAAAATTATGTTGGTAGACCGTCCAGACCAGGGCATCTATGTGAAGGCATAGATTTTTTAGTTGCTGCACTACTAAGATAATCTCTCCTTTACCGCTTTTTTTCTTCGAGGAATGCCAACGCATAATGCTCTGCTTTCAAAATATGAGCATGGATTTCGGTGTGCCCTTAGCGCTAGGGAAAACCAAAGGACCTGTGTTATAATATGTAGTATGTGACTACTCTCATAGTATGAGAGTAGTTTCACATTTAGGTCTGAAGATTAATACAATGCTATGTCAGGCAAAAAATCAGCTGATAAATTAGAAGCGCTATGTTGCATGATTTGCAGCTTTTCCATGCAGTGTAAGCTGACACTGCGCCGGATACAGTCTCTAATTGGGTCACTCAATTTTGAATGTGGGGCGGTCGGCCCAGGTAGGGCCTTTCTGAGGAGGCTGATAGACATGGCTTGAGGGTATAAGTCGGCCCCACCATATAAGGCTTGCAAGTGAGGCTAATGCTGAAATGGCAGCATGGGAAGCATTCTTAGAGCATTCAATGTTGCCGTTATGTTTGCTGATAATGTTTGGCGTGATAATAATTGCCTTCAATTATATACAGACGCAGCAGCAAGCATTGGGCTATGCTAGACGCCTGGCCCCGATGCCGAGCTCCAAGGAACCCTCCATTCCTACCCCCTCTCTGGAGTAGCTTAGTCGGGAGTGTGCCGTCTTGCTAATCTCTTCTAGAGCTTACAACACTACGCGCACCTATCACAAGGCATGGAAATCTTTTCAAAAGTTCCGTGTGTGTTATTAAATTTGTAATGCCTTGAATGGACCAACTATGAGCTGGTCTAATTATTTCGCAAACACTATCTCCACGTATTTTGTTTAGCTCTGTCATTTCATGAGCGCAGCCATAATATAGAAGATATAACTTCTTACATTCTGACTCTTACAATAAGGCGATTAGTTGAAGGCTGCCGTTGGCGTCATGCCCGCCAAGACGGGCGCTGCCCCATTACCATACCCGTATTACATGAATTAATCACAACACTGCCATTGATATGCAAAACGTCCTACCGTACTAAATTTTCACTGCAGCCTTTGATTGGCCTTTTTTTTACGCATTGGGGAATTTATTTCTCAGGGTAGGTTTCAGGCAGACGTAGTTGTTAATGGAAATCCCCCTCAGCGCAAAGTAAGTGTTAGAATTCGGTCTTCCAAAACAGATCAGCGGGGTTAAGTGTCCGTCATTGTGCTTCAAGAAAGAAGGTCATTGTGACCCGTTAAAGCAATAGTTGGGTATTTGGAAGTCTGTCCTAAACCCGTCCCGACTTGATGGTTCTCCCCTAACCTGGCAAGCTTTCAACAGGGTGCTAGATAGGAGTATTTCATTATTAGGTTTAACAGCTCACTATTACACGGCTCTTTCCTTCTGAATAAGAGCTGCAACGTCTGCTGCTATGGCAGGTTTTTTAGACTCACACATTAAAAAATGGGGAGATGGGTATCTGGGGCATACCAGGATTATATCAGACTACCAATATGTGAAGTTTAAGAGACTTTGGCTGGTTATAAGTTAAATTGTTATTTTCATCTTAGTTTTGTTTACGTCTTGATTTTATACTTGTATCAGACCTAACCCACTTTGGTAATGTATTAGTAACTCAAATTTTGAATTCATCGATTTGGGGTGAAGAAACAAACATCTACTATCAATCTTGCTTAATATCATATGACTGGTGTATGTAGATATTACATGTATGCCTTTATATTCGTCACTTGTCTTATTGTTAGGTTGGTCATATGGATGAGGTCCTTTAAATAATTACATGAATCGTAAAATACATGTTGTTTATGGTAATGTTATAACTCCATTTTACCGTCTGCGGTCCCCCCCCCCCCCCCACTTTCTCCACAAATTTGAATCTACAGATTATACAGATTAATGGAGCCAGCCAAGGGATTCCATAGTGCATACGGCCGCCTAGCTGGTAAGAGAAAGGGGTGGCACAAATCTCAACCTACCACTTCGACTTATTTTGAAAGGTAAACGGGGGCTCCATCTAGCCTCTATTAGAAGCTATGTTGAGAGCTTTCAACATTCGGTAGGCAAGCCGACTCATGTCGGCATTAATGACGTGGGAGTGATTCCTAAGAAACAGTTACTGGTTGACGTAGCGAATTGCATTCATTACGTCATATCAACCCTAGTTCAGGTAAATGTCATCTGGTCCGATGTCATCCCTCGTGTCAAGTATGGTAACCATCCACCGGACGGACAAGACATACCCGACAGAAACCTCGGTGTTACTTCAATAATTCGCCGCATTGGAGTACTGGTTGTATCGCATCCGGAAATAACCTTCGACAAATCAGGGCTTTACTTTAAAGACCGCTTGCACCTCTCTGACAAGGGCAATTCATTATTAATTTCGAACATTCACGAGCTTCTTTCTCGGGAATTCAATGTCCTTATTTTTTGTTCCAGGTAGATAGCACAACAATAACTGAATTCAATTGAAATGTATCATAGTGGTATTATATCTTCTTAAATATGGCAGAATGCCAAATACAATTCAATAACGGATGACCAAGCACACAGGATGCTTCGAATATTTCAGCAAACCTCGTGTTGACCACAAAGTTAATTATAAATAAAGAGCAGGAGCAAATGTTTATTAAACGATACAGGGTTAATATCTTTGCATTTTTAGTGTATACTCTTTACCTCAAATGGTGGGGTAAATCGGGGTTTCCTGATTTGCGATTCGCATTGTTCAATTGATAAAATACGTAAACGTAACTTTTAACATTGATAAGTATACAAACACAATTTAAAATGAACCTATCACAGAGAGTGTAATAGACCGAACGAATACCAAGAACTTGGGTGAATAGCAAGAAACTGGAATATGCATTCTGAAAGCATAGTAAATGATATTTAAATAGATGATGAAACAAAACATTAGTTTAAAGGAACTATGGGGAACGTGTCAAAGTAAGAAGTGCAATTATCAGAGGTGTATAGGGGTGCTCACCATATAAAAAAAGTGGCACTTGTTTTAACGGAAATGGAGGTACCTATCATATTTTAATTAGGGCATTTGTCAGAGGTAAAAGGGGCAAATATCAGGGGTCGTAATGGTCGCTTATTCGAATGTTGAACTTGAACCTATAAGAAAGTAAAATGAGGCTCTTATCTGAAGTAAATAAGACACTCTGGGGACACACGCTCCTCCCCCAAAATTAATCTTAAAGGGAGAAGCTCCAAGAAAGTAAACCAAATGATGAGAGAGCGATAATGGTAAAAAGAAAGTTTGGTTCTTGGGTATTAAAAAAAAATTTATGAATATCCGACCTAGCACTCTATCAATTCCGTGTCCATATCACAAAGAAAGCGTTGTGCTACATGTGTATTGGGCCAATTTAATTATATATACAGATTTTCTTTTGTTTGTTGTTGTTGTCTGTTTGTAGTATCGTGGATGTGAGACATAAGAAATAAATATTGCTTGAAGTATTCTGTCGGGAATAAAGGATAATCTCAATAATAATCCATGCTTTGCAGTAACAAATGTTGAATTATTTTATTCATCGATGTAAATAAATTAAGGCTCACGTGAGTCAATCACATGAGTACAACATTACCTACCGTTTACTATTAAGCTAGCCTACAGCTTAAAAAAAAAATCGCCAAAATTTAAATTTAAGGAATCAGTTTTGCTCCATGCTTGGGAGTGTGTGGGTGGGGGGGGGGGGGGGCTGGGGTTTTTATGCTTCTCTAATATGTTCTAGGTTTTATTTGTATTTAAATTATATTATTGTATGTTGTATTGTTATTCTCTTTGTTGTACAATTACTGTTATTATCTTCATTTCCTGGACCCCAGGGAAGAACAGTTTTGATATACTAACACAGCTGGAAGGGTTATCCAGCCATTCACTTTACCATTGATTGTACGATGTTAATGCTTTTTCTTTGTATTGTTTTTTTAATATTGTGACATGGAAAATAAATACCAATACCAATACCAAATGAATATATTATAACTATATAACTATTCGTGTTGGGACATGGCTTCGCTTCATCCATGCAACTTCTAAAATAAAATATATTCGACTCGTCTTATAATTATTTCAAAGTATATCTGAATTGATCGAAATGAATAAGCATCGGATGTCTACAATACAAAATTACATCTTATCTTTAACAGAACTCTAAACTAAACACAACGAACAAACAAACCAGTTGACAACCAACAACAAGCAAGTAAACATTCGAAGAAGAAAACAAATTGCGTCAGTTGACTTTATCATGCTTATGTCGTATTTTAATATTGCAGTTATATTAAACTGGGTCTGTATTATGAATGCTTTACTCAGTATAATAATCTTCGAACATTTGTGTTAGTGGAAATAATAATTAGGTGATACGTACGTAGACGTATCACCTTTTGATTTCGTCAAGATTTGTATTATTATTATTTATTTATTTATTTATTTATTTATTTATTATTATTCTTCCTCGAATTTGTTCGCAGGATATCTCAAGACTGAATAAAGCCATTATCATGAAACTTGCCATGATGATAGATCTTAGTCTAACTTAGAACTGCGTGACTTTTCAAAGACTCAAAGTCATTATGACGTCATCTAGGCGCCATTTTGTGAAAATCAACTTATGATCATATCTTCATAACGGAAAGTAATTTTTCATTCATATTTATCATGAATAAGATCAATATTCGTCCGGTCAATTTCAGGTCAATAAACGTGCGCAAATGCGCGCGGGCGCGTTCGTCCGCGCGTTTACGCGCGCGCAAAAATTAAAAATGCTCTAAATCATCTCAATTTTTGTTTGCATACGTTTCAGGCCATATGGAGCATTTGACAAAAAATCATGCACACGCGCATGTGCGCGCGTTTTTTGTGCGCACTAGCATTTTGTAACATAGAATTGCCAAATTTTCTATTTCAGCGTATTTGGCACATTTTTCCAAGCATTTTGATAATTTGTTCACCTTTTAATAACGCAATGAGCGTCCGTCAAAGTTGACAGCGCGCGCGGATCTGCGTTATCTTTATCCACAATATATGGGCAAAAACATACCTATACAAAATTCATTGTAACTCTTCAGAATAGATATGAACTCCCAATATGTTTTCATATGTTGATAGATCATGAGTTGGAGATATGATTTCATGTCTCATTTGATCCTCAATTAACTCATGATGTCATCATAATGGCCTCCGAACTCAAAATTTAAATTTGCATATTATGACGTTTGCATATTTTTGTAAAATTGATTGTATCTCTGTAAATATTGATTGTTTTTCTTCAAAATTTTGATATGTTGTAGCTGAGATAATTTCCTACAAATATAGTGTACACAATTTTCCTGTTTGACAAAGGTTTTTATGGCGTATTTTTGCAATTAAAGGAGGCATGTCAATTTTTCACATTTTGCGTGTATTGTCTAAGGGACATGACTTTTTCTCAAAACTGGATTCTACATTTCCGTCTTTCGCGAGCAACATCTCCGTTGTTTTCACTTTTTTTTTCGGTGAGCTTCGAGTATGTTGTAGCTGAGACAATGAGCTATCTCCAATGTGTACTTCATTTTTCGATCATATGCCGGGATCATGCTCATATTTTACTTGCAAAGTGGGATTTTAGAATTCCATTTTCGTTTACGTGTAATCGCTATGGGAAATGTTTTGGTATATCGGTAACGCACTTGACTTCCGACCTTGAGATCCCGGGTTCGAGTCCGGGTGTCTCCCCCCAAAAAATTCTGAACTTTTTTTTTTCTTGTTGACCTTTCACTGTACCATCTCCTTTAATTATTCGAACACGTAGAATCGCAAATAATGTAATAAACAACCCTATTTACTTTATTGTTTCCCTATTTTCACTTAATCCATTACTTTTTGCGTGTAATCCCTGTGGGAGATAATTTTTTCTCAAATCTGGATTCTACATTCCTGTCTTTTGCGAGCAATATCGCCGTTATTTCTGCTTTGATTTTGTTGATTTTTGAGTATGCTGTAGCTAAGACTATGTGCTATCTAAATCACCCCTCATTTTGTCAATAAGATGTCAGGATCCCGCTCATGATTATGATCTTCATCATGATCATCATGATCATCATTATCATAATGATGATAATCATTTATCAATTACATTTTCATTTCTTTGAATAAGATAAAATCGTCAAAATGTTATCTTCATGATGTAAATTAGAGTCAAAGGTGTAACTGGTTACTGCGCAGGGTCAATGGTCATATTTTTTCAATCTATCTTCCCTAGATCCATAATGATCAAGGGGACACAATTTAAACTTGACATATGGATAGATCTTAATGGATGAAGCATTTCATGAAATAATATGATATCGTGTAATGCATTCTTTATTATGTAAACCATTAGCATACGTATCACCTAATTCGTCAAAGTGACGAATTAAAGTCTAGTTAATTCTTAATATTATACATTAGGTTAATTAGCCTTATCAACTTAGCCTTACCAAATGTAAATGAATCTTAGTTTAGATCTAACACAAAGACAAATGTTAAAATTTTGATTTTTTTTTTTTAATTCTATTAATGTTTTACCAAATTACCTCCTTCTTCTTTTCTATATTAGATCACTTTACACTTAATGCAAAATTAACTACTGCACGTTTACGAGAGTACCTTTACCATCATTACCATCATTATGCCTCCCCGTCGCAAGAAACGGGGTTGCTTCATCGACCCTGATCTGGTGCGAGAGATGGTGATGGCTAATTCAGACTCAGAAGCCCGCAAGAGACTGACAGTGACAAGGTGACAGTGGTAGTGACTCTGATTTTGACACTGGTCCCACAGGTAAGGTTCCGCGTACACTGTTTGGTTTGATTCAACATTGTTCAATGTATTTCTCACCATCTTACAATAACATTGATATTTCTTTCCTAGCATTTATGAATATACTTGTGATATACAGCCATATAAAAGCCAATGAGACAACAATCTACAGTGATGGGTACTATATGTACTTTGTATGGAAAATCACTCATGCATAAGGGAACAAAATACAGGAAGTACATTGTGTAGTCAATGGGTTCTACTACAAACAGATTATAATGTAGTCAATGAATGTGGTCTATATTTAGGGGGTCAAAGGGGGAAAATTTCACACGAAATGTCAAAGGCATGACACTGTACAAACACATGTTGAAAAAATTTGAATATTAGATAAAGAAACCTGAATGTTGAACAGAAAACAGCAAAGTAAATGACTTCAAATAAAAAAAAGTGCAACATAACTTTGATTATCACTTGATCAAAAATAATTCAATAAGCGATTTGTTAAAGGTATGACAGTTCAAGAAAAAAAGAAGACACTCCCACACTTAAAAAGAAGGGGAGGGGGAAGTGGAGCAGTAAAATGACAAATTACATTTTGTTTCCGTTCTTAATACTCCTAGAGTATGAAGAAATAACTGTTGATATTTCATCATTAGCATTTACGATATAAACTAACCCAAAGTATTGTTTGCCATAAGAGTTAAACAAGTTATAACAATAATAAAGTTAACAATTACAGGAAGGGTTAACTGAGTACCCCAAGGGAGAAGGCACATAGGAGAAAGAGCATGACTTACTTGACTTAAGTGCACAGGATGGAGTGTCCCCTTGCGCTCCTACGGGTGGTCTGCCTCCATTCATTTCTGTCTTGGGCTTGGTGTTGGGCAGCCTCCAGGCTTAATCCAGAGTCTTGGCGGATTTGGTCTTTCCACCTCAGGGGAGGACGTCCTGGTGGCCGTGGCACAGTAAAGTCATTGGTGTGGACTTGTATTGGTAGGCGTTCCTGTGGCATACGTACCACATGTCCAAACCATTTCAGGCGGTGGTTGCATATTTCCTCATTTATTGTCTTGGAGATTTTCAGTGACTTTCTGATGTCTACGCTTCTAATTTTATCTAGAAGATGGACTCCTGCTATTGTCCGCAGACATCTCATCTCAAAGGACTCCAGTTTATCCCTGTCAGTTTTCCTTAGCGTCCACGTTTCAGACCCGTAGGTCGCTATAGGACGAATGAGGGCATTATAAATCCTGACCTTTAGGGCTCTTGAAATATCTTGGTTGGTCCATATATTGTTTCTCAGTCTGCCAAATGCCTAGGAAGCTAGATTTGTGCGTCTCTTGACATCTTTGGTAACCGAGGGGACTACACTTCCAAGGAAGACAAAGTCTTCTTCCTTCTCTATAGGGTTGCCATCTATTGAAGCCTCCTCATCATCGATTGTCATGATTCTGCATTTAGCTGTGTTGATTTTCATTCCCCATTTACCACAAACTTCCACAAGCTTGTTAGTTGATATTTGGAGTTTGTCATAGATGAGTTCGAGTAGAGTGGTGTCATCTGCATAGCGGATGTTGTTAATGCGTATACCACCCATCTGTACTCCACTGTCTAGGTTTTTGACATCTGCCATCACGAACTCTAGGAAGATGTTGAACAGACTTAGGGAAAGAAGACAGCCTTGCCTGACGCCTGTCTTAACTGGGAACCATTCCGTACCTTTACCATTTACGACGACAGCACATTTGGTCTGATCATACATATACTTAATGAGGTCAATCAGGTTCTTCTCAACTCCTATTGAAAGCAGCCACTTCAATTAAGCATCCCTCCAGACAGTATCGAATGCTGCTTTGACAAAGTCCACAAAATTCCAATGGATGGGGATGTGTCTCTCTTTGGCCTTCTCCAGCACTTGCCTGACAATGAAAATAGCATCAGTGGTTCATCTGGAGCTCCGGAATCCACACTGCTGCAGACAACTTTAGCCGGCACTGATAGCAGTGTTATGGCTCGGTAGTTAGCTGGGTCAAGTTTATCCCCCTTTTGTGCACAGGGGTAATAAGGCCTTTGCTCCACTCAACTGGTGTCTTGCCTTGCGTAAAAGCAGTGCTGATGTCCTTCAGCAAGATCTGTGTCATTGCTGGACCACCAGCTTTCAGTGTTTCAGCTGCTATGTTATCAAATCCAGTTGCTTTTTTTTCTTTAGAGCCTTGATCGCAGCTTTAACCTCTTCTATGGTAAAAGGTGAAGTCTGGTTTTTAGTAGGAGGAGGTTCAGGTATATTGCGAAGTGTGTTGGTGTCTCTCGGTAACTCTGTATTAAGATGGGTGCTGAAATGTTCTTTCCAACAATCCAAAACATCTCCTGGAGCAGTCTTGAGGACCCCCTCTTTGTTCTTGGCTGCTGGCTGTATCTTCTCCTTCTCACCAGCTAGTTTTCTTACTTTCTTAAATAGCTCATGGCTGTCATTTCGTGCCTGTGCTGCCTCCATTTTCACTACTTCTTTTTTGAGAGTCTCCCTCTTCCACTTTTGACTTCATATTTAACCTTTTTGTTAAGGCGCCGATACTTCATAATATTATGATTATTATGAGGGGAGTTAAGTTTAGTTACCCTAGCCTTCCTTCTGAGTTCACAAGCATCTCTTACATGTTCTGGGAGATGTTTCACTTGTTTCCCCCTCCTGATGCCAACAGCTTGCTTGGTAGTCTCATTAGTTGCATTCATGAACTTCAACCAGAGCTCATTTATGTCTGTATCTTCCAGCAGCAACAATGGTTCAAACGTTCCACCAATTCGAGCTTGGAATTCTTCAGTAACAGATGGGTTTTTAAACCTGCCCACATCATATGACTTATGTACGCTCTTTATTCTTCTAGCTTTTGGTGGCTGAAACTGTACATTGGCTAATACAAGGTTGTGATCTGACCCAATGTCAGCAGAACAGAACGACCTACTATTTTTGACGCTCTTTAAGTCATCTTGGTACACCAAGATAAAGTCATCTAGTTCTTATATAGGCCACCTGGCGAAGTCCAAGTTGCTCTTCGGCAGTCCTTATGTTGGAAGTATGTGTTACTGACCGCTAGCCTATGGATCATACATAACTCCATTAGCTTTTCTCCTCTGCTATTCATCACTCCAAGTCCAAACTTGCCTAAGGCAGGTGCCCATGTTTTTCAGTCTGATCCTATCTTGGCATTAAAGTCCCCCATGATTATCAACTTCATTTTCTTTGGGATTTTTTGGATATGTAGTTGAAGCAGATCATAAAATTCATCACTCTCTTGATCACTAGGTCCACTTGTGGGTGCATAAACTTGAATAATATACATGGAATTTTGCTGTAATCATTCTGGACGATACTGCTTCATAACCCAGTAGGCAGTGAAGTATATTTGGTGAAATCATTATGCCAACTTCCTCACGGCTTCTATTGTCTTTTCGGCTTGACAGTAAAAAGGTGTACCCATCTTTAGTAATGAGGGTCTCTGCATCCGTGAGGTGTGTCTCGCTAAGGCCAATGATGTCTAGTTGAAATCTCCTTGCTTCCTCCATTAAAATGTCCCAGTGCCCGGTTGTGTTCATTGTCCTCACATTCCAGGCTGCTATACTCAAGCCTCTAGTTTTCATCTTCTCCCCAACTTTGACCCCACCAGGTGTATCCTTAGTCATATTAGGTAACTTCCCTTGACGAGCGGTATGCATTGTCACAATTGGCCTACTTACACTTGCTCTTCTTGACTGTACTTTGTTGGCCTTCCTTGTTGATGGCGCAGTCTTACTTTTTCTTGATGGATCTTTTGTTGTCCTCTTCTTTGCTGTGTTCTCTGAATTCTTCCTTGGGTTGTATACTGTTCCTTCTGCGACTTGTACCTGTAAGGAGGGTGGCAGCCTTGAAAATACTGGCAGATTCTTCGCAACCCTGCCGCTATGCTGCCGTGTAGCAGCCACCGGGACTCGGGGCCATGGCTTTGGATTTTTGTTCATGATTGGTAGATTTCCCGAAGGAGTTTTGACCTGTGTGCTAAAGCACATAAACTGGGCACGCGGTCAATGAATTCCCAGTCTGGTACAACGATGTTCTGTTGATTCAAGGAGAAGGCCACCACCCCACTCCTGAGGTTTTATCGGGTTTTCCTTCCCTACCCAGAGCCCCTGTCAGATCCCCAGACCGCGAGGCCCAGGTATCCGATTACGACCACGAGGAGGTAGGGGGTGAGTTACATGCAGAGAGGCGATTATGGAAATATAGACTACAAATGCTATCTGTACAAACAACATGGAGAGGGAAAAGGAGGGGTATAGAGTAGGAATTAAAGCAAGAGGGAAGGTAAAGGGACAGCCATGCAGGGATACATGCAGAGAGGGAAGGGAAAGGTGGGGGTGAAAAGGTGACTCAAGCTGAAGTTGCGCATCTACACGCTTTACTAATAAAACAAGAACATGAGTTAATTATATTTATGTGCATAACAAATAGGGAGATATACCCAAGACTACGTCACAATCCACTGACTAAACTGCCATTTTGAGATTCGCATAGACTTAGTGAACTCATATTCATAACTTTCTTAATATTGGTCTGATTCATTTCAGACTATTGCCGTTTTCTATGTATCTATCTTCGGCTTTCATACAAATGAACTTATAACAAGGGTTGGATTGCCCTTTAAGCTATAATGCTCACCTCTATTTGCTATAATATGATAGCACCAATCAATGCTCTTGCACAAGCACAAGGTTTATAAATTTGTTTCTTTCTGAAAACATCCAGAATCTCTTACAATTTATTAAAAAAAAAAAAAACGTATCTTCTTCATGTTCTTCACCTATAAGCGACAAATCATTTCATTATTACAGGTGGAGCGGTGATGCCCTTTGATAAGGCAATTGGAACATACCGCGTTCTGGTCGTTAAAGAGTAAACGGGTCGGGTCGCGTATTGAGTAAAATGTCATAATGTATGGATACACTGTATACATTAAAGACATATGAACCTCTCTCGAGAGTATTTACGCTATCATCGCATTCACTTGAAAATGAGCCCGTACGTTTATGTGTACGAGGAAAACAAATACCTTTGACGATTTTGGATTGGGTAGATGCGAAACTTTCTGACTAAAAATCATTGCCATGACCGAAAAAAAAAAAAGTTGAAAACGCTGATTCAGTAGACTAAAGATTATTGCCCTCCATAGTCACGTTTCCAAACTAACAATCAACCTAGCTTTCCTCTCCTATCCAAGATTCGGAACCATGTAAAGCTTTACTTCAACGATAACGGAACTATCTGTAAAGGATACAATGTCAGGAGAAAACTGAGGTACGATCTGATTAGGTATACCATTAGGTTTATCCGATTTTTTTTATGGGGCTTTTTAAGAAATCTACGTTTTGTTAATCAGAGATTGTATTATCTCCTCCGTTTGAATATAGCGATTGTGTTCTTCCCTCTGTTTCCTGTTCTTCAAAAACTACTCGGTCTTCACCAACCAAACATGTATTTGTATTTTACTTTTTGTTTCATTTAGCTTTTCTTTGCTATCATTTTCTTATCTCTGTACGCTTCAAAGGGCACACCCTTTTCCTCCCTCGCCCTAGCTTCTCTTTCCCAAGAGTCACTCACCTGAGTACCTCTCTGAAACTGATAATCCATTTAATGTTCCCCTTAAAACGTAGTTTCAAGAAGATTCCCATCGTATATCTTACAGGACGACGTCTTACTGTTTTCATCATATGACTCTCATCATACACCAGTTAATTCAAACGAAAAGGGTTCACTTGATGCATATTATTATCATCTAGACAAATGATTGTCATAAATCATGCTAAGAATACATCTCCATTACATGTCTTATCACTGTACACAACCCTTATTTTGCCTTACCTAATAATAATATTAATAATAGTGTAAACTTAATAAAAAGCGCACACACCGTCCAAGGGACGCTCATGGCGCTAGCTCAGCAACAATTTTCTTTAATACAAGTAAAGTAAATGTTTATTTGATAACAGAGATATAATACCATCAGAAATTCAAAAACATAAAAACAATTTTGCAACACCCATTTCAATACTCCCGGTGAAGCTCACAGGAGCTGTAACATCCGAGGCTACCATGCCCCACTCGGGCAGCCATTGAGATTAAGGGTGATAACTAATTAAGCTCAGATGTATACACAATATTAATTATGGATTTAGTAAAAGAAACTTATATAAGGAAATACTGGGTTACAGCTGAAATAGGTAAGTCTTAAGATGATCTTTAGAGGTGGAGTATGTTGCAATACAGCGAAGTGATAGTAGGTCGAACCAATTTCACCCTCCTCGAATAAGAACAGCTTTCGCACTCAAAACAATTATTTACACCAGTACTGTTTTTGCAATAAAATAGACCCATTTCTTCAAAAAAAGTACCAGACATTACACATAAATAAGCTGAAAATTAAATTGTTATAAACATATACATGAATGTCTGTGTCGTCGCCGGTCAGCTACATTGCCACGTCAATATGCATGAATCTCGGTTTCTTTGACTCTCGACTCTATCCCTATCTTCCTCTTTCAGCTGATCTAACCTCTTTTTAGAGTTTTTTTTTGTTTGCAATCAAGAAGCACGGGATGTGACTTCCTTCAGAGAGAGAAGGGGAGGGTTGACGTATGGTCAGAGAGAGAAAAGAGAGACAGAGACAGAGAGAGAGGATGAGGAAACGCAAATATGATACAGGATAGCAAATGAACTAAAGCACGACCTTAACAGTTATGTCACATTCCTCTTTTACATCAGTAAGACAATTAACTCCAACTTGGAAAATACCTGGAAATCAAATGTAATTGCTTCGACCCTAATGTTAGCTTTCCTTGTTGCTGAAATGACCGCTCTAGACATGCACAAATAAATGTGACAGTAGAAACATCACCTACAGGAAACTCAAACCAGAAAATGCAGTGTGTTGAATAAGTTTACTTTACTTACGCCCATTATCAAGGTTAATCAAGATAAACGGAAACAATTCGATTTTGATTTATTTCCTAATATCTGACCTCACCCACTAGAAATCTAATCTATATTCAAGCTAGGTAGAGGTCAATATCGTGAGTTGAAATAGAAAGGGGTGAAACATACAGTATGCAGAAGGTACACTCTTGCGCTTACGGGGTTGCGCACCACCGAAGCTGCACGTTTGATACAGCTACTTATAAATACCAAGCATACGTCGGATGTAAGAAACCACGTGATTATTTTTGAATAAATGTGTGAAGTTTATATTGATATAGAAAGGACCGATTTTACAGATGAAATAGTGTGCTAAAAAGCTAATTTGAATCCAATATGTCAAACATCTTTAATTATACACGGTCAAGTGTTGAAAAGCCAGGTCCGTGCTTGTTTATCCCATAGGTTACCAACTACTGGTACTTTTAAGATTGTAGTACATCTGCTGACTGCCTTATATTTGTAGTGTTACTAGTGCTTCAATAAGCGAAATATCCAATAGAATAATGCGATGACAGTGTTACGTCGATACTTTAACATTCCATTAGAGTCAAATAATATTTGACAAACCTATGGGACATACCTTGGACATGCCCATTATAAACCATTTCCATTTCCGGGCTAGAGCTAGTCTCACAATGACTAGATGTCTTATTTGTCTTCTTCATTTTGGTTAGTTCTGTATCTTTGTGTGGTTATGCAGTAAACGAAAATAAAATTGAAATATAGTAAACTAACACACAATATAATAACTAAACTACTAAAGTAATATAAACTTAACTACAGTTTACTTATCTAAACTGAGCAAGTTTAACTTAACGAAATTATTTAAGGGGATCATTTAACAACGTTAAATGTGAGATACACGGCCCTACGTGTTATCAGTGTCTGTGATATGGTGTAATAGTGAAGCCCTACCCCCCAAAACGAGCTTTAAAATGATCAAGAAGTGCCTCAAAAAAGTAAAAATCTTTAAATGACCGGTTTTACCATACTCATTTTCCCCAATAGACCGTAGTGTTATGAAAACAGTTTGACAAACGGTTTTCAAAATTTGTAATTCCAATCAAAAACATCTTGATAATCAGACAGGCGATCGGCTTGTAAAAGAAATGGAGTTCGTGCCTGACCAAAAGGTTTATAATTATTATTGCATCATGAGCAAAATCCAGGATTTTGTTTCAGAATCTGAGACAAAGTTACTTGATCCCTTTAAAGCTAAAGACCAGCTATGGTCATGCGATTGCATTGTAAAAGAAACGTCGTGGAATCAATCAGAAAAGGTTGATCATCTAGCATCTAGCATCTGCAAGGTTCTGGAATCATCAAAATGATAAGAAATTTGGCCCTTTCTTTGTAAAGTTACAAGCACTATACACAGAAAGATGTTTATGGGACTACCCTATATCTCTCACAGACCATGAGAGAAACAAATTTAGCAAATATATGAATTAGTAGGCGGTTTCCCGGCAAATTGTTTATCATCATGTATAATAGTCAAAACATATTTTTTCACATGATTGGTAATGAGAGCTTCCATTTCATTTTTTGAAATTGGGGCGTTTCCAATACTGGTCTTTACCTTTAAGCAAAACTAATATAAACTAAACATAACAAAAAAAAAAAAAAAAGAAGAAGCAAGAAGAATAATTGCCTCTGCCTACATATACATTCATTATTGATGATAGTGTGTTGTTTGAAATCTGACCCCACGGACTCAAATGGTTATCATTTAAATATTTGCAGCGGTTTCGCGTACTTTAGCCCAGCTAGGCTGATATTGGATACATTTTTATTTTGAATTTAGAATTGTGTGACATGTTCTGGTATTTTCAAATACATAAAAATCACGTGACCTTTCATATTTGACCCCTTCAACCCAAAATCGAATTATTTTCCCCTGGCGTGCCCAAACATACTCCATTAAAGTTTAGTTAAAATCTCATTTTTTAAATGGTTCTCAATTCATCGCGGACAACCCGAAAACATAATGCCACCGTTAAAACCTGCTATGATGGAAACATAGGGTAAACTAAAAGAAAAGGAAAACAAGTGAACTAAAAACTAAATGAAGCAAAATACAATAACATAAAATAAATGTAATTTTGCTCTATCAATTAATCCCTACCACGTGTTTGAAAGAAGCTGAAGTACAATCACAGTTAGAATGAGTTATTTCTTAAGACTCTGTAGTGTTCCATACACCCAGTTATTGTGGGGTTAACAAACTTTCAGAAATTGCGAGATATCAGCATTTCCTACCTTCATTTATATCGGCACTTCCTTTTTGTCTTGCAAATTACGTGCATATTTTAAGTAACCTCGCACCTGCGATACGACATTCGTGGTCCCCTTAGTTTTTTTTTTTTTATAAGCGCCAATCACGGCGTTCCATAGTCTCGTGTTTTTGGTTAGCAGCGTGATTATCGCAGTCATCCGTATTGTACTCATCAGAGATACACGTGTTCACGGTTTAGTCATTTGTCAGTGCATCATTTTGTACTTCCTTACTTCATATATAGATACGATTTTTGCGACATTGTATTCCCGGCTTATTTAATCGTCCTCGTTAGTATTTTCTTCTTCGCTGGATTAAACACGAGTCTTTATTTGTTTAATTCGCCAAGTAGGCTATTCTCTCATTTTCTTCAGTTTACGCTTGGGCTAGCCAGAGGCAGTCATTTTGTTTCTGGACACATCTTGTTATTGTATATATATTCCTGGTAGTTTCGGTTTTCGTCGAAGCCTCCGACAAGATTTTGTATTGTCTTGTTGAATTGATAGAGTGTTTCGTCGACGAGACAACATAGTAAATTTGTCGAGAAGACACTTCTGGTTTTGGATCACTTCCAGTCTCCTTATCACTTCCAGTTTTTCCTAGTTCATTATCAGTGAGTTCAAATTACAAAACCACTTTCTTTTCTCACGTCTTTTTAGTTGAACCTGCACTCTTTATCCTTGGTTATATTCTCTTCCAAACACGTATCTTAGTTTAAAACTCTGTTTTCATTCAAACGATTCTTATTCCAGAAGACTAGCATTTTGCATACAAAGTACAATGCCACAGTCATTAGAGCGTCTATTTCTCCGTCAGTATTAATGTAATGCTACGGTCGCAAATGTTCGTACGAACGATTCGTTCGTATGAATCTCCCTGTTTCTACGAATTTCAGAGTTCGTAGATGGGACATAGTTTCTTACGTCCTTCTTACGGAGTTCGTACGAACGCCGTTTAATTCGCAAGAACAACTTAAGACCTTTTTGAGAAACGAAGTGATTTTCGGTTATACAATGGCCCTAGACTTCGTACGTTTTTTTTGTAAAAACGCCTTGAGTTCTTCTTACGTCAGACTTACGCCAATCTTACGAGCTTTTGTTCTCACAAGGTGGTCGTACGTGTAACTCACGGCATTCACAAGTCATTCGTAAGAAGATCTTACGATTTTTTTTAATATATTTGGTCGCGCTGCCGTATACTGTCCAATTGTTTATGACTGTTGAAATTTTGATATTTCGCGATGACAGTATTGCCATAAATGCTGCAACTGCACCTCCATCAAGTGATTCTTAAACTTGCTGTTAGCGTATATGTTACTTCCTTTATTATAAAAGCAGTCACGTTAACCGAAGAAGTAAACATATTTCTTGCTCTGTGGTAGCACCAAAGTCATACTTCTCTTTTCTTGGTTTTCCCGTTACCTCATCTTCATCGGTATCAATCTTCCGTCGTGATGTTTCTCCCTCCTCCTCGTCGTCGTCATCTTCCACCGCCTCCTCCCGATTGCTTCCAATGGCCATCATTTCTTGATATCAGGCGCGCCTGAAGCAGTTTGGGATAGGGGTGGCAAACATTCCAGGGGGCTCACCTTCCCAGGCACGTAGCCAGAGTTTGATGTTTTTTTTTTTTTTTTTTTTTTTTTTTTTTTTGGGGGGGGGGGGGGCACATACTTGTTGGGGGCACGTGCCCCCCCCCCCCCTCTCCCTGGCTACGTGCCCGCACCTTCCCTAGGCAGAAGCACAATTGTTATCACCACCACCCTAACATTTTACATGCAGGCCCCACGGAACATTTTTCAAAGTGGAGAATTAACGATCAAGTTAAAGTCTAGCTAGTGAAGCGAGTGTAGCGTAAATTGGCGTTGGGCCCAGGGGCTTTGGACCGGCAGGGGTCAAGGGACTAAGCCCCCGGAAGCTCATGGTTTAAGGCATTCAATTACGGTTAGATAAGCATATTTAGATACCTTATTTGTGTCACTGGCGGGTCACTAATTGTCGGGGGCGGTCCAGGGGCAGAGCCCCCGGAAGCTCAGGGTTTTGGGTATTACGGTCAGATGGGCATCACGGGGGCCCGCATTAGGGCCCTTTGTGGGGTCCAGGGGGCAGACCCTTCGGAAGCTCATGGGTTTTAGGTATTCAATTACGGTCATTTGAGCATCCAGTGTCCCGCCTTAGGACCCTCTGTTGGGTCCAGGGGGCAGACCCTTCGGAAGCTTATGGGTTTTAGGTATTCAATTACGGTCATTTGAGCATCCAGTGTCCCGCCTTAGGGCCCTCTGTTGGGTCCAGGGGGCAGAGCCCCCGGAAGCTTAGTGGTTTTAGGTATTCAATTACGGTCAGATGAGCATCCAGGGGATGGAGCCCCCGTAAAATCAGGGGTTTTCGGCATTTAATTACGGTCAGATGAGTATACTTTGATACCTCATTTGTGACATTGGTAGGTTACATATTTTTTTTATCTCTCTTCCTTTTTTTTCCTCTTTTTTAAAAAGTGAGGGGGCTCGAGCCCAGAGCCGTTCTGCAGACCCTGACATGAGGGCTTCTGAATAAGCATATTTCTTTGCCAAGCTGTTAATTTGGGAATTAATAATTTTCCAACAATTGCATACAAATGTATGATTTACAAATAATTTGAGAAAAAATACCGGAAAATCATGTCATTTAAGGAACGTTTGTAAATCACTGGTATCGAATTAGAAATACCCCCCCCCCTGCCAATTAGTTCGCCAGTGATCTCACCACTATAATAAAAAAAACACACACTTTTCCATCCTCTTACAATATTTCCTTGATATTCGCGAATCGCATATTTATAAAAACCTCCAAAGATAAATGTAGGGGCAAGCGGAATGTATGCGAAATTTAATTCCTGATAACTTTCCTTTTCTTTGAATGGAATATAATTTATATGTGATTCAATTCAAGTTTTGTTCTTTGTGTATGTTCCTTTGGTTGGGGCGAGTGCTCCCCCCCCCCCACACACACACACTTCCGGCGCCTCTGCTTGAGATTGTTGTTGCTGCTCTCCTCCTCTTTCTCCTTCCTCCTCATCTCTTTCCTTACGGTTGTTTCCCTTCCCTCTCTTCCCTCTAACATATTTCCCCTTTTGTCCCATATTTCTTCGACAGGAGATGCACCCTCGACGAACATTATTAACAGAGTGAGGATTTGAACTTTGCGCGCTTATAACCGTTAAAACTCAAAGTTTGCATACAATTTGTGCACGTAGACCTTACGAGCACCTTACGAACGCCTTACGAACCCCAGGATTCGTTCGTATGAAGACCATAACAATCTCCGCTCGTAAGGCGTTCTTACGGTCATCGTAATAATTTGAAACTTTAAGAATTGTCCCTCGACCCTACGAAATGTACGAATATCTTGCGTGGTTCTTACGATGTAATTACGGCGTTCGTACGGCAGCCTTACGAACAAAGGGTTTCGTACGATGTTAAAAAAAAATCTTCGACAAGGCCATCGACCAATTTGCGATCTTACGAACGGTCTACGAACGGACTACGAAGGTTTGTTTCGTACGGCCTTCTTAAAGTGGCACGTTCCCGCCAGTGTAGTTATCGCTGCTCTAGTCATCGCCATCTTGGTTCCGAAGATCGACTTCTAATTTGTATACAGCTGTCAATCAAAGTACGCGCGGCCTGGCCTGCCTTTGCCAAGCCAGCTGATCGCTGACGATCGCGACGTCACGAAAGTGGGCGGAAACAGCAGCCGAATCTTAGAGCCGAACTGCGATTGGCATTACTTCGGCACATGTATGCGATAATCGGTATTGTCCGGGCATATGGAACATGCCATCTGCGTAAGAGCCGTATTCTGTTGGTGTCAATAGGCAGCTAGCACCGTCCGCCAGCGGGTACGTATTTTGAACGCCCTCTGGAATACGGGGAACATGCCTCTTTAAGAAGATATTACGAAATAGTCTGAAAATCGTTCGTACGGCGTTCGTAACAGCCCGTAAGGGTATTTTTGACCAAGGCATTAGGTAAACCAAAATATATCCACACAAAATCAATATCAAACATATATACATCACAACTTGTTCCATAACCATTTTTCCCCTTCTATTCACGCCTAATAAACTCATGTTCTTATGTCGTCAATCACCCTTTAAGCATTCATGTCACCCTTCTCAGCAGAAGCATCAAGTACCACCTACGTAACCTGTGGAGGGTGAGGCGGTTTATCAGTAAGTCAACGTGCCACGCTGTGGTGAGGGCTCTTGTCCTTTCCAGACCAGACTACTGTAATAGTATCTTCAGTTTTTTTAGCCAGATGGACCATTATCGCCTTTAGAGACTCCAAAACTCAGCAGTAAGGCTTGTCTTTTCTGCCCCCCTTCGGACTCACATAAAACCTCTTCAACTTAAACTGCATATAATGGCTGTACGACAGAAAATAGCAAATTATTGACCAGACCAACTGATTTTATTTAGTCATTAAGCGGCTGACAAGGTTCGATTAATAAATAATAACATAATATAATAATAAAGTAATATTTAAGCACAATTCTATTCTATAAGGGGAAAACAAATTATACTTTTTTGGTATGGTAAGGATTTTTCAGTTTTGGAAACTCACAATCACGGGGAAATGCATTTTTATTTGACCCAATATTTTATTTTATTGTACATAAAACAAAATTTGATTCGAAAGGATTTTGGATTTGGAAACGATCTCATTGTATGGGCCAAATGAAGATAACCTTGCTTTTCACGAAAATATGGGGAAAATGTTAACTTATTTTAGATAATTCACATATCATTGTATGAGGAGATCGGCACTTAACACAAAATCAAGTTATGGATAATTATAATTATCTTAATATAAACTACCCTAGAGCTAAAAAAAATTAGCCGAAGGCTTTACACATACATTTGAATTACTTGGCCCATGAAGACAACAAAAGCAACACTTAAACACGGTTTACATGGAGAAGAACATATCCAGTAGAACAAGCTCGTTTGGATATATTTCAGTGTTCAAAGGAATTTGTAACTATTTTAAAAGAGACATATATTCTACCAGGTTAGCTTACATTTTACTCAATAGTTACTTTAAGTCTTATGTGTGCTAAATTTGAGGGAGGTAGAGGATACTGGAAATGTAATAATTCCCTTCTACAAGATGAAATGTAATAATGCGATGGGTCTATCATGAATAATGTTTGTAGCATCATCCTTTTATACACAGGTGCTACTTATACAACTTGTATACTAGTAGGTACAACACCTCGGGACATATATTTGTTAAATATATCACGAAGAGGGTCTACAATTAAATGAACAAAATCTTTCACAAATTTTGATGTAATATCATTATGCCCACTGGATTTGTATTGTTTTAACATGTGGGTAAATTTGAGAATTTACATTTATATGGAATGTTGCATCAGCTCCATGGTCACAATGAAGTTGCACATAGTGTCATTCATTGTCTGTCCACCTGATCCTGACTCTAAAGGGATTTGGTTCACCTTTTGAAAGAAGAAAGCCTGGTTGTCAGGAGGACATGTTAAATACAAGTATGTTGAAAAATGTATTTTGTATTATAAACAACTCATGTGTGACATTGACGATAACTCTTTTGCTTCTCACCGGGGATGTCGACCCCAACCCAGGCCCTCACCCCAGGAGTACGAAAGGCAATGAAGATACATGTAACTCAGACTTTAATCTAAACTTAACACCTATCGTGGGTTGTGTATAAAAGAGACAATATTTTAGAGTTAAATTGTTTCAATAGTCTTCCTCATGATGTTTGGGCAACGATCTGTTCCCTTGGTTTGGGCGGTCATTTAAATCTTAGTAGAGGAAGAGAAAATATCAGTTATTTCGATATTCGAGAAAGTATACGAGAAACAGAAAGAAAAGAAATGTACATTTATTATACAATATTGTCGGCCCTCTATTAGTATTGCACCCGAAACGGGACTAACGCATTTCATTTCATTGGTGAGGACTGTGAATTTGAATGTATTTTGGAAGTTAATGCACGATCTTTCATTAATTTGTTGGAGATAATAAATATACTCTATTAAGGTATGTCACCACCAGCTTCGTGTTTAAAATTTACATTCAGTTAAAATATTTGAAACCAATTCATTTTTAGCTCATTTTCTCAATGTTTCATTAAACATGGCGTTGAAAATTGATTTCTGAAACAAACACACCTTTCTTTCACCGGAATGAATTCAATAAATATATCGTCGGCCTTATGCCAAAACGGCCTTAACCCGATTTTGGGGGTTATTGAGTTATTAACATCACCTTGTAGATTTCATCATTCTCTTAAAAATGATGTGCTTCACTTGTTGAAATTCGAATTATTTATGAAGATAATTATGAATTTCAAAAGGGCCTTAACGCGTATCTCATCTTTTTCCTTACGCCAAAAGGGCATTAACCTACACGGCAAATTTTTTATCAATGACAGATTATTTCGTAATTTCCATTTAATTCAATAAATATCAGTAGAAACACCATTAAAAACATGATTAGTCTACAATAGACACAATGTACTTAAAATAATCACTGAAAGTATATGTCATGAATTTAAAACATGAAATCTGAGTGGGATTTAAATTAGGTGTGGATGCATGAAATGCGACCGACTCGTTGAAATACGAAATGTCAACGTATAGGACTGTGATGAAAAATAAACATCGAAAAAGGTGTCCTAAATGTACGATCCCCCCAAAATAGCTTTACCGAAAGCTGCATTATAGTAATAAAAATATTCAGATATCAAAAATACTTGTTTAAACATTTTGAATAATCAGTTTTATCAGTTGTTGTGATCCATTTTCCGTAGGAGGGCCTTTCTGGCAAACCAAAGGTGTTGCGAAACAAGAAAATTTCCTTATGCCAGAAGGGCGCTAACTATGCGCGCGTACGATAACGGCAGGTTAAGGCCCTTTTGGCATAACGCCGCGTAGGTTACGCCCCTTTTGGCATAATGCCGAGTAGGTTACGGCCCTTCTGGCATAAATACGCTACATTCAAGCCTTATGCCAAAAAGGCCCTAATATGTTTTTTTGCACATAGCATGTACAATTCTGAATATTTTATAACACATTTAACACATTTAAGACATTTCATGTAAAACTTAATAACTTAACACATTTATCTAAATTGGCTTCAAAAAACAAAAAAACAACCACAAACTTTTGATTATCAGAGAGGCCAAAACCTTTAAACGCGATTATCTCGGAATCGCCAACAGCAGTTTAAGGCCCTTTTGGCATAAGGCCGACGATATAATATACTTTAGAAAGTGCTTGCTTTAACTCTACAATACGCCTTTAGTGTACTTCAAGGACAGTTTACATACAAATGTGGATTTCCTTAGTATTGTTGTTATTTACTTTTACAAATCTAAACATATCACTTGAAGCGTAATTTTGTATCCCTGTGTCAGTGATGTTTCTTCACAAGGAACTGCAGAGGGAGTTTTATATTCCCATGACCTAATCCATGAGAATAAATGACAAATCCATTTACTTTGGACGAATGGTCGCGTTCAAGTCAACGCGCCGCGACGCGACGCTATCCACCCTTTCGGCATAAGCCACTGTTTTGATGGTTGAATGCGTATGCTCCAGCAAAATATTCACTGAAAGAAAATTATATTCATCTTTATATACATAGGTAAACATAATTATGAACCAACATGATAGTATGATCGCAGGTGGAGTCTCATTTACATACTTGCCATAACAGAATTGTGTAAAATTTCGGGAAAATAATAACTTAGTACATGTCTTTATTTTTTCCCAGAGAATAAACATTTTACGTGGAGGCAGCTGTCTTCAACATTTATTCAAGACTAGATCATAGGCTCATGTCGATAGAGCACTTTAAATATATTTATTCAATTGACATAAGACTACTATATTAGTACAATATAGGGGAAATGGTTGTTGGGAACGTGATGATTATATCCTGTAAGATGAAGTGTTTAAAGAAAATGTTAAACGCATTATTCGTAAGATTAACATTGAATTGAGTCATTTTGATAAACGGATATGATGAGAAATGTGTAAAAATTAAAATGAAATAATTTAGTATAGAATATACAGTTGATGTTAATAAAAGAAAGAAAAAAATGCAAATTGAAAAAGCAAAAGGTAAACAGAAAGATATAGATTGTCTTAAGACTAAGGGAAAAAATATTGAAGATGAAAGGAAGATTGTGACAGGTATATGAGAGTTGTATTGTGAACTCTATTAAGGAATCTAACTGTATTTATATGAGATAGCTATACAAATGTTTTAGATAATTTGCGATCTGTTTGATTTTGATTTGATTTTATTTGATTTATTGGTTTCTGCATCTTTTTTCTTTTTTTCATCATACATTTTCATGAACATAATATGGCTTGATACAAAATTTCAAGTGTATATAATTGTATACAGATAATAAACGATATTAAACAAATATATTGAATTTAAACATATACATTAAATGCATAATTAACATACATTAGATGCAGGAGGGCTACATAAATACGCAAAGTAGCTTGACGTGCCGGCAGCCCTCAACTTAGATACAACAATACAAAATGAACATAAAAAAGAGTGATTTGCAGAAAAGAAAAGGAAAGGGGAGACAAGGAGGAGGAGGAGGAGCATTGGTAATAATACAATAAATCTCATACATCTGCTGATTGAATGCAGGTTCATTCATGAATGGAAAAACGATGCTAGGTCATGGACGATTACACATCATTGTTGAATATACAGTCAATGTACACACGAACATGAAAACAGTATAATTACACACGACATGATCAATACTTAGACAATAACATAGTTGTAACTGCCTTCTTAAAAGAATACAATATCCTAAGGTTTCTTATTTCAATGGGCAGAGAGTTCCAGATGTCTGGGCCGGCGTGTCTAATGGATTTGAGAGCCAATGCGGTTTTTTTGATTTCTTAAATGGAATTTTTCAGTTTGTCTTGTGGGGTAAGAGTGGATGGTTTTATTCAAATTAAACAATGGGGGAAAGTATGAAGGTAGTAGACCATTTTGTAAGCGAAACATGAAAAGTGCTATTTGTAGAAAAATGTATATCATCAGCTTTTAGAGTTTTTAGTTTTGAAAACAAGGGATTGGTGTGGTCGCGATAGGAAGAATCAGTACATATACGCATGACTTTCTTTTGTAACAGTAAAATGGCGTCAACGTGGCTTTTCGAATTTGCCCATATAATGTTACAAAATGAAATATAAGGCAGTATCAATGAATTATATAACATAAACAAGATATTTGAAGGGACATAATATTTCAATTTACAGAGAATACCAATATTACGTGAAATAGTACATGAAATATATTGCACATGATTATTCCATCTCAGATTTTCATTGATCAAAACACCAAGGAATTTCGTGCTTTCCTTCTTTTTCAATAATTCACCATCCAAAATAATTTCAATGTCAGGAATATCGTTATTTTTTCTGTTCTGAAAGTATATATAGTTTGTTTTCTTTTATTTAAGAGACAGTTTATTAATTCTAAACCATTTCGATAATTTTGGTAATTCAGCGTTAATATTTCTTAAAAGGATCTGAAAATCTGAATTGGAACAAAATGCATTGGTGTCATCAGCGAATAAAATATACTGTAGTGCATTTGATGAATTATAAATATCACTTACATATATCAGAAATAACAAAGGGTCGAGGATTGACCCTTGTGGCACTCCACACGTTATAGATACTAATTCTGATTCATTTGAATCATAACATACATATTGTTTAGCTGTTATATATCAATTATAGACTTGCACTTCGCTCTCTTTCAATGCGGTGACAGAACGTAATCTACAAACTAGTATCACATGATCAGGCTGTTTTTCGCTTAACCGCTCTGCATCTGAATGTTCAGGATACTATTGAGTATTGTCTTTTTGCAAACACACGAGTTGTTATGAATGTCTTGGATTGAAAAAAGCGTTCGATACTATTGGTCAGGATTTTCTATTGTCCATGTTAAGGGAACCTAAAGTTAAAGATTCGTTTTTAAGATGGATTCGAACAATACATGGTGAAGCACATGGTTGTGATTAAAAATTAGGGTGGATATCCGAGAAATTCGCAATAGAAGGAGGCGTTGGGCAAAGTTGCCCCATTGTTGCCCTTTTATTTATTTATCATATCAGAGGTTTGAGCTATAACAAAAAATAAATAAAGCGAATCCAAGTCCCATACTTCAATGAGGAAAATCTGATTAAAAGAATTAAAGTACAATCCTTCTTTCTATATTTTGTTTTTTGAACACGTACATGCATGAACTGTAACAATTATCATCTTTTGTAGCTATTTTTGTATTAACTAATAGTGTAATAATGTATTTTTTTTTTTTTTTTACCTGATTCGGAATTGGGGTTTCTTGTTTGCTGTATAATGACCATACGATGATTTCTTATTCTTCTATTTATTCTATTTCGAATGACTTTATTTGTTCACATTATGAAACGTGATAAAGCAGAAAATGTATAAAGGAAATTAAAAGAAAATCACCTTTATCCATTAAAATTTCTCATTGTGATTCTAAGGTGATACTATATCATGTTCTTTCAAATTCCGAAGTGTTTTATTTAACATCATAGTCCTACAAGCCACTACACCTATGTGTCTAACTCTAAACCTTTTGCTCAAAATGTGTTGATAGTATACAAATATACACTGTCTTGAGAGGTTCTGGATAAAAATATGAACAAGAGGTGACTCCAATAGTACTATTTGTACTTTGGTACTTTTGGAGTCACCGAGGCCCATAGTTTTAACCAGTACCTTGCATAAGAGGCATGGTATATTTGTTTTATATCCTGCATCAAAATGTTTCGTTATTAAAAGAGGAAGAGCCACTCCATTATGATTTCAAAAAAAAAATTATATGTTCAAATACTCTCCCCTGTAATATAGATGTGTTTTCTTTAATGAACTTATCAATATAAAATTACCATGTTTCAAGATTCATTGTGTTGGAAACTGATTGAAAAGTCACATTGGAGCCAATAACAGACTCGTGATGAAGTACATAGTACCTATCGAGAGTGTCTATATTCTGCTCCCCCCTCACTTTTTTTATTTTGGGGTGGGGTGGAATATCATGTCAACTAAGGGAAGACATATTGTATTAATGACATCAAACGATTTGGACTGTTATACTAAACGTATCCAGCTCTGCGCTTTGTTGAATTATTTATATTTGATTTTAGTTATTTAAGTTCCCGTGAAGTGGCTAAAGGATAACATCAACGGTCACGTACGCTTTCAAGAGGTTTGTTTATGATAGTTTAGCTTGATAAGAATACGTTGGCTTTCTGCCCGTTTTGAAATGGAGCCTGTGAAGATTTGAAATCTAAAGCGTGATCAACACATGTCTTCGATTTCCTTCCTTGTTTGTGTAAAACAATTTGAAATTCATGTTTCTTGTTTAATATAACTTATTTCTTGGCAGTTACGTTCTCAAAGCGCATGTTGAAGTATGTGTATACGAACATCTATTTATTTGAAATGTTGAAAGATAATATAATCATAATATAATACCAATCTTATTTTGTTTACCAAAATATAACCAGTAAATGAAAATACCATACAGAGTAAATTGAATTATCCTTATACTGAGTAACATCATAAAATACTTTTTAAAAACTGATGCAGTTTTCATCGATTACCATTTTTTTTTCTTCCTGAAATAGAATGTTTATTCCATTAATAATGTTGATATTAAATACACCAGCAATATTTTTTCTTCCTATATTGAATGACATAAACCATGAATGCAGTTCGAATATGAAGCATTGCATTAAGCTGCTGTTATTAGTGGATGTAACATAAATTGTATGAGGTTGGAGAGCATATTTATTAGTAAAAGGATATCGTTTTATCAAAACTAAATCATTTAAGCTATATTTCATATTTAACATCAAAGGGGAGTAATTGAAACACCTTTTCCAAACTATTTTTTGTTAAAGGAATAATTGTACTTTTTTTCAAATTGTAGTGAAATTAGTGTAGTGGCCATTTCTTTTGTTATCTTCAATACACCGAAACTAATATAATAATAATAATAATAGTAATAATAATAGTAATAACAATAATAGTGTAAACTTATATAGCGCACATACCTTCCCGGGACGCTCATGGCGCTAGTTCAGCAACAATTCTCGTTGACACAAGTAAAGTCACTGTTCTTGATAGCCTGTACTCTGCCTCATCTCTTCCCTCCCAGAGCTCTTCGTTTTCTGTCACATTCTCTCCCTCACATTTCCTTTTACTCCTTACTTCATGCGACTCCCCTTTCACTCTCTCTCACTCACTTATTTGTTCTTGTCTCTGTTTTCCCTCATATTCTATATTTGGGAGAGAAGGGGTGGATGTTAAGAGCACATTCGTACCCTCTATTTTATGCATTCTGTGCATTGTCGAGATTCAATTTCTTATGCCAGTTTTTAAAAGTATATGTCAGTTTAGTTTTGTTATATTATTGTTATATTTATATACGATGTGATAACATTTAAAACATCGTGTGGTAATTCAGTTAACTTGTCTTTCCACTGCAAAAGCACAGCTGTTTGAAACTTATATACATGTCGTGGGTACTTGAGCTGCGAACATGCATTAGTCACAGTAGGGGTATAATGAATGGTATTACATGTATTGTAATCTGGCCCTGGATTAGGGCGTACATCACCTGTACTTAAACGTTCAAGTTGGAAACTTGTACATGAATTCGCGTTATATGGAATTATTCTCTTCGTGGTGTAACTCCTACTACAAGGTTGATGTACAGAGTCATCAATAGAACCACTAACAAAAGACTGAGTATGTGCACAGGGAATCTTACTCACATGGACGCATAATGTTACAATAAGCCAGATATGAATAGAAGCAATTGTATAACATAATAGTACTCACGGTCGTGCTTAGTCAGACAATGACAATACAAGGTTAATGCTAAAAACAGTACAAAGCGCAATATGGCTACACTTTCAAATGCGGTAAACCTCAAAAACTTTCCCCCTTGAAAAAACACAACTTAAGAACATTTCCAGAGCCACAACTTTCCTAGCAGGCTCCTGAATATTTATATAATTCTTAGATAACAATGCAAGACAACATATCAGGTAACTGGTAAGAGAACTGTTGCTTTGGGAGAGCTAGCACTAGCATGCATACACATAAATTGCGCTCATTTCGATTTGCTAATTGTTTTTGTTAACTGTATATTGCATACCGTTTGTTTATTATGTTTTAGTGCTCGAAAATCAATCTTGGATCTTGTCACTAAGTATATTAAAAAACAATTCAACAACGTGTTTTTTTCCCGGAAGAAGAAATCTAATCAAGATATGGATACCCGTTTCGCTTTATTTCCTTATTGGCAAGATCCCACATATCTATTTTCATATTAATAACAAAAATGACATGTGGCAAAATTGACATTTGAACATCGTTTGTCTATGGACAGTTGTAATAGTATAACTCTTTTTTTTTCTTTGTTTGGGGGCACTTATGTTTGTATTTCACTCATAGACATCACGATAAAACATTATGGTTAAACATATTGGTAATTATACAACTATATCGGTTGACGCATTGTAAGTGGGTCCTTCCTGTTTTTCGCTGATTTTATTGCTCTTTCCATGCAAAGTTTGTTTATTTTTCTGTATTTCCTCATTGGCCGTTGAAACAGCATTTGCGTGTAAGCACCATGCATTATCGCACGTGTTCGCGCGTTATCATATTAGAAGGATGACAAACAACCTTTGTTGTCATTAATTAATTCTTCTTGATGTGAGTCTGATGAAAAGATGACAGCGATGAAGATGAATCTGGTTTTATATTTCTCCTTGGCATCTTCTCCGTTTCATCAGCGGAACGTCGTAAGTATTCTCGTGGACTCTGTATGGGTCTTGCTCTGCAAATATTGTTAAATAATTGCAATATTGCACGGAGTATTTATTTCCAATAAATCTTAATCTTAAGGCTGTATTACAATACATGAATGTACTTCTACTATAAATATTTACGTGTCTAGCCCAGTTTTCCCAATCAAATTGTATAAACATGCACCTGGTATGTTTGCAAATCGGAATTATCAAACATTTCTCCTTTGCTCTTTAATCACGTTTAAATAAACTACATTTACTACATTCCTTCGTCATGAATATATTAGCATTTTGTTGGAAATAATTCCTAAATCTTACGACTGTATTACAGCAAATAGATGTACTTGTACTATAGTTGCATACGTTTTTAGCCCAATAATCCCAATCAACTTTTATAAAACTAACGATTCGATTACCACGGTCAATCTCCTTACGCCTTTCAAACACATATCGTAAGGAACAATAGTCTCCAAAAAGGCACCTATAATGAATGAAATCACCATTTATAACCAGACTTACTGTTAAATTTGGAAAACGGACAAAAAGGATGCAGCCTGTTGGATTAGTGATACAATAGAACACCTTTTATTTCAATTGCCTCTTTTCACTCCTGAGTTTGTACATTAATAAAGTGTCGGTTTTGCTTAAAATTGACATAATATCAAGTGCGGTTTTAAACATATGGGAACGAGTCACTATCCAAATGCCGTCCATCCAGAAGTGTATATCGATGGAGGATAGGGAACCATTTGTGCTTCTGACTGGGACATAAACGATGCTGAGGTGGTTTGCCGGGAGTGGTATAAAGAAGCTAGGATGTATCTGATCTTTCAATGTGTTTTAGGGAAGAGTATTTTGTCGGTTACGACCGCATATAATACTTGGTTACGTGATAGGTGAAGGCTTGGAATATTCAATAAACGTGTGTGTACTCTAGTTATGACATATATATATGGCATGTATTATAAATCAAAAACAAATGGTTACGCCATTATATAACACTATTCTTCTTCTCATTAAATGTCTGTAACTTTTTTTTACTTTGTACACATGATCCGGGATTGGGGCTCAGAAAAGGACCTGATCAATATTTAAGCTACCTATTGGTCAAGTTTGCAAATGGCAGTTGGAGCATAATTTATCTTTATTATAAGGTGGTCTGTTGTCAACAGACAACCTATTGATTTCGTCAGAATTTTCTTTCTTTATTATTATTTATTTATTATTTATTTTTATTTATTTCTCCACTTTTTGTGTATCCGATTTCTCAATATCCATCCACCCAATTTCTCTCAATTTTGACACAGTCATAGGTCATTATTATGAGACGTAACAGGAGACTGTTCAAGTTCATCAGATTATCGTGACGTCATCCAGGCGCCATTTTGACCATGTGTTTTGACCAGTATCTCGGTTTTTATTTAACAGTTTTCTCCCAAATCTTAGTATGTTGTAGCTGAGACATTATGCTATCTAAATATTTCCTAATTTTTTCAATCAGATGTCAGGATCATGCTCATGCTCATCATCATCATCATCATCATCAATATCATCATCATCATCATCATCATCATCATCATCAATGTCAACATCATCATCATCGTCATCATGGTCTGAAGATGATCATCATCAACATCATCATGATCATGATTATTATCATCATCATCATTAACATTATCGTTTTTATCATCATATAACATTATCCTTATCATCATCATCATCACCTTTACTATAATGATCATCACCATGTTCATCATGATCATCATTGTTTACGTGTCTATATAACTTCTCCCATTCTCAAATCTATCATAAGACTCAGACAGACCACCTTAATCGTCCTCGTGACGAATTAAATTCTAGTTATAGATATGGTTATTATTCGTCTTGGTATCAGTATATCTTGGACATCTGTCTTCAGCTTGGATTCGGGGAGCTGAACAGGTGAAATAGTTTTGTATATAGCACCACGTACAGTGTGACTAATAATAATTATAACAATGATTCTACTAGTACTACTATTTATAATAATAACAATAACAATAATACGAATAATAATAATACAAAATATTTATATAGCGCTTGTGACATACAAGTTTCAAAGCGCAGTACACAAATCAAGATTACTTCAAGAAAAATCAATATTACTATCAATGAAATTAACATTACTTGATTTAGCAGCACTAGCATGCATACACATGAATTGCGCTCATTTTGATTTGCTAATTGTTTTTGTTAACTGTATATTGCATACTGTCTGTTTATTAGGCTTAAGGGATCGACAATCAATCCTGGACCTTGTCACTAAGTATATTAATAAACAATTCAACAACGTTTTTGGAAAGAAGACATCTAATCAAGATATGAATACCCATTTCGCTTTATTTCCTTATTGGCAAGATCCCACATATCTATTTTCATATTAATAACAAAAATTACATGTGGCAAAATTGACATTTAAACATCGTTTGTCTATGGACAGTTGTAATCAAGTATTTGTTTTTTCTTTATTTGGGGGCAAATATGTTTGTATTTCACTCAGAGACATCACGATAAAACATTATGGTTAAACATATTGGTAATTATACAACTATATCGGTTGACGCATTGTAAGTGGGTCCTTCCTGTTTTTCGCTGATTTTATTGCTCTTTCCATGCAAAGTTTGTTTATCTTTCTGTATTTCCTCATTGGCCGTTGAAACAGCAATTGCGTGAAAGCGCCATGCATTCTCGCACGGTTTCGCGAGTTATCATATTAGAAGGATGACAAACAACCTTTGTTGTCATTAATAAGTTCTACTTGATGTGAGTCTGATATGAAGATGACAGCGATGAATTTTAATCTGGATTTCTCCTTGACCTCTTCTCCGTTTCATAAGCGGAACGTCGTGAGTATATCGTAGACTCTGTATTGGTCTTGCTCTGAAAATATTATTAAATTATTGTAATATTATACGGAGTATTTATTTCTAATAAATCTTAATCTCAAGGCTGTATTACAATACATGAATGTACTTCTACTTAATAACTTTACGTGTCTAGCCCAGTTTTCCCAATCAAATTGTATAAAAACATGCACCTGCTATGTTTGCAAATCGCAATCATCAAACATGTGTCCTTCGCTTTTTAATCGCGTTTAAATAAACAACATTTACTACATTCCTTCGCCATGAATAGATTACCATGTTGTTGGAAATAATTCCTAAATATGGCGACTGTATTAAAGCAGATAAATGTATTTGTACTATATTTTCATACGTTTTTAGCCAAATTATCCCAATCAACTTGTATAAAACTAACTATTCGATTACCAAAGTCAATCTCCTTACGCCTATTAAACACACATCGTAAGGAACAATGGTCTCCAAAAAGGCACCTATAATGAGTTAAGTCACCATTTCTAACCAGACTTACTGTTAAATTTGGAAAACGGACAAAAAGGGTGCAGCCTGTTGGAAAGTGATACCATAGAACACCTATTATTTCAATTGCCTCTTTTTAATCCTGGGTTTGTACATTAATAACGTGTCGGTTTTGCTTAAAATTGACAGAATATCAAGTGCGGTTTAAACATACGGGAACGAGTCACTATCCATATGCCGGCTATCCAGAAGTGTATATCGATGGAGGATGGGGGACCATTTGTGCTTCTGACTGGGACATGCCCGATGCTGAGGTGGATTGCCGGGAGTTCGGCAATAACAACATTTAAGGTTTAAACGAAATAAAATGTATATCTGTAGTAAATATTTGTATTATTAATATTTCTAAAAGATGTGGTATAAAGAAGCTAGGATGTATCTGGTGTTTCAATGTGTTTTAGGAAAGAATATTCTGTCGGTTACGACTGCATATAATACTTGGTCAAGTGATAAGTCAAGGTTTGGAATATTCAATAAACGTGTGTGTACTCTAGTTATGACATATATATGGCATGTATTATAAATCGAAAACCATTCGTTACGCCAGTATATAACACTATTCTTCTTCTCATTAAATGTCTGTAACTTTTCTTTTTTCTTTGTACAGATGATCCGGGTTTGGGGCTCAGACACGGACATGATCAATATTCAGGCTACCTATCGGTCAAGCTTGCAAATGGCAGTTGGAGCAAATTTTATCTTTATTGTTATAAATATGGCTTTTATTTGTCCAGGTATCAGTATATCTTGGACGTCTGTCGCCAGCTTGGATTCGGGGAGCTCAACAGGTGGAATAGTTGTGTATATAGCAGCACGTACAGTATAACTAATAATAATTATAACAATGAAACTACTACTACTACTACTAATAATAATAATAATAATAATAATAATAATAGTAACAATAATAATACGAAATATTTATATAGCGCTTCTGACATAAACGTTTCAAAGCGCAATACACAAATTAAGATTAATTCAAGCAAAATCAATATTACTATAAATGCAATAAACATTACTTGATTTACCAAGAAAATAAAATATTACAATCATAAATGAATTAGTTAGCAATAAATAAATTACCAAGAAAATTATCATTACTAATTAAATTAAGATAATATGTAAATTCCTATGCAAATTAAAATATTAACAATTACAAAAGTGTAACAGAAGACACTATGCAGGCACTTTGATACAATGTTTAGTTATTCGGGTTGTTTTTGGAATAGATGGATTTTTAGATTTTGTTTAAATATGTCAGTGGTGGGTGAGTCATGCATATGGGCAGGGCGAGTGTTCCAAAGAATGGGGAACATACCAAAAAGGCCCTGTCACCATGGGTGTCGATCTGTAACTGATACCTATTCATCAGGGGGGGGGGATGATCTATTCATTCATCCCCCCTGATGAATAGGTATTACGTAAGGATCGACACCCATGCCTGTCACCATAACAGTTGTGGGTGCATGGACCGAGCTGGGGTCTGGTTGATGATCTAAGGTTTATGCTCTTAGTCTGTAATGGTGAGATCGGTTCAATCAATTATGAGGGCGCGCGATGGCAGATGATATTGTACGTAAGGAGAAGGACCTTGAATAGGATACGTTGAATAAATAAGAGCCAATGTAGTGCGGAGTGCGGATGACTAGTGCGATTGATGAGACGTGCAGCGGTGTTCTGTATGTGCTGAAGTGGGGGGATAGATGACAGTCAGGTAAGTAGATTTCAAAAGTCCAATTTGAAAGTTACCATAGCATTTACGAGTCGTTCGCTAGAGCTGCGAATAAGGTATTTCCGGAGTTTGCCAATACTATAAAAACCGAAGCAAGCTGCCCAACACACCTTTCCGATGTGCTCCCTCAAGTCTAATGAATCATCAACAATAACACCACGATTTCGTTCAGAATTGATCGCAGTGATAACAGCTCCGCTTTTGTGAAGGCTAAGAGACTCGTTCCGTTTCGTAAAGTGTGATGTAGCGTGGATGAGATCAATCTTGTTTGCATTGAGCATCATATTATTACTACTGGCACAATCCTTCATATCTGTCTCACAGTCTTCCAAAGACGAGATGTCATCAGCCAGGTCGTTGTGTCGCATAACGATGTACAACTGTGTATTAGCTGCATATAACATGTGGCTAATAGTATACCTTTGTGAGCTGCGATGACGTCACTCACAGGAACAGTATAAAAAACAAATTCCAATTCCCAGTACTAAGCCATGTGGTAACCCCTCCCCCCCCCCCCTCCTCCCCCACGCACGTTAGAGGGAATTCATCTTGTTTGGCTCCGTTTAGGATTACACTTCGCTTCCGGTTCTCGAGGTACGACTTTAGCCATCTTAGACCAAAACCTTCTATGCCGTAGTTGTGGCTGAAGCGTTGACTCTACAGTGTGAGTCAAAAAAAAACTTTACACCTAGGAAATTACTAATAATTTAAAAATAATTTATGAACAGTAAAGTATTATACATCATATGAAAGAGTGTTTTATCCTGAATCGTTTGGTACCATTTTTGGGTGGTATGTGTTCACGCTTGGATGAACAGGAGGTATTGTTTGCGAGAGTGCAAAAATCGAATTGTGCCAAAGTATTAAAGTGAGAGAATGAATTGAATGTATGAAATGAGATGCATTGCAGATGCTTTTTTCAGTAGCAAAGTCACACACACACACACAAACGCACACACATATATGAAACACACACACTAACACACCCACCCACACAAAAGCGCACACACACAAACATATGATAATGGCGTTCATTTGGAGTAAAATACGCATGTACAACAAAACATCATTCTGTTTCAATATGCTTTGTCAAACTTTATTTTTTACTTGATCTTCAAATTGTTAACGATCATCATAATTATGATGATAATGTTAATTCAAATGCTTATCATCATGGATCCTTTGAAGCTGCATTTGTGACCAGCAAGTATCTGTCCGTTCATCTACTCCTCGACATGACCTCCGTCCCTTTCGATGCACTTCCTAGCGCGATGGAGCATCTCCTGAAGCACTCGACGAAGCATGCGCCTGTGCTCTGGTACACCCGAGACTTGAGGTAACCCAGACGAAAAAATCAAGCGGTGTTAGGTCCGGGGATCGAGGTGGCCATTCCACAGGTTCGTTCAGAGCGATGATCCTGTTCCCGAAGAGTTCTCTCAACCTGGTCATCACAATCCTTGTCCTGTGAGCAGGGGCACCAACTTGTGCCCACCAAAGGTGCCTGAAAGGACCGTTTCTCTGACGCCTAAATCGTGCCATCTGATCCAGAGCCGGGACAACCTGATCATCTATCATTCTTAGATAGCGCTCCCCATTCACTGTCTGTTCAAAGAAGAAGGGTCCAAGAAGACTTCCATTTCCAAGTAGGCCGATCCAAACTGTCACTCTCTGTCGCGAGTTCCTCTTCTCATAGGTAAAGTTGAGGGGCTTGTGCCCTCGAGGTTCATACTGCCGAACGTTATGTGTGTTGAGCGAAGTGTTCATGCAGAAGCATGCTTCGTCTCTTTGACGAAGTACATTCAATGACGACATCCTCAAGGAAGCGCGGGTGTCTACCTATCAGCCATTCGGAGAAGGCTCTGCGACGCGCGTGGTCTGGAGGGAAGAGCGCGTGTCTCCTGATCATCTGAAATGAATAGAGTCTAAGCTGGAGTCTGGTGATTCTGTTGAATGAACTCTGTGTTAGCATTAGCCCATGTCGACGGGATGATATCCTCTGACCGCCTTGTGCCTGCTGTATCGAATCTCGAATTGCCTCAATGTTTTATGGTGTCCTGGCTGTTCTTCGACGGCCTGAATGTCCTATGTTAAGGTTGTGGCTCGTTCCCGTTCTGCGGTACTTATTAAAGTTGTTATAAACAGTTTGCCTAGAAGGACACCTGACGTTTGGGAAACGTTGTCGGAAGCGTCTTAAGACCTCTGCCACATTGCCTTGACATCGTGCCTTTTCTGTCACCAAAAAAGATCGCTGTTGCGGGTAAACTGAGGACGCACCACGTTTGCCATCTTTAGTTCTTATGTGATGCCTGCCAGGTCAGGCAAGCCTTTTGAGCACAAGCTCACACAAAAGGATAAAAGCATGTTGAAAGCTGCCATTCTTTGGGAATAAAAGAGGCGACCATTGATTATTCTCTCTCACTGTCGTGTATTCAGACGGTTTATAACTTTATATGTGTTGTGGTTACCTTTTTGGAACCAAGACATGAACATTACTGTAAATTTGCAAATTTCCCAATTTATATCAAAATGGAACTAAAATTCAATCATAATGCCATTAAATGAAAGTTTAGATGCATTAACATCATAATGAATTGTTTCTCCCAAAGGACTCAGTCAGTATGTATCTAAATTTGCTATGTGAGTGTATGTGTGTGTGTGTATGTGCGAGTGTGTGCGTGTGTTTGTGTGACTTATTGAGTGTGACTCTGTGTGTGTTTTGATATGTGTGACATGATTAATTTTGGTAGGGATGTTATTTGGATCTGCAAAGACCGAATTAATACCGAAATCCCAATTGTTTTATTCAAACATCACATAAGCATTATTTGGTGCAAGTCGATTGTTGCACTCTCGCAAACAATGCCTTTTTTAGCACCCAAAATGGTACCAAACGATTTGGGATGAAACATTCTTTCATATGGTGTATACTAATTTACTTTACATAAATGATTCTTAAAGTTATTAGCATTTTTCTAGGTGCAAAGTTTTTTTTACTCACACTGTACATGTCACGGTTGATGGTGTCGAAGGCTGCTGAATGATCAAGCAGCAATAGAATGGCCTCCTGTCCTTTATCTAACGCTATCAATATTTCATTGTAAACCCGTAAAATGAGCAGTTACCGTCACGAAGGAAAGAGCTGAAAATTTTGAAGGTAACCCCTTAGTCGATTGGTAACAATCCGTTCTAAGAGTTTTTAAAGGAATATCTGATTGGTAATCTGGTGTTAGCTTGCCATGTTTTGCACATCTAACTGAAATGTATTGAAGATTGGGATGACATGTGCCCTTTTTGAATAAGAAAAGAACAATCCCAGACGAAATTGAAAAGGTTCACCAATTTATTGAAGGAACAGAAAAGAACATCAATACATTTCTTGATGAGCCATTTGGGGAAAGAATCTAGTCGGCATGCTTTAGATGGATTTTCCTTGATAACATTGAGAACATCACAAAGGGAACGTCAAACATCAGCAATAAGGTGATGTACATCTATGCCCGTCAGCGAGTAAAGTTAAGAGTACAGGCGATTGCATTGTGATATTTATTTATTATTCAGTTTTATTTAAAAACAGGGTAGTCTTTTCAGTGCCAGCGGCCTGCTTTACAAAAGAGCCCTGTATATACAAAGATTTACAAAAAATAGAATACATTGTAGAAAACAAAGACATTATATAAACAACATACCATAAGAGAACTAAACAATACATCTGATCTGACGGTAGTCCAGAAATATAAGATGACGAGATGTCCTTATGAAGTTGCGCATCACCGAGGCTGCATATTCTACCGTACGAATTATTATATGTGGGGGTTTAATTATCCTTAAGTATGACACATAATGATATGATAATTTGTTATACCTGCCGCAATTTCACCATTTTGTGGGTAGTGTAAATGCCCGCTTTAGAAAGTTCGGTACGATTCCGGTTTTTACTCACATTCTTCAAAAAGTCAAAAGGAATTGGAAATACTGATACAGTAATGAATTAATAGCGACGATAAATACACCTACTTTAAATGACTGTAATCGATGGTACCCCGAGTTGGTAATATAGTTGTCAAGATGTCCCCAAAATATGTAATGGTAATTTGTATTGTTCTTATTATCATCGTTGTTATTTTTTCAGTTGTTATTATTATTATTAGTATTATTATTATTATTTTCATTATCATTAGTATTATTATTTTCATAAGTAGTAGTAGTAGTTGTAGTTGTAGTAGTAATGTTATTGTTATTACTATTTGGGGGCGGTGAATGTCAAGATTATGGTATATTATTCTATGAGTATTTTGGAAATTGAAGACACAATTATTTTTCTTGTCATTTAATTTCTGAAACTTTTGTTTTTCTCTTTTATACAGGGGATCAGGGATAACGGCTTAGAAACAGACCCGTATTCGTGAGCAAAGCAAGTTTTGGCAACATTAATAAATCACGGGGGAGCCGGAAGTGGATGAGCGTGAAGATCTTACAGGGGTGTAATTTTATTTTAAAGAAATATAGTATTGGGGAGCAGAACCATGAATGACAATAATGTGATCTTTAACAGGGAGCCAGTACAGCGACTACAAAAACGGGATGATATGGGTACGCAGGGTAAACAAAGTGACAATGCGGGCCGCAGGGTTTTGAAGCTTCTGGATAACATTTCCGGACAACACATTCTTGAGTAAATTTAACAGAAGGAAATTGTCCAAGTCTGTCACGTCTTGACTTTAATAATTGCAGGATGTGATTAGACACATTCACAATCAGTGTTTCCACGCTATAATGGGATATTCGGTAGTAATTAATTACTGTATTGATATCACTTAAGTCGAATCGACAACAAACAGTCGTTGTATTCTCACCTAAAAACATTTGCAAGCCCCCCCCCCTATTTTTAAGGGATTTCTAAATTAGTATTAACTCATATCCTGCCATGAGACTGCTAGCACGCTATTGTTATAGTGCTCTGTGCACGCGAGCGCGCTATCGATTGATTGCTACGTTCATGCTAGCGAGCCACCGCTACTCTGCTTTGTGCACGCTAGCAAGCATATGTAATAACAGTCATTGTTCATGCCCATTGCACCGTGCTGAGTGCTTTTGCAACGCTATTGAAAGTACCATTGCGTGCATCAGATTATCGGCTTTGGATTACGCGTCTTTGTGTACAACAGTCAGATTGGATTTTCTCGAGTAATTTAGCGATTTGTGTTTTTGTAAAGATTTAAATAACACGCACTTCAACCAACCCTAAAATTAACTTGGCACACAGGAGATTTGTGGCTGGCACAATAGAGATTAGCACTGTGGCACTGGGTGCGTTGTATGGGCGGCAGCTTAAGAGTTAACTTTCAAATGCCTTTGGAATTTAACTTGTTCATTTTTGGCCTGCAAATGGGACATAGTATCTTTAAGACAGTGTAACACAAATTTACCATAGTGTGGTATTTATTTACCTGATATGTGTGAACTCTTTGTTAGCAGCTGGTATTGCCAGTGTGAGATTTGTGTAGATCATGTACTTTACTACATAATATCCACGTATTTTTATGTATCACGTACAGAGTGCTACATGTTTACCACAGCGTGTCAGACTAGTAAAATCGGTTTCATATTTTTGTCATAGTTTGGTTTCTTCTAGCATTTTGGACTATGTAAAAGATACGTGTGAACGTGGATTCCACAGATCTCTTCCTAAATTACTTAAGCACACAATTGTCACAGAGTCTCATACAGCTATGCCTGTATATGTCGTCGTATGACTGGTAGAAAGGCGCAAGCAGGCAATTTCGCCAAAATGCGATGTTTCATTTTTTTTTTAATAATTCGGGAAGGTTTGACAATAGCCATCTTTTAACAAAAATCCCGGCTTTGGAAACATTTATTTTTTAATTTATTTTCAATAGTGAAAGAGCGTTAGCAGTTGCAAGGTTTTATCATGTCAAGGCAGAAACTCTAATCAACTGTGAAGCCCCATTAAATAAATGAAAAGCTCACAACTGTTAAAATGAGCGTCCGCTTGTGTTAAAAGTAATAAAAAGTTTTGTTATGGGGTCATGAATTTGGTTCAAATTAACATATTGGAAGCATATGCTATCCTACATTATTCAGTGATCGTTGTCGCGGTTGAAATCGAGTCTAAATTTATGAAATTGTAAATAATAAACTATTTATGTTGTATAGCTCCCTCTCAAGGTCAATATATTAATTAAGCTATAAAACAATGTTTCTAGATTTAAATCGACCGATAAGTTATTCCCGTTTGGAAATTATATATTACAACTACATATTCTGAGATTTTTATGGTCGCAGCTACCATTGTACGGCCGTAGGCGCTATTTGAAATTTATCAAAATTTACCGGGAGCACCGGCAGATTTTTATATTCAATTCTTCTCGAAAGCAGAAGTGTTGTAGGGGCTAAATTATCTCATGCTTATAATACATCCATAGGGGCATCCAAATATATCAAAATCGTAAAAATCCCTGTGCACCCAATTTTCAAAATTTCCCAAAACTTTGTATTGCCTTTAATTACAGTAGAAACGAGTAGGCCTGCAATGCATATTCCTGTGTGTGGACATGTACCTGGCATGGTTGGTATATTTTTATGGTCAATATTGTGCAACACTATGTAGTTGAACCACAGTGTGGCAGACTATGTGGAAGATGTCACAGTGCGGTAGACTATGAGGTGGATGCCAAAGGGTGGCAGACTACGTGTTAGACTATGTGGTAAACGTGTAGTAGAATATGTGGTATATGCTACTATGTGGCAGACCATGTGGTAGATGTCACAGTGTGACAGAATATGAGGTGGATGCCACAGGGTGGCAGACTACGTGTTAGACTATGAGGTAAACGTGTGGTAGAATATGTGGTATATGCTACTATGTGGCAGACTATGTGGTAGATGTCACAGTGCGGTAGACTATGAGGTGGATGCTAAAGGGTGGCAGACTACGTGTTAGACTATGTGGTAAACGTGTGGTAGAATATGTGGTATATGCTACTATGTGGCAGACCATGTGGTAGATGTCACAGTGTGACAGACTATGAGGTGGATGCCACAGGGTGGCAGACTACGTGTTAGACTATGAGGTAAACGTGTGGTAGAATATGTGGTATATGCTACTATGTGGCAGACCATGTGGTAGATGTCACAGTGTGTCAGACTATGAGGTGGATGCTAAAGGGTGGCAGACTACGTGTTAGACTATGTGGTAAACGTGTTGTAGAATATGTGGTATATGCTACAATGTGGCAGACCATGTGGTAGATGTCACAGTGTGACAGAATATGAGGTGGATGCCACAGGGTGGCAGACTACGTGTTAGACTATGAGGTAAACGTGTGGTAGAATATGTGGTATATGCTACTATGTGGCAGACTATGTGGTAGATGTCACAGGGCGGTAGACTATGAAGTGGGTGCCAAAGGGTGGCAGACTACGTGTTAGACTATGTGGTAAACGTGTGGTAGAATATGTGGTATGTGCTACTATGTGGCAGACTATGTGGTAGATGTCACAGCGCGGTAGACTATGAGGTGGATGCTAAAGGGTGGCAGACTACGTGTTAGACTATGTGGTAAACGTGTGGTAGAATATGTGGTCAATGTTTGGTATAATATGTTGTGATTATGTGGTTGGTCCAAGAGCGTGCTACCCCCTGAGGGCCACATGTGATTTTGGAACATGTGATAATGCTGTGGTGTACTATGTGGTGCGTACCACAGTGTTGTTCGTATATGTGACAACGCTGTGTCATACCACACTGTGGTATCAACCACATAGTCTACCACACTGTAGTACGTTCCATATAGTCCACCATAGCGTAACCACACATCCCAAAATCACATGTTGCCAACATGTGATAGCACGCTGTGGTACCACACTGTGTTTGACCATGTGGTAACACTGTGATTGTGTCACAAGGGTGGTTCACTCGGCTGATAATTTTATTACGCGATTTCGTGTAGACCTATATTGCAGGGCCTGCAGACCGGCCCGCGATTTTTTTTCCTGAACATTTGGGGCTTCATTATGTGAATATTCATGAGTTGCGGCCTGGGAATAAGACTTACCCCACAGCTCCTTCTCATAATGCAAATGTGTACATGAGGTGCGAGGAAGTTTTTTTGTTGTTTGCTTATGTTTTTTTCAACCATAACTGGGGGCTTCATGTATGGCCTATGCAAATAGTTGATTGATTCCCTGACAGCGCAACGCGCCTGGCTCAATACATAACCGACTGGGTCACACTTTCTCCCTCTTTTGGAAGTCCCCAGTTCTGGTGACAAAAGTTAGTGATTTAAACCCGAATCTGTCTTTAAGGGTACGTTAGTGTGTGAGTGTGTGTGTGTGGGGGGGGTGGTGCTTGGTGTTTTGGTGTTTTGTTAGTGAGTTTAAGACACACAACATACTAGAACACACACACACACACACACACCCGTTCAATCACACACACCCACAGTGGCATATCCAGGATTTTGTAAGGGGGGGGGGGGGTGTTGTTTACTCTAAAATTATCTGACAAGCTTAAAAAGGGTTATCAGCACTGCTAAAAAGGGGTCCTTGAAAATAAGTTGATCTTAATCAAAGCAGAAAAATGTCAGGAACAGATCAGTGAAAGGAAAATCCGATAAGAACGTTATGGATTTTTAGAGTTGTGATCGATCACTACAAATTGGCAATTCTGCAATGCTACATGCGAGCTCATATCCCATTTGCTCTGAACAAAATATTTCAAATTTAAGGTAAGGTGATGTAGGAATATAGATCAGTTCCATTAAGGGGTTGTCTAAAAGCATAAATCCAATACTCATATTTATGTTCTAATGAGCAAACACAATTTTTTCAATATTTTAGTACAGACGAATGAGATATCAGCTCGCATGCCAATTTGTGTCTGATCGATTACAACTTTAAAAATTACCATCTTCCTTATTTTTTTCTGATTTCCTTCAAACTTTCATTGACCTGTTTCTATAATTTGGTTTCTTTTATTAAGACCAACTTATTTTCAGGATGGACTTTCCTTTTAACACAAATTGATATTAAAAGGGAGTCCTTGTTTGAATACCCAAAACACCCCCCTTGATACGCCAGTGCATGCACCCACACACGAGCACACATTCACACACCCACATGCGCGTGCACACACACACACACACACACACACACACACACCACTACACACAATGTACACCCACACATTCAAGCATATGCATTGGTAGAGGACTTAACAAATTAAAGAGCCATGTGTTTTTATTGTAAGTTGCTACATTTTTTAATGAATGAACTGAAGTTCAAAATTGAAGTTTGCTATTATAATACAATTGTTGGCTCAAGTTTGACACTTAAATGGCCTTTATAACACTGTTTGCCATTACAAAAAAATTCAGGGGTAGGGATAAATTATTCACCACTTTCAAAGGAGGGTAACCTGTTAGAATTCTTGAGTCAAATAAATTAATTTTGATAAAGTTATGAGCAAAAATAATAAAGAAAATATAAGAATATATAAGTGTGCTGATCAAGCTCTTCACTCATTTTCATAAATACTTTCTTGATTTCAAAAGTGTTGAAAATGATTTTGATTATTTGGATCATCACTCATACTAACACATAGACTATTGACCACCCCTGATTTATGTCACAGTCACACCGACGAGACCGAATCCAGACCGATCAAAGCCACTGCATTATTTTGAATGATGCAGCATCGGTCGGTATGGAGTCGGTTTTGTTGGTGTGACTACGACATTAACACTGTTGCAATCTAGTCCATTACAGTATTATGCCCTTTGAAATGATTTGTTTTTGTTTTAGTGTAAGTTATAAATTATACATGTAGTAGCAATGTTATCTTTTATAAATTCAACACCAGTATAAGCACTAGTACTAATGGTGTAAGCACCCCCCCCCCCCCATCAAAAATAAAGTCTAGCCTGTTTTGCAATCAATAATAACACATGGCATTTTACAATAGATGAGGTCAATTTGACTACATTTCCCCTGACCTTTGGGCCACTAGATACAGTACTTATCATGGAAAATTATATTTTATTATGGAAACTTCATTGGCCTTTTGAACTGGGTCGATTAGACCAATTTTCAAACTTGACCGCCCACATGGCAAATGGTGATACCTATGTCTCTCTTTGCTTCACAAGGAAAGATAAAATGGGTTAATAAAATATGTAGTTTTATAAACGTTCTTTCTGAATTCCCACTCAGATACATTTTATGAGTCGACCTTATTCCTTTTTAAGTCGGTCATTCTAGCAGGTTTTCAATTGTACACAGATTCAAACATAAAATGTGGTAAGTTGCTATTTACGATCTAAAATGACGTCAAAAAACAAGGATTCAAGGAAAAAATTGGCAAGATATTAAGGTAAGTACATAAAATACATCTATATTTTTAAGATAGAGCGTATGATTTCTTATATTTACAGTTAACATTATTGGCCGGAATTCACAAAGGAAGTTTAAATTTAGACCATGGATTATTTTAATTTTGTAGTATAAGTACGCTTGATTTAGCGCATGCACTTAGAAAGGACCAATGATCCCTGGTAATGAACGTGTGTGTTTGGCAAAATGCGCTAAATTTACGCTTGTTGCCATGGTTTAGACCACGGACTAACACAGGTTTATTCAAATTAATTTACCTAAACCTGCGTTAGTCCATATTTACCGCCATAGATACACAGCAACAGGGTTGGCTTCGGGTAAATATCTCCAATTACCCCACGCTCTGCATTTGAGTCTTCACTTAGAAAAAACCTCTGGACCATCAGGGCCTCTGCCAGCAAATGCACCACTTGGTAGTACATCCTTGAGGAGATTCAATCCAGCACCAATGAATTCTCGAGATTCTGAGGTTGTTATGAAACACACGAGGGGTACACCACCAGCACATGAATGAGTCAAGAGGAGGAAAATTCTATAGTGATGGCGGTCAAGTCCACCACTAGCATCAATAAAGACGATCTCTCAACTCTGATGTATCAACGAATGTGCCCGCTTCATTAATGGAGTGCATAAAGCCACCACTAGGTCCTTCCCAACTGTTGTTACACGTGCACAATCTTCCCCTTTCTCCAGGTTGAACTCGTTGATGTGATGCTCAAGGTCCTTCATCATTTGTTCACCGCTTGGAGCACAATATGACCTGGGAAATATCTTGTAGTATAGCCTGAAAATAATTAAGAATAGTTTGAAATGCCAGTTCATCAACAATTTTAACAGCAGCAAGACAATGCATCATCAACTGTCATAAGCTAAATTTATAGTTTTTAACTTTTTACATACTTTTAAACAAGGCGATAGCCATAATGTGCCTTGCCCATGGTTGCAAAGTTAATATGGATGAACCATAGGCCTAATGAAAATTCTCAGGTGAAATTTAACATAGTTCTCCAAACGTTTGTTGACCCCTGTTGGTTACCTTTGACCTTGATATGACATTCATCGCCCTGTGGAACATCTACCATCCAAGAAAGACCACTTCCCGATGTTTTTCTACCGAGGAAACTTTGAGGTGTTCCTTGCATGCATTACTATTCATTTTCATTGCTAAAAAAAAAAAAAAAAAAAAAAAAAAAAAAAAAAAAAAACATATACGTTCTTCTTGATGACTTAGTCTTCCTCCACCTCTTAGGGCTTGACGAAAACAAAGATATTCAAATGAGAGCTGAGCATCAAATAGCATTAGGTGACTTTAGGTCTCATGACAAAATTGGACACAGTGATGCAGAGCCAATACCCAGTTTGAAGCATGATTCAATAGGGCAGGAGTCAAATAAAGCAGCAAAACTGAATATATCAATTACAAGTCCCAAGGGAAAGGGGGGGGGGGGCGTCTACCATTGAACCCTGTACAGAATCCTCGTGGATAACCCTCTGAAAAGCAACCTAATAGGGGATAAAGATTATCGATTTCGATACCCTAAACAGGGAGAACATTTGAAATTTTGTTTGTATACCCTAAAAGGGAGGAAGATGTTACATTGCTTTTTGATAGCCTATACATGAAGAATATTTCACTTTTTTTTATATTCTTAACAGGAAAAAATATTGAAATGTGTTATTTTCCTGTTTCTATGCACGTAACGAGCAGGATCATGAAAATTATATCCTTTTCTCACATTTTCTTCTACAAGGATGCTGTACACGTTTCAATGGCAGATACCCCCTCCCCCAAGTTATGGCAAATGGAACTTAATGTGCATTACCTGTCAGAAACAATATCCAGTATCAGGACATATTGCCTATCAGCAGCAACAAAGGCATAGTTACTGCCTTCAGAGATTTGCATGTCTGTCTCGATTGATTCTAGAGCTGATGCTGGTGAATGGCCTTTTTCGAAGAGCTCTTGCAATTTCATCTTTGTTTCCTCTGACACATCACGTTCCCGAAAAGAGTCTGCAGTATGGATGAGGTGGTTATGGTTGTTGTTGATTTCAATCTGACATGGGTACTCAGGAAGGTAGGAATCAGGAAGAGTAGCACTGCCAGAAAAAAAAAGTATGCAAGATTATCACACTGAAGCAATGTTGTATGTTGTATTGCAATAAATGACTCCATACCAAGACAACTACCCCGCAGATGATTTGCACCTGAAAACTTTGCGGAGGACAATTTCTCCCCCCCCCCAAGAACACGGTTCCCAGGAAGTCACCCCCCCCCCCCCACACCAAAGATGAAAGTGCTTTTTAAAGAATGTCAACAACAGGCTAACTTAATAAAAGTTAAAAATCGTAAACATAACAAGCAAACAAGTCTACCAAGTTCAGATTTTTTGCAAAATGTTGCCATGAAAAAGAAAAAAAATACTTCTGTGTGTCATTCCGCAATGCACATTTGCATAGGCAAATATACTGGATTTCAGATATCATCTTCAGTCAAAATGGAAAATATCATCCCCGAAATCTAGATGCCAGAGAAATTTGAATTTAAAAATGACAGTGCACAAATGTCATTCTGCAATACCAAAAATTGTCAATATAAAAAACATACTTGGAGGGGGGGGGGGGGGGGAGGGTGTCATTCTGTGAAAATACAAATATCTTCAACAGTATTGGAAAAGCGAGTTCTTCATTATTAGTGTTGTGTCTGTCTGTTGTGCATACATTGTATTTCAAACATACCGTGACTTCTTCTTCTTGAACTGTGTCCTCCTTACCGTGATGATCATTGTAGCTGGGCAGTTTGTGTTTTTTGAGGACATCCTCTTATCAGCACTCTCAGAACGAGGCATGGTATTGTGATGACATCGAAAGTACCGTTTGTACACATTCACCTTTCCTTTAGCAACCTTTCCTGAATGCAGTCTCCATGTCATTTTACAATTGTCCTGAAAATCTTTTCGCCATCGTTCAGCTTTGTCTTCATTTTCAATGGTTGTCCGTATCACAGCTTTGAAGTCTGACACACTTGAAGATGTGGGGTTCTCAGGAAACTTGTATTCATATCATTGGAAGAAGTTCCTGCAAAAGAGACAAACATGTGCAATAAAATACTGATAACATGATGGTAGACTAACCCTTACCCTATGGCAGACTACATATGGTCGGGGGTCCTAAAGCTACGCGGGTCCTAAAGCTACGCACCATACAAATCACACACACGCGCAATGCAACGCGTTCAAAACGGAGTAAAAGACACACCGATGCATCGAGTCACTTTCAACATCAAGATTTGCATTCATTTATTGCATGTGCGTAGCTTTACGACCCCTTCATTTTTCCGAACAAAATTTGACATAGGCATTGATATCGACCTGAAAATTTCCATAACTGGCATTCACCCGTCGTAATTTTCTCCACAAATCAACTTTAGAATATGTACAATCAAGATATGGAATGAAATTTGGGACTTTTCAGCTGCTGAAAACAAAGTGTGTAGCTTTAGGTCCCTCCATAATACATGTAATTAACATTTCAGCGGAAAAAAATAAATTACTGCCTGGGAAAAAGTGAAGAATACGACCAAACATGTAAACTTTGTTTATTGAGAACTGTTGTCTATGACCTACGACAAGCAATGTACAGTAAAACTGTTTATACTATAGACTGCCAGTGTTAACGACCTACAATCAATGATTTTATGACCTATCACTTATCAGTCATGGTCTAACACTCCAGTACAGAGTATAGTAACAACGTGCACAGTCACACTCACATTCACAGTCAAAACTCGGTCACGGAGATCAGTTACTAATTCCCACGGAATACGATATTGTCACGAAATTGGTTTCATTTCGTAGATAGCTATTTCGGCGTAGATGGCGTAATTCAAGTTAAATAAACGATGCTAAAGTCACGTGTCGATTTCAAGAATGTTTGATCGTGCATGTTTTTCGACAGTTTTAGCCTAATTACTTTTCTACCATGAATAATTACTTGTTTTCTTTTGTTTAGTTTTATAGATTAAAACTAGTGCTTTCATTTGATATATGGTTTCTTTCAATCTGATATTGCCGGGAAAATGAAGTTATATCAATGTTTATGTAATTCTTGGAAACCTAACGAGAATAACAAATGTCTAAGAAATGTGAATATAAATCAAGTGTCTCACGTGTCAAGGAGTTTCCTGTCATAGTCTACATGATTGCCGTCGCCCGCCGGGCACACTTACACTGTAAGGTGATCAGACTATGTTTGGATATTTGCCCAATAAATGTTGCGTGCAAACGAAGTGATTGAAATGATCGTTTGCATGTCTTTCCATGAGGAAGCCTAAGATTGATTTCTGATCTTAGGTGACGACCATGGTTAGGATCTAGGTTGTGTTTGTTGGGTCTTTTGCGTTCTAGCATTAGACGATACCAGGGATTGCTCTTTCGGTGGTCTGGGGTAAACGGCTGGTAGGGACTTACTGCGTAGCAGAGCCAGTGGCATGGTCGAGTAAGCTGACTGTACAAAGACAGACGGTCTGGTTGTTTGAAGGTGCATGCATGAAGCAAACTGGTGCGGCCAATGGAAGTTGCATGCACAAGCAGAGTGGTATAGACGTCTGAAAGGTGCATGAAGCAAACTGGTGCGGCCGATTGGAGTTGCATGCACAAGCAGACTAGTATAGACGTTTGAAAGGTGCAGAAGCGGACTGGTTTAGTCGGCTGGTGGTACACGACGGTACAACGGTTGGTAGAAGACGGTGGTGAAGTACAGACCTGTAAACGGTCTGGTAGTGTCGACTGGACGGTGGTCGAGAGACTCGAGAGGTGGTGCAAGGTCAACGGGGCAGTATATCTCTGCCAAACGGATCCACGGCGAAATTGATACCGTACTAGGAAAACATACCAGCAGAAGGCATCCTGACAAGATAAGCTGCTGGGGAGTATTCGACAGAGCTCCGGTTTCGTTACAATATAATAGACTACTTCTGTTCCAAACATGCCAAAAGTATACGCATAGTAAGTACATTGCATGATATGCTGGACTATAAAGAAAAAAATAGTCAAGCTAGTTTTATCTATCGATGTGACTATGTACCTGCACATAAGAAACTTCAGAAACCGCCATCTCGCCTGTCCTCTTTCCTCAGCATAATCCTCACCGCAAAAAAAGTTAGTCCACGCGCATGCGTACTCATACTCCGAAGACGAAAGTCATGAATATTCATATATCCGAGAAGACGACCAAGATAAATTCAATTAAATTAAATTCAAATGTATTAATCATGCACAAAAACAACATGGTGTAACATTCATTTCCCGGCTGTTTCTGCAAAAATATATAACATCAATTAACATACTAACAATTGATACAAAATCAGGAACAAATACAACACACAATTGAACATGAGTACAAAATGGTATAGACCTAACATAAACATACATGTGCATGGCTATGATTTTTTTTTACAACAACAGTAGTACCGGAGAGACACAACAAACTCTAAAAACACAGAACAATTTGGTTCAGTGAACCATTCCATTGTTCTAGGCCTCAGAGCGCCACGGTGAACCCAGACAAAAAAAAAACGATACTGGGCAGTTACTGTAATGCAAGACATGCATGCATGTACAGCACTTTAGCATTAGGCACATTTTAATGAAATCAAATTCCCCTAAATTCGAGAATAAATTTGATCCACATTAACACTGTCAACAAATAGAATAAAAGCTTCCAGAACAATATAACAAATATTAGAATACAAAAAATAGAATGTTAAACAAATGATCAAACATACATTTTTGATAACTAGTCCAACGTCAGCATTGGAATTTATTTAGTCGAATTTGAGGCGTTTGTTTCAGGACATTGCAATCCTTTTTCTAACCGCGTCAAGAAGTGGAGGTCACGGGTAGCTAGCCGCGTAGGCTCCCGGTGCCAAAGTATGGGCTCACTTGTGAACCAGCGCCGCCGTACTTACACCCGGTTAGAAACAGGATTGCATTTCTCTGGGGAAAAACGCGTAAAATTCAACAAAATGACCCTCAATTTTGATCATTGGACCAGTTATTTTGCATAAATAAGTTGCTTTGAATACATTAGGTTCTGGTCTTTTAACAATTATTTTGCCTTAATACAAAAAAAATCTGAAATGATCTACATTACTTCCAAATTAAGAAACACTGACTCTTTCTCTGACTTGGTTACCAGATATGGTTTACTGAAGGGTAGTAAATACGTACGAGGCCTCGGTGTTTTAATTGACATATATCTTACATTTCAGCAGCATATTAAAAAAATATGTAAATCTGCATCTTTTGTAATATTTAAAATTAGAAAAATTAGGGAACTACTTGACTGGCCAACAACTACAAAATTAACCCATGCCTTTATATCCCCCTACCTTCATCATTGTATTTTAATTTCGTCTTCCTCATTCATACCTACTTCTACATCAAATAATTCAGAATACTGCTGCAAGGCGTGTTACATAATCTCTCGAGATAAAAATTGAGCACAAAACCCTAATATTGCGTTCTCTTCGTTGGCTTTCCATTTAGATCGTGATAGACCGGGAGAAAGGAGGTGGTGTGATAATGACAACAATCAAAACAAAAACTGGCGATGGTGATGATGGTAAAAGTGTTTATGATAATGAGTGATGGTGGAAATGAAAATGAATATGAACTGAAACACATAAACTTGTGTAGGTATGCGGGAATTATAAAATAAAGTGATGGATATTTCTTTATAGAAATTCGAAGATCATATTGAATTTCGATTCGGCCCTGGGAAAATATTCATTGAAAAAATAACACATTTATGTATAATTTGTGTGTGGGTTATTATAAGTTTTGGTTGGGAATTTGTAGACAGACAATGGTGCGCTTAGAAACAACTGTATTAAGATCCTAATAAATGTTGTGTATCATTTTTATTATTATTATTATTATTATTATAACTTTATTATTATTATTACTTTATTCTTGTTCAAGTTTTACCAGATCTAGAATTAAAACTTGCATAGTACAATACAGATTTGATGATCTTGTTACGAATGTGGCCTCTCTTGTCACACGTTAAATAAACTTTTTAGAATTACATGTCCATGGTTGTACCCTCGTATTTTAGGGATTTAGCAGTCTAGGGATTCAGCAGTGTACTTGAGTCGAGGATATCGTAAATATATAATAATGATATTACATTTACAAAGAGCATTTTCATTAAAAACAACGGGCATAAATAAATGAGGAAAAATTACAAAAGAGAGAGAGAGAGTGAAAAAATAACAAGGAAAAAGGTCAGAGTTATACAGGCTACGTCCACTGAAAAGCAATTGAACAATGAAAAACAGAAATTCAGCAGTGTACTTGAGTCGAGGATATCGTAAATATATAATAATGATATTACATTTACAAAGAGCATTTTCATTAAAAACAACGGGCATAAATAAATGAGGAAAAATTACAAAAGAGAGAGAGAGAGAGTGAAAAAATAACAAGGAAAAAGGTCAGAGTTATACAGGCTACGTCCACTGAAAAGCAATTGAACAATGAAAAACAGAAAAGGGATATTTTTTTTAATGGACCCCAAGTTGTTAGGTCGGGGCGATTGAAAATATAACTTACAGCCTTGAATCTCCAAAATAACACATCAAATCACCAACAAATGAATAAAAGTGATTAAAATCAAATGAAATATTCATCTCAGAAATAAGTAAGAATTATTAACACCATTACAACTACTACATGACGCACAAACCATGAATATTTAAATGGACAATTTACCTATTCTTAACATCGTAATAAGAAAGGTTTTTTCCCTCTCGCCCTTCGTTCACTGTTAGTTTATGAATATATTTAATTTCAATGCTATTTGCGGAAGACTATATGCATGAGTTAATACCACTTAGCTTATTCAAAATTAACGCAACGCTGTCCTTATTCAGAATTTAGTTTAATCATAATAGCAAAATAAAGTATGCATACGAATTGAATAATTTGCTGGAAGAAAAGGGTCACATAATTTGAATATGTAGCTTTTAAAATGCGTAAAAAATGATTCCGATTAATTCATTTACAAGTTGTAGTGCCTAAAACAAAAACAAAAAATACAATTCCCAGTAAAGAAGAGGTGAATACTTCAAGAACTGAATACACAATATTACTAAATGAAAGCGCACATTAATTATGAAATTTAATAAAATAATATGACAAAGTGAATAATAAATGAATAATTAAGTAACTGTACAAAAAAATAAATACATAATGAATTCTTAGAAAGGACAACAATACTATTTAATTAGACTACTTCACAGATAATATTAGAAGAAATCCAACAAGACGAAAGAAGCCACCAGTGTAAACAATTTCCCCAGTTTCAAAAGTCGAATATATTATGTTGGCAGCTAATTCACTTTCTGACCGAGGTATTGAACCATTCGAACTCATCATAATTCCTAGCAAATCTATATATGGTTCAATAAGATATAACATCTATATTAAGACATATAAATGTGTCGGTCTTTTTTTTTTACAGTGAGAGGGGAAAATCCACAGGTTCTAAAATCCCTACACAACCGATTTTTGGCTTTTGCACGTATGAATACGAAAAGTGCTCCTGCAGAAAAACAACAATAGAAGGATAGAACTTTAATTGCAGTAAACAAAACAAAAAATAAAAACACCATAAAAGGAACACATGTTCATCTTAAATGCACGTGGTAAAGTGATAGCACATTCTCAATTCCATACAAGAGAGGTATATCAACGCTTATACTAAATTTAGATACGCAGGTTGCAAAATATAATTCTCTGTCGACATACATTTGTACTCACATTTCTTTACCGTTTTAATCATCCCAATGTCTTGATTTATTCGAGGTGGAAAGTAGTTTGCAGTCATTTTAGCACTTGAAATTAAGTTGCATATGTCATACCATCTATTATTTATCAAAATGTACGTTATTGTTTCTGGTTGATTTCTCCCGTTATTCCTCGTCATATGTTATGCCAAAATAAAAATCCGAATCTACCCTCAGCATTTCGATAATATATATTCCAGTGTATCTGTCATCCGCATCAACGGAATTGATTTTGTTTACAAACCTTAAACATATTAGTACAGGAGAATAAAAACATGACACGGCAACTGCTCTAATGCTTCAGTTGCTAATGTTAAGAAAAGGGGCAGGAATATGTTTTGAAATGAGGCAGGTAGCAAACTGTGCATTAAACAGAAAATGAAAAAAACAAAAAATATATATTGGGGTAAATCTAGCATAACAAATGGGAAATCCAACTCTTTCTTGTTGTGTTTTTGACCGATATTCTGTATGTCATGTAAATGATTACGATGCATATAGTGATGATGTAATGATTATGATGTATAGTGTGAACTACGATATGTCATCAACACAATTTGGATTAGTTTCCGAGCCCCACCTCAGTAATGACGGGCCACCAGGTGCAGCTGGACGGACGGGGTACGCATTTACCAATCCATTTCCAGCTTTTTAGTTGTTTTAAAGAAACTCTCCTCTCATTGGCTAATATTAAAATAGTATGTATATTATTACCTGCAGATTTCTTCTTGATATATCATCTGGCTTTGGGGGAAAATCTTTAAAAAGTGGTGAGCGTGATAGACGGAACAATATACTGGCGTCGCGCCCGTTTGTGGCAAAAAGCCATTGTTTTCTTTAAGTAGATAAATATTATTGTCATAGCCCCTATGACGCCGACAAAGATACTCCCAATCTATGTTTTAGTATTATCCGCCTCGCTTTACCATGTTTATGGAGTGGACAACGATCCATCAGCAGTTGACATTGGCGCTTTCGTAAATGACGCCATCCCGGAGGCTAAAAACCTAAATTAACATTGGTACCGATTTCTACAATCGGCGTCCACGTAGGTTATGGAGTCTATTCATTAATGCAATGCGGAAGCACGTTTCGGTATAGATGAATTCCGTTGGAGTCATCTTGCCTGAAATTTATCAGCGACTACTACTTCGGCTCCGACTCTAAAGAAGAAACTCCAATTCTCTTAGTGAAGAAACTGACAAAATGATTTATAGTAACGTTGAATCGGCGGCACTGAAATGTTGGTTAACTGAATGAAAATAAATCTGCATTGAAATATATCGATTCATTTGTGTAAAACTAGGTAGGTACATGAGAGATCGAATTAACGGGGATGCAAGTAACGTAGACAATACCAGTATGTACCAGTATTTATACCAACTGGGCAAAACAGGAATTTGAAGAAAAAAAAGGAATTAGTGGTGACGATAAAAACAATTAATATGTAGAATTGATGGAATGGCAATAATATTATTATTACAATCATTATTATATTTGTAATTTTTGGGTGGGTTGGGGGCAAGTTAAGATATACGTCAATGCATAAATGAAATATTTTCAGCAACATCGTGGATATATAACCTTATTGATGTGCATCGATGAGCAAGCGGATGTATAAATATACACACAAATAAGTTTTTTTGCAAAGAGAATGAAGCAATAGCCGTAACCTATTTTGAGAACCATGTTGCCCAAGCATAGTTATCAATGGATCAGCCTTTTGAGTGCTGATATATTTTGATATATTCTACCAGGCGATCAATTTTATCTACATTTCATTTCAATTTTTCATTTCAAAGACTTTATTTTCTGCAATCAAACAAATCAGTTATACAACAAATATGGATAATTATATAAAACATAAGGTATGCAAACAATATACAAAATATAGAAACAAATGTATAATACATGAGTAAGAGTAAACTTATACGTTGGGCCATTGCGTGTATAAAGAAAGAAAGCAGAAGGTCGCCGTTATAAGCAAAAGCTTGAGTAGACGGTCAACCGAGCTAAAATAAAAATGAGATGTGAAATATATGAAGAGCTCGCACCCAAAAGGCGCTAAATCCACTTTTCACCGAATTGAATGTTTTTACAGGATTTGAATAGACCTCTCTATGCGTATCTCATCACTTAACTTCCCCTTCAGAATTGTCTCAGGAAATATGAAAATATTGATATGAAATTCATGCTTTCCACCAAAAGGTACTTTTATTTTAATTTACTTTAATCCATTCCAAATTCCAACCCAAAAGGCGCTTTATCCACATTTCTATAGTTTCCTCTGATTGGCTCAATCCTACCAGATTGTGGAAATGTTCCCAATCAGAAAGCAGGACACGAAGAGCATAGCACAGATAGACTGCCTAGATTCGCCTGTACTATTCACGTCTCGAAACACCTTATTTTCTGACGATCATGGATGAAAGATTTGAGCTTGCTGATATAAAAAATGTCCCCAGGAAAGAACAGAAGAATGAAGCAGAATTTAAGAAATCCAAATCAAAACAGTGATGAAGGTGAGCCGGATTTTTTGGGGGTGAGTCAGTCCCATGTGTATAATTTGGTATTAGGATTGTGATGTTTATGGAATACTGTGTTGTCTGTTAACTTGGTAATATTGATAAGAGATAGATGTTTGGGACAATGAAATTATCCAAAATATATGTTTGATAGAACCAATAATGATCAGGGGTACCTTTTTGAATTATTAACCGAGTAATGTTGACACATTTTTTCTATTAAAAAAAAATTCTATTTGACGCGGTCACTGTGACGGTGCTAGTTAGTAAACATGACTTTAGCCTAAATATATTTTTAGCCAATAAATTCAAAATAATACTGCCTAACCGTATTGCCCTTGGTCTCACCTTGTGAGCTGTAAGCTAGCTTACATAGCTTGAATTTAGCATGGTTATGAACAACTGATTTACAAGATTAGTTCTAAAAAAAACAATGATAATGATAACTCTGTAAAAAGAAAGATTGGAAAGAATTCCATTCATTTTTTTTTCGTTCGTCGGTATGTCTTCATACAACTACGATGATTGGATTGGAATACATCTAACTTGTGTACTCTTGTTTTAATTACACATTCGCCATAGAAAGCGACACGACATAAAATGCCCAAACACTCTGGTCAAAATCTTTTTTGATTTTCAATCAATCAAAAAGTAAATTTTGCTGTATTTTGCTGATTATATTTAATCTTTACTTCTTTTCCAAAATTCAGGTAAACGACCAGCCATTGTATGTCGTATTCCGTCACACAACTTTTGCAAAGCAGCACTTCCTGACGAGTGGGACATTGATGATATCTTCCATGCGTTCTACGATAATTCCAATAAAGAGCGACAGGATGCATTCATAGCAGCGTACACAACAAACGGATGTTAAACACCTCTTGTTCGCAGTAGACATCAACATCGAAGAGAAAAATCCAGCAGCTATGCAAAGACCACGCACCTACCTTCGAACTGACAAGGAGTTTTATGCAGCAATCTGCATATTGGATGCCACGGAAGTTGATAGGAATTAAAATCCCAGTATTAATTGCCTAGTTCTCTTGTTTTGAAGGGTACATTTTCATCTTTAATACTAGAACACACAATAGCAGGAAGATTTTCAACTGTATCAATTGTTAGTCAGTTAATCCCATGCGAGCTTTTATAACACGTAATAGACGAGAGACTGTCCTCACATTATCGCTTTCTACCAAGTTAGTAATTTACATAAAATACTCTACCCCTACCAAAGTGCAAGATCGCAAAATTGCATCACACATCACCTGTACAATTTATTGTAAAATCAAACACTTCTTTAAAAATTCGAAAGACAAGCCAAAATCCATCTGAACTTCGATGTTGACCTTGTATATGTATAATTTCCCTCCAAATCAAATTTGATTAACTTTGTTATAAGAACAGAAGAAATACCTGAAAATGACTCCATACGTAATTGACCTTATATATCCACTAAAACGAGTAGTTACTAAATTAGTAAGGGACTAAAATTACCATTTAGGGGGACTAAAATTACCATTTAGGTCAAATAATACAAATTAAAAAAGCAATCTTATATTGTTCCATGCAGAGGAATCATATGTATTTCACCGTCATAGAATAAAAATGGGCGAATTACACTTATCTTTAAACCAAAAGATGACATTTTCATGGACACATTTGTGTATACAAACATAAGATATAGACACAGGATTAAGACAAAATTGAATAATACTGGTAAATAATTACTTCACTGTATATGTGCTTATGTTACACCGGGATGATACATTTTTATGGCAACAATGAAGCAGGATGTATTTTTTTCCCTAGTATCCAGAATTATTTCCTTATAATTACCCATGGAGAGATCTCACCTCAGACCAAAACATTTATATTCTTAACACGTCTAAATTCTCTTTGAATTCGTAGGGATCGTTTTACTGCGTAATGCATATATAAACGGTGGTGATAAATTAAGATATTCATCACTGATTAGGCAGGCAAATGTTTACTCCATGTAAGTTTTTTTTTTCGTTCACTTAATTTATCACACTTGCTCGAATAATCTGAATATACCAACAGGCCAGAAATGACACCAGTACGCTGACAGGAAGTAGAAATTTGGTCGGCCATAAGATAAAATCAACAAAACTGAAACATGATAGGGACCTAGAAAATGTGTCCAGTTACTAAAGCATGACAAATATATATTCCTTGATGTCAAGATCAATTCAATTCAAAGTTTATTCAACACTATTCATAAAAAACATTTAAAACATACAAATACAGATTGGAATGATAAAAAAACAAAAAGTGATAACAAATAACGATAGCAATTTATGAGTGCAATTGGGATAGGCAGAAAGGAGGGATTCTTTATATGAAAGCCTACCCCTAAAAACACACATAGGCTACAGGAAAAAAAGAAACAAGAACAAAAGAACAGAACAAAAAACAAAAAAAAATACTAAAACATACTATCATGTACAATCAGAGTAAAACAAGTGTTAAACTTGCCCATGTTATTAAAGCTGATTATTATACTTATTTTACAGAAATTGTTTATATTTCATTTAAAAAAGATTGAGAGATTTTGCATTCTCAAAATTTCCTAAGGTATACTATTCCATATAAATGGTCCTTTAAAAAATAGTGAATTTGTATACAGGTCGTTCTAATCAGATTGAGTTTTGTAAAGTCCTAAAAATATTGGTATGAAAACTAAATAATAAGATGGTTTTCTTCGCCCCAAATCATGAGCCTGTCTGCATGGTCTGTATATCTTGCAAATTCACTCCCAATAACATTATATGTTGTGAAAAATAGAAAGATCTAGTTCGAATTTTTGATATAGGCCTACATACATACCAGAATAGATGCCTGAAAAAGAATGCTAGTTATCTGGAAAGAAAGTACATGGAAAGTACATGGTTCTGAATATAACTTCAAGTACTAGTGCATGAAAAACAAGAGAATTTAGTTTGATGTAATCCGTAGTCATTATCATAGTGTTTGAAGTGTGATGGAGACGGAATAGCAACATTTAATCTCGAGTACTACGTGATGCTTTTTTTCTAAAAAAAAATGAAAAGAAGAATGACAGTCATATTATAGTGTAAGCATGAATAGAGGAGTACAATAACAGTGAATTCGGGTAACCTATACTTGTGAACGTATTTTTCTCAAATTGTAGTTTGCTCCAAAATGTAAATACATGGGTAAAAAGCTCCAGTCCCTGTTATTGGAGGAAAATATATTACTTAGTCAGTTAAAAAAAGCTGGATTCGATGGTTCTATGAAAGTATGGCAATGGTTTCATTAGTAGTACACAACGACTGTTCTACTAGGGAAAAATACTAGCCCGACTACAGTAATGTTTGATATTTTTAATATTTTGTAAATTAATGAAGCCAGAATTAAATTGAAATTGAAAGTGTTCCCATTGCGGTGACTCTTTGCGACATCGTCCCCTGCAGAATAACACAATACATCAACAACTGAATAGCCCACGTCTGCTTAATTGCATGAAAACTTCTAGTAAATAAATAGCTATACTCCACGAAGCATCATTTCACGGTTACAATCTTGGTTATAGAAAACTCGGCTCTATAATGAAAATATATATGATCACTAATGAAATATCACGTCGTTTATTGTGAAAAAATGGGAAAAGGGATGTAAAAATTGTGTAATGAATCAAAGAATTTAAGAATATTTATTTGTAGATATATATAATCAAAAGAGACAGAAAAGGAAAGCCTTCCAGGTTTAGGGCCCTTTCTTTTTCAGCTATTCGGCTTCAATTCCAGTGCCTAACTATGCCTTGATTGAAATCGTATTTCCAATTCCTATAATGAAAAATAATCATTGTAATGAAGTAATCATGTATTGTTTTTGTTGATTTGTCAAGATTATGTGGAAAGGATTTGAAAAAAGTTCTTTATGTGTATGAAATAAATAATTTGTTTATAGATTTCAAACTCGAAAGTAGAACGTTCCTAAACATTTGAGCAGTAGTGTAGTTTCAACCACCTATTTCTTATGTTTTAGTCCTATTGCTTTCCTAAAACTAATCTTTGAGCTATAACATGTCATATTCATATTCCATCCGTTGTATCCTTCTCCGAAGTTCATTCTGCCTTATGAAATGTGTTTATTTCTAACAAAACGTTCATGCGGTATCTATAGACATGTAAAGAAACTCTATTATAATGCCTTGTCAATTTTCCTTCATAAATCACATGTTAAAGCTCTTTTTTTACTATGGTTATCTAATCTTTTGCTGTCATATATAGGGAGTTCTGTTCACGATTATTATAGTACAATAACTTTGCATTTTGATATCTAGGTTAGAAGTTGAATGAACAATGTTATTCCAAATGTTTTTCAATTAACCGCTATGAAATTATTTGATTTTAATAGAGGAGATGTTCAATATTCCGATTCCGGTTACGAATGTAAACCATATTAGGTTCACCTCACAAGGAGCAGATTTTGTTAGCACTATTTAATTCATCTGATGTGAAAATGCAAGTATCTGTTCAAATTTTACTTTCTGTAATGATCCATGGATGTAGCAGAATCGTATGAAGTCCAGCGCCATCTATCTATCAAGTAAATTCAGTCCCACATAATTATAATAAAGAAATCAAAGCACTTCCTTGTTTTGACCTTTGCAAATAAACTATCGTGAAAGAAATAAGAACATACTGTAACAATGTAGTGCTTTTAGACAATGTAAACAAGTATAGTTAATATGAATTCATCATTCAAGATTACACTCTGTATCAATTTCGGATCGCATTGCAAAATAGTGATCTTCTTAGTTTTAGGTTCATTTCAATAGTAGGCACATACATCATGTTCTGTTGTTTATAGTGTAATCTAAACTGGATGTTTTCTACAATTATTCATTCGTCTCTCTTTACAACATGATCTTATGTTGAGGACTAACACCTAACTAAACGTTTAATATCGTGGTCCAGTGTATTTTCCACTTTCGAACTTAATCTTTGAGAAATGCAAGACCGTTATGATACTTCTTATCATGGTTCATATCATATTGTAAATAAAACACGTTCAACAGTTTTATTCTACGTTCTTACATTGTATACCATTTTATCAAAAGCCATTTTAATGATTACCTTTCTGGCATAAGGAAATAATAATGAAAAAAAAAGGAAAGAGCCCCATTTACGAAAAGAAAATATTCTGTTTATTAATTTATCACCAGCTAAATTGAAGACCCTGAGAGTGGATCACAAGCAAAATGTTAGAAAAGCATTTTTGTGTGTGCATTCTGTTAGGTTACAAAAATAATGAACTGCTGTTTTATCCAAGTTCTTAATCAATTAGAAACAAGAGATATAAAGATTGAAGAACAAAATTATGGCTAATCTCTCAGTTTCATGATAATAAAATATCATCGATAAATTCCCCTTTTGAACAGGAAATCAGAAAATGTTTTTTTAATGCCAATTGTACTTTCAATTTTGTACATGACCAATAAATTAAACTGAAACTGAAACTAAAAGTTAACCACATTTTGTAATATAGTATACGAAGATTCTCAAGGGTGGCCGATTATGTTAACCACAATAATATAGAAGTTGTTTGTTGTTTGTATTTATGAACATTTATTTCCTTCTCAACAGTACAATATGAAACACAATGTATATATCAATTATATACGTTACAATGATTTCAACATAAAGTATACAGTAGATAATTCAGATAACAGAAGGAGGCGAAAACCCAAAAAGCATAGCTTGAGTTGGGAACGCCCATAATAAGTTAACACATTTACTGAGAGAACATTATAGATATTATTATGAAAATTACATATTGTATAACATAACGTTGATAGGATAGAAAAAATAGTAAATAAAAGAAAAACTGAGAAGAGAACTAAGTAGAGGAAGGCATGTTCACTTATATAGAGAAATTAATTTGGGCTGTGCATGTGTCTGCGATTACATCATAAAAGTAGTAATACATCAGTAGTAATATTAGTAATACAACACTTGAACAGTTTTGGAGAGTTTAAAATAGTTTCCTAAGATTGGAACTTGAATGGATATTCCCTACGTTTGTAATTTTGCTTCAAGTTTTGCTATATATTGATATATAAAAATTGATAACCGCAAGACAAAGTTTATGCGGCAATTCCTGGATAATTAATGCCGAAAAATGCCCAGCATGAACAAGAGTTCGTTTTAGAAAATAAACTTTATAATTATTGATAAACAAATGGATTTTAAAAAAAAAATTAAAAAAAATTGTATTTTAACTTACCAGATATGATCTTTTCTACCCTATTCGTGTCATCGACATGGAATCTTCAAAAGAATTGTTGATATTTCACATTGTACCTACGTATTTATCTTAAATTTATTGACAATAAAAGCTCACATTCCTCAACCGTGATATGTGTGTTATATTCAATACTATGTAATTTTGTTCCCTTCAAGTGGCTATTTGGCTCAATGAAATATGCTAAAATGAAGGCTACATCACAGGGACCAAAGGTAAAATAAATGTAAAATAAATGTTTAGAATTGTCATGATCGTAGTGACTAATTTATATAAAAATGGCCGTCTTTATCCCAAACGATTCCCCTCACTTCATTTTACTTACTTCACCGACTATATAGTTGTTTGTCTCATATAGCAAAGCTGACAGTTTTTTTCTTCACAATATCGATTTTACTTCTTTTGTTCAACGACACCACTAACAACATACTCAATCCTAAATCAAAAGTATTAGGTAGATGTAGGGTCAATTGGCAAATCATCTATACCTACAAAAAGGTTGCTGTAACATATTTTCCACATTATGTAATGCAATATCAAGAAGTTCTCCTTCATTTTTTACGACACGAGTACCTCCTGACTTGCAATATTTTAATTGTCAAATTTAAAGTTGTTTCCCGTTCGTAACTTCTTATCTGCATTTATCGTATACATCTTTTGTACCCAATCAATATATTCTACCAGGTATGCCATCTTAGTCTTTTTCTCTTTTTCGTAGGTTCACAAAACTTGATGGATCGTATATCCCATTTTATAAGAAACAATCTTATGAAGCAAAGTATGTCCATGGCATTTGCAATTCATGTGAGTACTGAATGAATACCTTCTACTTATTAGCCCTTTCATCAAAGTGTAATTTTCCACCTATTCAATTAAATATACCTAAATGTCCTGAAAATATATTAAAATATTTTAGTTTTGCCATCTCATACGAAATAAACCAATTAAGTTATTTTCATTTTTCATAGATCTATTACTTTCTCAAAACTTGATGGACTGAATTGCCCACCCCCTTTTTTAAGAAGTATATTTTGAAGGCACGAGATCCTCATCATATATATATATATATATATACATATATATGTGTGTACTGTTATAATACACCTATGCTCATCTGCAACTGGCCCCGGGTCCAAGAACTCGAACACGATATGGAGACCGTGCCTTCACCGTAGCTGCTCCTAGGCTCTGGAACAGACTTCCTCTAGAGATTCGGGAAGCTCCTTCGTTAGATTCTTTTAAATCCTCCCTTAAGACATTTCTTTTTAATTCTCCCTGTTAATCCTCCCTCTTAGTCTGTAGCTTTAATGTGTTTTTACACGGTAGACGTAATGTAATTGCCTTAATTTGACTTTGTAATGTTTCGCCCTAAAATTAATTGTATTCTATTGTATCTATATGTATTGACTAGATGTATCTGTGCTTATGTATGTATTTTGAATTAATTGTAGATTGATTAGTATATATTAATTATAGTTATTGAATGTATTATTATCTAAGTACAACTTTGTAAAGCGCTTAGGAACATTGTAATAAGCGCTATATAAATATAATGTATTATTATTATTATTATTAATACTAAATGAGCAGTTTCCACTTCATCATTCCTTCTTTCATCCAAGCATAATTTTCCATCTATTCTTTACAATATACCCCAATGCCCTTGAAGTAGCTGATCATATTCTAGATCGTTTGTGTAGCTGAATTGCCATCTGAAACTTAGTATACCAGTTAAGTTTTTTTTAAATATATATATTTAATAATACATTTTAAAAACTTCATGGATTGAATACTGTCGCCCGCTTTTCAAGAAATATAAAGGCAAATATTATCTCCATCATACATGTACGTCTCTGTGTATTGTGATAATACTGAATGAACACCTTTCACCTTATAACTCCTTCTATCATCTAAATATGATATCTGTAAAGATTAAAAAGTCCGAATTTTCTTTTTCTTCTTGTCATGTCTCCATGGTTTAAAATAGAACTATACCCTGCTTTTTAGCGATAACATGAATAAATATATGAATAATACGTAGATGTCCCTTCCAAATAAATATACTTCAACTATATCTCTGTTCAGACATTGGACAATTATGAATTCTGATTAGATAAATGCTATATGTGGTGCTTTTGTTGTTGAATAACTAAATCTTCTAAGAGAAAGTAAACATGAAACGAAGTAAGCTGCAGCTATACGTTTTACGTGCATGTTCAAAACTTATCCAGAATTACTCAATGAATAACCCCTAACACTGCTCTTCAAATCAAAGGTAGCGTCCCTAAATAGTTGTTAAAGTTCTTTTGTCAGTAATCACGAATTGATATAATATCCCGGACTTTCATATCGAAGGCAAACATTTCTTCAGTTTTAGATTCACATTACACTAGGCATGGTAGGTGTAAGCATAAAACCTTAAATAACGCCATCTTGCTTGTTTGTTTTATCAGGTCTCTATGCATTATCTACTAGCTAACATTAAATATTTATTGCTCTATTTTTTATGCATGTCACTTTCATAATACCATTCTGTACTCTTAAAATTTCAAAGACACATTTCCAATGAGATCCTAATCGAAATCCTAATTCAATCGAATAACCTGTCAATAAATGTAAACTCTCTAAGGTAATTTAGGGGCACTGCTTCCAGGAGAATATTTGAGTTTTGTATCTTTTTAAATTAGTCTGGTTTTTAACATTGTGTCTTTTGTGTATTTTTTAGTTTTCTTCTGGCTAAAAAGTAATTTCATTGGCTCTACCATCTCCTAAGAAGTAATCTTTGCTTCCTATCAATCTAAACAGACATAATATTTTCCTTTACGGCATGAAGGAAGAATCTTGTTTTTAACGAAAGAGTTATCATAGATATCATTGTTATTGCCAAATGTTGCTCATTCATTTCTATGTCCTTCCTTGACATGTTTTGAAAATGGCAATTGATAACTAAATAGATAAACGAAACAATATTAATGATAATAGTAATTCAATTGATTCCTAACGTTTAAAAAAAAAAAAAGGATAGATCTCTTGATATTATAAAACAAAGGTTACATGTAGAACTAGCCTATTTAACATGATTACTTCATGTCTTTTAAAAAGCAGACATTCAATATCGGGTGTATTTATTATTGAGAGACACATTTTAAATGGGACAAAATATCATTGCATAGTTTGTGCGTTTTCATAACACCAAAAGGAAAAGTAATATACAGTAATATACGGTCTGTAACGTTTTAAAGTTATAGTTCCCTGCGTTTTTTAAATGATAATGATGACACTCTCCATTAAACCTTTCAATTGAACCCTAAGAGGTACTAAGGCTTAGTGGTAATGTTTGCTACGTGTTTCTCTTGCCTTAATTCTCAGCCCAGATCTTAATTCACATAATGATACCTATCATAGGCCTATTAAACTACAATGGAATTATAAATTACAATATTTCTTTGCATTTCGCTCGCTTCTTTATTTCTTTCACAGAAGACGTTTCTTTTTAATAGTTATTACAAACGAATTATTTCTTCTTAATACCAACTGTCACATTTTAATTCCATTTCTAACCATTTCTATAAAAAGCACAGAGAGATGATAAACATATATTTGTAATAAATCTTGAACCAGTGGTCTTGGTTGTATGTAATTTGTATGCTAGAGATGTTTGTGTAAGGACGCCAGCTACGATAATAGAAAAAAAAGGTTTGCTAAAATTTATATGTTCGCACGTTGTACCTAGTGAAATAGCGCCCTTCATGAATAACCTCACGTGCTTTCTGTGTGATTCATCCTTCAAAAAACTATTCAGCTCCGTTTATGGTTCTTGACATTTACACTCTAACTGAAATCCACAATCTTGTGAATAATAATTATTTTAAACAAATTGTTAATGAGTAATAGCCTTCTAGTTAACTTAATTTTGCATCGCTTTCGTCTCTATCGAAAAAGAAAACTACAAGTAAAGGACACGATACAGCAATGAATAAATACTAATATTTATTTTTCCAATTTGATAGAAATTTATTTGCATGTTCATCTCTGTCTCATTTATTATAAGCAATGGACAATGTTACTTTCAATGAGTAAATTCTACAAAGTTCGGTAATGTCTGAAGTAAATAGAACAAAAAGAAAATTGTGGAACCTCGAAAGAAAAACACATTTCTATTCTTACATTTTAAATACAATAATGAATAAATGAACATTTGGTGTGATACAACAGCTTTGTCTGTTATAATGTGTAATTAGTAAATCATGCGAAATTCAGACGTTTAGTTGGTTCCCTTAATTATCTTCTTTAACTATAATAATGAATGTTAATATTACTGAAAGCCAACGTTCCATGTAGTTAAGTTTTGTTCTAAAAGCGAATTTGATATAATTGGTTTTAAAATAATAAAGAATGTCGCTGTTACCTTTAAACATGATATAATGCGCATAATCTTTACAAACTCAATACAGGACACAAGTGTTAATCATTCCTTTATTAAGCTGAGTTTTTTTACTCGCATTTTTGTTTATAGCGACAAACAGTGTTTGTGACAGTGATTTAGTATACATCAAGAATTCGAATTTGAGATTCTGCTGACTGGTAAGGAGACTTACATTCACCATTGAAATAATAGATACACTTGCTATAGATTTATACGCATTTCACAATTTCCCTTGCATACTCGATAGACTAGTAACATGACCTTCTGAGATGATTTTTTTTGCCAAATGAGAGATAAGGCACTCCTCTCACCAATTACTCTACGCTTCCAAAAATCAACGTATATCATTTTCTTTATTTGCAGCAAGACCATTCCATTTCCGTGGTTTGTACTAAATAGGATCTCAATTAACTAATCATATCACAAGAAACATATTTTCAAATATCTTACATTTTATTATGACCGATAGAATCATTGAAAATTTCAAAAACGTAGCTAAATTTTCATCAAGGAAATATGTAAAGACTCTTTACAAGGTTATTGGGTCATTTTTTTAAATTCTCTTTCTTGTCAAATATCATGACATGTATCAGAGTATCTTTCAGCCTATTGACATAACTTGTTTGTCATACAAGGAAATACTTCATACTGCAACAGTTTTGAAGTCAGAAATAATAAGTGGTCATATTTAATTACGTTTTCATAGCAGAGGTTTCGCCATCTGTTTCCTCCTCCTCTTCTCTGGCATGGAGCCAGATGTATAGCGCCATTTCTATTTTCACATCTGATCCGATGAAACAAAAACTTTCCTTCATGCTCATTGGATGACCAAAGTAAGGCACGCTAGCCTATTTCCATCCACAGTTGGCCTCCGAAACATGTATCTGATGTCGACCATGACGTTGTCTGCCACGTAAGACAAGATATTCTAAACATTTTTTTCTTTCTAATTGACCAGGTGTGTGGCTTTTATGGCTTGTTGATGACGTATTTCATACATTTTGCTTGACTGAATTTAATTTGAATTTATTATGCGATCCTCTATTGTTACTTGAGTATTATTCTTGTTTTACTTTTTGTTCTTTGTTAGATCATAAATTGGTAAAATGTGTGATGTCATGAGATGTACAACCAAGTACAAGTATGTGTATTGTCTCTGCGTGTAGCCTAATTTGTTTGATTTCACAACCTGAAATTCATCGTCATTTGGGAGAAAGGTCGATGCTTTTACGGCAATACCTGTCTAAACGAGCGTTAATAGACCGCTCATATATGACACCCATTTGTACGATGGCGTTAATATTGACTTTGCTTAGACATAACGGGGTTTGATATCCGAAGATTGTTAAATGACACAGTTGAGTGCGTTAAATGGGAATGAAAAACCTGAACCTAAAATGACATTTTTATTTTCAAGTCCTTTTCTACTCTTTATATCTTGGTCATTACGCCGAAGACATGATCTAAATATGTCATTAAATTCGTGATTAGATTTATTCCTCTCCCTTTCCAAAACCAAACTGAAAGAAATTGAAAAAGAAAGAAATAGAGAGACTGCTACGTCGGTAAAATAAGCTAAGCAATTATATTTGTAAATGAAAGATGTACATTTTTATTGTTATCTTCTTCGACCTTCTGTTGATAACGATTGTGAAGTTATATTTTTTCAAAAGGTGAAAAATACGCAGCTGTGTACAATATTTTAATCCTTGTTTCGGTTTGCTTCATTTAAAAAGGAGTGCAGACGGACTTTAAAAATCATATGTCTGAATCCATAAGAAGAAAATACATTATCCTAAATAAACATCACTAAAATGTTTGGTTCTCGATTGATCACTGCTTATCCTGAATAAAAAAAAACGCGTACAAATGATGAATCAAATTTTATATATTCAAAAGTGTAAGAAAACTGCTGAAAGTTAACGGATCCCTACAAATCGGTTTGATAGTCTAACGATGACGTTAAGATATTTTTCTCACAGTCCAGTTTCATCTCTCTATTTCTCTCCTCCTCCTGGTTAACACGCTACTTAATAATTTGTTGGAATAAATTGGTGACGACTATTGATCAGTAAGTTGAACATATTGGACCTAAAGTGTTTCATTAAGCTGTGTATATCTGAAGACAAATACCCATCTCACCACACAATCTTGAAAAATGAAAGTCGTGAAAAAATGCAGCACTTTAACAGAAGCGTTTTATTATTCACTGTTTCATTATTATATTTGTAAATTTATACTTTATAGCGTCAGTATATTGTCAATACATGTATCTTTATACTATTGTGAAATGAACAATAACAATGTAAGATCGGTGAATTGCCAAACATATTAATTGATATAATAGATGTATCTACATAAAAGAGAAATGCCAAAATTAAAATACCAATACACATATAAAAAGCCTTTGTGTCCCCTCAAATAACAGCAAACACACAAATACACAATCGCCCCTATTTGTAAACCAAATATCGTGTACACGATACATTTCATATCTTTGGGTAAATGTACTTTTAATCATTACACTTTTATACATTTCAGACTAGTTTTGTCGATATTTGAAAAGGAAATTAAAAGAAAATCACGGTGATCAATAAACATTTCGTATTATGACTCTGATGTGATACTTTTTCATACTCTCTCAATTTCCGATGTGTTTTCTTTAGCACCATAGGCCTACATTCCACTACACCTATGTCCCATCTCTAAACTTTTTACAAATATTATCCATTAATATTAACAGTTTTGAGCTAAAAGCCGTCAAATATACGTTTGCGTATTCTATTCGACATGTTATAATTTTCCAAAAAATACAAAGGGAATGCTAATCATTTGTGATATCATAGTTACAGTAAATCATCCATCAGGACCAACATATAATGATAATGGTTCACATTTAGAAACATACTAGTTGTTTAACTTTATATCTATTAAGCCATGTGTGATCGTTCCATAACCTTACTAATTGTACGTCAAACAACACGCAATAAGGACAGTCTTCAAAGGAGTTTATCACTCGCTGGGTATCCATAACCGTTGGTTAATCCTTCAAATACACTTTTAATTGAATACTGTATGACCAATAGGTTGCTTTACTGCAAGAATTGCTTATCATTTATAGTATGACTGTTACAGAATACTTCCAGATGCTATCAGACAGGGTAGGTTCAAAGACCTAGAAAGCTCTTGTTAGGAGTTGTTTGGTCGGACTGTCCTAGCCAGGCTATACGGTGTTATACATCACGTGGTTTGTTGCCAGCATGAGACGCTGTCCAGAAAGCCTCCTGAAACATGTCAAATCAGAAACATTTTGAAATATTTCATTATATAATCATGCAAGGGAAAACTATCATGAAGATACACTGCTAATATAGGCACTACCATATATTCAAATCCTTTCCCCTGTAATATGGATGTCTTCCTCTTTTTAAAAAATCTTATCATTTAAAATATTCTGATATTTATTTCCTCATTCCAAATTGCCATGTGTCCAGGTTCATTGTATTGTCAAATGATTTGTTAATTCACATAGAGGGCCAATAATTGACTTAAAGATATCATGTCAACCAAGGGCAGAAACATTCTATTAATGGCTTCAAACAATGCGGACTGTAATACCAAATATATCCCGCTCTGCGCTTTGTTGAGTTAGTTATATTTTTTATTTTAGTTATGTAAGTTCTCGTGACGTTGCTGAAAGATAAACCTGAAAGATCATACAAGCCTTCAAGAGGTTTGTTTATGATGTTTTAGCTTGATAATAATACTTTGGCTTTGTGCCTGTTTCGAAATGGAGCCTGGAAGGATTTGAAACGTAAAGCGTGATCATCAAATTTCTTCGATTTCCTTCCTTGTTTGTTAAAAGCAATTTGAAATTCGTGTTTCTTATTTAATATAACTTATTTCTTAGCAGTTACGTTCTCGTAGCACATGTTGAAGTACGTGTACACGAACATCTATTTAATTGAAGTTGTGAAAGATAACGTAAATAGAATATAATACCGATCGAATTTTGTTTCCAAAAATAAAACCAGAATATGAAAGAACCAACAAGATTAAATTAGAATCCCTTAACACTGCGTAACATCTCAAAATACTTCTGGAAACTGATGCAGTTTTTATCGGTTATCAACTTTTCTCCACGAATAGAATTTTCATTCCATTGATAATGCTGATATCAAATACACTAGCAATATTTTTTCCTAAATTGAATGATATAAACCATGAATGCAGTTTGAATATGAAGCATACTTTAACCTGTTGTATTTAGTAGATGCAATACATAAAAAGTATATCAGTTTGAAGAGCATATTTATGAGTAAAGCAAAATCGTTTACTCGAAACATAACCATTCAAGCTATTTTTCATATTTAACAGCTGGTAGAAATTGAATTATCTTTTCAAAAAGAAATCGTTTTTTAGAGGTATACTTATATTTTGGAGATTGTAGTGAAATTGGTGTAAAGGCGAAAAAGTATAATTTGTTGTGATCTTTGAAACATCCTAACGAGTATTAGGATTTAGGTCTCGAAAATTAATACTGAACCTTGTCACTAAATATGTTAAAAACAAACCAACAAACGTTGAAAAAGAAGAATACTAAAAAAAGACATGGACACCCATTTCGTTATTTCCTTATTGGCAGGATCCCAGAAATATATATCTATATCAATAATAAAGATGGCATGTGACACACTGACATTTTGATATCGACTTTCTTTTGACAGATGTAATTTAGTATGAAGAATTTTTCTTTATTTTGGCAATTATGTTTTTTTAATATTTTACTCAAAGGCATCACAAACAAAGATCCTGGTTAAACATATTGATAATGATAGAATAATATCGGTTGACGCATTGAAAGTGGGTACTTCCTGTTTTTCTCTGGTATAATTACTCTTTCCAGCGAAGTTTGTTATCTTTCTGTATTTCCTCATTGGCCGTTGAAACAACAATAACGTGTGCGCGCCATTTCTTCTCGCACGTTTCCGAGCGTTACCATTTCTGCACTGGACGCATATATTAGAAGGATGACGAATAACATTTTTTGTCATTAATTAGTTCTTCTTGCTGTGAGTCTGAAGTGAAGATGGCAGCGATGAAGTTGAATCTGATTTTGTGTTTTCTCCTTGGCCTCTTCTCCGTTTCATCAGCGCAAAGTGGTGAGTATTATCTCAGTCTCTGTTCGATTCTTGCTCTGGACATATTATTGAATAATACAAGAATCATACGGATTTTTTTTTATTTGCAATGTATGCATGCACCTAGGATGTTTACAGATCTGAATTATAAAGCATTGTTCCTTCGCGCTTTACTCACGTAAAATAAATTATTACATTCCTTTGACATGCAATAGATAACCGTTGCTATTGAAAATAATTCCTTAATCTTGAGGTTGTACTACATTAAATAATACTCATGCACTATAGGTCTATACGTGTTTATCACAATTTCCCCAAACAATGTGTTAATCACTTACGATACGATTACAAAGGTGTCAATCTCCTTACGTCTTTTAAACATATGTCGTATGAAACAATGAACACCAAAGAAGACTTACTGTTAAATTTGGAAAATGGATAAAAGGGCAAACCTTTCCGATCTACGATACAAAAGAATACTAATTTGTTTTTACAGCCTTTTTCGATTCCTGGATCGGTACATCAATAATTTGTCTTTTCTGCTTAAAATGACAGACTATCAAGTGAGGTTTGTGAGCTCGGGAACGTATCCACATGCCGGCAAGGTAGAGGTGTTTTTCGATGGATATTGGGGAGGCATTTGTGCTTCTGACTGGGACATGAACGATGCTGAGGTACTCTGCCGGGAGTTAGGCAAAGGCTACCCTAACACTATCACAGTCTCCGGCGGTCCACCTACTGGAACCGGTACCAAGTGCTTGGCTACGGTAAAGTGTTACGGCCATGAAGAACACCTCTCAGATTGCGCAGTAACCAAGAAACCGAGAACAAGTTCTACAGTTGAAAGTGGCTTAGTTTGCTTTCCTCCCACAAGTGAGTGATTTGAAGTGAACATAGATTCACGATATTATTTACAATAAACCCTTTGAAGGTTTAAACAGGCCTATTGATTTCCATACTAATAATAGCAAAACAAAATATAAATTAGTGAATCATTGGTGACACTCCTCAAGTAGCCAACAGTGCAGTCAAGTGTTTCTATCTAGTAAAGTGCTATGGTCAAGCAAACTGACTAGCAGATTGTATTGTTACTGTACCAGAGAGAGTAGACACTCTTAGACACTCTTGACAGGGGACAATCTGGTATCATTCACTGGGTATTTTGTGTCCCTTATGAGGCGTGGTAAGCAGAAGCTAGGATGGATCTGATCTTTCAATATTTTTTAGGAAAAAGTATTATCGGTTCTGGTAGGTTACGACCACATATGGTACTTGGTTATGGCAAAGTTTAAAAGTTCGATAAACGGGAATGGATATTTATGAGTTATTTTTTTCCCCGATTACCATTACGCACTAAGCTTAATCTGCAATATGAATATTTTGTTTTTTGGTACGATGTTCGGGAGGAGTGTAATGGAATGGAATAATATGAGGTACATTAAAATTGTTTCTCTTCATAACACTTGGCAATAAATATCTGAATAATTTTGAGACCAAAAACGTGACTCGAATACTTAATAAATAATCATAAGTGTACCTTAGATATGGCTTATATTTGATATTGAAAACGGAACGCCGTTATAAAACACGACAATTATTATTTAATCTCTGCAACGTTTTTTCTTCCTTAATGCAGCTGATGCGGGTTTGCGGCTCAGATACGGACCTGATCAGTATTCAGGCTACGTAGAGGTCAAGCTGGCAAGTGGCAGTTATAGTAAATTGTATTTTTATTATGGTTATTATTGGTCTTTGTCTGGGTATCAGTATATCTCGAACATCTGTCGTCAGCTTGGATTCGGGGAGCTCAACTGGTGGGATAGTTTTGAATATAGCAGCACGTACAATATGACAAAGGTGACGAGATGTCCTTACGGAGTTGCGCACCACGCGAGCTGCATATTTTATTCTATGGGATATTGTATTTGGGGTTTAAACTTGATAACGATGACAAATGAAACTTCCATATCCATTGCGGAGGTGCCCGAGCATGTGTGCATCCCTATTTCAAAGGCGCGGCTGCTTGGCTAGTTCACTAGGGACTTTTAGATTGAGTGGACGAGAACACGACGAACGCCGACTGATCATGCGTGTCAACTTACTCAACTGCCCATGTTGACTACAATTAGAAATCTTAGATTGCACTCGACGAGAAACATGCATGCAGGAAGTAACACTATGAACATGACAGACAAAAGAACATCCCTTCACTGCTATTATGTAAAAATGTGTAGAACAGGTGAATATGCATGTGACACCTGTTCTACACATTTTTATATAATACAGGGAAAGGATCGATGTTCCTTTGTCTACCTGAGGAACTGTATATTTTATGCGCACGCGCCAGTACCGTACTAGATTTAGGAAAATCAAGGTTGACGCATTCTCGATCGCCGACTGAGACGACGTGACGCATGCGCAGTGCCTTAAAATGACGTCACACGTTGCAGTCAAAGCTGTCGACGTGCAAATCTAAAAGTCCCTATTTTCATATATGGACGTCAAAGGCCCATTTATACCATTGAAAAAAAAAATTCTGGAGTGCCATTAAAACTACTGGAAAAAACCTTTAGTTTCCTAATTCCTAATGCCATCTAATATAAAACTTACGACATTAAATAGGCACAGAACGAATTACTTAGAATCGAATCCTTATGCAATAGAATGTTAGTTGGCGCTATCTTGGCCGGATTCACTTAAATTCTTTTGGTAGATAAATCTCATCATCGTGAGCTGCGTTTACACTGTAACCAAAGCTCGTCGACATTTCCCACAATACGAAAAATCGACATCGGAAAATCCATCCCTGTAGTGTTTTTTTCTTTAAAGGCCTGCCGCAATTTGTCCTTTTTTGGCAGTGTAAATGCGCGCTCTAGAAACTTCGATACGATTCCGGTTTTTGCTCAAGTGAATTTCCTCGGTCACTTTCTATCCATGCAGTATAGTATAAGTAGCTAACGCGCACTACTCACCTCAAAATTGGAACGAGCAAATATCGACCGTTTTTACAAATGGTGCATGCGCACTATTCACCAACAAACTCAGAATCGCTAACAAAAAACTGCATCCGATGTATTTCGATTTGGAAAAAGAGGCAATTAAAACAAATAATGTTCCAGTACATTCCGCCTCGTTTTATCATGTTAACGATATGACCAACGATCCATTAACATATGAAATTTGCGCTTTGGTAGATGACACCGTCCTGGAAGCTGGAAAAGAAACTCTCATTGGTGATGGTTTCTAATATTGGCGCCGTCCTAGGTTTTGGTGCAATCTAATTGATGCAGTGTGGACGCAACGTATGGTAGATGAATTCTATTGGCGTCGACTTGCCTGAATAGTATTAGCGACTCTGACGTTGACTCTAAAGAAGTGACTCCAATTTATTGAGTAAAGGAAATGACAAAATAACGTTTATTTGCGCCATCGCGTGTGTGTCTTTTTTAAAACTCGTGCTGCAATTTCACCGATCTTTTGCAATGCTAATGCCCGATCTTGAACCTTCGGTACGATTCCTGTTTTCGCTCACGTGACTCACCTTGATTCCATGCTAACGCATGCATGACATCGACAAGTGGCGCATCCACACTTCTCCCCTTAATCGGAATAGTTGAACATCGCCGGTTTATTATTTATAATTGGTCTTTCCATAATCTGATAGACATTCCGGCGTAAATGGCAGCCCCCCCCCCCCTAAAAAAAAAAAAAAATCAACGATGCCAAAATGGACCTTTAACTGATTTTTCGCTATTAAACAAAGAATACATAGAATGTATTTTGATTTGGAAATGGAGGAAATTTTAACAAATAAGTACTACCCGCCTCGCTTAGATTCATTAGCAGATGATATTGGCGCTTTCGTAGATGCCACCATCCCGGAGGCTGGAAAAAAAATTCACGTTGATGCTGATTTCTATAATCGACCTAGGTTTTGGTGCATATTAATTAATGCAGTGTGTATGTGCCTTATGGTAGATGAATGCGTATTAGCGACTCCTACTCCGACTTTAAAGAAGTGACTCCAATTTACTGGATTTATTTAAACTGACAAAATCATTTATAGTTAGGTTGAATCGGCAGCGCTGAAATATAGGTTAATGGAAATAAATCTGCATTCAGGTGCGTCAAACTCAGTACGTATATGACAGATGGAATCAATGGGTCACAAGTAACATAGACACTACCACGATGTACCAGTATCTATACCGACGGGGTAAAAAAAAAGAATAGGAACAACTCAATAATATTTACAGTGACGATATATACTTTTATTATTATTACTATTTTTTGGTTTTGTTGAGATGGGGGGGGGGGCTAGCTGAGATTAAGGTATTAAGTATCTTTAACAGAATTGTGTATAAATAACCACACTACATTGATGTGTAATGGGCTGTATAAATAAATAAAAACTTGGGGGGGCGAGGGATCAATTATCAATACACCCCCAATCACCCCCTATTTTTTAAGGCGGCTCATTCGTCGTTTCATTATGATCAATGAAAGTCGATAGGTCCATTTACACATCCCATATGCCTTTTTAAGACCTCATTGACTTGTTGGACTGCTAATTCCATACTGAAAAAACCCATAAGAAACATCAAAGTTTCCTATTGACCCGATATTTATTATCAAAGCCATCTAATATAAAACCGTAAACTTAAAATTGGCACAGTACGTCTCACTTAGAATCGAACCATCTTCAATATAACGTTGGTTGGCGCCATTGAATTGAATTGAATCGACGAGGTTAAGTAACAAAAACTCAATGTCTTAGCTCAAAACGTACATTTTGAATTTACAAATAAAAATGAAACACAAAATATGTAGATATAAAATTACGACATTCAGTACAGAAATTGATCGGAGTATAAAGAAGAATAAGAAAAAGAAGTAGAAAAAATTAAATGAAATAAAAAGAACGAAGGAAATAAAGAAGGAAACATGGTTGAATATAAAATAAGAGTTTACAATTGATATGTTTATAAGACCAGTGATAAAATTCTGTGTACAAGTAAAAATTCAGTAATGAAAACCGTTTCTGGCTAGTGCAAAAGATTTAGACAATTTTTTGAGTTTTTTAAATAGGCTTGTCAATAAAGCTTTAAAATTATATTTATTTACTTAGAATATAGGGACAGGCTGTAACATTAATGATGTATAATGACTTATATTCACTGAAGAAATATTACATCGTGACTATCTAATTAGATATATTTTTGAAAAACATAAACCTTCTTGATTGTAAGACAGGTTCAGTATTAAAAAAGTACTAGATTTTTATTTGCCTTTTCAGAACACTCCACAAAAAGTGCTTTTGCTAACATATTAGGATGGATGTTACAATACGTTTTTAGTTCAGATTTCATCATATTTTTTAACAATATTTATTCATCTTTTTGTTATTATTATTATTGCAAAATTTGTTATTTTTTAAAACAATTTCATGATTAATATATATATATATATATATATATATATATATATATATATATTCCTTATAGCGTCATTTGAAGAACATATGTAGTTAACAAATGAGGCATGAAGTAGACATGGTCATTTACGAGAGATTTCCATGTTATGTTAGCGTTTGATTAATATAATTACTATAAAGGAAACTTATAGGCCTCCCAAGAAACAATAGGTTTATTCATCAGTCATTAGTTCAATTAGTTATATTGTTTTGAATTTAGGGTTAGGGTAATATACCAGTTTTCATGATGTTCTGTTAATGTACCATTTGGGGTTAAATATAGATGTCCTGTTAATGTACCCTATAAGGTTATATATATATATATATATATATATATATATATATATATATATATATATTGGGAGTGGGGGGAGGAGCAAGTTGGTGAGATATCGTAAGCAAAATTATGGATAAATTACCTCATTGATGCAAGCGCATGTATGAAAATACACTGTATTTTCGCAAAGAGAATGCAGCATTAGCCGTAACCTATTTTGAGCAACATGTTGCAAATGTATATTTAATCCATAGATCAACCCTTCCAGTGTTGATATATTCTGAAATAACGATTACTTTTATCTACATACACAATATCATGAAGATCTTATAAAGTTATAGTTATCTGAAATGTAAGGATTCAAGGTTATAGCATGCCACGTAATGAGTTTGTACTGAGGTGATTTATACACGGGTGCAGATCGGTGACGTCACTCTATTCATTCTGGGGGGGGGGGTACGAGACAATAGATTATACCCCTGATGAATAGTGTGACCTGACGCATCCACACCTGTCGATTCGTCAATGATGAAATCTTTATTGCTTGTCAATCTGAACTATACGTGCACGTTAAACCAAAGTAGATAACATTGATTAAACATAAATTTACATTGCCGGTCTTCATATTGCTTGTGTCACTACACCCCATTTTCAGATTGAAAACTGTTACTGTATCTGCAGTGTGCGACTTGCTCTCAATGTGTATTGTAGTATGATGCTATGTATTAGAGCTTATGCCTGTGTAATTCATTGAAAATTGCATTGGATAAATTGTACCAATGGTTATGTGATGAACGTTTTTTTCACATTGATTATGATGTGTAAGTGTGTGGTTTGTGTGCGTATGTGCGTATGTGTATATTTTGGGGTTTATTATCATCTTAAAGGCACACTGCCATACTTGTAGCTACTTGCTCCCTCTATATAGAAAACTTCCACAATCGGTGCCTGTTGGTCCCCCATGATCCTCTTTTTCTTATGTTAAATGAGAGCTGAGTTAATGAGATAGCCACCTGTCACAGTGACCTCGATGGCTCGCTGTGTGGCCTAATCCCTTCTTGCCCAGTAGTGGTGACGGTCTTTAAACAGAAAGCTCAAAATGACAAAAAAACACTTTAAGATCCATTGCGGGGGTTCCTGAGTGTACAAGTAACCGCTGTTTGGTTGTTTCATTATGCTATATGGACGCCAATGTCCTAATGATTGTTATCAGCGCCATCCAATATAAAACCTGCTACATAAAATAGGCACAGTCTCACTTATAATAGAACCATCTCCCATAACGTTGGTTGTATGTATTGCCTGTACAGCCGGCACCATCTTACATAACGGCCTTTGGTAGATGAATTTCATTGTCGTAGCAAAAAAAATCTAACATTTCAAAATGGAGGCCGTAGAAATTACAAATGTTGAAGTACTATCCGCCTCGATGTATCATTTTTATGATGTGAACAACAGCCCGGTAGCAGATGGAATTGGCGCTTTCGTAGATAACCCTATTATTACTTTTTCGGGGGGAGGGGGCAAGTTGAGATTAAGGTTAATGCGTAGATGAGATATCTTATGCAAAAATGATAGATAACCTCATTGATGTGAATAAATGTGGAAGCGCTTGTTTAAAAATACATAAGTGTAATGTATTTTAGCAAAGAAAATGCAGCATTAGTCGAAACTTATTTCGGGAACCATGTTGCCAAAGCAAATTCAATCCATGGATTGACCCTTCGAGAAAAAAAAAAGCAGCAGAGGTTATCCACTAAACTTCAAATATAAAATATCGATTAATTTCTCGCATTTGTTTAATATGCATTTTCAATATTTTGTTTATTTCTTTGAGATTCATGTGTAGTGTAATGAGCCGGAATAAAATAAAATACATTAACATTGAGTTCTTAATCAGACTCGGTTTAATATACATATTTAAACAATTTTGAATGAAAACGTGACTCAAATACTCAAACGTGACCAAATTGATGTCTGATAAGTAATAAATGTACTTGAGTTTTGGTATATATATTCCCTTTAGGAGGGGGGGGGGGGAATGAAGAAAATACGACTCGCCTTTATATAAGAGTTTTTCTCATTTAATCTCCGATACTTTTTTGTTGTTTTGTTTTGTTTACACAGGTGATTCGGGTTTGCAGCTTAGATACGGATCTGATCAGTATTCAGGGTGGGTAGAGGTCAAGCTGGCAAGTGACAGTTGGAGTTAACAATTAAGAAGTGAAAAAGAATAAAGAAGTGACTCCAATTTATTGAGTAAAGGAAAGGATAAAATAATTCCCCAAATGGTTTAACATGTGTAATATGATGTATTGAGTAACAAAAGCCAAAAGTTTGTTTGATTTATTATAATAATTATAAGGTCATGAAAAGGCCCATTCAATTTTAGGGGGACTGCCATTCACAATACTGGAACAAAATCATAACAAATGTTGTAGTTTCATATTGTCTTGAATTAGTTTATAGGCGCCATCTTATGTAAAACCGACGACATAAAATAGGCACAGTCTCACTTGAAATCTTCCATAACGTTGGTTGGCGCCAATGCCTGTTCAGCCTGAGCCATCTCATATACTGGCGTCGCGCCCGTTTGTGGCAAAAAGCCATTGTTTTCTTTAAGTAGATAAATATTATTGTCATAGCCCCTATGACGCCGACAAAGATACTCCCAATCTATGTTTTAGTATTATCCGCCTCGCTTTACCATGTTTATGGAGTGGACAACGATCCATCAGCAGTTGACATTGGCGCTTTCGTAAATGACGCCATCCCGGAGGCTAAAAACCTAAATTAACATTGGTACCGATTTCTACAATCGGCGTCCACGTAGGTTATGGAGTCTATTCATTAATGCAATGCGGAAGCACGTTTCGGTATAGATGAATTCCGTTGGAGTCATCTTGCCTGAAATTTATCAGCGACTACTACTTCGGCTCCGACTCTAAAGAAGAAACTCCAATTCTCTTAGTGAAGAAACTGACAAAATGATTTATAGTAACGTTGAATCGGCGGCACTGAAATGTTGGTTAACTGAATGAAAATAAATCTGCATTGAAATATATCGATTCATTTGTGTAAAACTAGGTAGGTACATGAGAGATCGAATTAACGGGGATGCAAGTAACGTAGACAATACCAGTATGTACCAGTATTTATACCAACTGGGCAAAACAGGAATTTGAAGAAAAAAAAGGAATTAGTGGTGACGATAAATACAATTAATATGTAGAATTGATGGAATGGCAATAATATTATTATTACAATCATTATTATATTTGTAATTTTTGGGTGGGTTGGGGGCAAGTTAAGATATACGTCAATGCATAAATGAAATATTTTCAGCAACATCGTGGATATATAACCTTATTGATGTGCATCGATGAGCAAGCGGATGTATAAATATACACACAAATAAGTTTTTTTGCAAAGAGAATGAAGCAATAGCCGTAACCTATTTTGAGAACCATGTTGCCCAAGCATAGTTATCAATGGATCAGCCTTTTGAGTGCTGATATATTTTGATATATTCTACCAGGCGATCAATTTTATCTACATTTCATTTCAATTTTTCATTTCAAAGACTTTATTTTCTGCAATCAAACAAATCAGTTATACAACAAATATGGATAATTATATAAAACATAAGGTATGCAAACAATATACAAAATATAGAAACAAATGTATAATACATGAGTAAGAGTAAACTTATACGTTGGGCCATTGCGTGTATAAAGAAAGAAAGCAGAAGGTCGCCGTTTAAAGCTTGAGTAGACGGTCAACCGAGCTAAAATAAAAATGAGATGTGAAATATATGAAGAGCTCGCACCCAAAAGGCGCTAAATCCACTTTTCACCGAATTGAATGTTTTTACAGGATTTGAATAGACCTCTCTATGTGTATCTCATCACTTAACTTCCCCTTCAGAATTGTCTCAGGAAATATGAAAATATTGATATGAAATTCATGCTTTCCACCAAAAGGTACTTTTATTTTAATTTACTTTAATCCATTCCAAATTCCAACCCAAAAGGCGCTTTATCCACATTTCTATAGTTTCCTCTGATTGGCTCAATCCTACCAGATTGTGGAAATGTTCCCAATCAGAAAGCAGGACACGAAGAGCATAGCACAGATAGACTGCCTAGATTCGCCTGTACTATTCACGTCTCGAAACACCTTATTTTCTGACGATCATGGATGAAAGATTTGAGCTTGCTGATATAACAAATGTCCCCAGGAAAGAACAGAAGAATGAAGCAGAATTTAAGAAATCCAAATCAAAACAGTGATGAAGGTGAGCCGGATTTTTTGGGGGTGAGTCAGTCCCATGTGTATAATTTGGTATTAGGATTGTGATGTTTATGGAATACTGTGTTGTCTGTTAACTTGGTAATATTGATAAGAGATAGATGTTTGGGACAATGAAATTATCCAAAATATATGTTTGATAGAACCAATAATGATCAGGGGTACCTTTTTGAATTATTAACCGAGTAATGTTGACACATTTTTTCTATTAAAAAAAAATTCTATTTGACGCGGTCACTGTGACGGTGCTAGTTAGTAAACATGACTTTAGCCTAAATATATTTTTAGCCAATAAATTCAAAATAATACTGCCTAACCGTATTGCCCTTGGTCTCACCTTGTGAGCTGTAAGCTAGCTTACATAGCTTGAATTTAGCATGGTTATGAACAACTGATTTACAAGATTAGTTCTAAAGATAACAATGATAATGATAACTCTGTAAAAAGAAAGATTGGAAAGAATTCCATTCATTTTTTTTTCGTTCGTCGGTATGTCTTCATACAACTACGACGATTGGATTGGAATACATCTAACTTGTGTACTCTTGTTTTAATTACACATTCGCCATAGAAAGCGACACGACATAAAATGCCCAAACACTCTGGTCAAAATCTTTTTTGATTTTCAATCAATCAAAAAGTAAATTTTGCTGTATTTTGCTGATTATATTTAATCTTTACTTCTTTTCCAAAATTCAGGTAAACGACCAGCCATTGTATGTCGTATTCCGTCACACAACTTTTGCAAAGCAGCACTTCCTGACGAGTGGGACATTGATGATATCTTCCATGCGTTCTACGATAATTCCAATAAAGAGCGACAGGATGCATTCATAGCAGCGTACACAACAAACGGATGTTAAACACCTCTTGTTCGCAGTAGACATCAACATCGAAGAGAAAAATCCAGCAGCTATGCAAAGACCACGCACCTACCTTCGAACTGACAAGGAGTTTTATGCAGCAATCTGCATATTGGATGCCACGGAAGTTGATAGGAATGAGGAGGAGGATGAAGCAACAGTTGTCATGTATGATGAACGAAACTATAAGTAGGACATGCTAATTTTATTCAAGACCTCTATGCATTTTAAAATGACTGAGAGCTGGTAGAAAGGTTTAGCATGATAGCCATAAGTTAACAGTTACAAATATTCATTGTCTATTATAAAAGTTGACTGAGAACATTTGGTGTCATGATTATATATTTTCCAATTAATACAAATCACATCTTGCCAGCAGAGTTAATATATACAATTTTAAGGTAATTTTCAGCTGCATGTTTTATGCTAGTTGTTTTATTTAAAAATGCACAGTAACGGGAGTGGGATTGTGCAATGGTCTGCCACTTGCGTAACTTTGTAATATTATGAAAGGGGTTTTAAGACACTTTTTTGTTAGGGTGTTTCCACATTATTGAAATTGTTACCTTTTTACGGTATAATTAGATGTACGTTATTGTACAATTTAAATCATTACTTTAATGTTATCTGAAATGTTAGCATTCAAGGTGAGAGCATGCCACATAATGAGTTTGTACACGGGTGTAGATCGGTGACGTCACTCTATTCATCGGGGGGGGGGGGGTGTACGAGAAAATAGATTATACCCCTGATAAATAGTGTGACCTGACGCATCCACACCTGTCGATTCGTCAATGATGAAAATCTTTATTGCTTGTCAATCTGTATTATACGTGCACGTTAAACCAAAGTAGATAACATTGATTAAAGTGACTCGGTAACATTGATGAAGGTTGATGAAAAAAATTGCTTAATTTTTGTATAAAATGTAACTTGCTATATTCCTTCTACTATACTAACCCTCTGACATGCAAAAAATCCTGAACAAATTCTCAAACCACAAAGATATCTATGGTTTTCTTTGAAGGCGTCGATGTGAGGCACCCTCTAACAGTGATTAACAGTAAATTCTCCCAACCATTTTTGAATTTTCCCAACCGTTTTTCCATGACAAAATACATAAAACAGGCTATAAAAATCTGTCAACACTTAACTGTCTGGAATGGAATGTAGAGCCATTTTATTGCTTTGTGACGATTTACATTCACCTAAAATGTAATTAAATTGTCCTTGTCTTGATGCTGAACAGGCTTTGACAAGTAGCAGAATAGAAGTAGAATAATATAGTTGGGAGAATTAAGGAATCGATCAGATCAGTTTTTCCCAATTTGTACCATGAATAATGATCCGTTTTCACTTAAATTTTCAGATTATCTTAAATTGTACATCTAGCATTGAAGTCACTACCTTAACACCACTATCTCTCATCTGAACAATGTTACTAAGTCCCTTTAACATACATTTACATTGCCGGTCTTCATATTTCTTATGTCATTAAACCCCATTTTCAGATTTAATGATGTTACTGTATCTGCAATATGTGTCTTGCTGTCAATGTGTATCGTAGTATGACTCTCAATAGAATTAGACTTTATGCAATGATGCAATATGCATATTATTACTGTGTGCCTGTGTAATTCATTGAACATTATATTTGATAAATTGTGCCAATGTTATGTGATGAACGTTTTTTCACATTGATGATGATGTGCGTGTGTGCGTGGTGTGTGTGTGTGTGTGTGGTTGGTGGAGGATGGGCTACTTTGCTGAGGAAACAATAGCTATGAATGGAGTGACATCGACATGGACTGCAGTGAAGAGCGGAATTCCGCAAGGGAGCATCTTTGGGTCTACTCTGTTTTTCAACTTTATAAATGACTTATCTAAGGAGGTTACCTCCAAGATTCTACTCTTTGCCGATGCCACTTGATTGTACAGAGCAGTAGGTGATCAGGTGGAATCCTCAGCACTATAGACTGACCTGACAAAGCTCACCTTATTATTTCGTCAGCAGTTTCAGTTTCATTCGTGAAAGACACACTGCAAGTCACGTCAAGAGTTCTGGAGAGTTTTACATGAAGAATCGATACATTTTGACAGCTTATAAATCTCATTTTGTTTGAAGCATTTTATATTCATCAAGTTTACCAACTTTTGACTCTCGGGATGTCTAAATTGTGATTCAAATCATGAATTTAGCGACAATTTTCTTTGAAAGTCTGTCATTCTTAGTTTGGTCATACGGAATGGTTTCAGAAAATATCTAATGAAAAAACGTAATAGAACTTCCGTAGAGTCAATATCTGATGAATTGTCCCTCGATTACGGAGTACCTCAGGGCTCAGTTCTGGGCCCACTACTATATTTCAAGTTTTTATTAACGATCTGCTAGTGGCTTTCACGAAATGCAATTTCCACTTTTATGCCGACAACATGGTCATGTATTATTCCCACATAGATGTAGATGTGATTCAATCAGTTTTAAAGAAAGAATAAGGTAATCTGCAATCTTGGATTAATGCAAATAGACTCTCTGTAACTTCTAGTACAACAGTGTGCATGATTTTACGGACAAAGTTTACGCTTTCTTTATAGAGGTAAATGCCACTAAGTTAAATAAAATAAGAATTTGGAATAACTGTAGATTGTGAACTTAAGTGGAATAGTTATATAGTTATTAGGAAACTCTAACCATATGTAGGCCTATTCTTTATTGTTTGAAATATTTCATGAACATATGACTGATAATTTTGTTTTTAACGAAAAGTGTTATGGTATAAGATCTAATGAAAATGTACTGCTTCCTAAACTTAGAACCAATAAGTGTAAACGTACATGCTTGTATCGTGGATTTGTGTTAATCAATGAACTTATTCTTTAGCTCCGTCAGTTAGACACACTAAGTTTGTTCAACAAACATATACAAAAATACTCTAAATCCCGTTGGCTAGATAATGTGGAGAAGATTTTAAAACTAATTAAAACTTGATAAGGGTGGGGTCGCATTTGGTTACATTAGGGATAGGAAGAGATATTTGAATATATTTTAATGATCTTTAAAAAAATTACTTTAGTACATGGACAATATATTTTGATTACGACTCACTATTTTGTTATATTATTAATTATTATCATTATGTGTATATCAGAGCCATTAGGTTAATGGCCCTGGAATGGACTATCCAACCGTTTTTATCTTTCTATTGTTGTTATATAATTATTAGATTCTGATATATTGTTTGATTGTTAAAAAAAAGAAGAAGATTGTTGGGAATAAAACAAACAAACAAACCTTGTAGGAAGAGAAGTGACATCAACCTTTCATTAAAAGCAAGTGTGCAGTTCTTCACCTGGGTAGAAACAACAGGAAGGACGGTTACTGCATGAAAGGAGGAGAAATCAAGAAATCCGATCTTGACATAGACCTAGGGGTACAAGTAGATGTTGAACTTAAGTGCCATTAACATATATCTATGACAGTAAACAACGCGTACCAACTCCTTTGAATAATTATACGTACCTTCACCAGGCTGGACACTAAGACTCTACCCCCTCCTATTCAAGACAATAGCAAGACCACACTTGGAATATGGTAATATCATATGGCGCTCACGCTGGAAGGAAGTTGGTTACAAGGTTAAAAGGGTACAGAGGAGAGCGACAAAGATGATGCCAGAGACAAGAGAACATCCCTGCACAGACAGACTAAAGATTTTTGATTTACACTCCCTTTACTATAGGAGAAGGAGAGGAAAAGCCATTGCAGTTTCCAAAATACTGAAGGGCTTAGTAAGGCTGGATCCAAGTCATTCCTTCACCATATCACCCAATACTCGAACTTGAGGTTTTTCAGCAACAGAGTGCTTTTCGACTGGAATAGTCTCTCTCAAGAAATAATAGACTCAAAATCCTTCGATATCTTCAAGATCAGACTGGATAAGCACTGGAGGTCTGAGCGATTGAAGCTAATCTTATTTAATTAATTTAAGTAGTAAATGTACTACAGTTATGGAATGTTTCCTTTTATTCTTGAAATTGAAGACAATTTGGAACGCCTTAATATAACATAGTTCTTCTTCACATTTAATCTCCGAAACTTAATTTATCTCCTTTGTACAGGTGATCCGGGTTTGCAGCTCTTATACGGACCTATTTAGTATTTAGGCTGGGTAGAGGTCAAGCTGGCAAGTGGCAGTTGGAGTAAATTGTATCCTTATTATTATCATACTGGTTATGGTTATTGGGATTTGTCTGCCTCTCAGTATATCTCGAACATCTGTCGTCAGTTTAGATTCGGGGAGCTTAACTGGTGGGATCGTTTTGAGTATATCAGCACGTACAATATAACAAAGGTGACGAGATGTCCTTACGGAGTTGCACACCACGAGAGCTGCATATTTTATTATATATTTTTGAGTTTTTTTGTTGAGGGGGGGGGGGGGGGTAATTATCATATTCAGTATTATATATACACTGCCGTCAACCAGTACGACTTTTATAAGTAAATAGGATAGTACGATTTTGTGTGTGTATGCCATTTTCAATGGCAAATTGCCCATTCTCTCCTGTTACATATCCTACAGGATCTCACATCGGCAATTTTGGGATGTCCATGGGTTCATTATACACGCCGGTCATGACGAAATCATGCATATTCAACCAATGATCCATAACAGTAACAGGGGTAGTGAGCACTAATTCTTTTTATTTTGCTTCCAAAAATTTGAAAATCGCGCCGGCCGATTATTCGCTCGTTGGGGGGGGGGGGGGGTGTTTTATCGCCTGCCCAAATTTCACCTATTTTTGGTAGTGTAAACGCACTCTTTTTAAATTTGGGACGATTCCAGCTTTTGCTTTAGAGACTATACCATATTTCGACTTGGATATGAAAGAAATATGAATAAATAATGTTTATGTACTATTCGCCTTGCTATGATACATTACCAGATGACATTGGCGCTTTTGTAGATGACTCCATCCCGGAAGCTGGAAAGCAAACTCACGTTAATTTGGTGCTGATTTCTATAATCAGTGCATACATAGGTTTAGATGAAAACCAATTGTGTCGACTTGTAGTAGCGGCTCCGACTCTTACTCAAATGAAGTGAGCTCAACTGGAGGGATAGTTTTTAATATAGCAGCACGTACAGTATGACAAAGGTGACGAGATATCCTTATGGAGATGCACACCACCTAATCTGCATAATAAACAAAAATATATATTGGGGGAAGGGTTGAAATATCATATTCAATATGACAAGTATGATAAGATTTTCCAAAACGTTGGTTGGAATAATATCTATCAATTTGTTCGCATTTGTTCAATATGCATTTTAAATATTGTGGTTTATTTCTTTAAGGTTATTGTGTAGTATAATGAACCAAAATAAAATGAAATACATTGACATTGCATTCTTAATCAGACTCGGTTTAATATACGTAATACAAACCAAATACATGTCTGATAAGTAATAAATGTACTTGAGTTTTGGTATATATATCCACTTTGGGGTGGGGGGGGGGGATTGAAGACATTACGGAACGCCGTTATATAAGAGTTCTTCTCATTTAATCTCCGATACTTTTGTTTTGTTTTACACAGGTAATTCGGGTTTGCAGCTTAGATACGGATTTGATCAGTATTCAGGGTGGTAAACAAACTGGTAAGTGACAGTTGGAGTTAATTGTACAGTTATGGTGGTTATTATGTTGGGATTATTCTGCGTATGGGTATATCTCGAACATCTGTCGTCAGCTTTGATTCGGGGAGCTCAACTGGTGGGATAGTTTTGAATAAAGCAGCACGTACAGTATGACAAAGGTGATGACGAGATATGATTACAAAAATGCGCACCACCAAAGCTGCATATTTTATCCTAAGGAATATTATTTTTGGGAAGGGGTATGAATATCATATTCAGTACAATAAAGACGACCCCAAAAAACATTTCCACTTACAATGCAAGGGTGCCTGAGCGTGTGTGAAGCCATAATTTCTAAGGTGGCTTCTTGTTTGATTTATTATAATAATTATAAGGTCATGAAAAGGCCCATTCAATTTTAGGGGGACTGCCATTCACAATACTGGAACAAAATCATAACAAATGTTGTAGTTTCATATTGTCTTGAATTAGTTTATTGGCGCCATCTTATGTAAAACCGGCGACATAAAAAAGGCACAGTCTCACTTGGAATCTTCCATAACGTTGGTTGGCGCCAATGCCTGTTCAGCCTGAGCCATCTCATATACTGGCGCCGCGCCCGTTTGTGGCAAAAAGCCATTGTTTTCTTTAAGTAGATAAATATTATTGTCATAGCCCCTATGACGCCGACAAAGATACTCCCAATCTATGTTTTAGTATTATCCGCCTCGCTTTACCATGTTTATGGAGTGGACAACGATCCATCAGCAGTTGACATTGGCGCTTTCGTAAATGACGCCATCCCGGAGGCTAAAAACATAAATTCATATTGGCGCCGATTTCTACAATCGGCGTCCACGTAGGTTATGGAGTCTATTCATTGATGCAACGCTGAAGCAAGTTTCGGTATAGATGAATTCCGTTGGAGTCGTCTTGCCTGAAATTTATTTGCGACTATACTACTTCGGCTCCGACTCTAAAGAAGAAACTCCAACTCCAACTCCAATTTGAAAAAATGGAATTAGTTGCGATGATAATACAATTACGTAGAATTGATGGAATGGATAGTAATAATATTATTATTACAATCATTATTATATTTGTAATTTTTGGGTGGGTTGGGGGCAAGTTAAGATTTATGTCAATGCATAAATGAAATATTTTCAGCAAAATTGTGGATATATAATCTTGTTAATGTGCATCAATGAAGTATAAATATACACACAAATAATGTGTTTTCGCAAAGAGAATGAAGCATTAGCCGTAACCTATTTTTAGAACCATGTTGCCCAAGCAGATTTATCAATGGATCAGCCTTTTGAGTGCTGATATATTTTGATTCATTCTACCAGGCGATCAATTTTATATACATAAATTATGAAAAGCTCGCACCCAAAAGGCGCTAAATCAACCTTTTACCGAATCGAATGTTTTAAAATATTTGAATAGATCTCTCTATGTGTATCTCATCACTTAATTCCCCTTCAGAATTGTCTCAGGAATTATGAAAATATTGATATGAAATTTATGCTTTACAACAAAAGGTACTTAAGCCATTTCAAATTCCAACCAAAAAGGCGCCATATCCACATTTCTATAGTGTCCTCTGATTGGCTCAATCTAGCCAGATTGTGGAAATTTGCCCAATCAGAAAGCAGGACACGAAGAGCATAACACAGATAGACTGCCTAGATTCGCCTGTACTATCCACGTCTCGAAATTCCTTATTTTCTGACGATCATGGATGAAAGATTTGAGCTTGCTGATATAACAAATGTCCTCCCAAAAAGACAGAAGAATGAAGCAGAATGGAAGCAATCCAAAGCAAAACAATGATGAAGGTGAGTCGGCTTTTTTAGGGTGAGTCAGTCCCATGTTTGTAATTTGGTATTAGGATTGTGATGTTTATGGAATACTGTGTTGTCTGTTAACTTGGTAATATTGATAACAGATAGATGTTTGGCACAATGAAATTATCTAAAAATTATTTTTGATAGAATCAATAATGTTTCGGGGTAGCTTTTTGAATTATTAACAGAGTTATATTGATACATTTTTCCTATTCAAAAATATAATTTCTATTTGGCACGGTCACTGTAACGGTGTAAGTTAGCAAACATGACTTGAATCACTGGCGTACTGATGGGGGGCTTGGGGGAGGGGGGGGGGCGTTAAGAGTAATAATTTATTGAAACGTCAAAGCTTCCAGGCTTCTCGCGGGAGGGGAAAAACTGAATTCAGAAAAGTCGAGAACGGTTCAATGGTACAATGAATCGTCTTCTTTCTCTATAAATGTAATGAAATGTGAAAGCTTCCGCGCTTCGCGCGGGAGGGGGGGGGGGACGACTAAATTCAGACTAGGATTAAGAGTCGAGACCGGTACAAAGAGTCGTCTTTATTCTGTAATAATTAAAAGAAACGTCATAGCTTCTGAAAACTGAATTCAGACAAGAAACGATACAACGAATCGTCTTCTTTCTCTAATAATTCAATGAAACGTGAAAGCTTCCGCGCTTCGCGCGGAATGGGTAAAAATGAATTCAGACAAGGATTAATAGTCTAGACCGGTACAAAGAGTCTTTTCTTTCTGTAATAATTAAATGAAACGTCATAGGGTGGGGCGAAACAAGAATTAAGAGTCGAGAACGGTACAACAGATGTTCTTCTTTCTCTAATAATTTAATGAAGTGTCAGAGCTTTCGCGCTATGCGCGGGAGGGGGAAAACTGAATTCAGATAAGAACACGATTCAACAAATCGCCTTCTTTCTCTAATAATTTAATGAAACTTGAAAGCTTTCGCGCTACCCGCTGGATGGGCGAAAAGGAGTTCAGACAAGGTTTAAGAGTAATAATTTAATGAAAAGTCAAAGCTTCCGCGCTTCGCGTTTGGGGGGGGGGGCTGAATTCAGATAAGGATTAAGAGTCGAGACTGGTACAATGAGTCGTCTTCTTTCTCTAATAATTAAATGAAACGTTATAGCTTTCGCGCTTTGCGCGGGCGGGGCGAGAAAAGAATTAAAAGTCGAGAACGGTACAACGGATCGTCTTCTCTTTCTAATAATTTTATGAAGTGTCAAAGGTTCCGCGCGAAGCGCGGGAGGGGGGAACCAAACAATAACTTAGTTCCTGACCCCGATTTTATAGGGTTAAATTTGTAAACATTTGGACTTCGGCATTAATATTTTTGTCGGTAATTAGTGGCTCGTTTTGTTGGTAATCGGTGGCCTCTTAACCCTCCCCCCCTCCCCCACTGAAAAAAGGCTAGCGACGCCCCTGATAACGACACAGTTTATACACTCAAGATAATTTTTGCAAGTACTATTGGTGAAGTACCAGATCACCGTCATTGTGCATTGTGCGGCATTACAACGTCTCTCGACGTGACAGATCACTTTTCTCTAACTTCTAACCAATTAGAAGGCCTCGTTTTTTTCCCACGAAGTGCCGGTAGACATTAATGCGCCAAATGTGGTTCTCAAATTGCAAAAGATCCCTACTCTTGGAAGGGGTAGGAGAAAGCAATTTTACGTCATATTACTCCAGGAAGTGCCTAAAAATGCGTCTAATTTGGTTCTAAAATTGCAAATGCTTCGCTCCGCTCCCCCGCCGCTAAAGCCTCGTTCTGTCACTTCATAGTTTTACATATATTTTACCCCATGCCATTTTGTGCCGCCCCCCGGTAAGAAATTCCTGGATCCGCCACTGATGCCCATACCCCTTGAGCTTCGGGGTTCCTCCCCTTGACCCCCTCCGGGGCTTCGCCCCTAAACCCCACTTTGAGAAACGTTCAGCGGGGCCTTCATGTTAGAATGGGGGTGATGCGGGTTTTTTTTGTCAGCCCCCCCCCCCCAAACGTTTTTTCTCATTGAATCATAATTTATTTTTAGCCAATAAATTCAAAATAATACTACCTCACCATATTGCAATTGGTCTCACCTTGTGAGCTGTTAGCTTGCTTACATAGCTTGAATTTAGCATGGTTATGAACAACTGCTTTGCAAGATTAGTTCTAAAAAACAATAATAATGATAACTCTATTTAAAAAAATGGACAAATTCCATTCAATTTTTTTTCGTTCGTCGGTATGTCTTCCTACAACTACCATAGTTGGATTGGAAGCATACACCGTGGTTGAAAGAATGGACTTTCGAACTAATGAAGAAGCGTGACAAAATGAAACAGAAGGCAAAAAATGATATCAAAAATGTATATTGGACAGAATATAGAAATTCAAGAAATAAAGCTAGATTTGAAATAGAAAACTTAAAAGGAAATCTTATTTTTGAAAAATTAACTTAAAACATGGCCTACTCTTAAATCTCTTCTACCTTACAAGACCTCTCAATCACCTATCCCTGTTTCACATGAAACGTTTGAAACTGCAAATAATTTTAATAATCATTTTGCCAATGTTGCCAATGACTTACATGCATGCAATGGTGCTAATATCTTACAGGTATATAACGAGGCATTTCTGGATAATTATATGCGAAATCCATTATCTTCTGAAACTAAATTTGAACTTTCTTTAGTTTCTGAAGAAAATGTGTTCAAAGAAATATACAGCCTAAAGAATAAGAAATCGGTTGGTTTCGATAGGATCAGTTCTTACATATTAAAAAGTTGTGCAACATAAATCTTTAGAATAATAGCATACCTTATTAATAAGTCAATTATTGATGGGGTAGTTCCTTCCCAGATGAAGATTGCAGAAATTATACCATTGCAAAAAAAAGTGACAAATGTCAGCCAGATAAAATCAAGGCCTATATCACTATTGACCTGGGGTTCAAAGCTTTTAGAGAGGATTGTTAAAAAAAATTACTTCATTACTTGAATGACATTGATGTATTAGTTAAGGAGCAATCGGGGTTTAGATTGAAACCTTCCACAGCTACTGCACTAATCAAAGTAACTGATGAATGGCTCGAAGCAATTGATCAAGTTCAAGTTCAAGTTCATTTTATTTCCATTTCTCGTATAAAAATACATTTAACAATACATTATACATATATGCAAATATATAAATATAAATAATACAAAGAATATGGAGGAGCCAGCAAAGGCCATTGGCCTTTCAAAGGCTGGGCTCCAGTGTCCTCAGATAATATTACAAAGTACAGAGAAAAGAAACAATGGGTAGTAAATAAACAAACAAATGAGTACAGGCTAATTAAATTGAACATACGATAGGAATTCCTTCATTAAATAGTTATTGTATTTACGTTTAAATGAGGCAACATATGAGCACATGTTTATATCGGTAGGAATTGCATTCCAACTAATTACTCCGGAATATTTAACGGATCTACGTGAAGTATGGTATTTTAACAATGGAATATATAAATCATTAGCATGTCCTGTGTAATGTGGATGAACATCCTTTGTTATTTTGAACATATTATCGAAAATAGAAGGTAACATATTCTTATTTTACATATACATAAATGATCCAACTTGCAATTCATTTATTTGAAGTATGGTAAGTACATTTAATTTCCTAAAAAGCGGTTCAGATGGGGTTCTGGGGTGAGAATTTGTAATTGCACGTAGTGCTCTTTTCTGTAAAACATAAACTTGATTCATTAAAGTTTTTGCACAATGTCCCCATATCAAAGTACAATAGGACAGATGAGGAAGAATGATTGCATTGTAGATATTAATCAATATATTTAGAGGAATAAAGTGTCGTATTCTATATAATACACCTATTGCACATGAAATCTTCCGCCGGGTATTATTAATATGTGGAGCCCAAGTAAGGTTTTCATCAAGTGTCACTCCAAGAAATACAGTATTAGAAACTTGTAACATATTATAGTTATTAATTTTAATGTCACAGATTTGACCTGAGAGTTTTTTTGTTTTTCTGCTTGAATATCATATAATTTTTTTTTTTTGAATTTATAAGTAATTTGTTAGCCAAAAACCACAACTAAATTTTTGGTATTTCTGAAGTAATTATGGTTGATATTTCATTGATGTTTTTACCAGACACAAAGAGGTTTGTGTCATCTGCAAATATGATTGGGCAAAGGTTTGGGCTTACGTATTGAATGTCATTAACATATAATACAACAAATAATGGCCCTAAAATTGACCCTTGCGGAATACCTCCAGCGAGTGTCAATAATGTGGTGTTAACACCATCTATATAAAAAATTGCTTTCTGTTAAATAAATAGCTATGTATCAATTCTAAAGAAATTCCACTAATACCATAAAATGTCAACTTACGTAACAAAATATCATGATTGATTGAGTCGAATGCCTTTGATAGATCCAAAAATATTCCTAGTCCAATATTCCTTTTTTTCAAAAGCTGTATTAAATTGATCGATAAATTCAAGTAGGGCCATATATGTAGAATGTCCAGAGCGGAAACCAAATTGTCTATTGTATAAAATATTGTGTTAACATATATAAGACATAAGTTTTGCATATACCAATTTTTCAAAAAGTTTATCAAAGACCGAGAGCAGGGACACAGGTCGATAGTTTGTACACAAAGATTTATCTCCCTTTTTAAATATTGGCAAAACTTTAGCAACTTTTAAAGCATCTGGAAAGCATCCTGTTTCTATAGATGTATTGAAAATATGAGTTAACACTGGAGCAACAATGTGTATACATTGTTTTAAAAATTTGGTGTCTAAATCATCGTAACCTGGGCTTTTGCCTTCTTTTTAACTTAACACTGTATTGATTACCTCAGATTCCTTTGTACATGTGAAAAATAAGGATTGTGGATAATCACCACACAAATATTTAATAGGGTCTCTTAAAGTATTAGGCATATTGTTTGCAACATTCTTACCAACAGAAACGAAATATTCATTAAAAGCTCGCAACACTTCTGATGGTTCCTCAATATTTTGTCCATCTTTTAGAAGAGTTGGACAGTCAATTTTCTTTTGTTGTTTTAAAATATTGTTTATAACGCGCCATGTTCCTTTCAAATCATTTCTTTTACCTTAAAATTTCTTTTGATAATAGTCACGTTTTGCACTTCTAATCGCATTATTTACAATATTCCTTTGTTTCTTGTAAACATCTTCTTTGTAATGGGTGGGATTTTTTTATAAATTTGTGATACAAAGCATTTTTCTTACGACAAAGCTTTTTTAAAGAATGAACATACCATGGGTTACGTTTTTCTTTTCGATTACCTTTGGGTTGTTGTTTTGGAAAGCAATCATCATGAATAGAGCCAAAAACCTCAAAAAATGAATTGTATAACTGGTTAATATCAGTCGTTGAATTTTTCAAAATGAATTCCCAGTTCACCTTACTCAATTCAGTACAGAATAATATTATATTTTCTTCGTTAATATGCCTCACGCTTCGAACAGACCTTACATTTTGGTATGAATTCATAATAAGATTAGAAATACAAAATATAGGCATGTTGTCACTTACAGGGTATGTAATAATTCCAGACAAATAATCATCACATGTGCTGTTAACAAAAATATTATCCAACAAAGTTGAGGTTTCTATAGTGATTCGAGTTGGCTTAGATATTACAGGAGAAAAAGAATAGGAATTCATAAATTGTAAAAAATCATTAGGCTCCATCTCTTCTCCAACAAAATGATTTATATTGAAATCTCCCATTATATAGCAAGGTTTGTGATCACCAATAACTTAAAGAGGATTGGTTCAACAGATTTCTTGAATGCAAAAATTGTCTGACCTAGTGGTCTGTAAACTACGCCAACTATGACACTCTTCCTGTTGAAAAAAGCTCAACAAACATACTTTCTACTTCACTCACAAATAATTTTAAGTCTTCACGTATTTTATATTTCAATGATTCATTTACAAATATTCCAACTCCACCACCTGAGCGATCACTTCTACCTTGACTGACAAAATTATATCAATCCAATTCGTGGATTGGCAGAAGTTTCTAATTTTCTTTTATCCATGTTTCTGTAATTCCTATTACTGAAAAAGAAGGTTTGACATTTAATAGACATGCATGTAATTTATCAATATTTTTTTTTTAACTTCTAACATTAGCATGAAATAATGAAAAAAATGAAGACTTGCACTCAGGTAAATTTTTCAACTCATAATATGAAGAGTTTAATTCCAAAAGGCGCTAAATCCACTTTTGGCGTTTTCGAGTAAATCAAGGTTTTCTGTTAGACCACTTTCGTTTCAACGAAACCGCCAAATTTTCACACAGTTCAAAGATCTACCCCCAAAGATCATTAAACTATTGCTTAAAGAAATCCTGCCATAGTAATTATTTTTTAATATTTTTTTATTTTTTCAATTTGTTCGGATTTAGCGCCTTTTGGAACTAAACAAGGATTTAACGCCTTTTGGAATTATAATTTTGATGTGTCATTCCGCATTTCAAATTTTTATTTTTTGGGGTTTCAAGAATGATGTTCGGATGTAATAACATTCTTCTTTAATTATAATTCAGGGTCTAACACATACATATCTATCCATTTAACACATTGAAAGCCTACATTATGTTGAACATACTTCTCACATCTCATCATTCTAGACGTTTTCGCTCCACACTAATTTCAATCAAAATGTTACACATTTCGCAAATAGTTAGTACATGGGCAACTTCTATCATAAAAATGTTCTCTCTATTCAACTTGTAAAAAAACACAACCACTCGGGTGACTCAGCACATTTTTAAATTGACAAAAAAAACAGGCAGTAAAGACTTGTATTGTGTGAAATTTGAAAATCTTGTAAATTTGCTTTACTCATTATCTCATGTCATAACGGTGAGTTAATTAAGACATACACGAATTGGCAAGTACTTAAATAATTAACATACAGTCATTAATGTACAGTTTCTTTAACAATATCATATGAATGTCAACAAGAAGATACCTTACAATGGAAATTATTCATAGTTCACTAATAACCCATTCCAAAAAAAAAGTAGACTTTCCAAAAAAGTCTAAAAAAATGGACCGTTTCATGCAATTCTAGATGGTCTAAAATATTACTTTTTCACTCAAATAGAACCAAATTTCTTGGGTTACAGAAAATAATGGTCCTTACCTTTGTCGTTATAGAACAATGTTCTTGCAAGTATCCAGCAAAGGTTCGTCGATTGCCACACTTTGATCTGTACAAGGTTTGTCGATTGCCACACTTTATTCTTACCAACGTTCGTCGATCGCCGCACTTTACTTTGACCAAGGTTCGTCGATTGCCACACCTTGATCTATCCAAGGTTTGTCGATCGCCACACTTAACTCTTTCCAAGGTTTGTCGATCGCCGCACTTTACTTTGACCAAGGTTCGTCGATTGCCACACCTTGATCTATCCAAGGTTTGTCGATCGCCACACTTAACTCTTTCCAAGGGTTGTCGATCGCCGCACTTTACTTTGACCAATTAAGGTTCGTCGATTGCCACACCTTGATCTGTCCAAGGTTTATCGATCGCCACACTTTATTCTGACCAAGGTTTTTCGATAGCCACACTCTACTCTTACCAAGGTTCGTCGATCGCCACACTTTACTCTTACCAAGGTTCGTCGATTGCCACGTAACCTTGATCTGTCCAAGGTTTGTCGATCGCCACACTTTACTCTGTCCAAGGTTCGTCGATTGCCACACCTTGATCTGTCCAAGGTTTGTCGATCGCCACACTTATTCTTACCAAGGTTCGTCGATTGCCACACCTTGATCTGTCCAAGGTTTGTCGTTCGCCACACTTTACTCTGTCCAAGGTTCGTCGATTGCCACACCTTGATCTGTCCAAGGTTTGTCGATCGCCACACTTTATTCTTACCAAGGTTCGTCGATCGCCGCACTTTACTTTGACCAAGGTTCGTCGATTGCCACACCTTGATCTATCCAAGGTTTGTCGATCGCCACACTTTATTCTTACCAAGGTTCGTCGATCGCCATTTTCTACTCTTGTCAAGCTGTACCAAAATTTGAAAAAAGTTGTCTCAAATTTTCTGTAAACAATTTTGTAACTTCCGAAACAACTTTGAATTTAAAGTAGCAGAAAATATATGAACTGCGGGACATATCTATCCTAACATTTTGTTAACATCACATGGCAGCTACCCACCAAAACAAAAAATTTGCAATACATTATTACAATACTATTTTATGGTTAAAACCAATTTTCCGTAAACAGTTGCAATGTCCAAAGCAAATAAACCTAATTAAATGATGATAATCCATATTTAAGGGTATCTAGAGTGAATAAATTGTTTTGAAATAAGTTATTATAAGTCTTAACACAAGTCAAATCACAAATCAGGCCTTTCAAATCAAATATTTTTTTATTATCACAAGAAGGGTGTTTCCGACGTTACACAATGATGGTTGCACAAATTCTTGGTGATCAGCAGTGTCTGATTCATTGAATGAATATTCATCCACATGATGAGTGAAGAGATCGCCATGTTGTTTTCTAGCGCCAACTTGATGATTTTCAGAAGATACATCATCAAGACTCAATTGTGATATATCCATACCATCAATAGACAAATCGTCCTGACTGTCTCGAGGGAGCAAATTTTTGCTTTTTCTTGGGAGTACTTGCAGCAATACATACTGGTGCTTCTGCTATGTCTACATCATGCAGACTTAGTTGCAATATATCTTGTAGCAACTCTGAGTCTGAGTCAAACTCATAAATACTGCCTGAATGAAAATCCATGTCATCGATAGACAGATCATGAATATGATTAATCCCTGCTGCTGTAGCCATGTTAGAGTCTTAGACTTGTTATATCTGACAATATAATGATTATTTTCAATCATGATATGATTGATTGATATTCACAGAGATTAAGTTTTTATAGTTTTTTAATGCAGTGAATGACTCCTGTCAGTAGGCCTATAATGTAGACTTACTGCTTACTACATGCTCTACGGAAAATACTTCCACTATCCACCTCCCTGCGAGTGAGTGGATGTATGTAAATCCTGTGGCAGGGGCATTATGACATTACAAACCCCACCACTATAGCACAGCAGTCAATGTAATCTGGTGGGGTAGCACTACCCCAGTTTTGTTTCTCTCGTTAAAACTTTGAGAGAGCTACTACTATTACACAGGCATCAATAGGAATCTGATGGGGTCTCACTACCCCCACTTTTAATTCTCTCCTTAAACAATTGGACAGAGCCTTGAGGCTCTGAGTGAGAGATTAAGATATTGCATTGCGGCTGGACTCTTCATCATCTTACGTAATACTAGTGTAAACAAACTCTTACTGGGGTCTGCCTGAAAGGAAATGAGAAGTAGGAAATAAGTATTTTACCTGTTTTAAGATATTTTCATGTCCTGAAGTCACTAATAATTTAGATGAAGACCAAAATGAAAGTTCGAACGAAGCAAAATGACCCATAATTGGCAATATAACAACAATTTTAACTCTGGCAGCGAACCCCTGCATGTGTCTTTCTCCCTTCTCCCTTCCTTTCCCCTTGTATCATGCTTATCTCTCTCTCGCTATCACCTCATCAAGGTTTCGGTGGGGGTGGATTACAGCGCTAGTGTTTACTTAGGGCTTATCACAATCTCAGCTCTAGTACAAGTAGAAATGGTGAAAGTCAAATCTGGGTTTGAATTTTAAACGACGAGTTTTTGTCATGACAGATAAACTTTGTTATGTTTATTGTCAAGGGTTTGGAGTTATACAATAATAAATCCATGTTTTGAGGAGGGAACTTTGTAGGTTTGTTTGTTCATAGACTTAAAACATATGTTGTAAGTCTATGGTTTGATAAATAGAGGTCAAGGAATTTAGGAAATGTTAGTTTTGAGCCCACTCTTATTTCCACCTACGATTTTAAATCAATTCATGAATGAAATTATATGCTCTTCCAAAGAATAGAATTACAGCTTTTCTAAATCTAAATAAGACAAAATTGTTATGTATCAATTAATTTGAAATAAGAACCTGCAGACTGTGAATGTGCATTTCCATTAATTGAGACTTTTTTTATGAATAAAATATATGATTTATGCAGAAGCAAGCAAATCAGAAATATCAATTATAGTCACAAAATCCTAATTAAAATTTGAGCTCGAGGCCTCAAAATAAAATGAACCTTGAACCTTGAACCTTGAATATGAAGAAGCAAGGATAGACTATATTAAGAGTATTTATTATCTCCAAACTTTGGAGACTCGAATCGGTCACATCATACGAACTTCCACATATGTAAAACACAAGATGAAGAGAGAGCCAGCTAGAAAGAGGGCCTTGATCTAATGGTGATCAAAACTGAACTCCTCTCTACAAAGCCAGAACCTCTCATAATTTATACAGAAGGATACAAAATGGATATGAGGGTAGGTTACATTGTGTCAAAGGGACACAGACAAGTTCCCTCTCACAGTCATTTAGCTAACACATGTAATCTGTTCTGGGAAAGGGGGTTTTGGTTATTGGGAGAAAGACAGGAAGTCTTTTGTTTTGGAGGTTTGGGGGCTCTTATCGAGTGTATACAATTTGGGGTTTATTTGGCTAGAATTAAACAAATGTCTTGGAAGGAGGTCTGGTATTTCGCAGGGTGGGTCTTATCTGTATAGGGGCATATACTGAGTGATATTACATATTATTACCAAGGGGTGTAGACTTGTACTACCATTACATAACAATATAAAGGAATTGGTGTGCACCTAAACTTGGACTACAATTTAAAAAGGATACATCATTCTGGATAATCACCATTCGTTAATTTTTTTCCTGGGCCTTGATAACTGCATAAATAAGGTGAGAATATTTCTTCTAAGGTATTGATATTTGCTCACCCAATGCAATTAAAGTATATAGATTATTATTAATGCATGACATATTTCAGCATGAATATTTGTGTTTAACATCTATAATGTACAATAGCCTATTATATGTGTGTCATAAGTGTTATAAATGATTTAAAGATGTATGTGCTCCATTGTTATGATTGTAATTTTGCGAATGACCTTGTATGTAGTGTAACATGATCGAAACCAAAAAGGTACAAAAAGTTTGAAGTTGAAGACTATCAGGCCAAATAGGAATTATTCATGAATCAATTCCACAAAGAGTATGATGATGCGCCCAGCACCAATTCTGCTTGCATCAGAAAGAAAGGGGAAAAAATTGTTATTGTCTTGGTTTGTAGAATAATCTCATTTTGCATATCATTCTTGACATGTTTGAACTAGTTTATATAAAATTACTAACCAATAAGTTTTTTTTCCATTGCAGCTTCACCTGAGGAATGGAAAAACTGTTGTCCAAGGAGACTGGGTGGCTGTGTTTTATTCAGGCAGCAGATTTCCCCCATTGGACAATGTAAATGGTATTGCCTCTGTCCGATTTCTGAAAGGGCGGATCAGGCTTTCCAAGACAGATGTTCAGGACGTGGAGGCCGATCAGTTTATCATTTGCACCCTTCGTGTACAGTACGTGCATGAAAAGGATGAATTTTTTACACACCCTCTTATGAAGGACAAAGTAGAAATTGCTAAACAAATGTATAGTGAATTTCATATGCGACTCCCTTTCCTCAAACCCACATAAAGTGGCCAGATATATGTGCTATGAGCCAAAATGTGTGAATTATAGTAGGCTTGTTGCACAATTACTAAGGACACATATTCCTTGGATCAAAAGAAAAAAAATTCATCCAAACTCTGTATCTATGCAAATTAGGTCTAACTTCCATAATTTATGCAAATTTATTCTTTGTAATAGGATATTCCATTACAATGGGTTCTTTATTGACACATTTAAAAAGAAAATATTTTTTGGATCAAAAGATTTGTTTTGTTAAGCTCTGTTTATATGCAAATTAGGCCTAATTTGCATAATTTATTCAAATGTATCAAAGGCATCGTTTAACAATGTTAAATATTGAAGCCCTAAACAAAATCGCGCTTCAAAATGATCAAGAAGTGCCTCAAAAAAGTTTTTAAAAATCAGTGACCGGTTTTACCATACCTGTTTTCCCCAACAGACTGTAGTGTTATTTTCAAATCATAAATATCTTAATAATCAGACAGGCGATCGGCTTGTAAAATTCATGGGGTTCCTGACTTACCTAAAGGTTTATAATTATCATTGCAGCATGAGCTAACTCCAGGATTTTGTTTCAGAATCTAAAACAAAGTTACCGGATCCCTTTAATGGAAATGGAAAATCTATTACAATGGTGTTTTTATCAAGATATTGGAATTTACATGTTCCTTGGATCAAAAGAAGAAAATTCAGCCAGAGACACTCTGTATGTATGCAAATAAGCAAATTAGGCTTTATTTTGTGAGATAATGAAAAATTGAGTGTAAGACTTGAAAATGTCTACAATTTTAATGAGAGACATCAAATGCATAATTTTGTATGAAAAATGGTTGAAACCAATGCTTTTTAGAGAGCACCCTCTTTTGTTTGAATGGCTCTTTTTAAAATAATGATGGGCCTTTTACGAAGTCACTATTTTCTTTACCTTTCGAGCTTGGTGGTGTTGAACTTATTTGTTTGTAATGTTATTGTGCATGTTTTGGATACTATAGCTCGGCCTTGCCAAAACTATACCACCCCTTTAATGTAATCAGTGTAAAGGCATATCTTTTCAATGCTACACATTGATGATTTAGGGAGTAGAGAGAAATTAATGAACAGATGGATTTGTGATGTAACCAGTTGATTTTTCAACAAAATTAATATGTCCAACAGATAGGGTGCCCTTTCCAATGAAAACGATACCAAGAATAGTCCTTTTGGTCGTGTAGTTTTGCATTAGTGCTCTTAGAGTGACACCATGTCGGGTTCCCTTTTTTGTCAATTTTTACCAAGTCAGTGCGCCTTAGCGTCGAACAATGAGCAATACGTATGCCATTGTTAGTGTGCATTCAGCTGTGTGCCAATAATGGGCATAGTTGCTCGATGATATGATGACAGGAACTGCGATTTATCAGGAAGTGACTTGGTAAAAATGGCAAAAGTGGGAACCTGACATGGTCTTACTTAAGACGTCCTACAACAAAAACTACTCGTCCAAAATTACTGTTCTTGGTATCACTTCTCATCTGAACGGACATTCTATCCGGTGGACACAATCATTTTGTTACTTTATTTTGGAAAGTACCCCATTGCATTGTTGTTGTTGTTGTTGTTGTGTTTTTTTTTTTTTGGGGGGGGGGGCTCCCTGTTTATACATAAACCATTGTTATCAGAGCTAGTTTAAAAGTTGTTTCAAAGTAATTTGTAATGAGTGTAACAATGACAATTTTGTTTTCCTTCTATTTTTTTTTATATATATAGATAATGTTTAAATATCTGCATTACTGAAATGATCTTTGAATTTATCAAATATTTCTATAACTAGAATATTCATGTTCCTATGATAATATTTTGAAATACATAAGTCTTCCATATGTATTCATTTAATTCAAATAGTAATAAAGACCTTTCACTCTGTAATAACAAGCATTTTCACTTTATTAAACCCATGTTACATTAACCCATTTATGAGTGGTCCCCAAAATGTCCTGAACAGGGGAACATGGACTGCAATTGATTACCAGCACTTGCAAGAGTAATAATAAAGTGAATATCATATATATATTTTTAATAAAAACTACTTTGTTGTTTCAAAGATTTGATTATGATTGATATACATTGTTCTGTATGAGATAAGTGTGACATTCAACAAACCTTAGACAGATCAAGGTATGGCAATTGTATACCTCTGAAAGAGTAAAGTGTGGCGATCGACGAACCTTGGTAACAATATGGTGTGGAGATCGACGAACCTTTGAAAGAGTAAAGTGTGGCAATCGACGAACCTTAGTAAGAGTATGGTGTGGCGATCGACAAACATTGGAAAGAGTAAAGTGTGGCGATCGACGAACCTTGGTAACAATATGGTGTGGAGATCGACGAACCTTTGAAAGAGTAAAGTGTGGCAATCGTAATTTCCTTTAGTGTTCCATTTTAGTGGTTTATTTATGTTTGCAAAAAAGTATTGTATTCCTTGCCTTTGTATGTTTTTATGAAAGTGGTAAATAAATTCAATTCAATTCAATCGACGAACCTTAGTAAGAGTATGGTGTGGCGATCGACAAACATTGGAAAGAGTAAAGTGTGGCGATCGACGAACCTTAGTAAGAGTATGGTGTGGCGATCGACAAACATTGGAAAGAGTAAAGTGTGGCGATCGACGAACCTTAGTAAGAGTAAAGTGTGGCAATCGACAAACCATGGACAGATCAAGGTGTGGCAATCGACAAACCTTGGACAGATCAAGGTGGTGCAATCGAAAAACCTTGGAAAGAGTAAAGTGGGGCAAACGACGAACGTTGGTAATAATAAAGTGTGGCGATCGACGAACCTTGGTAATAATAAAGTGTGGCGATCGACGAACCTTGGTCAAAGTAAAGTGTGGCGATCAACAAACCTTGGACAGATCAAGGTGTGGCGATCGACTAGCCTTGGACAGATCAAGGTGTGGCGATCGACAAACTTTGGAAAGAGTAAAGTGTGGCAATCGAAGAGCCTTGGAATGAGTAAAGTGTGGCGATTGACGAACCTTGGAAAGAGTAAAGTGTGGCGATCGACGAGCCTTGGAAAGAGTAAAGTGCGGCGATCGACAAACCTTTGAAAGAGTAAAGTGTGGCGATCAACGAACCTTGGTCAAAGTAAAGTGTGGCGATCGACGAGCCTTGGAAAGAGTAAAGTGTGGCGATCAACGAACCTTGGTCAAAGTAAAGTGCGGCGATCGACAAACCTTGGAATGAGTAAAGTGTGGCGATCGACGAACCTTGGTCAAAGTAAAGTGTGGCGATCGAAAAATCTTGGACAGATCAAGGTGTGGCAATCGACAAACCTTGGTCAAAGTAAAGTGTGGCGATTGACAAACCTTGGACAGATCAAGGTGTGGCAATCGACGAACCTTGGTCGAAGTAAAGTGCGGCGATCGACGAGCCTTGGAAAGAGTAAAGTGCGGCGATCGACAAACCTTTGAAAGAGTAAAGTGTGGCGATCAACGAACCTTGGTCAAAGTAAAGTGCGGCGATCGACAAACCTTGGAATGAGTAAAGTGTGGCGATCGACGAACCTTGGTCAAAGTAAAGTGTGGCGATCGAAAAATCTTGGACAGATCAAGGTGTGGCAATCGACAAACCTTGGTCAAAGTAAAGTGTGGCGATTGACAAACCTTGGACAGATCAAGGTGTGGCAATCGACGAACCTTGGTCGAAGTAAAGTGCGGCGATCGACGAACGTTGGTAAGATTAAAGTGTGGCGATTGACAAACCTTGGACAGATCAAGGTGTGGCAATCGACGAACCTTGGTCGAAGTAAAGTGCGGCGATCGACGAACGTTGGTAAGAATAAATGGACCAACAGAAGATATCAAGTGAAAGTGCCACTCCCACTGTACCGCCATGTACTGAGGTACGTACTGAAAATATGGAAGCCATGTTACGTAACATACTCGAGAAGGTGTCCGTGCTTGACGATATGTGTAAGAAAGTGAATGTTATCTCTGAGAAAGTGGTGAAAATTGAGGCTAATCTTGAAAGTCTAGATACTAGACTTTCAGACCTAGAACATGGAACTGAATTCTTGGAGACAGAAATGAGTGAAATTAAGCAGGATGTGGGAGAAATTCGTGCAACTAAGGCCGGTTTTGATTATGTAAATGAGATTCGACGATCTGTTGTTGACCTTGTTAACCGAAGCAAACTCAACAACGTAATTCTACATGGGATACCAGAAGGGGAGGAGAATGCGCCAGACGGTTCACCGAATTGCATAACATACGCTCGGAAATTCTTTGTTACACATTTGAATATGCATGAGGTGGAGATCGAGCGAGCGCACAGGACCCCCCGAGGAAAGCCTCCGACAAGGAACGAAGGCGTCCGCCCGAGACCACGACCCATTCACGTCAAGCTTCTGAGGTTCAACGATCGAGAAGCAATTCTGAAGCGTAGTTCGGCTCTAAAGAAAGTTCGTATCCAAGATTCGAAGGTGGGAGTCAGTGATGACGTCCACAAAGATACAAGAGATGAGCATAGGCAACTGATGGTGAAAGTAAAGCAACTACGGGAGGAAAACAAATTTGCGTTTATACCAAATTCTGTGCCCCGAGTGATTAAATACAAGAACGGCCCTAAAGACGCCCCCGGTCCCTTGAAAACGATCAGATTGTCAGATATCAACACCACCGACAACACATGAATAATAATAGTAACTGATAAAAACAAATGCACATGAACTATAATATTACTATGATGGAGTTACAGGACATTCATAACTATAGCAACGGTCCAGCCTTTCAGCAACATCAACATAATAATTAATGTTGAACCGACACTAAGCGATGATTGACTGATGTTGTAAGACCTAGTCAGCCATAATGTTTACATCATGCTCCTTTGTTATTACGCCATAGGAATGTATGTTGGCGAACGAACTATTGCAAAACAGCAATGTTCGTTTTTAAAGGTTTATTTTGTTGAATGCCGTTGGTTTTTTTTTTTTTTTATTTGCCTACAAATATAGGCCAGAAAAACAATTCACAAAGACTGTTGAACTTGTGTAAATTGTATTTTAGGAAGATAATTCATGCTAACTTTCCCCCCAAATATTGCTCTGTCATGATAAAAGAACATACAATTGTATCTAACGTGTTTAATGGATGAGAAAATTGACTTTAAAATCTGTTCTCTTAATGTAAGAGGACTTGGGAACTCTTTTAAAAGACGTTGTATTTTTAATTGGATAAGAAACACAGATTTTCACGTTATTTTTTTACAAGAAACGCACTCCACAGCAAATTCAGAAAAAATATGGAGTCATGAGTGGGGTTATAAAATCATTTTTAACCACGGTCGATCTGATAGTGCAGGAGTGTGTATGTTATTAAAATCTTCAGCTACCTTTGATGTTTTGAATACTGTTAGAGATGACAAAGGTCGAATATTATTGGTCACTTTAAAAGTCAATGAAACCATGATAACTCTCGCAAATATATACGGCCCAAACAATGACGATGGCAGCTTTTTCATTGATTTATATAACCTATTATCAGAACACGGGGAAGAACCGTATATAATTGGTGGAGATTTTAACACAGTTATGGAGGCCAAATTAGACAAATTTCCCAAATTGTTACAAAATCACCCTAAGTGCTTTAAAGCCATTACTGATATAATAAACGACTTTGAATTGATTGATATATGGAGATCTTGTCATTCCACACAGTTGAAATATACATGGATGTCCCATGACTTTAAAATTGGAAGCCGCATAGATTACTTTTTAATTTCACAAAGTTTGATAACATCAGTTTTGAAATGTGACATTGACTTTGGTTACAAAACAGACCACTCACTGATCTCTCTGTTTTTAATAAAATCAGTAGCTAAACGGGGACCGGGATTTTGGAAATTGAATACTTCTTTATTAGCAAATTCAGATAATATGGAGAAGATCAGGAGTGAAATTAACACAGTTTTATTAGAAAACAAAGATCAGGAGCCAAAAAAGACCTGGGAGTTTTTAAAGTTCAAAGTAAGACAAAAGTTTACACAAATTGCAAAAGAAAAGAAAAACAATCGCCAGACAAAATTAAAGCAATTAGAAAAAGAAATAAATAAGTTGAATGATGCAAACAATGTTGTCAATGACCAGCAACTTCTAAACGAACTAAAAAGTAAAAAGAGTGAATTTGAAGAATTACAAGAAGAAGTTGTTCGTGGTACCATTGTGCGTACCAAGGCTAAGTGGATTGCTGAGGGTGAACGCAACACTAAGTATTTTTTCAATCTAGAAAAAAGAAACTTTCAGAAAAAATGTATTTCAAGACTACGGACTGAGAACGGCGTTGTAACTGATGCAAAAGGTATTCTTGGGGAAGAAAGGTCTTTTTATAATCGTTTGTATTCATCGAATATCACAGGTGCTAGATCTTTTGCGCCTGTAGACGAGTTGAACTTGCCTGTATTAGATTTGAGAGACAAAAGTTGTTTGGGTGAAAAGATATGGGAAAAGGAATGTTTTGAATCTATTTTAACTTTTTCTAACGATAAGTCACCAGGCTCTGACGGTCTCCCTATTGAATTTTACAAAGCCTTTTGGCCCGAAATAAAGGAACTGTTATGTTCCGTTTATAATAGTTCTTTTTCGGAAAAGTCTCTCCCTTATTCAATGCGACGAAGTGTCATTACGTTGCTTCCAAAAAAGGGTAAGGACCTGTTATCTCTTAAGAACTGGCGTCCAATATCGCTCCTGAACAGTGACTATAAAATTTTAGCGAAGCTTCTTTCTTTACGTATTCAAAAGGTTTTACCAAAACTGATAAGCAATGACCAGTATGGTTTCCTCAAAGGCCGTTTCATTGGAGAAAACATACGTCTATTCATTGACATTCAAAATTTCTGTAGAGCACATCATATCGAAGGCGTGGCTTTGAGTATTGACTTCGAAAAGGCGTTCGATATGATTGACTGGGAATTTTTATATTACGCTTTGAACATTTTTGGTTTTGATCAAGCCTTTATCCAATGGGTTCAACTGTTATATTTCAATATTGATGGGTGTGTAATAAACAATGGATTTTCTTCAAACCCCTTCGAAATACAGCGAGGAGTAAGACAAGGGTGCCCATTATCTCCATATTTGTTCATCGTAGCGGTCGAGCTCCTCGGCTCTTTAATTCGACAAAATAAATACATTATAGGTTTGAAAGTTCACGATATGGAGATCAAAATCAGTCAATATGCAGACGACACAACTATTTTTCTTGAGCCAAATGAACTAAATATTAAACGTTGTATGAAAGTCTTGGATGTTTTTAGAGATATGTCTGGGTTGAAAATTAACATTGAAAAGTGTAATATAATAAGATTGGGGGATTTTAAACAAATATTGTGTCGTGATATCCCATTTACATGGCCGTCGGATAATTTCATGTACTTAGGAGTTAATATCCCTATCAACAATTGCCTGAATTTTTATGAACTCAACTTCAAACCCAAACTTAAGGATATTAAAACAACCTTAAATATTTGGAACTGCAGAACCCTTACGCTTTATGGAAAAATTGTTATTATAAAATCCCTTATCATTCCAAAACTGACCTATCTCTTGAGCACTATACCCAACCCTCTTCCGTCCTTTATTGTGGAAATTCAGCAATTATTATTCAAATTTTTATGGAGTAACAAAAATGACAAGATCAAACGTTCCCTACTTTACAATGAATATAACGAAGGGGGTCTAAAAATGCTCCATTTGTCATCTTTTAATGATGCAATGAAAATTACATGGGTTAAAAGATACCTTGATTATCAAAATGAAAGTAAATGGAAAATCTTTTTGAAATCATCTCTCAAAAAGTTTGGCGGAGACCACTTTTTTAAGTGGAATATTTGTTCAAAGCACATGGTTTTTAATGAAAACATAGATCCATTTTGGAAGGATGTTCTTACTGCGTGGTGTCATTACAAGTACTATAATCCAGTTAAGTTTAAGGAAATCATTTCACAACCCTTATGGTTTAACTCTCACATTTTGATTGATGGTAAACCGATTTTTGTTGAAAGGTGGTTTAAAGAAAATATGATATATATAAAAGATATATTAAACCATGACGGGTCCTTTATACCGTTTGATCAAGTGTTACAGAAGTATGGTTCAGATTCATTTCTAACCTATTTTTCAATATTAGCTGCCATTCCTAAGAATTGGAAAGATACTATAAAGCATGGTGACTGTAAACATGATGTTTTATTGTTGTTGAATGCAAGCGATATTCTTTTGAATGACTTCCTAAGACTGAAAAAAGTTTCAAAATTATGTTACCTTCTTTTTTTGAAAAAACATACAATTTCAATATCAGAAACAGATCACCAAAATAAATGGCAATCTGATTTATCAGTTGATTTGAACAGCTCGTTAATATGGAAAAATCGTTTCTCTTTGATTTACAAATCTTCAAATGAAAATAAAATGAGAAATTTCCAATTTAAGTTCATTCACAGGAAAATTGCGACTGAATATTTGCTATGTAAAATGGGGATTCATGAATCTCCTGATTGTAATTTCTGTGAAACCTATCCACAAACCTTATTACATCTCTTTTTAAAGTGTGAGATTGTGTGTAAATTCTGGAACGAAATATTTTCTTGGCTTAAAGATAAACAATTTCGACAAAACATGTTCTCTGAGGAAGAAATTTGCTTTGGGACTTTAATGATTAATAATTTTTATTTAGTAAACACAGTTATACTCCATGCTAAATATTTCATTTTCTCTTGTAAGATACAGAACACGATTCCCAAGTTTCAGCCTTTCCTAGTTTCTGTTAGACATTTAGAAAGAACAGAACGTATTATTGCTTTCAAAAAGAATCGTCTCGAATTCCATGAGAAAAAATGGCAAGTGTTTAGAGACTGAAAAAGTAGGTGTTCATTTTTTTTTTTAATCTCTCCTGTACTGAATGTTTGTTTTCTATATTTGCATATTTTATGATTGATTTAATTTTGATGTTTCATGCATGTAATTATTTTCTTGACATGTAAAACTTGTGAATTGTGAAATAAAGATGGAAAAAAAAAAAAAAAAAAAATAAAGTCTACTTTTTTTTTGGAATGGGTTTAATGTAACTCACTCCTCATAAACAGCAGATAAAAGACATACTTGAGTGCTGATTATGCATACATATTATTTGAATAATTGTTTCTTAACATCCTAATGGAAGTAGGAGCAATAAAACTCTACCCATACAATATCAGTAGGCCTGCAATCTACTGTAAAGTTGTGAGATTAGCCACAATCAATTAGTTGTTATTATACAGTGAAAGTAGCAAAGCGCCAAATATTAATTATCTGTGTGCATGCATTCTGGTTTAGTAAATTTGCATTAATAATTACCAGCGCTACTTACAACAAAATGCATACATGGGTAATAAAACGGGATTTGATTCCAATTGCACTGCTCAATGAATGCACATTTTAGAAGCCTTCTCTGTTCTTGAATTGAATAGTTTAAACTGATCCATTAACTGTGTAAAAGGCATGGAATCAAATGTCAATCTTCATAGGCAGCAACGATGCCTTCGTCCTCATCACTGTCTACGTCCATTGCATCAGAAGGCGCGCACACCTCTTTGTAAAAAGCACCTACTTCCTGAATGAAGTTGCGTGGCCCATACCCTACTAGCGGGTCCACTTGTAGCTCCACCCCCATCGCTCGTAGAAGATTTGCTACATCACGCTGCTTCGCTGGCTTTACACAGCTTAACAATTGGAGCTGATTGACCAGAAGAGTACTCCATCTCTTTCCTCTCTTCAATATGGTGTACTCATCTCCAGGTGCACTATAATACTTGGCGACAGTGACTGGGGCTGGAGCTGGTCTCATGTAGATGCGTTTGGCCTCTGTAATTTTGAATGGCAGGCGTACTTCATTAGGTTGCCCAGACGTTTCCTACTAAGTACAAGGATGGATCTGAATCTTCCGGAGCACACCTCCACATTTTCCCCTTGCTGTGTCGTTATCTGTAAATTAAAAGTGAAACATTGTTAATGGACATTTCCAGCTACCTGTATTATAAATCACAAAAACCGTACATGAAAAGTTTATTTTTGTTGGTTTCATTTAATCTAAATAAACAAGTTTGTAATACTAAGCATAGGCCCCCCCCCCCTCCCACCAACTGTCCTTGCCTATACTGCTCGTGCATGTTATCTACATACAGAATTGCATTGCGCGAGTGCACATTTTTTGCACAGTGTGACATGCAGTGTATGTTGATTGCGCGAGGGGAATTCGTGAATTCACTTTGACCCAGTTGTTTATGGTTCAACCGACGCTACCCGGTATAAAATAATAACAACATTACGACCTACATGTAGTTTGACATGTGTAACATAGATAGCATATTAAAAATTACAAAACATGTAAGCCCCTCCCCCCCCCCCCCCCCCCCTCCCCAGTAGCAAGAAAAACCCCAGCGACTAAACAACTCAATTAAATTTAACAGAACATTATTGCAATGTGATAATTGGTATCAATTCTGGCAAATGATTTTTTTTTTTAATGACTCCATTAAAACTTACTTGAAATGTTGGGGCATAGTTCCGCTCTCTCCTTGGTTGTGGACCATTTCCTCGATGGCGCATGACTGGATTGAGTTGTAAGTGGCACATGATGAATGAATCTTGCTGCGGTTGTTCGAGTCTCTGTAGCAGTACTGGAAAGTATCTGTGATGTCTCCTTCTGTCAGCAAAGACGCCTTACAAAAGTCGTGAGGCATGTGCTGGCATCCAATGGCTGGTTGCTTCCCTCTTAATAAAACGAAAGTCATCATGGTAAACATCAAGTATTCCACGAAAACAAATTCCTCAAATTTAACAAAACACCAATTATGACTGCACTCAAATACAAAATGTTTGTTACAGACTTACAGCAGATATTTTCTTAATAGATGGAAAATTATCATTACACTTATGCTATGGCATGATGTAACAAAGGCTTGTGAAATATCCATAAACTACTGCACAAGGTCCAGGGCAGATAGTGACCAAAGCCAGTGACCAGTGACTGAAGCCGGTGAAGGCGAAGCCGTGGCGCGGCAGTAAACACGTAATTTACCCTCACGGCCTCAGTTTGATTACAAAATTGTATCTAGTAATCCGTTTTGGTTAAGCCTTGACCTCATACTACATGCAAACAGAATTTCAATAGTCTTAGTTAGACTATTACCTATTAGTATTACAATTCATTCAATGCAATATAATGCAAATGCATCTGCACTTAATTACACACTAACACAAAAATGAGTAAGTGAGACTGAACTTACCAGGAGCGGTGTTATGATCTTCCTTGTTCTGGTTTTTGGCCCATTATTTTTCATTACGCTTCCTTTTTCTTGGATTGTTGGTTCTCTCAACTAGCATCCCTCCCTCATCCATGCTGCTACGTGAGCTAAAGACTATCAAAACACTGTAAATACTGCAGAAATAGGATCGATGTCGATGCAAGCAGCAAGCTAAAATCTGTTGTCAATCCGGGTCACTGGAACAATACTGCGCTCTGATTGATCAAAACACACAAGGTGGATATAGCGCCTTTTGGAATTAAACACTTTTGGATTTAGCGCCTTTTGGAACTAAACAAATTTTTTTTGTCAATTTTTTTCATATTTCTGAAAATTATTTTGAGAAAAGGAATGGTGATTTAAATGCGCATGTGCAACCGGTATGTACTCATACTAATAACTCCATTTTGGTAAAAATGGATTTAGCGCCTTTTGGAATTAAGCTCTTCATATTCTGATTTAGCAGTCATAAATGTGTCACTCATAAAAAAATATTATGAATATAGCAATATGTAATAAATACAAGTACATGTGGTTCAAGTCAACTCTTTTTGTAAATATGCCTCAAACTATCTTCTGAAGGAAATATAATTAAAAACAGTGAAAAGTTACAACCTGTTGGGCTGTGTTAAATCCATGGACAAGATTATATAAATATTTTGAACAGTTTTTAAAAATTACTACAACTGTACTTTCTTAATCTACATATAGTTACAACTGAGTTACTAAAGAAGAACAAATGGGTAAGTGGAATGACGAAAGCCATCTGGAACAGATAAGTTACAGTTATACTGTCATTGAACATACAACCTGTATAAAGCACATTTAAAGTTAGAATATAAAATACGAATACGAATATGTGGATCCCGAGGAATTTATCATACATATTAAAAACTTCATAAACACATGGAGTTTTATGGTTAACAATGTAGACATCGATGCATGCTAATACATATATACAGTGCACAGTTTAGTTCCTGCATAAAGAGGTAAATAAGAATGAGAATGAGAATGATCCTGACTGAAGAAGTCAACAGGCCAACATCACATTCATGCCGTAAGGCAATATGCACATTCCCAATAATTTCATTACACTGAGTCGCCACCATATTCGTAATCTCGAAAGATCAGCTTTGCTTCGTATCATCTGTTTAGTTGTATTACCATTTCGCTTGGATGACAGTACAAATACTTTGCCATCAAAAGACCAAGCAGCTTGTACTTTCTCACAGGACTTTGCTTCATGTAGCAGGTCAAAATTCCTAGGAGTAAGGTCCTCATAGATAGCAATCCCTGTTCCTTTCAGCGAAGTTCGATGTTTGAGGAGCATCTGCCTTATGCGATACGAGGACAATTTAGCAATGATGCCACGACTTCTTGTTTTGTCCTGGGGAAGCCTACCTACACGATGAAATCTGTCTATCTGCTCAAGACGCAGGTCCACATTCATTTTCTTTGCTACCGAGATAATAATATCATCTGTATTTTCATTCTTCTCTTCTTTAACTCCAAAAATACGACCATATGGGAAATATACTGGGTGTGTCTTTGTCGATTTACATTAGGCATTCGAACTGTCAATCACCAAATTCTCATTAACAAACTTTCTGATATTGGATCCCAAGGAACCTTATTAAAATGGTTTCAGAAAATATCTAATGAAAAGACGTATAAGAACTTCCGTAGGGTCAATTTTCTTGATTACGGAGTACCTCAGGGCTCAGTACTTGGGCCACTACTATTTCAAGTTTTATTAACGATCTGCCAAGGGCTTTCACGAAATGCAATGTTATATAATTCTTTGATTCTGTGATATATTGTGTGATTTTTGTGTGTGGTTATTTTGGGAATAAAACGAACAAACAAACCGTGTGGGAAGAGAAGTGACAATAATCTTTGAACCAAAGCAAGTGTGCATTTCTTCACCTGGGTAGAAGCAACAGAAAGGACAGTTACTGCATGAAAGGAGGAGAAATCGAGAAATCCGATCTTGAAATAGACCTAGGGATACAAGTAAATGTTGAACTTAAGTGCCATTAACATATATCTATGACAGTAAACAACGCGTACCAACTCCTTTGAATAATTATAGGTACCTTCACCAGGCTGGACACTAAGACTCTACCCCCTCCTATTCAAGACAATAGCAAGACCACACTTGGAATATGGTAATATCCTATGGTGCTCACGCTGGAAGGAAGTTGGTTACAAGGTTAAAAGGGTACAGAGGAGAGCGACAAAGATGATGCCAGAGACAAGAGAACATCCCTGCACAGACAGACTAAAGAGTTTTGATTTACACTCCCTTTACTATAGGAAAAGGAGAGGAAAAGCATTTGCAGTTTCCAAAATACTGAAGGGCTTAGTAAGGGCGGATCCAAGTCACTCCTTCACCATATCACCCAATACTCGAACTTGAGGTTTTTCAGCCACATAGTGCTTTTCGACTGGAATAGTCTCTCTCAAGAAATAATAGACTCAAAATCCTTCGATATCTTCAAAATCAGACTGGATAAGCACTGGTGGTCTGAGCGATTGAAGCTAATCTAATTTAATTAATTTAAGTAATAAATGTATTTTAGTTATGGAATGTTTCCTTTTCTTCTGAAAATTGAAGACAATTTGGAACGCCATATAACATAGTTCTTCTTCACATTTAATCTCCGAAACTTAATTTATTTCTTTTGTACAGGTGATCCAGGTTTGCGGCTCTCATATGGACCTATTTAGTATTCAGGCTGGGTAGAGGTCAAGCTGGCAAGTGGCAGTTGGAGTAAATTTTATCCTTATTATTATGTTAATAGTCATCGTTATTGGGATTTGTCTGGGATCTCGAACATCTGTCGTCAGTTTAGATTCGGGGAGCTCAACTGGTGAGACAGTTTTGAGTATATCGTCGCCGTTTTCACGAACCGGCACAGCCCAACGCGCAACGAAATAAGTACATTCTGAGAAAAACGCGTTTTACGTTTAGCCCGTTTTGAATTCGCCAGAAACATGCCTTATGTCAAATTTTATATCACAAAATACATATCAATGAAAGGAAAATATTCTGTATTTTCTATACATTCCATTTGTTAAGCATAATGACAATTACTATTAATATTACAAAGCTTTGGACTCTCGTGCCGGTTCGTGAAAATATTATTTTGCTGTTTACGTAGCAAAAATATTTTCACGAACCGGCACAAGCCACTGTGTCGTTTTTCCTATGTAACTTTACGCGCAAGACAAAAGCGCTCGCGCTGTCTTAGCGCGTATTTTATTTTCACGAACCGGCACAACCGCCTGTGTCGCGTCGTCTAGGTCTTGTAAGCGCAAACATATTTTCACGAACCGGCACAGCCCATTGACATATAACGGCGCGTGCCGGTTCGTGAAAATATGAATCGTGCTTTTTGGCTCGTGTGTCGTTTTTGTCATTTGTGTAACCATGGATATCTCAAAAACTAAAGCGTTTTGGATGCTGAAATTTGGTGAGATAAAAGATTGTTGATAACTTATGCTAAAAATGCAAACAAAAAAAAAACTACATTTTGAAGGGATTTCGGTGGCTTGTGCCGGTTCGTGAAAACGGCGACGATATCAGCACGTACAATATGACAAAGGTGACGAGATGTCCTTACGGAGTTGCACACCACGAGAGCTGCATATTTTTATTATATAAATATGTATTTTTTTGATTTTTTTTGTTGGGGGGGGGGGGGGGGTTAATTATCATATTCAGTATTATATATACAGTGCCGCCAACCAGTACGACTTTTATAAGTAAATATGATAGTACGATTTTTTTTTTGTGTATGGAAAATTGCCCATTCTCTCCTGTAAAATATCCTACAAGCATCTCACATCGGCAATTTTGGGATGTCCATTGGTTCATTGAAGACGCCAGTCATGACGAAATCATGCAAATTCAACCAATGATCCATAACAAATGTTCTTTCTGCATATACATGTAGGAACTTATGCAAAAAGGCAGCCCCCCCCCCCCCCCCAAAAAAAAAAACAAACAAACAAACAAACAAACAAAAAAAAAAAAAAAAAAAAAAAAAAAAAAAAAAAAAAAAAAAACGTAAAAACGCTGGTTCGTGGTGAGAAAGTACTTATCGATTCAAAAAAGAATAGGTTTTTTTTTGTTCAGTTGAGGTTGGCAGCTCTTGATCCGCGTATCAGTCCGTGTTTTTTTCCAGTAAAATACTAAAAATACAACTTTTGAGATTAAAGAATATAGTTTTTTACTTCCAGAGGTTGAATGGTCTGCCTGTATGAGGCGGCTGCTTGGTTATTTTAACATGATATATGGACGTCAATAGGCCAATTTACACATATCAATCACCATTTGGAAAGTCATCGATTTTTTGACAGCCATTAATACTACTGGAAAGATCCCCTTGTTTGCTATTGTCTTGAAAGTGATTATTAGCGCCATATACTATAAAACCGTCGACATATACTAGGGTAGTACGTCTCACGTAAGATCGAACCATCTCAAATATAACGTTAGTTGGCGCCATCGTCTGTACAGCCCGCGCCGTATCAAATAACGGCACCGATCCTTGGCCAAATGCACCTAAAATATTACTTTGGTAGATAGATTTATCCCCATTGTAAGTTGCTTCTACACTGCAATATTAGATCGTCGATATTGTTCACATCGATAATTTTTTTTAACGCCTGCCGAAATTTCACTTATTTTCGGTAGTGTAAACGCCCTCTCTTTAGATTCGGGACGATTCCAGCTTTTTCTCTAGAGACTGTACCATATTTCGACTTGGAAATGAAGGAAGTATAAATAAATAATGTTTATGTAATATTCGCCTTGCTATGATCCATTACCAGATGACATTGGCGCTTTTGTAGATGACTCCGTCCCGGAAGCTAGAAAGCAAACTCACATTAATTTGGTGCTGATTACTATAATCGGTGCATACATAGGTTAAGATGAAAACCATTTGCGTCGACTTGTAGTAGCGGCTCCGACTCCTACTCGAATGAAGTGAGCTCAACTGGTGGGATATTTTTGAATATAGCAGCACGTACAGTATGACGAAGGTAACGAGATGTCCTTACGGAGTTGTTAAAACCACAGAGCTGCATATTTTATCCTAAGGAAATTCATATTTTGGGGTTTATTATTATCTTAAACAGTATGATCAAAATGACAAACAAACAATTTAAGATCCATTGCGGGGGTTCCTGAGTGTATCAGTAACCCATATATGTAAGAATGCTGTTTAGTTGTTTCATAATGCTATATGGACGCCAATGTCCTGATGATGATTATCATCGGCGGAATCCAATATAAAACCGGCGACATAACATAGGCACAGTCTCACTTATAATAGAATCAAGCTAGGAATCTTGGTGTAATATTTGATTCTGCCATGTCACTTGAAACCCATGTTTCAAATTGTGTTAAACTGGCCAATTGTAATCTACGTAATATCCGTGCAATTAGGCAATATCTCTCACCTCAATCCACCCAACAGTTAATACATGCTTTTGTTACTTCGCACCTTGATAATTGCAATTCATTACTCTTTCGACTACCCGCCAACCAAATTAACCGATTGCAAAAAGTTCAGAATGCTGCTGCTTGCCTTGTAACTAACACCAGAAGATCATCACATATCACTCCTATCTTGAAATCTCTGCACTGGCTCCCTGTTCAACAGCGTGTGATCTATAAAATTATACTATTACTCTTAACCTATCGTGCACTAAATGATCTAGCTCCGTAATATATGTCATCCCTTCTATCACCCCACTCTGCAGGTCGTTCTGGTTTACGTTCATCACATAATATTAGACTTAAAGAAATACGTACCAAAATATTTTTTTTTTTTTTGTTTTTTTGTTTTTGTTTGTTTTGTTTTGTTTTTGTTTGTTTGTTTTTTTTTTTTTGGGGGGGGGGGGGTAGAGCATTTGCATCAGCAGCTCCTTCTTTGTGGAATAAGTTACCTTTCTCTATTCAGACGGCCAACACTCTATCTACTTTCAAAACTGGGCTTAAAACTCACCTGATGCTCAATGCATATTGTTAAATTTCAATGTTCTTTTTTTATACAATGCATGCAAAACAAACAATCACACTGTGCCACATTGTATGTACCTTGGCACAGTGGCGTAATGAGCAAAAACGTTTGGGGGGGGGGGCTGACAAAAAAAATCCGAATCACCCCCACTCTAACATGCAGGCCCCGCTGAACGTTTCTCAAAGTTGGGTCTAGGGGCAAAGGTCTAGGGGCCCCCGAAGCTCAAGGGGTATGGGCATCAGTGACGGATCCAGGAATTCCTTACCGGGTGGGGGGGGGGGGGCACAAAATGGCATGGGGTGAAATATACATGTATGTAAAACGATGAAGCGACAGAAAGAGGCATTAACGGCGAGGGAGCGGAGCGACCAAGCAGGGGGTGGGTCTGGGAGGAGGTTCTGGCCCCCTCCCAGAATAAGAAACATTTGCAATTTTAGAACCAAATTAGACGCAATTTCAGGCACTTCCTGGAGTAATATGACGTAAAATTGCTTTCTCCTACCCCTTCCAAGAGTAGGGATCTTTTGCAATTTGAGAACCACATTTGGCGCATTAATGTCCACCGGCACTTCGTGGAAAAAAAGAGGCCTTCTGATTGGTTAGAAGTTAGAGAAAAGTGAGACGTTGTTTAAATTATGCTTTGATGCCGCACAATGCACAAAGATGGTGGTCCGGTACTTCACCAGTAGTACTGGCAAAAATTATCTCGAGTGTATAAACTGTGTCGTTATCAGGGGCGTCGCTAGATCTTTTTCAGTGGGGGAGGCGGGGAGGGTGTAGAGGCAGCCGATTACCGACAAAACGAGTCACCAATATTATTACCGACAAATATAAAAATGCCAATTTCCAAATATCTACAAATTAACCCTATAAACCCTGGGCCAGGAACTAAGTTATTTTTCAGTTTTTCCACTCCCGCGCAAAGCGCGGAAGCTTTGACACTTCATTAAATTATTAGAGAAAGAAGACGATCCGTTGTACTGTTCTCGACTCTTAAAGCTTGTTTCGCCCCTTCGGCGCAAAGCGCGGAAGCAATGAAGTTATATTTATTTATTAGAGAAAGAAGACAATTTATTGTACCTGTCCCGACTCTTAATCCTTGTCTGAATTCAGTTTCTTCCCCCTCCAGCGCTTAGCGCGGAAGCTTTGACGTTTCAATACATTATTACTCTAAATCCTTGTCTGAATTCATTTTCGCTCATCCCGTGTGAAGCGCTGAAGCTTTCACGTTTCATTAAATTATTAGAGAAAGAAGACGATTCGCTGTATCGTGTTCTTGTCTGAATTCAGTTTCCCCCGTCCCGCGCGAAGCGCGGAAGCCTTGACACTTCATTAAACTATTAGAGATAGAAGACAATCCGTTGTACCCTTCTCGATTCTTAATTCTTGTTTCGCCCCACCCGCGCGAAGCGCGGAAGCTATGGCGATTTATTTAATTATTAGAGAAATTAGACGATTCATTGTACCAGTCTCGACTCTTAATCCTTGTTTGAATTCAGTCCCCCACCCCCGCCCGCGCGAAATGTGGAAGCTTTGACGTTTTCAATAAATTATTACTTTTACCCCTTGTCTGAATTCACTTTCGCCCACCCTGCGCGAAGCGCGGAAGCTTTCACGTTTCATTAAATTTATAGAAAAAAGAAGACGATTCATTATACCGTTGAACCGTTCTCGACTCTTAATCCTTGTCTGAATTCCTCCACCCCCCCCCCCCCCCTTTCGCGCAAAGCGCGGAAGCTTTGACGTTGCATTAAATTATTGGAGAAAGAAGACGAATCGTTTTATTGTGTCTTTGTCTGAATTCAGTTCTCCCCTCCCACGCGAAGCGCGAAAGCTTTGTCGTTTCATTTAATTATTACTCTTAATCCTTGTCTGAAATCATTTTCGCGTTTCATTAATTATTAGAGAAAGATTAAGGCGATTCGTTGTACCGTTCTCGACTCTAAATCCTAGTCTGAAATTAGTTTCCCCCCACCGGGGGAACGCTCGTTCGCAAATCTGTGCATGCTCAGCCCGAGTGGTGGGTAGCATGTTATCTCCCAGTACGCAGTGCTTTGCACAGTAGCTTCTGGAAAGGAATTAGTGTTATTGTTAATGGCCATTATAAGGCCCTTAGTGACTATAACAAAACATATGCTCTTCCTGGCTATTCAGTTGGGAATGGGTCAGTTTGCAAGAAATAATGGAGAAACTAGCATTTTGTTGAAAATCATGTGATATCACGAACATTTATACATTACTTGTGAAAATAAGTCATGGTTGAATTTTATTTGGGGGTGGGGGCGGGGGGGGGGGGGGGCTGGCGCCCCCCAAGCCCCCCCCCCCCCCCACACCGGTACGCCAGTGCCTTGGCACTATGAACTTGTATGATCTAATGCAAGTTAACATTTAATTTTTCTTTAATCTTAAGTATGTTGAATATTAATTTAAATTATTTGTATGCGCCTTGAGCATCTCTAGAGATGGATATGTTGCGCTTTATAAATATTGTTATTATTTATCATTATTATCAACTCCCAAAACGTTGGTTGTCTGCATTGCCTGTACAGCCGGCGTCATCTTACATAACGGCCTTTGATACATGAATTTCATTGTTGTAGCCTTTTTTGCCGCCGACCCCAAAAATTATATATAATATTTTTCAAAAATGGAGGCCATAGAAATTACATGTATTGAAGTACTATTCGCTTCGCCGTATCATTTTTATGATATGAACAAAAAACAGTCCGGTAGCAGATGAAATTGGCGCCTTGATTGATTAATTTTTTATTTCATTTCATATAAAAATTGTTTTTGTAGGTTCCCAAGACTAAATATAATATGAACATTATTTTCATACGCCATTTTAAAGTGTCTTAATAATCACAGTAAAATAAAATAACATATTTTCATGAACCATTTTAAAGTAGATAGGCCTAACCCTGTTCCCGGAGGCTGGAAAAAAACTCATATTTGTGTTGATCTTCATAATTGGCGCTGATTTAAGTTTTAGTGCAAAATTAACCAATGCAGTGTGGAAGCGGCTTTTGTTTTTGTTTTGTTAAGGAATGTTGCAGGCGTCGACTTGTTTGTACAGAATTATCCCGGACTCTAAAAAAGTGACTTCAATTTATTGAGTAAAGGAAAGGATAAAATAATTCCCCCGAATGGTTTAACATGTGTAGTATGATGTATTGAGTACCAAAAGCAAAAAGTTTGCAGCTTAGACACGAATCTGATCAGTATTCAGGATAGGTAGAGGTCAGGCTGGCAAGTGGGAGTTGGAGTAAACTGTATCTTAATAATCCTTATGGTTATTGGGATTTGTCTGCCTCTCAGTATATCTCGAACATCTGTCGTCAGCTTGGATTCGGGGAGCTCAACTGGTGGGATAGTTTCGAATATAGCAGCACGTACAGTATAAAAAAGGTGACGAGATGTCCTTACGGACTTGCGCACCATAGAAGCTGTATACTTTATCCTAAGGAAAATCATATTTCGTGTTTATTTTCATTATATTCAGTATGATCAAAACGACACACGAGCAACCTCTATATTTAAGGCGGCTGCTTGGTTTCTTCATAATGCTATATGGACGTCATTGCCTGAAAATAGTTATCAGTGCCATCTTATATCAAACTTCCGACATATAATAAGCACCGTATTTAATAGAATCGAACCATTTCCCATAACGTTGGTTGGTGACATCCGATGTACAATCCCTCGCTACCTCAAAATCCATCGTCAATCCTTTGCTGGATGCCATGAAGTTCCTTTGGTATATTTAATATCATCATCATACTTATCCTCTTTGCTCTAGACAACGATTACACCTCATCCATTTCAATTCGGAAATGGGGGCAATTGAAACAAATAATGTTTAAGTCCTATCCGCCTTGTTTTTATCATGTTAGTGGTATAGGCAACGATCCATTTAGCAGATGACATTGGAGGCTGGAAACCAATGGAGGCTGGAATCAGTGTGGAAGTACCTAATGGTAGATAAATTCCATAGGCGTTGAGTTGTCTTTATGGTATTTGACAAAATGACAAAAGCCATTTATAGTTAGGTTGAATCAGTGATGCATTATTATTGAATATGAATCTGCACTGAAGTAAATAGAGTCCCGTGCATCAAACTCAGTACGTATATATGACAGGTGAAATAAATGAGACAACCCTAATGTAAACCCTCCAAGTATGTCCAGTATTAGTATACCGACTGGGAAAAAAGGAACCAGGAAAACTCGCAGATAGATAACTAATTAATAGCGACGATAAATACAACTTCATCGAATTGAATGAATGTTACCCCGGGAGGTTTATGCAGTTATCATCATATTTTTAAAATAATTTGTTATTTATCATGATATTATTATTAATATTAACATTTTCATTATTTGTTATAATCATTTTCTACCTAGGTGAGGGGGGGGGGGCTCCAAACCAACTTACTTAGTCTTTCAAAACATGAATACCCTTCTATTAATTGATATTCCAGCCTAAGATTTTTCAGAAAAGCTCAAAATTAAGCAAAAAATGGTAATAACCATCCATTTTCACAGCTCTCACGCATGCTAAGCCTCACTCCTCGAAAAAGATAAATGTGGTAACGTGCTTTGATGACGCTACAACTAAGGACATTACAATATAATTGTAATTCTAATTAGGAATGACGAAGTGGCCAGAAATTTTCTGGGATTATCAAGTGCATATTTTTTTTCTCGATAAATGTTTCGTTTTTTCCCCCAAAATTAATACCATATAGTTTGTCTTTTTTAAAGACAGTTTAAGACCTAAATCACCCTTCTTTTCACCGAAAAGTCGCGAGCAGACGGTTTTGCTAAGACTCATACAATGGCCCTTTCATTATTTATCGTGCGCGTTCTTGTCAGCCTAGAGTCAGGGAGGCAGGGGGTGGGCGCTAGCCCCCAACCAAAAAAAAAAAAAGCCCCCTCCAAAAAAAGAAGAAAAAGAAAAGCAGTAACGGAGTATAGCTGGTTTGTATTTTTAACCTAAAATAAAAATAAAAATAATAAAACCTGAATTGAATCACATATAAATCATATTTCATTTAAAGCAAAGTGAAGGAACGGGAATTAAATTTCTAAACATTCCGCATGGCACCTATATTTATCAATGGAGGTTTTTTATGATAGCGATACGCACATATCGTGGAAATATTGTGAGAGGATAGGAAAGCGCGTGTGTTTGTTATTATAGGGGTGAGAAGACAAGAGCCCCTGAACGCTGGCGTGCTGATTGGGGGGGGGGGGTGGGTTGTTGCTAATTCGATAAAAGCGATTTACAATACGTTGCAAAAATTACATGATTACCCCGTATTTTTTTTTTTTTTTTTTTTTTAAGTCATACTCCTTTATGCGTTTGTTGGAAAATTAGGGCTCGGGGGATCGAGCTTCCGTAACTTTTTTGGAAAAATTATTTTAAAGTGAAAAGGAAAGAGAGGAAGAGAAAAAAAAACACGTGACCTGCCAACGTCCCAAATGAGGTATCAAAATATGCTCATCTGACCGTAATCAAATGCCTAAAACTCCTGAGCTTCCGGGGGCTCTGCAGCCTGGACACAATCAAGGGCCCTATGGCGGGCACCTGGATGCTCATCCGACCGTAATCAAATACCTAACACCCCTGAGCTTCCGGGAGCTCTACACCCTGGACCCCACCAAAGGCCCTAAGGCGGGCCCCTGGATGCCAATCTGACCGTAATTGAATATCTAAAACCTCTGAGTTTCTGAGTGAATATTTTGACCAAATCTAGGGGAAAACCCTATAATTTGCGGCCATTTTGGATTTATGTAAATTAGACACAATTAGTCCACTACACGGATAATGTAAGGTACATGATGTACCCCTACATTGCCCTACCAACAGCTCTTGTGTTTGTACAGATACTCATAAGGGCCAGTTTTTCTGAATACTTCTTGTTTTATTTTGTTCAATATAAAATGACATGATATTTGTCTAGTGCATAATGAATATCATCATCTGCTAAGGTAATAAATTGAGCATAAATTACATGTTCGATTGTGTGGGTGTGCGTGTGCGGGGTATTTGTTTTAGGTGTGTGATGGTATTTAATTTGATACAAAATTTACAACAAATCACTTTTCCTACTCCTTCAGTGCCACAACATCCTATATAAGTTGAAAAATATGACAAAATCTATGTAAAAATACTCGAAATAGCGGTCATATTGGATTTATGCAAATTAGGGACACTTCCACTACTTGGATTTTTTAAAACTTTTAGTATGTCATTTTGGGGACCTTACTAAAAAAATATGTTATTGCAATTTTTTTGACCTCAAATCACAATATTTCTAGCCTAAAATGTTATCTGTATACTTCGTATGTACTGAGCGTCGCGTACCTGTAATGTTTTCCACGCAGTGTCGTCATATGCTAGTGTGTTATACAGCTCCAAACTGGGTTTTCTCTTGAGCGGTCTAAGTAAATTATAAAGCTAGATTCCAGAATTATTGATGATTTCTAAGAGATATCATTGTCATTTTCGGAATATCCGTCAAGAACTCTTCTACATATTTTCCCGTTCAATTTTAAACCCGTTTTTATTGGAGGGGCCCTGTAAGGTAAATGCATAGATGAGATATGAAAGATATGAAACATGAAAGATAACCTCATTGATGTGAATGGATGTGCAAGCGCTTGTTTAAAAATACACAAGTGTAGTGCATTTTAGCAAAGAAAATGCAGGATTAGCCGAAACTTACTTTGGGAACCATGTTGCCAAAGCAAATTCAATCCATGGATTGACCCTTCGAGCAGAGCTGAGAATACAGCTGCTGCAGAGGTTATTTTCTAAACTTTAAAGATACTATGTCCCTCATGAAGCTAACATCAAATTCAGTAGAACTTTGCAGGAATTATGAATATGTCATGTCTGTCCTATCTGTGAAATTTAAACGTTAGCAGTGTCCTAATATTCAAATTATGCAGGGAAACCCGTTTACTTGCTAGACTTCACGGTCAGACACTATTGAGTGACAGACTGGCTTTTTCGTATTTAGTAATAACATACATAAATTGAGCTGTAAAGGGTACATGAGCATTTGTCTACATCAATAACCCACTTCTTGCGATGGCCAAAATTGAACTGATTCAATATTTGCGCAGCATAAAACGTATGACCATTTGATACAATGGTGTGAAAATCAGACTTTTAGTCTTACTGGCTCTATAGCTTTAAATATTTAAATATTTTCTTCATTTCTACGAGGTTCATGAATAGTGTTATGAAATGTTAAAATATAAAATACATTAGCATTAAATTTCTTAATCAGTCTTGGTTGTACATATATGAATAATTTTGAATTAAAACTTAACACAAATGCTTATAAAATAGGTGTCTGATAAGTAACCATTTGTAAACTTTAGTTATGGTACATAATGAAAATTGAAAACGATTCGTAACGCCGTTATATAACATGACATTTCTCATTTAACTCTTTATGCGCCACTTAAAAAACCCCCCTGTGCCACATTCTTTTAGGGTCACACATTTCGAGGGAATCTTTATTGACTCTGCTGAATCAAGAGGCTATAACTCTTCACTGGATGATCATGATGAAAATATTGTGCAGCAAAGTTGTAGACCGGAAAACGTGCTTTTCGATGAACCGTCATTTGTTATATTTTGAATTATCATTTTTATAATAATCATAATTATATAATGTTTAATTTTTCTTATTTACGGCAGTTTTTTATCCCTCTAGAATTTCTTATTTAGCAATGATAAGACATCTTCAAATCGAATCTATTAGAAAGGTGGACTTCTTACCTTTCTTTACATACCTTGCTCAAGTATTCTAACAATTCAGAAGGTTAGTATTTAGGTTGTTGAAGAAAAGAAGTTCAATAGGGAGAGACTTGAAAGTACCCCGCTCAGCCACCCTTGACAATGGGCTAATCTGCCCATTGAAATCCCTATTACCCCAGGTTATTGTCAATGTCCGGTTTAGCGGGGCATGAAAAGGGACGTCGTGGGGATGTTTTTCTTTGTTGTGCCATGATAAGTCAATAAGAAATAAGAGAATGTTATTGATTTTGCCCACTGGTATGAGCATGTAAAAATGGTATAGGCATAATATATTATATGTGATATACATGACATAATCAGCATCTTATTGAAATGTCTCATTATGAATGTTCACCGCATCTGTTCTCTCACCTTCTTTACCCCTCAATAAAATTGATTTCAAGTACATTTATCACAGCCATAGATATACAAAGAAAGAATGAATCAATCTTAAAATATAAACTATATTGCATTGTTTTCCATTTACTTTATTGTGAGAGAGCTTATTATCAGAAATGATTGACGAGTGGAGTATGCAATGAATAAAATATGGAGAACGGACGTGAGAGACATTATGAGAGAGAAATAGTGATATGAAATGAAAGGACTTTACTGTGAATAAAGATTATAAGAGAAAGAGATAAAGATGACGGCAAGACAGGATACATATTGATACGAAAATAACAATAATAATGAGATAGAGATGACGGAAAGAAAGAGAGTAAACACTGATAGCATAAGAATGAATAAAGATAATAAGAGAAAGATATAGAGATGACGGCAAGACATAGGGTACATATAGATAGGAAAATGATAATAATAATAAGATAGAGATGACGGAAAGAAAGAGAGTAAACACTGATAGCATAAGAATGAATAAAGATAATAAGAGAAAGATATAGAGATGACGGCAAGACATAGGGTACATATAGATAGGAAAATGATAATAATAAAAAGATAGAGATGACGGAAAGAAAGAGAGTAAACACTGATAGCACAAGAATGAATAAAGATAATAAGAGAAATATATAGAGATGACGGCAAGACATAGGATACATATTGATAGGAAAATAATAATAATAATAGGATAGAGATGACGGCAAGAAAGAGAGTAAACACTGATAGCATAAGAATGAATAAAGATAATAAGAGAAAGATATACAGATGACGGCAAGACATAGGGTACATATAGATAGGAAAATGATAATAATAATAAGATAGAGATGACGGCAAGAAAGAGAGTAAACACTGATAGCATAAGAATGAATAAAGATAATAAGAGAAAGATATAGAGATGACGGCAAGACATAGGGTACATAATTATAGATAGGAAAATGATAATAATAATAAGATAGAGATGACGGAAAGAAAGAGAGTAAACACTGATAGCATAAGAATGAATAAAGATAATAAGAGAAAGATATAGAGATGACGGCAAGACATAGGGTACATATAGATAGGAAAATGATAATAATAATGAGATAGAGATGACGGCAAGAAAGAGAGTATTACACTCATAGCATAATAATGAATAAAGATAATAAGAAAAAGATATACAGATGACGGCAAGACATAGGGTACATATAGATAGGAAAATGATAATAATAATAAGATAGAGATGACGGAAAGAAAGAGAGTAAACACTGATAGCATAAGAATGAATAAAGATAATAAAAGAAAGATATAAAGATGACGGCAAGACAGGATACATCTTTCTTTCATTAGTTTTATTCATTCTTATTCTATCACTGTCTACTCTCTTTCTTGCTGTCATCTCTAGCTCTTTCATTAATTTTTATTCATTCTTATTCTATCAGTCTACTCTCTTTCTTGCTGTCATCTCTATCTCTTTCTTTCATTATTTTTATTCATTCTTATTCTATCACTGTCTACTCTCTTTCTTGCTGTCATCTCTATCTCCTTCTTTCATTTTTTTTATTCATTCTTATTCTATCAGTCTACTCTCTTTCTTGCTGTCATCTCTAGCTCTTTCATTAATTTTTATTCATTCTTATTCTATCAGTCTACTCTCAGGGAACACTTTTATCACTAGAGTCTTCGTCACTGCTCGATTCGTCGGAATCAGAGTCCATGCTCCATGCTTCCATAGTAACAAGATCTCGAGCCTCCTCTACACTAAACACACGTTGACGTTTTCCAGCAGGTGCCATCGTAACATCAGTAAAAAAAATCCAAAGAAAACCGCTAAATACACGGTAATTTCGAATGTAACACTATGAAGAAAAACAGTTTACCGGAAAGTGTGCGATGTATACAATGTAAACAATAGTAAACGCAACGCGTGGCTACACACTGCGAGCGGTATTATGAATGTCTAATTGACTCGTATACATCTGTGCAAAAATGCGAAGTTGGCACGCCTACGTCCGTGCAAATCGGCGAACAAAGCAAACAAAGAGTTAATCTCCGCAACTTTCGTTTATTTTACTTATACAGGTGATTCGGGTTTACGGCTTTCTTAATACGGACCTGATCAGTATTCAGGGTGGGTAGAGGTCAAGCTGGCAAGTAGCAGTTGGAGTAAATTGTATGGTAATTATGGGTCTGGGTATGAGTATATGTCGAACATCTGTCGTCAGCTTGGATTTGGGTAGCTCAACTAGTGGGATAGTTTTGAACATAGCAGCACGTACAGTATGACAAAGGTGACGAGATGTATGGAGTTGTGCACCACCAGAGCTGCATATTTTATCCTAAGGAAAATTAAATTTAAGGTAGGGGAGGAGATGTTTTTTTTTTATCATATTCAGTATGCTAACGATGACAACATTTTTTTCTAGATCCATTGTGGAGGTGCCCGAGCATGTGTGCATCCGTGTTTAAAATTAAAACAGCCCAAAAGCAAATGCAATAAATTATCAATAATTCATTGCATGGTGCCCTGATCCCCAACAGGAACAAAAAAAATCGTCTGTGTGGCCATGCCTTGAACCATAGTGCATTGCCCTACAGGGGAATATTTCCTGTTGGGAACCGGAGGAAAATGCAATTAATTATTGATGATTTATTGCATTTTTCGTATTTTGTTGGTATTTATGGGGGCGGTACCCAAGCCCCCGATGTGTGCAGTCATGATTGAATGGCAAAACAACAACATCGTTACTGTGAGGCCCCAAGATCAAAACCGTGTCGATGTGATATACAGTGCGTCCCCCAAAAAAAGAAATCGAGAACTATCGATGTTTTATTATAACTTAGTCACATTTATAATTAATAAATGACACATTTTTGGAAAGCTTAGATCCTCCTCATTCATTTGATATAACTCATATGATGCATATTTCATGCTTGCGTGATTAAAGTGAGTATGAAGAGAGGGAACCAAAAAGTCATTTGGCGGGCGGTATCTGAATGTCAAAGAGACGATCCCATTTCTAAGAAGTTGAGTTTCTGCCCTTTCATATGACACCAATGAGCAAGGAATGGCAAAGTTATGTTTGTTTAAAGTAGTGCTTGCATTTCCATAATTTTATCAAACGAATTCATTTTCACTGGCTCCCTGCGGTAGCAACAAGCAGAATTGACAAAAGACTTAACTCCGTTTCGTTGACAATCAGCCATGCACGAAACGGAGTTAAGTCTTTTGTTTATTCTGTTTGTTGCTACAGCAGACAAAAGTACTTATCGATCTAAAATATTATTTTTTTTTTTGGGGGGGGGAAAGAATAGGAGTTTTGTTCAGTTGGGGTTGGCAGCGCTTTCCCCCCGTATCAGTCCGTGTTTTTTTTTTAAATTCAATTTTTTTTCCAGTAAAAGACTAAAAATACAACTTTTGAGATTTAAGAATAGAGATTTTGAATTCCAGAGGTTGGCAGGTCTGCCTGTATTTTTGAGGCGGCTGCTTGGTTGTTGATACATGATATATGGACGTCAATAGACCCATTTACACATATCAATCACCATTTTGAAAAGTCATCGATTTTTCGGACTGCCATTAATACTACTGGAGAAAATTCCTTTGTTTGCTATTGTCTTGATAATCATTATTAGCGCCATATAATATAAAACCGTCGACATAAATTAGGCTAGTACGTCTCACTTAAAGCCCGGCTCACATAGTAGCGGCAAAGACCCCGCGAAAGCCGACGGACGTGAAAATCACATAATGTTAATTGTAAAGCGACGGCAAAAGCGGAAAACCAAGATTCGCTGACGGGTGGGAGCAAACTTCAGCGACAACACGACGGCAAGGGACGAATGGCTGCGGCAGGGAACGGCGGCTGACGGTTGGTTGCGGCGACGATCACGTGACTCAACGGCCGACATCAACGCCTGTGTGTGCGCGTCACAATGACGTCACAAAACGAGAACAATCGCACCTAAAGTTTAAAATCGTGGACCGTCGTTGCAAAATCGTAACCCATCGCAGACCACAATGCCGCAGGTACTCGCAAACCACCCGCCATCAACTGTTATCAACCATTACCATCCGGCCAAAATTCGCAATCCATCGTTGCACTAAGGTAACTGGAAAGCAAACTCACATTAATTTGGTGCTGATTTCTATAATCGGTGCATACCTATATAGGTTTAGATGATAACCATTTGCATCAACTTTAAGTTGCGGCTCCGACTCCTACTCGAATGACGGAGCACAACTGGTGGGATAGTTTTTTAATATAGCAGCACGTACATTATGACGAAGGTGACGAGATGTCAATAGGGGTTTTTCGTTTTACACGACGAGAACCTGGACCGCCACGTGTGACATCCTTTTAAGGTAATGTGACGTCCTTTTTAAGGCACTCATTGTCGTAGCCTTTTTGTGCCGCTGACCAAAAAAATCTAATATTTTAAAATGGAGGCCATAGAAGCTACTAATGTTGAAGTACTAACCGCCTCGCTGTATCATTTTTATGATATGAACAACAGCCCGGTAGCAGATGAAATTGGCGCCTTCGTAGATAACCCTATTCCTGAGGCTGGACTAAACTCAAATTGGTGTTGATCATTATAATCGGCGCTGACCTAGGTTTTGGTGCAAAATTAACCAATGCAGTGTGGTAGCAGCTTATGTTTTTGTTTAGTTAAGGAATGCCGCAGTCGTCGAATTGTTTTTACAGAATTATCTCGGACTCTAAAGAAGTGACTCTAATTTAGTGAGTAAAGGAAAGGATGAAATAATTTTTAATTAAGTTGAATCAGTGGCGCTGAAATATTGGATAATGAAAATAAATCTGCCTTCAGGTGCGTCGAACTAAACATGTATATGAAGAAAAAAAATCTGTGTGCCCATGCCTTGAGCCATAATGCATGGCAGTCAAGAGGATTTTTATGTTGGGGACCGGGGTAAAATGCAATAAATTATTGCAAATTTATTGTATTTTCTGTTTTTTATTTTATTTATGGAAACTGCCCCCTACCCTAGCCCCCGCTGCGTACAGTCATGGTTCAGTGACAAAACAATGGCCTCAGGATCAAAACCGTGTCAAAGTGCTATATTAGTGCCCTTTTGTGGGACATTAATCCTCATTACTGTCATTTATGACTCGAGAGCGTAGGTCCCCTTGTTAATAAGCATAGTAGCATACACCTGCTTTAGCAGTTCCGCAAAACACACATTGGCAAGTTATTATTCAATAAAATCTGAGAATGTGTACTATTATCTATATCTATCATTTTTAAATAATTTTAAAAATAATTCCATAAATTGGGGTAAAACTAAAATATTCCACCTTTATGAGCGACAGTGTACTACCAGTATGTACCAGTATTGATACCAACTGGGCCAAAAATGAATCGGGAAAACCCACAGATAGACAACCGAATTAATAGCGGCGATAAATACAACTAAACCGAACCAATGGATTGAATGTTACCCCGGGTAGTTTATCCATGATCCAGTTATCATCAATTTTTTATATTTGTTATTATTCATCCTGTTATTATTATCATTAAACTTATAATTGTTATTTTTATGATCACTTTTCGGAGGGGGGGGGGGGGGCAAGTTGAGATTAAGGTAAGTGCGTAGATTTCAATTTCAATTTTATTTATTTCCACAGATTCATAAAGTATAATTTACAATCAAATTGAAAGCATTACAACAAAAGATGAACCTGCAGAGGGGGTGATCAACAACCACAGAGGTTTTTCGGGGATCATCCCCTGCTTAAAATTACACTATCAAAATACAGTAGTTTTTTAATAAAATTAAACAATAATACATAACAAAAAACATGTATAGATATTACATGCAAATATATCTCTAGGGTGAGTAGTAGTGGGTTGGTGGTACCAAGAAATACAATATATAGAGGAAATGAATGATATGCAGGAAAGAAATAGTGAGAAAAATAGAAAGAACGACCGTACAAACTGAATCTTAAGAGTTGGATACAAGATAAAATATTGTTTCAACTTTGACTTGACAGAATAAAGTATGGCCTATTGCGACAGCAAAAATGATAGATTACCTCATTGATGTAAATGAATGTGCAAGCGCCTGTATACAAATACACCTGTGTAATGTATTTTAGCGAGGAAAATGCAGCATTAGTCGAACATTATTTTAGGAACCATGTTGCCAAAGTGAATTCAATCCATGGATTGACCCTTCGAGTAGAGCCGAAAATGCAGCAGAAGTTATCCTCTAAACTTTAAATAAAGAAAGCGGATAATTTCTTGCATTTGTTTAATATGCATTTTTAATATTTTGTTTATTTCTTCGAGATTTATGTGTAGTGTAATGAAATGGAATAAAATGAAATACATTGACATTGAATTTTAATCACACTCGGTAATACATATTTGAATAATTTTGAATAAAAACGTGACTCAAATAGTAATAAAACATATGTCTGATAAGTTATCATAAGTGTACTTGAGGTTTGGAATATATCTTCTTTTGGGAGGAACTGAAGACAACACGAAACGCCGTTATATAAGAGTTCTTCTCATTTAATCTCCAAAAATATTTCCATTTTGTTTGTTATACAGGTGATTCGGGTTTGCAGCTTACATACGGATCTGATCAGTATTCAGGCTACGTATAGGTCAAGCTGGCAAGTGACAGTTGGAGTAAATTGTATCTTCGTTATGGTTATGGTTATTGGGATTTTTCTGCCTCTCAGTATATCTCGAACATCTGTCGTCAGTTTAGGTTCGGGGAGCTCAACTGGTGGGATATTTTTGAATATAGCAGCACGTACAGTATGACAAAGGTGACGAGATGTCCATACGGACTTGCGCACCATAGAAGCTGCATATTTTATCATTTTATCATATTTCGGGGTTTATTGTCATCATATTCAGTATGATCAAAACGACACACAAGCAAACCCTATATTTAAGGCGGCTACTTGGATGTCATTGCCTGAACATATTCATCAGTGCCACATTTAAAAATAAAACCTGCGACATATAAAGGACACCGTATAATCGAACCATTTCTCACAAGGTTGGTTGGCGCCATCCGATGTACAGCTCTCGCCACCTCACAAAACATCGCCGATCTTTTGCTGGATGCCATGCAATTTCTTTGGTATAAAGATAAATATCATCATCATAATTATCCTCTTTGCTCAAGACAAGGATTACACCTCACAAATTTCAATTTGCAAACGAAGGCAATTGAAACAAGTAATTTTTAAGTCCTATCCTCTCGCTTTATCATGTTAATGGTATAGACGAAGATCCATTTAGCAGATGACATTGGGGGCTGGAAAACAAGGTAGGTTGGAAACAGTGTAAATGTATCTTATGGTAAATAAATTCCATAGATGACAATGACAGAGACCTCCAAACAATAGTTGACCTAGTACATCAGAGCAGCTCAAACTTTGGACTGAAAATAATCATTAAGATTAAAGGGCCCCTCCAACCCAACTAACTTATCCTTTCAAAACATGAATACACCTCTTCTTATATTCCAGGCTTCGATTTTTAAGAAAATCTCTATATTGAGCAAAAAAAGATAATAACCATCCATTTTAACAGATCTCACACTTGCTAAGCTCCACCCCTCGAAAAAGATAAATGCGGTCACAAGCCTTGATGACGCATGTCACGATATTTCAGGAACTTCCTTGTATTTGTCCTACAACTAAGGATCTTACAAACTCGATGATTGTTATTCAAAATTAGGAATGAAGAAATGGCCAGAAACGTTTTGGGATTATCAAGTGCGTATTATTTTTCGAATAATTGTCTCCTTTTTTCAACCAATATCGAAGTTTGTCCTTTAAAAATCAGTTTTAATACCCCAATCACCGTCCTTTTCGCCTAGAAGTCGCGAGCAGACGATTTCTGCTTAGACTCATACCACGGTCCTTTCATTATTTTGCGTGCGCGTTCTTGTCAGCCTGGCGTCAGTTTACTTTAGAACACAAACTATCAAACGAATGGGCAAAGAGTCAACGGTGTTTATTGTTATAATTTGTTTGTTTATCGTGCTTAACGCTTGCGGCTTTGTTTCGTTCTTTCAATTCTAAGGCGGCTCTAGCCTTTTGACAAGGCCTCATGACTCTGGCTATTTCCATCCCAAACAGCGGCTGAGATGAGTCTAGATACCTGAAGTCTGAACGCGCGGCCGAGTGACGCTAGTCACGAGGCCTTTTGCAATATAGATGTTACTGCTCTGTATGAATTATTCATTTCTTTGGATTCATTGACCACTCAGAACGACCATCTTCCAGTTGGCTTCCTTCGTGACTCGTTCATTATCAAAACATGTGAGAAAAGGCAAAAGACGTAAATAAGTCTTGCTTATGAGATGAATATTATATTTTGAAAAATATCACATTTAAATCTATTTTACATGCAAAATTACAATAAAATAGGAAGCATTTGATGATTTATGCTAACAATCATAAGTGAGATGATTGGACTTTCCCTGTATATAAAATGAACCAGTCCAACTCGTTTTCGTTCGATGTAGAGGTCAGAGGTCTTAACCCGTACGTCATTCTTAGTTCAGTAGACCATATGTTCGTATTACGTAGAGTTTACTTTGCATGTGTGTGTGTGTGTGTGTGTGTGATGGATACTATATGCTGACGTCCGATGCGAGGATACGTTCGCTGATTGGATGCTACCATTTCGATAGAAAATTCCAGTCGGAAACAAACGTTAACATAAGAAATCCAACCTGGATTGATAAAGGCTACTTGGCTGCTCTACTCGCTCTGTCGTTCACTTTGGTTTTCGCGATTAGTCTCTTTTTAGTCGCTCGGCGTCTATCACACATGTGGCCTTGTTTAAAGGCTAAGGTGGCTCAATCCCGATGGATTTCCTTCTACCAAGCCACCAAAGAAGGACTGGGATGCAGACAAGGAGGAGAAGTCTGTGAGGACTGCTGCTGAGAAAAAGGAAAACTTTGAGGGTAATTTTCCAGTTAGAATATTAACTGTTAGTATGATAAATATTTAGTTAAGACCGCTCGTTGCCACTCCGATATGCACTTTCAATTTCACCGTACGTGCGCCTGAACTGGAGTACGATGTTGTATTTATTAAAACCTGAATTTTTCTTATCTTTTTTGGAGTATTTTTCCTAAACGAAAACATGAGTATACGTGCACTTTCTCAGTTTTGGCGTATTATCGTACCTTGTGCTTGTCAAGTGCCGGGTGTACAGAATTCTATGCACAGCTAGAACAATCTGAAACTCAACGGAGCTTAATGTGTTGCACCTTCTGCATGACAACTTTCAAAGAGGTGCAATCGACGACAACAGAAGGTAAGGAGTTCCACAGTCGGATAATCTGGGTAGAATGTGGTTTGGAATAGGAGAGTTTGGCCAAAGGGGACATGGAACTTCTGTGGATTTCCACGGGTGCTGGGCCGGACCAACAACTGGTATGAAGTAGGTGACTGGAAGATCAACCAGGCCATGGAGTATGCTGTAAACCATGTCTACTTTCTGCTGAGCCCTTCTTTCCTGCAGACTTGCCCATTTAAGTTGATTCAGGAGGCTGAGACGCTGCTTGTGCGCCGATAATCACCCAGGTCGAAGCGTGCACAACGGCGTTGCACCATTTCACCTTTCTGATGTTCTGCTGGGTGGACGGGTCCCTCACTATTGCAGCATACTCCACCACAGAGCGTACTAATGTCTTGCATAGCAACTCCTTGGTCTTTTGTGGGAAGGCCCCCATGTTTCTTTGCAGAAAGCACCGTACAGAGTTGGTGGTGACGTTTACATGGTGATTCCATTTCAGGTTGCTCTAGATGTGGACCAGTTTCTGTTACATGTAGCTGCTCTCCATGGATGAAGTAAGGAAAGGAGGCTTTGGATGTCTGCCTTTTACTAGAGACATGCATATCTTGGCATTTTTTAGGGTGGAATTGCATTAGCTAGTCTGCTTCCCATTCCTCGAGTGCATCTAACTCCTTCTGCAGGCATTCTGCATCATCTGCACTTGTCACCATCCTGTACAACATGCAGTCATCTGCAAACAATTTCACCGTAGACTGGGCTGATATGCAGTCAGGAAGATCATTGACGAACAGCAGGAAGAGAAGAGGCCTGACTACACTGCCTTGGGGAACGCCCGACAGGACGGGAGAGGCATGAGAAGTGCATCTACCAAGGTCGAAATTTCAGTTGATACCAGTAGGCAACTGGCAACTGGTACGAGTTAGAAAACCAGTAAGAAAAAAAGTAGTACCAGTTGACTACTGGTATCAACTGGTATTTATACAGGTTTCCAACTGGTATTTCTACTGGTTTCCAACTGGTACTTGTACTGGTCTCCAAATGGTACTTGTACTGGTATTTCTACTGGTTTTGCACTGTTATCTCTACTGGTTTTCAACTGATATTTCTACTGGTTTCCAGCTAGCATTTATACTGGTTTCCAAGTCGTATATCTCCTGGTATTGCTACGGGTTTCCAACTGGTACTTATAGTGGTCCCAGTTCAAACTGGTATTTTTACTGGTACAAGTTGTTGGTCCCCGTTCAAACTGTTATTTCCTACTGGTCTCCAAATGGTATAACTGGTACCGGTTGAGACCAGTTCAAACCAATAGATACCAGTAGATACCAGTAGATACCAGTAGATACCAGTTGGAAATCCCTACTGGTTTCAACTGATATCAACTGGAATTTCGAACTGGGCATGCATCAAGCAATACCCTCTGTGAGCGTCTTGTAAGGAATTCCTCAACCCAGATATGGGTACTACCTCGGATTCCATAGTAGTGGATCTATTGGAGGAGTCTTCCATGCGGAACCTTATCAAAAGCCTTTGATAGGTCCAACAGGATTAAATCTTTTTGGTCTCTTGAACAAGTATTGAAGATTTAGTTGAATTTTGGTAGGGTATCTCCACGCCAGTCATCGCGGGGCGAAATTTTGGTCACAGTTCTGAACAAGCGCCCAATTTTCTTATTTACGACAAGTGCAGTAAAAGTTCCTTTTTCAAATTCTTCATGAAGTCCTTCACTGTCCGATTGATCATTGAAATCACTTGCAACCTCTTCGATCGTTGCTCTAGGTCATTGTCTTCTTCAGTCATTTCTCCTTTTCTCTCACTATGAAATTCTTCCATAACCGAGGAAAGAATTCACCAGACACAAATGTTATCTGTATACTTTTGATGCGCTGAGCGTCGCGTACCTGCAATGTTTTCTCCTGCAGTTACGTCATATGTTATTGCGTAATACAGCTCCGAAACTTTTTCTTATTTTTTACTGGTCTGAGTCGTCATTTTTAAAGCTAGATTCCAGAATTATTGATGATTTTCAAGGAAAAAATAATTGTCATACTCGGAATATCCGTCAAGAAATTCGTCCACATTTTCCTTCAATTTTAAGCCCGTTTTGGTGGGGCATTCATTAGATATCTTCAGCAAAAACGATAGATAACCTCACTGAAGTGAATGGATGTGCAAGCGCTTGTATAAATAAACACAAATATAATGTATTTTAGCAAAGCAAATGCAGCATTAGCCTTAACTTACTAAGGGAACCATGTTGCCAAAGCAAATCTAATCCATGGATTAACCCTTCTAGCGGAGTGGAAAATACAGCTGCTGCATGCAGAGGTTATTCTCAAAACTTTGAAGAAAAAAAATTCGCATTTGTTTAATATGCCAAGAGGACGCTAATAGCCACATATACAGAGATATTAGCTGATTTTATGGACTATTTCACCTTATTTTTCACTTTTTCACTTGTGGATACTGTATTTGGACTACATTGTAATGCTACAATATGCCAGATATGATTTTGTTCTTCCTTATTTGAACTCTCAAGGTTATTATCTGGTAAGTTTTATGTCAGATTTTAACTTTTTGCTTCGTGGTCCCATATGGCTAAAACTTTGCGTGCCAACTCCTGCCGAGGAGAAGCTGGTACTTCATCTTTTAGATTCAAACTACCTAAGGGAATCACAGTTGAGTCTTTGAAATATATTGTGGACTTGATATTGAAATATCACAACACAGTTCCCGATGAATTGTCCGCTATAGACTTTTATTTGGGTGAACTAACGCAGGTTTACCCAAATTTGAACATAGAAATATGCCGCCATTTTGTCTTCTTGAACACCGAAACTGATGACGTCAATATTACAGACAAGTCAACAAACAATGACTCTATTGTGTCGAATGATAAAACCGAAGATCTACAAAATGAGAACTTTTGTGAGGTATGTGATCTCCGTTGTGATGACAACAATCGCATTTGTTTGCCTTGTAAATGTCTAAACCTGCGAGTAGATCAACTATGCATGGACATGAAAAAGGTTCAACATGTTATTGAGTCACTTCTAGACAAAACATCTGACAGTTGCCCCGACCCAGCTCCCAAGGCATCTACACAGAACCTCCCACCAGAATCGCATTCTAAACAGTCACATTCAGCATTCCCCCCTCTTCCCGAACAACCAATGCCTCTTGGTACTGCAGAACAATTAGCAGCGTACAGGCATAAGCGTAAAGATGACTTCATGCAACAAAAGAAAGTTGTGAGTGAAAGAATGAAGCTACAATGTGATGTCCTTATTGTAGGAGATTCTATTCTTAAGCCTCTCAGACCGTCCACGATGTCTTCACAAAAGAGAGTTAAATGTAAAACGCTTCCCGGAGCTAAAATAGATGACCTCTTTGAACCAACAAAGAATATGGTTGATAAGAACCTGCCCCAAACGGTCATCATCCACGTCGGATCAAACAATATGGCGATGAATGACTCAACAACAATAGAGAAAAAAGTGGAGTCACTGGCCCTTCAAATCCTAGGTGAATGCTCTTCCGTGAATGCGATTACGATTAGCTCCATCATCAAAAGGAGAGCGTATCAAAGTGACCTCCTCAACAAATTGAATGACATCAACAGTCGACTAAAGACAATGGCCCTCTCCCACGGATGGGACTTCATCAACAACGACTCTATTGAGCCAATTCAACATCTATGCAATGATGGCATACATCTCAGTCCTGAAGGGGTTAACTTATTCGCCCAGAATCTTATTCGCCACATCAACTCAGAACGAGATAGTCGATTACAGAGAGATGATCAAATCGATAAACCTGTATTCCCCATCCCAAATGATGTTCAACAAATACATATTGATCGGAGGACTTTATCCTCCACCCACGCCACTCGCCATCCCTTCCCATCTGACCCGCATCCATTCTCCATGGCAATGCAGAATCCGCATCAGCAAACTGCTGACGTGTCTGAAGGACCACAACTGCAACCTCCTACAATGAGCTATGCGCATGCTGTTTCTTCCCCTCGCTACACAGGATGTTTTTACTGTGGAGAAACAAATCACAAGCACCTACACTGCCGTTTTGGAGAAAAGATTAGATGCTACCTCTGCAATGAAACTGGACACAAACGTAAATTCTGCAAAAATACATATACCTGCTAAAAAGCAGGCCAGGAAGACTGTGCCGATAATGATGCACTAAAGAAACTCTCAACTCGTACTTATCTCTCTCCCGAGTTACCGATATCACATGAATCTCATATGAGAAACGTTGCTAGTTTAAATTCTGCTCTTCCTTTATTTAGTACTTGTAATCGAGAAACTGACATATATAACACCGATGAAAAGTAATGGAAAAGGTTGATGAAGCAACCTTTGTAGGTATTGCCAATTGATAAACATTTGACTTGTCACAATCATATCCAAGCTATTAACTCATTGTCGATCCCACCATTATCTGTTATATTATATTTATGGTATATTCTTGTTTGTCTTTTGATTGTTTTGTATCTTTATCAGATTGTGGAAATAAACTAAACTTGATTAAAACTTGATACGGAAAAGACTTTGAATGTTTATTCCATCTACGACATGTTGTACCCCCAAAATACATTGGTCTTATTATAAAAGGCTTTAATAGAGCCACATCTAACAAATTTTAGCTGCTACAAGAGCAGCTTAAATTGCATACTTTGCAGTGAAAAATGACAGTAAGTGCCATCATATTTAGTCACGTATAGTCAAGTATGTGTGTGAGGCACTGCGTCTGAAAAAAAAGATAATATTCCGATAAGCCAGTTAAATTTCTAAACTGCCTCTGAATGAATTGCATCCCTCATATCGCTTGGTCGCGAAGCATCCCAAGGTACGATATGAATTAGATTTCTTTTTTTATTCAACGAGAGCATCGGGGAGAGGGTAGGGTGTACAGATTGACCCTCTTCCCTGTTTTGGAACTTACTCGAACTTTGTGTTCTCGTTTCCCTCCTGTCCCTTTTTGTGCATTTAACTAAGCATTCCTTCCCTTTTTTTCAATTTGGTTGGTTGAGGATTAACTTGTCATAGCTCATAGCTGTATGCAACTTAAAATTGCCATTGTTTTTCTGTCATGATATTTTCCATACTTTTCCGAACAATTTGATACCATGTTTATATCTTTATGACTATTAGTAACAGAATCCCACGAAGAAGTCCGTGTGTGCGAGCTCTTGTAATACATATCATATATGGGCAAAAACATGCCTTAACCAAATCCAGTATAATAGCTCTTTGGGATGCTGGGGTACCGCCATAATTTTTCCATATCTAGATAGTGTATACGTCGGAGATATGATTTCCTGTCTCATTTGGCCATTAAGTATTTCTGGACGTCATCATAATGACCTTGGAACTCAAAATACGATTTTGTATATTATGACGTAATTATATTTATTTGGAATTCAGTGTACTTTCCTTAAAGGTATAGTTGAGTTCTGTTGCAGAGGGCGCTACACAAAATAATTTTTTTGTGAGATAATGAAAAACTGAGTGTCAAATTTGAAAGAACATAATATTCAAATTACAAAATCATCTTTGTTTGACCAAAATCGGTTCAGAGACAGCTGAAATATAACGATATCTAATACTTGTGTACCACCATAAATCATTGGATATTTAAAAAAAATGAAAAAACCGTTGAAAAAAGCAAAATAACGCCTTTTACGTCGTATTCCAGTCAATGCCGTTGTTGGATTTTTCGTTGGCATTTTCGTGTTGCTTATATTACCCACAATTAGCCAGCTCATGTATTGTTATTTTTAATTAAATAATTAATTAACGGTCACCGTGTTTTTTTTTAAAGTATAGCTGAATTGGTATGATCGTATTGGCTAAATTTCACTCATTTTGTGATCTAAACTTACCTTCATAGCAATTTCAGGTACTAAAAGGGCACTAAAAACATCATAGATAAGAATAAGAGCTATAACCATGCACTTTGAAGGCATTTGCGGTCTGAAAACAGAACTGAACTATTCCTTTGATATCGATTGATTCTCTTCCAAAATTTGATATGTTGTAGCTTTTCTACAAAATTTATGTACACTATTTAACATTTCGATGACGTTATCGTTACGGTAGTAAACATTTCAATCAAAGGTGATATGCCAGAATTTTCTTGATTTGCGTGTTATGCCTATGGAAGGTCAGTATCGTTCACATCATGAACCTACATGACATTGTTCTTTGAGAAGTATCTCGCTTATTTTTGCTTTATTTTCCCCCAAATTTGGGTTTGTTATAGCTGAGACTATAAGCTGTAAAGAATGTGCCTTTTGTTCTTTGATCAGATGTTATTATTATGTCAAAATGTACAATTGAATGTTAAAATTGCAAATTCTGTAGAAGTTTGCAGGAATTATAAATATGTCACGTATGCCCTATTTGTGAAACTAAAACTTTAGCAGTGTCCTAGTATTGAAATTATGCAAGGTAACCCATTAACTTTCTAGACTTTACTGTTGGACACTACTGAGTGACTGGCTGACTTTTTTTTATCTGGTAATAAAATACATAAAATGAGCTTGATAGGGAACATGAGCATTTGTCTACATCAATAACCCACATCCGGTAATGGCCCAAAATAAACTGATTGAATATCTGCGTAGCACAATATAGGTAGAACATGACTGGTAGAGCATTTCATGGAATAAGATGAAATTGTGAAAATGCATTCTTCATTATGTCGGGTAGGGTCAAAGGTGCAACTGCTTATTGTACGGGGTCAATGATCATATTGTATCAATCTATCTTCCATAGATTTATGTGATCAATAGGCTACGCAGTTGAAGCTTTAAATATGGATAGACCATAATGGGAATTGGGTAAATAGTGATTCTTTACGATTTTGATATATTTCGATACCGCTGTGGAATCGGTCGATTTAGTCAAGAAACATTGTTGTATAGCTTAATTAATATTATGACCTTGAGAGGTCGAGCTATACAGCATAAAGATTTTTTTATTTACAATTTAATAACTTCAGACTAGATTTCAACCGCGACAACGATCACTGAATATTGTAGGATCGCATATGCTTCGAATATGTTCATTAGAACCAAATTTATGACCCATACCAAAATGTTGTATTACCTATAAATCGTGAACACGCATTCTGGGTTATGTAAAACATTAGCATACGTATCACCTAATTCGTCAAAGTGACGAATTTAAAGTTTAGTTAGGTGATACGTAACGAAGTCTACGTATCACCTTTTGATTTCGTCAAGATTTTTCTTTATTATTATTATTAGGTGATACGTAACGAAGTCTACGTATCACCTTTTGATTTCGTCAAGATTTTTATTTATTTATTATTTATTTATCAGGTGGGCTGTATAACGTACAGACCACCTTATAATTTCGTTAGAATTGCCTTTATTTATTTATTTATATATTTTTCTTATTTCTAACCACTTTTTTGTTGGCAAGATAACTTGGAAATGGCTCAATCAAATAATTTGAAATTTGGCACACATATGTATAGGCATATGTACAAAGCACAATAACGTTTTCAACATTGACCTTCACTGATGACGTCATCTAGGCGCCATTTTGTAAAATTTTACGAAAATCAACTCCGGATCATATCTTCATAACCAAAAGGTATTTCTGATTCATATTTATCATGATCAGGGTCAATATCCGTCCGGTCAATTTCAGGTCAAATAACGCGCGCGTGCGCGTACGTCCGCGCGTCAATGCGCGCGCAAAATTTTGAAATGCTCAAAATCGTCTCAAAATCATTTTGCATACGTTTTAGGCCATTCTAAGCATTTTTTAAAAAATCGCGCACACGCGCATGCGCGCGCGTTTTCGCGCGTAAAACTATTAGACACCATAGAATCGACATTTTTTTTCTTTCATAATATTCCACATATTCTTACAAACAAATTGATACCATGTTTGTCTCTTTATGACTATAAATAATTGAATAATCGACCGTTTAACATAAATTTCAATGCGCGCGAGCTCTTGTAATACATAGCATATATGGGCAAAAACATGCCTATGCAAAATCCATTATAGCTCTTTAGGATGCAAGGTGACCCCAATTTTTTTTCATATTTTGAGCGAGTATAAATCAGAGATATGATTTCATGTCTCATTTGACCCTCAATTAACTCATGACGTCAACAAAATGGCCTCTGAACTCAAAATTCCAATTTGCCTATTATGACGTCAGCATATTTATAGAAAATTGATTGTATCTCTGTAAATATTGATCGATTTTCTTCCAAATTTTGATACGTTCTAGCTGAGACAATTTTCTACAGATGCAGTTGCAATTATTCTTTATTTTGACAAAGGCATCATGGCGTATTTTTGCGATTAAAGGAGGCATGTCAATTTTTCACATTTAGCGTGTATTCTCTATGGGACATGACTTTTTCTCAAAACTCGATTCTACATTCCCGTCTTTCGCGAGCAATATCTACGTCGTTTTAGCTTCGTTTACGCTGTACTTCGAGTTTGTTGTAGCTGAGACAATAAGATATCTCAAATGTGCCCTTCATTTTGTCTCAAATTTTAGTTGGACCAGCCCACCTATACTTGTTCCAAACAAGTATTACAAATCTAGTTTATTATTATTCTTCCTCGAATTTGTTCGCAAGATATCTCAAGACTGAATAAAGCCATTATCATGAAACTTGCCATGATGATAGATCTTAGTCTAACTTAGAACTGCGTGACTTTTTAGAGAGTCAAAATTATCGTGACGTCATCCAGGCGCCATTTTGTGAAAATCAACTAATGATCATATCTTCATAACGGAAAAGTATTTCTCATACATAATTATCACGATTAAGATAAATATCCGTCCGGTCAAGTTGAGGTCAATAAAAATGCGCAAATGCGCGCGTGCGCGTTCGTCCGCGCGTTTACGCGCGCGCAAAAATTTAAAATGCTCCAAATCATCCCAAATTTTTTTTGCATACGTTTTTAAGGCCATATGGAGCATTTGATAAAAAAATTACGCACACGCGCATGCGCGCGCGTTTTCGCGCGTACTGGCATTTTGCAACATAGAATCGCCGATTTTTTTTCTGTCATCATATTCGGTACATTTTTCCAAGCATTTTGATAATTTGTTCACCTTTTATTAACGCAATGAGCGTCCGTCAAAGTTGACAGCACGCGCGGATTTGCGTTATCTTTATCCACAATGCATGGGCAAAAATATGCCTATATAAAATTCATTGTAACTCTTTATAATAGATAGAAACTCCTAATATTTTTTCATATTTATATAGATTATGAGTCGGAGATATGATTTCATGTCTCATTTGACCCTCAATTAAGTCATAATGTCATCATAATGGCCTCCAAACTCAAAATTTAAATTTGCATATTATGACGTTTGCATATTTTTGGGAAATTGATTGTATTTCCGGAAATATAGATTGTTTTTCTCCTTAATTTCGATATGTTCTAGCTGAGATAATTAATAAATAAAATAATATATCGTGTAATGCATTATTCGTTATGTAAACCATTATCATACGTATCACCTAATTCGTCTAAGTGACGAATTAAAGTCTAGTTAGGTGATACGTAACGAAGTCTACGTATCACCTATTGATTTCGTCAAGATTTTTATTCCTAGTATTCTTCCTCGATTTTGTTCGCAGGATATCTCAAGACTGAATGAAGCCATTGTTATGAATCTTTCAATGATGATAGATCTTAGTCTAACTTAGAACTGCGTGACTTTTCAAAGACTCAAAGTCATCGTGACGTCATCCAGGCGCCATATTGTAAAAATCAATTTATGATCATATCTTCATAACGGAAAGTAATTTTACATTCATATTTATCAAGATTAAGATCAATATCCGTCGGGTTAATTTGAGTTCAATAAATGTGCGCACAAATGCGCATACGCGTAGGCGCGCGCGTTAATGCGCGCGTAAAATTTTAAATTGCTCAAAATCGTCTTAAATTTTTTTTGCATACGTTTCAGGCCATTATAAGCATTTCATAAAAAATCACGCAAAACACGCATTTTTGCACGTTTTCGTTCGTCACGGCCGAACGAAAAATAATTTCTCCGCAAAAGCTTTTGACCGAATATTCCTCATATTTTTCCGGAAAATTTGATACCATGTTTAGCTCTTTATCACTATTAAAAACGGAATGAGCGTCCGTTCAAGATAACCGTCCGTACGCGCGATTTTTGTAATACATTGCATATATGGGCAAAAACATGCCTATGAAAAGTCCATTGGGATGAATAGGGATTGCCAATTTTTTTTTCATACTTAGATAGAGTATGAGTCGGAGGTATGATTTCATATCTCATTTGGCCATTAAGTACATCTTAACGTCATCATAATGGCCTTGGAAGTCAAAAATACAAAATTGCATTTTATGACGTCATTGTATTTATGGAAAATGTAGTGTATTTCTCTCAATATTCATCGATTCTCTTTGAAATGTCGATATGTTGTAGATAAGGCAATTCTCTACAAGATCACTTTTCACTAAGTTTCATTTTAATGAGGTCATCATAGTACAAAATTCAATTAAAGGCCACATGTCAGAATTTTCGTCATTTGCGTGTTATGTCTATGAAAGGTGAATTTCGTTCACATCATGAATCTACATGGCATTCATCTATGAGCACTATCTATCTTATGTGTGCTCTGTTTTCTCCCAAATTGGGGTATGTTATAGCTGAGACCATGGGCTATGAAAACGGTGCTTTTAGTTTTTTGATCAGATGATGAGATCATATCACAATTTTCAGTTGAATGTTGAAATGATGAATATGTCACGTATGTCCTATTTGTGAAACTTAAACGTTAGCAGTGTCCTCGTATTGAAATTATGTAAGGAAACCCTTTTACTTTCTAGACTTTACTCTCAGACACTATTGAGTGACTGACTGACATCTTTTTTTCTCTGGTAATAAAATACATAAAATGAGCGTTATAGAGAACATGAGCATTCGGCTACATTAATAACCCACTCTGTTCTCATTGTTCATTTCCTATTCAAGACTTGAATAATGACGAACTTCATTCAATATTTGGTAGTAATACTACATATACTGATATCAATGATTTAAACTATTTATCCCAAAAAGAATATAAGTTTCATTTCAGTAGGTTTCTGAACTGTAAATATTATATTGATGAGGATTTTACGACTGAATTCAGTAACATTAACTATCATTTTAGTATTTTACATTTTAATTCGCGTAGTTTAAACAAAAATTGTAATGCTTTATCCAATTTCATCTGTACTTATGTATAGAAACTTGGGTTAATGATAGTACGCCACTATTATTCAATGTGTCTGGTCATTCATTTATACATTTTAATCGCCAAGTAGAAAAGGGTAAAGGTGTTGGTCTATTGGTCGCTGACAATTTTGAATATGAAATACGCAATGATATATTTATATTATACCCATCATACAACTATGAATCACTGTTAATTGAAAGCAATTTGCCGAGACATAAGAATATTATTGTAGGTGTCATATATAGGAAACCCCAATCAAATATCAATGATTTCATCCCTGTCTTTGAATTTTTTTTACAAAAAACACTTACTGAACATAAACAGGTTTATATAATGGGAGATTTTAACATTGATCCCGTGAAATTTACTGGCAATGCTGTATGTAATTTCTTGAGCGAAATACATTCAAATATTTGTATTCCTTCAAGCCTTCAAGAAAGCCTTCAAGAAAGACTGACGGATCAATATCCCTCTTATCCACATTCCTTATACAGTGACAGTATATATCCATCCGATATTTAAAGATTTTATTTTCAAGCAACTAGTGAATCTCACGTCGACAACTCAAAATGATCGCTAATGTATTCTCACATTTATTTTGACTTTTCATTCACGCCGGGACATCGTGACGTCATACACTATTCATTTTTAATTATTCAAGCATAAGCTCTTATTTATCAATTACATTTTCATTTCTATGAATAAGATAAAAATCGTCAAAATGCGTTCTTCATGATGTAAATTAGAGTCAAAGGTGTAACTGGTTACTACACAGAGTCAATGGTCATATATTGTCTCAATCTATCTTCCCTAGATCCATAATGATCAAGGGATCGACACAATTTAAACTTGACATATGGATAGATCATTATGGGAGGAGCATTTTATAAAATAATATGATATCGTGTAATGCATTCTTTGTTATGTAAACCAATATCATACGTATCACCTAATTCGTCTAAGTGACGAATTAAAGTCTAGTATTTATTTTGTGTCTGTATAGAAGAAATTATTATTATTCTTCCTCAATTTTGTTCGCAGGATATCTCAAGAATGGCTAAGGCCATTATCATGAAACTTGCCATGATGATAGATCTTAGTCTAACTTAGAACTGCATGACTTTTCAAAGACTCAAAATTATCGTGACGTCATCCAGGCGGCATTTTGTAAAAATCAAATTATGATCATATCTTCATTACGGAAAGTAATTTTTCATTCATATTTATCATGAATAAGATCAATATCCTTCCGGTCAATTTCTGATAAAAAAACGTGCGCAAATCCGCGCGTACAAGTTTGTGCGCGCGTTTACGTGCGCGCAAAAATGTAAAATGCTCCAAATCATTCCTAATTTTTTTTGCATACGTTTCACGCCATATGGAGCATTTGACAAAATATCACTCAAACGCGCATGCGCGCGCGTTTTTTGCGCGTTCTGGCATTCTGCAACATATAATCGCCAAATTGTCTTTTTCATCATGTTTGGCACATTTTTCCAAGCATTTTGATACCATGTTCATCTCTTTATCATTATTAATAACGGAATGAGCGTCCGTTCAGGATAAATATCCGTGTGCGCGAGCTCATGTATTATATAGTATATATGGGCAAAAACATGCCTATAAAAAATCCATTGGAATGAATAAGGACTGCCAAGTTGTTTTCATATTTTGATAGAGTATGAGTCGGAGATATGATTTCATAGCTCATTTTGCCATTAAATTTATCTTGACGCCATCATAATGGCCTTGGAAGTCAAAATACAAAATTGCATATTATGACGTCATTATATTTTTTGAAGATTTAGTGTATTTCTGCTAATATTGACTGATTTTCTTCCAAATTGCGGTATCTTGTAGCGTAGGAAATTGCCTACAAGATCAATACACACTGCTTTTTATTTTATTGACGTCATTATAGTACAAAATTCAATTAAAGGCCACATTTCAGAATTTTCTTAATTTGAGTGTTATGCCTAAGGAATGTGAATTTCGTTCACATCATGAATCTTCATGACATTGATCTTTGAGCACTATCTAGCTTATTTGTATTCTATGTTCTCCCAAATTTTGATACGGTGTAGTTAATAAATTATCTACAATATAGACGTACATCATTTATCATTTCGATGACATCATCATAGTGAAAATTTCAATTAAAGGTGACATGTCAGAATTGTCTTAGTTGCGTGTTAGGCGACTTTTTCTGAAATCCTGATTCTACAAATCTCTATCGAATACCTGAAGGGGGCGCTATACCACTTTTAATCATGGTCTTTATCGTATTTATGATCATTATCATGAGATCATCATCGGCACACTTTCATGATAACAAAATAGCACGTATCACCTAATTCGTCAAATTGACGAATTAAAGTCTAGTTAGGTGATACGTATGAAATATACGTATCACCTTTTGATATCGTCAAGATTTTTATTATTTATTTATTTATTATTATTTATTATTATTCTTCCTCGAATTTGTTCGCAGGATATCTCAAGACTGAATAAAGCCATCATCATGAAACTTGCAATGATGATAGATCTTAGTCTAACTTAGAACTGCGTGACTTTTTAGAGAGTCAAATTTATCGTGACGTCATCCAGGCGCCATTTTGTGAAAATCAACTTATGATCATATCTTCATAACGGAAAGTAATTTTTCATTCATTTTTATCATGAACAAGGTCAATATTTGTCCGGTCAATTTCAGGTCAATAAATGCGCGCAAAAATGCGCGTACGCGTTTGTGCGCGCGTTAACGCGCGCGTAAAATTTTAAATTGCTCAAAATCGTCTTAAATTTTTTTTGCATACGTTTTAGGCCATTATAAGCATTTCATAAAAAATCGCGCAAAACACGCATTTTGGCGCGTTTTCGTTCGTCACGGCCGAACGAAAAATAATTACTCCTCAATTTGTTTTGACAGGATATTCCTCATATTTTTTTGAACAATTTGATACCATGTTCATCTCTTTATCACTATTAATAACGGAATGATCGGGCGTCCGTTGAAGATATATATCCGTGCGTGAGAGCTCATCTATTACATAGCATATATGGGCAAAAACATGCCTATAAAAAGTACATCGAGATGAATAAGGACTGCCATTTTTTTTTCTCCATATTTATATAGAGTATGAGTCGGAGATATGATTTCATTTCTCATTTGGCCATTAAGTATATTTGTACATAATCATATTGACCTTGGAACTCCAAATACGAACGTGCATATTATGACGTCAACATATTTACAGAAAATGATTGTATCTCTGCAAATATTGATCAATTTTCTTCTAAATTTTGATATGTTGTAGCTGAGACAATTCTTCACAAGATTATTAATAATTTGATGACGTCATTAGATTTTTGCTTAATATGCGTCTTATGCCTATGGGAGGTGATTGATACTACATTCCAGTCTAGACTTGTTCATTATGTTGCGTATGTAGTGCGTCGAAATATCAGTTCAATGATTGGTAGGCTCTGCAATTGTTTAGTAAATTAATAGTTTAATCATATAACAATTCTCTATCGAGCACCTGAAGGGGGCGCTATATCACTTTTAATCATGGTCATCGTCATTTAAAACCAAAAAATCTTCATCATCAATATCGTCATTATCGTACTTATGAATATTATCATTAGATCATCATCGGCACACTTTCATGATACAAAAATAGCTTACGTATCACCTAATTCGTCAAAGTGACGAATTAAAGTCTAGTTTTTATTTTGTGTCTATATGGAAGTAATTATTATTATTCTTCCTCGAATTTGTTCGGAAGATATTTCAAGAATGGCTAAAGCAATTCTCATGAAAAATTTTCTGAAGATAAATCATAGTCCAACTTAGAACTGCGTGACTTTTCAGTGACGCTAAGGCATCGTGACGTCATCATGACGTCATTATGTAAAACATCATTAATGGTCGTAGCTCAGCCATGCAATATCGATTTCAATTCAAATTTGGTATCAATCATGCTCAGGTCATGGGTCAGACATTTAGCCCACGTAAATGAGCCTGCCCCTTCTAACGTGCGCGTACACGTGCGTCAAAAAGAAATTAGAAAACAAGATACCAAAAACTCCAAACAAAGTAATTTTGCATACGTTTCAGACAATTTTAAGCTTTTCAAAAAATTCCGCGCGTGCAGGTCGTCGGCGCGCGTATTTGCGTTTGTAACGCACGCGGATCGAATGTTTTCCCCTTTTTGCTCGTTTTGGATTAACGATACTTTTATCAACAATCCCTGCAAATTTCAGTCATTTTTCACTCAAATTGATGTAATATAACAACACGTGCATGCGCACATTTTCCAAAAATAAAAAAAAACATGCCCATGTTTAAAGAGAAGGTTGAGTTCTGGGAAGAGGTGAAAAATAATTTGTGAGCGTTACTCATTCTTATTATGCAAGTGTGGAAGAACATCAGATAAGACATGTTCCCTGAAAAGCATGGCTCTTCAAATGCCTTCATATTCTAAATATGCATGTAACATCGTAAAAATCGGGGGGCCGGCTTTTTATGCCACGTGTTCGTGTAGTCCCATATATATCTTTCTGTGTACAGTGTTTGTAACTTTACCAAGACCTTGCAATACACACAAATTCTTAAATGCTAGATGATCAACCTTTTCTGATCGGTTCCACACCGTTTTTTTCACAATGCAATCGCATGACCGGAACTCAACTTCATCTTTAATGGGCCATAACTTCTTTAAAGGGATCGTTTAACAATGTTAAACCTGAGATACATGGCCCTACTTGTTATCAGTGTCTGTGATATGGTGTAATATTGAAGCCCTAAAAAAATTGCGATTAAAAATGATCAAGAAGTGCCTCAAAAAAGTAAAAATCTTTGAGTGACCGGTTTTACCATACTCGTTTTCCCCGATAGACTGTAGTGTTATGAAAACCGTCAGGCGAACGGTTTTCAAAATTTGTAATTCCAATCATAAATATCTTGATAATCAGACAGGCGATCGGCTTGTAAAAGTCATGGGGTTCCTGACTGACCTAAAGGTTTATAATTATCATTGCATCATGAGCTAAATCCAGAATTTTGTTTCAGAATCTGAGACAAAGTTACTGGATCCCTTTAAATGATCGGATACCCCAGTTGTTTTATTATATGTGGATAGAGTATGAGTTTTTTTGCTGTTTGGCTTCAAAAGGGTCCCAATTGGCCCAAAATGATGGGGTTCAAATTTTCGGACCCCTCTTTCTTTTCCTGGGGGGGGGGTCCATATTGGGCGCCAAAATAGCATATTTAACGCGCAATAGGGAAATTTGGTGTCTTCAGGAAAATTTGAACCCCATCAATTTATGATAGCTTGGACCGACTGTTTCAGTGACATACCGTACCACAATATATGCCCTCCTTGTCTCACTGTGCAGACACTGTTACGCACATCGACTGGCAAGGATTTGTGTCTGCAAGCTATCAGGACATCTGCTTATCATATTTGTGGACTTTGCCCATATTTTCACAAAGAAGGCCTATGCCGAATACGGGTGGGTGTTATTTCCTGTTATTTTGAACTCTCATGATCTTTCTTTCCTCATCCGGAAGCAGAGGCCACCTCAGATGGACTTGTAATCAACAGAGTCTATAAAAGTACTAGAGAGCTATTGCAAATGGTTACATTATATGTGTTATGGAGGCGCCGGAAGTGGGGGGGGGGGGGAGCAAAACGCATTTTTGCCCCCCCCCCCCCCCCCCCCCAAAAAAAAAAAAAAAAAAAAAAAAAAAAAAAATCAGTAAAAGAGTAAACATGGTTTGTATTTTTAACCCAAAAGAACATACAAATAATAAAAACCTGAATTAAATCACATATACAATCACACTCATACAAAATCAATACAAAAATAGGGAGAGTACAAATGAGAAAATGACACACCGAGTGTCAAATTTGAAAGAACATACAATTTTAAATGACAAAGTCATTTTTGTTTGTCAAAATCGGTTCAGAAACGACTAAAATATCCTTAAATATAGCGATTTGTAATATTTGTGTACCACCAAAAATATTCGATATTCAATACGCACATCGACTGGCAAGGATTTGTGTCTGCAAGCTATCAGGACATCTGCTTATCATATTTGTGGACTTTGCCCATATTTTCACAAAGAAGGCCTATGTCGAATACGGGTGGGTGTTATTTCCTGTTATTTTGAACTCTCATGATCTTTCTTTCCTCATCCGGAAGCAGAGGCCACCTCAGATTGACTTGTAATCAACAGAGTCTATAAAAGTACTAGAGAGCTATTGCAAATGTATACATTATATGTGTTATATAGGCGCCGGAAGTGGGGGGGGGGGCAAAACGCATTTTTGCCCCCCCCCCCCCCCAAAAAAAAAAATAAAATAAATAAATAAAAAATAATAATAATAATAAAAAATATAAATAAATAAAAAAAATAAAAAAACCCTCCTCTATCCCCCCCCCCCAAAAAAAAAAAATCAGTAAAGGAGTAAACATGGTTTGTATTTTTAACCCAAAAGAACATAACAATAATAAAAACCTGAATTAAATCACATATACACTGTTGGTCATAATGGTGATATATTTATTTTCCCCCCAGTTTAGGGAAGGATTTTTAAAAATTATTTATTTCTAATAGATCTAGATAATGGCATACATTCTCAGATTTTATTGAATATTGATTTGCGAGTGTTTGTTTTGCGTGACTGCTTAATCATATGTGTGCTACTATGCTAATCAGATAAGGGACCTACGTCCTTAAAGGCACACTGTCCTACTTGTAGCTACTTGCTCCCTCTATAGAAAACTTCCCAAATCGGTGCCTGTTGGTCCCCCATGATCCTCTTTTTCTTAAGTTAAATGAGAGCTGAGTTAATGAGATAGCCACCTGTCACAGTGACCTCGATGGCTCGCTGTGTGGTCTAATCCCTTCTAGCTGCAGTAGTAACGCCTACCTTTAAGTCATAATTGACAGTCATGAGGATTAATGCCTCACAAAAGGGCACTAATATATATAGCTGATCGACACGATTTTTATCCTGGGGCCTCACAGTAACGAGGCCATTGCTTAGCCCCTGAATCATGACTGTACGCAGTGTTTGCTAGGGTACGCGGCCCCTTCCACAAATCCCCCCAAACGAAGAAAATGCAATAAATTTTCAAAAATTCATTGCATTTTCCCCCGGCCCCAAACAGGAACAATTCTTCTGTTGGGACATGCATTATGGTTCAAGGCATGGCCACACAGAGTAATCTTTCCTGTTGGGGGCCGGGGGGAAATGCAATGAAATTTTGACAATTTATTGCATTTTCTTCGTTTTGGGGATTCGTGGGGGCGTTTTTATCAGTCGTATTGCACGTTTTTGTAAAATATATAGTTTATCAATATAGATTGGTGGGTATAAAATATCTGAGTTTGGATAAAACACCTATACTTCTTGAAAGCTTAGAACATATGTTAGCGATGTGATACTTCTTTTTGGCTAATCGGATTTCCCAACACCATTATATTGCTCGTTTAAATAAAAACATTTAATTTCAATCGATTTCAATTGATTTCGTAATCAACGACAATGCATTTTCAACCGGATATCGTTTATCTTTATTCGAATCTCTCCCAAGTTCTAATATGTAGTAGCTGAGTTTCTGATCTAAGTTTCAAATACAACTTATTTTCTTTCTTGATGACGGGATTATGAAGGAATTTTAGTCAAACACAATGGGTCAAAATCAAACTTCCCTTTCATTCCTTCTTTTTTTACCATCCTGGCCTCGATCATTGCTAAGCTCCTTTCCCTTCCGAATACTATCTTCAACTATCTACAGTTCCACGCTTTACTTGAACAAAAAATCAATACTCCCCGCCTCTCATTCTTTCCCTTTCCTATATTATTACCTGTTAATTTAACTCTGGTCTAATCCACATACTTGTACAGTGACAGTATATATCCATTCGATATTTAAAGATTTTATTATCAAGCAACTTGCGAATCTCACGTCGACAACTAAAAATGATCGCTAATGTATTCCCACATTTATTTTGACTTTTCATTTACGACGGGACATCGTGACGTCAAACACTATTCACTTATTATTCAGGCATGTGCTCTTATTTATCAATTACATTTTCATTTCTTCGAATAAGATAAAATTGTCGAAATGCGTTCTTTATGATGTAAATTAGAGTCAAAAGGGTAACTGGTAATACTGCACAGGGTCAATTGTCATATATCGTCACAATCTATCTTCCCTACATCCATGATGATCATGGAGACACAATTCAATCTTGACATGTGGATAGATCATAATGGGAGAATCATTTTATAAAATAATATATCGCGTAATGCATTATTCGTTATGTAAACCATTATCATACGTATCACCTAATTCGTCTAAGTGACGAATTAAAGTCTAGTTATTATTGTTGTTCTTGGAGTGTTGGCCAGTGTCGCTACTTCCACTATCATGTAGGGAATAGGGCAAGGGTACAGACAAATAATGCAATTTTAGGATGATTACTTTTTTCCTCTCTCCAATCAATTCTTTTCTAGAATGTCACTTGGATGTTTGCTTTTACACCATTTCCGAGGGGTAAACGGAGGACAGCCGCAATATCTGGGGTGGTATTCTGAACATTGTTGTAAGTTTGTGTTATCTTTTGTTGTATCTTCCAGAGATAACACAGCGCTAATATTGTTGTAAGTTGGTATTCTGAACATCATTTTATCCCTATGTTATCTCTCGAAGGACCGCCTCTATCTTATCTTTGACCACTATTGACACGCCCATTTGTATGGACCCTACCAATCAAAATCTGTTTTATATAAGCATTGTAAGTAGGTCAACCAAAAGGAATAATTTAGGTCATATCTAAAGATGCACCTAGCTCATACTAATCTTGAGCGTAATTAGTTATTTGAGCGCTTATTACGCGCGTCATCATTATGCCCTGTTGAATGTGGATCATGAAGACAAATCACGCTTTCACCATATTGGTTAAGATGAGAGCATTAAAATCGTGATATCCTAGCATGTAATTTCTTAAAAAGTTCTCATCTGTGATGTTTCCGGTCAACACACAATCTTCTTCTAACTCGTCTATTGGCACGAAGTTGGATCTGGGCAAGAAATATTGCCGCCATTATATCACAACGAAAGATACAACAACCCCCTACCTGTTGTAAATATTGTTGTAAATACCATGCAAGATAAGATAAGATAAAAGAAACAACAACTTTCAGAATACCAATTATCTCGACATATTATCTCTTGTGCGCATATGCAAATGAGGATTAAACGCCACTTTATTAATAATACGCACAATTACAAGCGCACCAAACTATGAGCGCAGGCGCGGCCAATGAAATGAGAGAAAAGATACAACAAAAGTTACAACAGTGTTCAGAATACCAACTTTATCTTATCTTCAAAGATACAACAATATTAGAGATAACACAGGGTTCAGAATACCGCCCCAGGTTACATTAAAAAATGTAAGACTAAACACCGAATTGGAGCAAAACCTTCTGGGTAAGTTAATATTTTGATTCCTAGAATATTCTCTGAACGTAATTTCTGATAAAAGTGGCTTAAGAGTTGATCGGTATGTTCAAATCACCTTGATGCGCTAAATGAAGTTTTAAATATTTTTAAATTCATTGTAATTTTTAAATTTGTATTATTTTTGTATTTTTAAATCGTTATATTTTCCTTCGAGTTAGGATAGAGATTATGACGAAAAGGGTCATTGGTTGATGTATATTTCATGTACATATATATTAATATATACATGTATACATCGATCTATAGTGCATTGAGCTATAATACCTGTTTAAAGCTCTGATGATAACTTAATAAATTTGAATTTGAGCAAGAGCGAAGCGATCCAAAGTTTTTTGATTCGCGTGATGGTCATATTATCCAAACCTTGATCTCTTTTACGGAGCGAGAGATCCTGGGTGTAATCTATGTTCGGTGAAACATATTTGGGAAAGTTGTATTAAATTGAGAAGTAATAAATCCAGGCCCCTAATCATTTTGTAGCCCATTAGTGATCAGACAAACCTTGGTATTATTAAATAAGACTATATTTTCAGATGTATTACTATCATGTATATTGAATTTCGTTATCCACTCTCACTTTAAAATGGATGTCTTTAGCGAGGGTTTCATCCATAATCTATACAAACGATCCAAGCGAATGCTTATTTTACCAAATGAAAGTGAAACCTCTTGTATATGGTTCACTTTTTGCCCCATATAAAATTTATATTTTACGTTTCAACAGAGTTTTAATTTCCGTTTTTATATAATTATCATGACCTAAATTTTGGAAATACATCATCTCCTTTTTTCTCGTTGAAGCATGCAGGTCATCTCAAGGACAACAACAATAAATAAATACTCAAAGATATGTCGTCATATGAGTGCTAATGGTTGGGGAAAAGAGTTCACGGGAATATCTTGATGCCAGTGTCACATGGAGAAATGGTTTGCCTATGCCGAGTACAATATCAACGCTCTTGCAGCAACATTCTACAACAAACCTTTAAGGTTCTGCATCATCATGTACCCGATTGGTACCTTGCAATTCTTATTAACTGTACAGATCCAACGTTACATAATGCCTGGATTACATCTGCCCTGGGCGCCGTACGATCGATTAGTCTACGATTTTTCGTGGGATTTGTGTGGCATCGTAGGAGGCTACGGGCTACGATGTTTGTGTTTACATCATCTACGAACATCGTGCAGTTTCTTGTATTTGCCCTCGGTGGCAGGCCGGGGCAAATCCGTACAGAGGCTGTTGGGAGATTGTACGGAAATCATGCAATTTCAATGCAGTAGCCGTGCAGTCTCCGCAGCCTCCGCGCGGAAATCATAGAGAGCCCGTGCATCTTCCGGGCAAAGGTTGCGCGGAGAAGGCGCGGTAACCGTGCAACCGCCATGCCGTTTATAAGTGTTTTTTTTTTAATCGTGCGTTTGTTGCATGATCAGCGCGAATCCTCCGCACGACATGTCTACGGGCTTGTATAACTTTCTGCAAAACAAAATCGTATTGGCCGCGGAGACCCGTGGAGCCCGTGAATCCGTACGAAAATCTCACGGCCGCCTCCTGCCTCCGTACGGAGGCCGAACGGAGAAGGGAAAACGGGCAGGATGCGGGCTCCGTAGACTAATCGCAGGCCAAATGTAATCCAGGCATAACGTACACGTTCACTAAATTTCACACTGTCGTACCCACATCAATGTCACATGATCGCTAAATATTCCCTTAGTTCACACTTTCTCCGGAATGAAATGTGCAAGACAAGAATAAAAAAAAAAAATCGACATTTCCATTTTATTTTGACAGCAAGTTAGACTTATCCTTTGCTAAGTAAATATAAGCTGTTGATGTATAAATATTAGTAGATTGAACGGACTCCTAAAAATGTACAACATTTACACTGCGAATAGACCTAGAGCCATTGGTCGTTGGTACTTGGTTTGTTGCAATGGCTCATATCGAGGAATTTAATTAACATTTGCAATAAACTGTGGCTTAATCATTATTATGATTATGACTAATCGGTATCATAATTCGATATCTGTTGTTAGTTTATAAACGGAATTTCAGGTGATAAGTTTTATATAGAAGAATCACGAACAGTTTACCGTGGGTGACGAGTTGTCATTACAGATTTGCTAATCACCGAAGCTGCACATTTTCTACAGTGTCATAGAAATACCAAATATATATCAGATGCTTTGAATCGTGGATCTCTCAGACATTAGTGGGTAGCATTAACGAACGTCTAACGACTTAGTAGTAGTAGTAGTAGTATTCATAGCCGTGTAAAATCATAATAACAATAAGATACGGTGGATTGCCCACATTCCGGTTACTCGACATGGGAAAGCTGGTCTTCCGTGAGGTCTGTAACAAGTACATACACAAAACAAAACATAAACACATAACTGAACAGTAGATGTGATCATAACAGGATAAGTGAGAAAAAAAACCTGTAAAATCCAAAAAGGGGTGGATAGGAGAGGGGGGGGGGATGCGCTATAGTTCTGCAATCTTAGATTTGACTAACACAAGGGGAATATTTGATATGATGCTGAAGTGTGTTGTAAGCTTTTGCGTTTCTATACTTGAATGATCTTTTAAGGCAATTTGTTCTCGGTTTGGGTAATTTTATTTTAGTTCCGATTTGGGAAGGGTTGGGATGGGTTATCAACTCAAATTAATTTCTTAAATATTCAGGGGTTACATTATTGGTAATTATATACATAGGGTCAAGGAAATGGTTATTTTGTTTCTTTACCAAGAGTTTCCAACTAAGAGCATTATACATGTCTAAAACAAAGACATGAGATTCAGGTATTATTTTAAGTATATTACAGCCTGCCTTATTTTTTTAAGGCGATCTGTACATTTCCTGTAAGCTGAACTGCATTTCTTTCTTTTTTAATGCTGACACTTAATTTGTTTTGGCACATCCAGTAATACATATTTTGTAAATCTGAGTTCAAAGCTAGTTCAATTCTATTTACAGAAGGATGTGAAAAATATAGAACAGTATCATCAGCATACAACTAAACATTGATTTGATACATTTTACTACATCATTGATTTATATAACGAAAAGCAGTGACCCAAGAAGGGAACCTTGAGACACACCACATTCAATAACTGATTCGAAATCAATTTCTGAACTAATAAGTGTTCTATAGACTCTGTCTGACATGTAGTGTATGAACCATGAATACGAAGTGCCAAAAATTCCTAAGATATTAAGTTTCTTCATAAGAATATCACAATTCACTGAGTCGGAGGCTTTTCTTAAGTCCACAGATACAGCCCCCGTACATTCTTTCTTATCAATTGCGTGACGCCACTCATCAGTTACTTTTAGGAGAGTGGTAATAGTTGAGTGACGTTGCCTAACACCAGATGTGGCGGATGAAAAAATATTGTTCCTATGTAGAAAATCCAGAATTCTCCTTTGGACAACCAGTTCCAGTATTTTCGATACACAGGGGAAAATTGAGATTGGCCGATTATTTGAAGGAGAGATCTTATCAACACATTTATGAATTTTTCATAAGGTTATAAATACCTGCATTCATCAACGGACAGCCCCTTGTACTTATTTTTTTTGAGTAACGATAAAGCAGATTTTTGTTTGTCAACTACTCGTAATACCAGATTTTGCCACAATTCTACAACTTCGTGAATTGAATTGCATTGATTAATATACTCCCATTTCTGGTTGCAAATATAATTTCTTAACTTATTACCATTAAGCTTGCTGCAACTTCTGAAGTTTTTGGTGTGTATTTAAATGGTGTTTTTATTTGTTATTATTCACTTCCATGTACAATTGACAAATTTGACAAATGAATCACATACTACTGAAAATAACATTTGATTTCATAATGCAATGAACATTATACAGCTTATTAACATATCAAATATCTTTCTTAACAATAGATATCCACTGGGCTATGCCCTGCCACCTGCTGCATGGGCAACTTTTTGTTATCATTACGTATAGCAATATATATTTCCATTTTGTACGATTTGATTAATAACAAAATAAAGTCAGAAATACTTGGTTCAGCTTATTTCAATTTATTTAGATAAATTGTTTTCTTCGCAATTATTAATACCTTTGATAAGAAAAGAAAATAATTCTTCGAATATACCAATAATTACCGTTTTTTCGGTTAACATCGAGATATCAAACATAGTCAGCTCTTTTCCAACCTGATTTCAAAAATCTTGTATTATTGTACATTTCCAAAAACTATGTTCAATCGCTTCATTTTCTAGATCACAGAAAACACATAACGGTGAACTAATTGCCCTTCATTTTATACAATATATAATTCAGTTCAGAATATTATTTATTACCTTGAACTGAAATTCTCTTATAATCATAATTAAGCAAAGTGATTGGTCTCCAGTTTTTAAAATCGTCAAAATCACCTTTCTTAAACAACAAATTAATGAGACTTTGCTGTTGTGTGTTCGACATCATTTCTGTTACATAACACTCGTCCAAAGTTTCAACAAGAAATGTTTTTCTCTGTGAAGGCCCGGTCACACAGGGAGGACGCATGGGGAACGCACGGCCAGCGCATTGGAAATTTGCAATTTGGGCCAGTGCGTTGTCGTTCGCTAGGCGTGCGTCATCATTCGTTACTCGTTCGTCGAGCGCGCTGGACCAACGCTGGACCAGCGCTATGCATGCGTCGTCATTCGCTGTGTGCGTCGGGATTTTTTGAGCATGCTCAAAAACGTGCGCCGAGCTCGACGCATGAATATACACGCCAAAGGCACGCCAGACATGCGCCTGAGCGCGCTAGACCAGCGCCAGACATGCGTGGAGCGCGCTAGACCAGCGCCAGTCATGCGCGGAGCACACGCCCTGTATACGCACAGCGCGCTAGCTACACGCTGTGCATTTTGTGTCAGCTCGGTAGCTTTTCCAAAATTATGACAAAAGTTAGGCACACGGCCTTTTCCGATTTCCAATGCGCTGGCCGTGCGTCGTAGAACGCGGTGCATGCGTGGACCATTCGTCCAGCGCGCTAGCAACACGCTGTGCATTCGTGGAAGTTGTTATCATGTGCGCTCTGTGTGCGCCCTGTGTGCGCCCTGTGTGCGCCCTGTGTGCGCCCTGTATGCGTCCAGCGCGCTAGCAACACGCTATACATTTGGTGTCAGCTATCTGTATCTTCGACAAAAGTTGGGCGCACGACAACGCACTGGCCAAAATTGCAAATTTTCCATGCGCTGGCCGTGCGTTCCCCATGCGTCCTCCCTGTGTGACCGGGCCTTGACCAAAACACCTAGTTGATAGAATTCTACCGAGACTCCGTCTGATCCCGGTGTCTTGTTTTTCCGTATTGCTACACGTTTACATTCCTCTTCGGTAAGTAATCTTTCACACAGTTATTTGTATTCGTTAGATAATTGATTATTACTTTGAAAACAAGTATAACTGCTCATATTCTTGGTATCATGTTTTCTTTTTTATACAAATTTGCAGCATACAACAACCGATCTGGTGAACGAGTCCGTCTGACCGAAATGTGGATTCTGGCCCTGAAGATTGAAAGTGTTTTCTCACTCTCCTAGGATGAATGGGTTTTTGTCGTAGATAGCTTCAGTTATGCTAGGAGTCCACTGGGCCGGCGCCAGTTGGTGTCAGTTCGCGCCAAATATTATGTGATTGGCGCGTAGTGGCTCGCTGTGGCGCCGAATTAATGTCTGCTCGGCATGTGTCGCCAAGTGGAATAAACTGGGTGCCATATGGCGTGCGCCAAATGCCACCCGGCTTGCTCCAAAATGTTGCGCCAGTTCGCGCCAATTTGCGCCATTACACGGCCATTTGATTCCAAAATTCACCCTGTTGGCGCCACTCGCGCCAATAGACGGCTGCTTTGCGCCACTTGGTGATTAGTTTGTGCCAAAGGTCGCCAAATTGGCTTGAACTTGCCGCCGCTTGGCGCTACTTGCCGACTAAATAAATACCGGCCATTGGCTACCTGGTTCAGACCCTCCTCAGCTGCTGTATGAACAACATCTCTACTAAATATTTACAATTTTGATATGTCTGAGGCTTTTGACAATGTTGGAGTGATGATGCTGCTCCATCAGAAGATGATGAGAGATGCTGAGGTGGCCACTGCCTATCAACTTATGCTGGCCAATCCTGAAGAAGAAGAGCCTCCTAAGAAGAAAAGGAAGCACAACTGGTGGTTTAGACCCATGCTCCACCCACAGTTGAGGGCCGAACGTGGACAGTACCACACTTTGATGGAAGAGCTGAGTGAGAATGACAGGAGGAAGTTCAAGAACTACACCAGGGTGTCCCCAGAGATGTTTGATGACCTGTTGGTCAGGCTTACACCCCACTTTCAGAAGAAGGACACCCACATCAGGAAGGCCATTCCCCTGGTCTCAAATTGTCCGTCTTCCTGCGCCATCTCGCCACTGGGGCCACCTATGCCGAGCTGTCTTACAACTTCCGAGTGGGCAAGGAAACCATCCAGAAGTTTGTCCCTGATGTAGCCAGAGCGGTAGTGTATGAGTATGCTGCAAAAGTCATCTCCCTCCCCACAACCAATGAAGGCTGGCTTGAGGTTGCAGGTGATTTTGAAGCCAGATGGAATCTTCCTCACTGTCTGGGAGCCTATGATGGAAAGCATATCCGTCTCCAGAAGCCCAACAAATCAGGCAGCCTTTACTTCAACTACAAGCAGTTCTTCTCGGTTGTCCTGATGGCTCTGGTAGATTCAAAGTACCAGTGGATCGATGTGGGTGGGGTTGGCCATCAGTCTGATGCCCAGATCTACAACAACAGTGAACTGAAGGAGTGCATTGAAGCTGGCACTTTAGGCATCCCAGATCCAGCTCCTCTTCCCCATGATGATGAAGAGCACCCTATGCCGTACTTCTTTGTGGGAGACGATGCTTTCGCCATGAGGACGTACATGATGAAGCCCTATGGCCGTCGTAACATGGACCAACAACAGAAGATCTTCAACTCTTCCTTGGCCAGATGAGACAGGAACCAGACACAGTCCGCCTGCTCGTTGATGCTGCCGTCATGCTGCACAACCTCATCAGGAAGCACTATCAGGCACTGGACGTCCGCATGTTGGACCAGGAGGATGCCCAGCACAACCTCATCCCTAGAGCTTGGAGAACTGCCGCAATCACTGTGAGAAAGTCCTGCGATGCCGCCCTGCTGTTATAGGCGGCAGGTGGCGCCGAATGGCGGGCAATCAGGTGGCATTTGGCGCGCGTAGTGGCGCAAACAAGGTGCCCCTTGGCGCCAAGTGGCGCCATGTGGCGCGAAATTTCATTGGCGCAACTTGGCGCGCGCCATTACATTCCAGTGGATTCCAATAGGCGGATTGTTTGCGCCAAAGGGCGATATGTTAGCGCCATTTGGTGCCACTTGGCGGACACTTGGCGCTGATTGCTCGATGCAAGTGGCGCGACGAAAATTTCAAACATTTTGAAATTTTCTTGCCGCCACATTCAAATTTAGTGCCATTACGCGCCACCACGTGCCAGTTGGGAGGCAGTTTGAGCCACTACACGCCACTAGGCACCTTATTGGCGACACTAGGCGCCACAGTAAATTGCATTGGCGCAAACTGGCGCCAACTGGCGCCGGCCCAGTGGACTCCTTTATGCTAGGAGTCCACTGGGCCGGCGCCAGTTGGTGCCAGTTTGCGCCAAATATTATGTGATTGGCGCGTAGTGGCTCGCAGTGGCGCCGAATTAATGTCCGCTCGGCATGTGTCGCCAAGTGGAATAAACTGGGTGCCATATGGCGTACGCCAAATGCCACCCGGCTTGCTCCAAAATGTTGCGCCAGTTTGCGCCAGTTCGCGCCATTACACGGCCATTTGATTCCAAAATTCACCCTGTTGGCGCCATTCGCGCCAATAGACGGCTACTTTGCGCCACTTGGTGATTAGTTAGTGCCAAAGGTCGCCAAATTGGTTTGAACTTGCCGCCGCTTGGCGCTACTTGGCGACTATATAAATACCGGCCATCGGCTACCTGGTTCAGACCCTCCTCAGCTGCTGTATGAACAACATCTCTACTAAAAATATGACTGAGGCTTTTGATAATGTTGGAGTGATGATGCTGCTCCATCATAAGATTATGAGAGATGCTGAGGTGGCCACTGCCTATCAACTTATGCTGGCCAATCCTGAAGAAGAAGAGCCTCCTAAGAAGAAAAGGAAGCACAACTGGTGGTTTAGACCCATGCTCCACCCACAGCTGAGGGCCGAACGTGGACAGTACCACACTTTGATGGAAGAGCTGAGGGAGAATGACAGGAGGAAGTTCAAGAACTACACCAGGGTGTCCCCAGAGATGTTTGATGACCTGTTGGTCAGGCTTACACCCCACTTGCAGAAGAAGGACACCCACTTCAGGAAGGCCATTCCCCCATAAGTTAGTCCTTGATGTAGCCAGAGCGATAGTGGATGAGTATGCTGCAGAAGTCATCTCCCTCCCCACAACCAATTATGGCTGGCCTGAGGTTGCAGGTGATTTTGAAGCCAGATGGAATCTTCCTCACTGTCTGGGAGCCTGGAAAGCACATCCATCTCCAGAAGCCCAACAAAATCAGGCAGCCTTTACTTCAACTACAAGCAGTTCTTCTCGGTTGTCCTGATGGCTCTGGTAGATTCAAAGTACCAGTTCATGTGGATCGATGTGGGTGGCGTTGGCCATCAGTCTGATGCCCAGATCTACAACAACAGTGAACTGAAGGAGTGCATTGAAGCTGGCACTTTAGGCATCCCAGATCCAGTTCCTCTTCCCCATGATGATGAAGAGCACCCTATGCCGTACTTCTTCCTGGGAGACGATGCCTTCGCCATGAGGACGTACATGATGAAGCCCTATGGCCGTCGTAACATGGTCCAACAGCAGAAGATCTTCAACTACAGGCTGTCCAGGGCAAGGCGTGTGGTTGAAAATGCCTTTGGCATTCTGGCTCTGTGGTTCCAGTGCTTCCTTGGCCAGATGAGACAGGAACCAGACACAGTCCGCCTGCTCGTTGAAGCTGCCGTCATGCTGAACAACCTCATCAGGAAGCGCTATCAGGCACTGGACGTCCGCATGTTGGACCAGGAGGATGCCCAGCACAACCTCATCCCTGGAGCTTGGAGAACTGCCGCCATCACTGTGAGAAAGTCCTGCGATGCCGCTCTGCTTTTAAAGGCGACAAGTGGCGCCGAATGGCGGGCAACCAGGTGGCATTTGGCGCGAAGTAGTCACCAATCGGGTGCCGTTTGAATCGCGTAGTGGCGCAAACAAGGTGCCCCTTGGCTCCAAGTGGCGCCATGTGGCGCGAAATCTCATTGGCGCAACTTGGCGCGCGCCATTACATTCCAGTGGATTCCAATAGGCGGATTGTTTGCGCCAAAGGGCGATATGTTCGCGCCATTTGGTGTCACTTGGCGGACACTTGGCGCTGATTGCTCGATGCAAGTGGCGCGACGAAAATTTCAAACATTTTGAAATTTCCTTGCCGCCACATTCAAATTTGGCGCCGTTGCGGGCCACCACGAGCCAGTTGGGAGGCAGTTTGAGCCACTACACGCCACTAGGCACCTTATTGGCGACACTAGGCGCCACAGTAAATTGCATTGGCGCAAACTGGCACCAACTGGCGCCGGCCCAGTGGACTCCTAGCATTACATTCATGCCGTTCGAAATGAGTTTGATTCTACTTTCTTGGGGCTCTACGTAAATTCTCCATAGGCAGCCAATATTTTGGATTTATTTAATGTCTTGTCCATTAATGGTACCTTTCACCCTTTTGTACATTACGTCGTTTGACATTGGTTTATTCGCACAACTTGTTTCTGATAAATACTACTAAATGCCGCCATTTTCCCAGTCAAAGTCAGGGCGTGGTTTTCGAAAACTTAGTCCAAAATGTTCACTTTTTCGTGTATTATCCAATTTTAGCAATAAACACACACTTTGTATCGATGTTCCAGTAAATATCAATTTTCCACAGTTTTTCAAAATGGTGCAATATAAGGGTTTTCTACCGCAACAGAAATTGTCGTGACAATTTTGTAGACGGATGGTGTCCCCTACCTCCCCAAATAAACATAGCTTTCCAAACATCAGAAGTTTACTTATGCTCATGTCCTTATCACGAACATTTTAGAGTTAAATTTTGATATACACCATTTCCACACTGAATAATTACTTAGTGGAATATATTTTTTATTCCGCACAAAATCCCGATACTCTTTTAGACTGTGGCTCAATTACGATTTGTTTTCTCTTCATAAGAACTAAATATTTGTACTTGTCAGTAAGGAAAATGAAATTTGAAAGTTGTTTATATAGGAGCATCACGTATATATTAACATGGGTGACGAGATGTCATTATAGAGTTGCCAACCATCATTGCTGCACGTTTTATACAGGTTCTTGGAAATACCAAATATTAATCGGATGCAAATGAATCAGGTAAGAGGCTTAACTTAATTTTCATTGGGAAATATTTATTTTGTATCTTTAGTTATGGTCTGACAAAAAATAAATCACAATTGCTTTTGATATTGAAATAAATCTGTACTTCGAATAATTAATTTCAATTGGATTAAAAACGTAATCACTTATTGAAATTCTATTCTTTTGTAATTCATGAATTACGAACAAATATATAAAGTTTTTATTCAAAGAATGTGGTTAAGTTAGTTCATTAAGGGTACAGTTTGTTTAATAAACCAAATGCTCTCTCTTCAATCATTTTTTTAATGAACAGATATTCAGACTATCATATCATGTTATAAAGGGTGAAACTTGTACCATGTGTTAGAATGAAATCTGAGACTTTTCGAGGGGTTTATTAATTCTTTCACATAAACTCCAAGTGATAAATGAGTCACAGAGATCAATATCATTCAAAGAGCATTACATTTATTGTATTTTGTTTATAGCTTATTCTAAGACAAGTTTAAAGGGAAAGTTGAGTTCTGTTTTCAGACCGCAAATGCCTTCAAAGTGCATGGTTATTGCTCTTATTCTTATCTATGACATTTACAGTGCCCTTTTAGAACCTAACATTGCTATGAAGGTAATTTTAGACCCCAACATGTGTGCAATTTAGCCAATACGATCATACCAATTCAGCTCCACTTTCCGAAAAACACGGTGACCGTTAATTAATTATTTAATTAAAAATAACATTACATGGGCCGGCTGGTTGTGCGTAAAATAAGCAACACGAACATGCCAACAAAAAAGTCAACATCGGCATTGGCTGAAATACGACGTAAAAGGCGTTATTTCGTTTTTTCAACGTTTTTTAAAAATTTTCAAAATATCTGATATTTGTAGTGGTACACAAGTACTAGAAATTGTTATATTTCAGCCGTCTCTGAACCGATTTTGATCAAACAAAGATGATTTGGTCATTTAAATATTATATTTTTTTTAAATTTGACACTCAGTGTTTCATTATCTCACAAACAAATATTTTGTGTAGCACCCTCTGCAACAGAACTCAACTATCCCTTTAAATGAGATGCAATTTAAAAATAACTATCAGTCATATTTTATGAACATCTCGGAAGAAGCAGACTCCTTGGTGCAGTTATGATTTATGACTGTTCCCATTTCTAATAGACAAAATACATAACCGTTTAAGATTTTGTCGAAAATTCTAATATTCTTTACCTATTCTTTTCCCCTAGACCGGCCTGTGTGCGTCAAAAAGTTCACTTAAATAGTTACAAAGACGGGAGAAAATGGAGAACTTAAAATGTATAGCAAATCTTGACCTCAAATTTTTATTAAAACTCTTCTTTTTGGGGTTGTTTTGAAATAATCAATTCTTGATTTAAGAACGTTCCCCGCCCGCCAAGCGATTACTATTAATATTTGTATGTATCTTGTGATAAAACTAATTGTATTCTATGCAAAGACATTTTTATTATTGTAAACATATTTTGTACATACATGATTGGCTTAAATTTGATATCACAAATAATATTATTTTATTTCTGGCTTGTAAGGTGTTTTTGAAGAAACAATCTTCAAAAATGATAACTTTAAGATTTAAAAAATTTACTCCCCAAAATAAGAAATAAAATATCTTCCAGTAAATGTTTTTGCAAGTAAACAATGAAAATAAATGTATAATAAATTCAACTGTCAATTAAATTCCAACTTAGAAGCTGTATTACAAGCTGTTCGTCAAAATAATATATCCATCACTTTGCAAATGCATCTTAGGTGTTGTAGATAACCACGTGATAGTCCAGGTCATTTGGTTCGATATTTGACAAATTTAAATTAGTGTAAATCTGTAAACACCAACGAGAAGTTGTGGGTAGTTATTGTGTTTGATCTTACGTATGGCTTTAAGTTATATATCATGATTGCCTTATGATACGGGTAGAATATATTTTGATGTGCGAAATATAAGTGCGGTATAATATTATTGGTTTAATTCCTTTAGTGAACGTGGTGATATCATAAACAAATTTATGAATTATTGTATTATCTTAAATTGTAATAAAGGTATATTTGTGAGTGTAAATTATTTTTAAAATGTTTGTTGGTATATTTATTATGAATACTCAGTGCATCAGATTTTGCACCGTTTATGCAACTAGTTAAATGATTCTTATTCAATGTATACTGATATAATGTTGATAATAAAGTTATAACTGTAGATTGAACGCTGTATCAGATGGGTTATATTTATAAATAATTTGGTAGATATTTAGTATTTGTGTACCTGTACTGTTACTGGGACAGGACAGGGCGGAGTCAGGTCTATCCAGCAACAGGAGCTGACGTCAGGCAGACAAGTAGTCATCAAGATGCCTCAGAAGCAAGATATACACAAACTCAAACGGGGCTAAGGACCATGTGAATTCTTGATTGTTTTTTTGTTTGGTCTAATTAAGTCTTATATGTTTGTATTCAATTTTATATTCTTTGTTAACCTTTGTTTACAATTGTTTACTTCAATGAAGGCTAATTTAACTTAATTTTCTGAGGGAATTAGTTCTGTATGATTGCAAGATCACCAAATTATTATCGGCAGTACATGTACCGATACTAATAGTATACATTTGTCGTCCCCATGGTGTTGCTCAATTCCCGCTGTGTGACAATAAACACATGGTAAAGAAATGGTATCATAATGGACAGAAAAAATATCGATCAAAACACTAATGTAATACACAATAACACCGTACTATGATAAGGTATATTATATATATATATATATATATATACACATGACAAAATTAATTCAAACCGGTAACAGTGAAGTGAAATCTCAATAATATATAAGGACATTTGTTTCAATGTACTTCATCAGAAATCACGCATCGATCTAGAACAAATCTAAAAAAAAATCACGTAAATTTGGAATCTTGTTAACAATCGGTAACGTTTTAAGTCCATACTTTGACGGGTCGTTATATATATATATATATATATATTCCTTAGCGACATCTAGTTTAAGTAATTTTGGCAACACGCAGAGTAAATTTCTTAAACATTTAATTTTATTTTAACAGCTATATTCAAATCAACAGCGAACGCTTTGTTCCCTCTTTCTGCAAAGTGTTTAGCTGAGGACATGTCGACACATACAAACACGCGCACGCACACAAAAATTCACCCACACCACACACACACGCACACACAAACATACACACGCACACACACACACACAAACGAACACATACAACTCTTTCCTCATCCCTTTCTACATATAACCTTCTTCATTATCATTTTATATAAGCGTCACTTATATTCTGACACCATTCCCCTATTAAATGTGTTCCATCCAATTCTAATTCTGTCTTCAGTGGTTTTTGAAATATTGTTTTCCTATTCCCTTTCACCAGTCATGCAGCTACAAGGGGGAACGTGCCACCAATCGAATGGCAAAAAAAAAAGCAAACAAAAAACAAACAAAAAACATTATCTTATGTTAGTATTACAATGTACGTATTTAACGCTGATGGTGTATTAATTATATAATTTGTTTATCATTTTGTTTAATGTTGTAATGAGTTTGTAATATTGGAACAAAAATGATCATGAATAAATGAAATAAATCATTGCATTAGACGACTATCAAAAAATTATTTTGGATTATCTGTCTGCGTCCTTGATGTATAGCAGAGATGAAAAAGAAATGGAGATAGGAGTGATAAATAGATGACTAACGGGAAAAGAGATAGCGAGAGTATGCAGGGCCGTTCCACTTTAAAATGCAAACTTTTTCCATTCTAAACGGGAAATCTAGTCAAACTACTCCATCAAATCTTGACGATAGAGTATACATTTGTTTCTAATATATTACCACAAGATAATTTTACGTATATTAAAGATATGTTTTGGAATTACATAAACTTCATGAAAACAAGGTATCAGTAACCGCAAGATGCCCGAATATATATTACTCTGGGTCTTTTGATGAGGAATTAAAATTTCAGAGATAGTAAAGTCAGTTTTATCACTTGCTTGACTAGCTCGCAAAAATCTAGAGACGGGAGATATCAAGCACCGAGGTTCATGAATATTTCCTTGTGATGATATGCCGATATTGAGTCACCTCGTTGCCCGAATATTGTAATGATTATAAAGTACAACTTTATTTAGGCGCCTTGGATTAATTCGAGTGGCAGTAAACACGCGGCTTATTAACCTGAGAGCGCATGCATCAAAGCTGTCGGAGTTAATCCCGGATGCACGATTTGCCCACGAGAAGACGCATTGTGTGTGTCCGAACACCGTGACGTCCTTTTCAAGCCAGAAAATTGTCAACCCATTGAAAGATTCGTAATACTTGTTTAGCTCCCTCTGCGGCTAAACTAAGTTAGCTTAGCTTGAGTTCGTGTCTAATTAACACTGTACTCTGTGGCCCGAATTCACAAAGCAAGGTTTGAGCTCAGACCAAGGTTTGAGCTCAAACCTTCTTTTGTTTCGCCAAACCTCCTTTTGTTCTTTACAAACCAGGTTTGTAAAAAATGCGTAAAACGCGTCATATGACGTACGAAAACCTTGGTCTGAGCTCAAACCTCCTTTGTGAATTCGGGCCTGTATGTTTGGAATGGATCATTATGCACAATAAGAACACCGTTTAAAAGGGTTGTTTACAAGTAATAAGACCTGTTTAAAAAATTCAACAAGCTGTTGTATTGTAATGAACTGTTAGCATTTTAAACAATTACGTTTTATCTGTGTATATATAACCGAATGAATTTTTAAAAAGTAGATTTTTTTCGGGGAGGTAACTTGGAGGTGTCAATCTAGACACATTATGGGAGCCCCATTCAAATTTAATTCTCCAGCCATTAATGGAAATAAAGACTAGTGTTTTTTTTTCTCTCTCGCCGGTATAAACAATTGCGTGCTCGCCATAAAGCCAATGTGTTGATTCATGAATTCTTGTTTGGAGACTATGCTATTCCATTGTCATGTAACTCATAGAGGCAAAACACATTTTACGAAAGTTTTTAAATATTACTTTTTTCTTTGAACTTGGTATAAAGCCCTCTCCAAAGAAAACATTTTTTCTTGTTCCTGTTCATCTCTTTTCCTCCCTCTCTTCTCCCCACTCTCTCTTTTGTTTCTTCACTGGCCACCCATTATGGGTGCAGTCTGCCTCCCTATCCGCATGCTGCCCCGTGCCCCCCCCCCTCCCCCGTACGATAGTGTTTCTCCGGCTTATTATTATCATTATAATCATCATCATATTATTATTATTATCATTATTTAGATGGGGAGGGTGATGAATAATGACAGGAAAGCAATTAATAAAAATTCGTTTATAATCGTTTAAAAATTTGGGTTGATTTTACTCTTCCATTCAATAAATCTCATTAAAATGTGAAAACTGCACTCATTATACATTTTTTGTCTTCCTCCCTCCCCCAAGTATACTAATGTGTCTCCTGCTTTTTGTTTGTTTGTTAGGTGGGGGTAATGGAAGGAAGGTAACAAATCATTGATTGACATTCGTTTAGAAATTTGCGTTTATTTTGCTCACATCACAAAAAAAATCAAGATAAATCAATACTCTTGCACAAGATTCAAGATTACGATTTATGAGACTTTATTTCTCCAATCGTGCAAAATATAAACTAACATTCTCAATTGCTCCTGTTTGTTGTACTTTCATGTTATTCATTATAATCGTTTTTTTGTTCTTCATAAGCATGTCCATTTTTCTTTCACATGAAATTCTGATACTAATGGTACTTCATTGGGAGCAGCGTAATCCGCGCTCGCCCTGAAGAAATCACATGACGGCAGGCACCCTAGTACCTCATAATCCGCCCTTCTATTGTTCGAGTTTATAACCATGACAACGAACTCTACCTTTGGCCAAGTTCATTGTTCCTCTTACGTAACATAGATCTAGATAGGCCTCAGACATAACTCTTTTCGTATATTCATTCTATATACCGGTAGTTCTAAAATGCTTTCAAATATTTTGTGTCGTTTTTGTTTGTATATACTTTGTCAATTTACTTACAAACTATTATTGTCAAATTTTCTAATACTAATAAACTATTACGTTTACCCTATCATCTTCCGCTCTAGAATCCTATCATTTATTTATTTTTTATTTGTTGGGTCCTTTTCACATTTTTCTTGTCTCTCTCTCTTCAAGATTTCTTCTGTTTTTGTAAGGGTATTTATGCTGTTAATTTTTGTATAAATAAAAGAGAAATTGTTATTCTTTCTCTTATAATGTTGTCCACCTTCTTCTATAGATAACCCTTTTGGGCTTTAGTATAATGTCCGATGTATATTACTTCTGTCAATAACATACAATGAACGTATAATTTTATTTTGATGCAACAGAGATTTTTATTTTTATATAGGAGTACGTCGAATCGTGATCTCATTTAAAACCTTTGTACACGGCACGCGCGGGTACACCGTACGATGCATGAGCCTTGACCTTATATGGTCATTGACGCCTATTCATGGAACGGGCCTATTATTGAAAAGCTTATATAGTATATAGTACAGTCTCGCTCGACCTAGCGCTCTCAGCTCAGGTCACTCATGCGTACGTATACAGGGTACCAGGTCGGCCTATTATTGAGGAGATTAGCTAGTCTCGATATAGTCCATCCCATTGTTTCAATTCAAGATTGTCGGCTTTATTTACTTATCGTGCTATAAAGTGTCGGAGTTTTACTATTGAGTACAGCTTTTTGATTTTCATGATAGTTGGTTGCACAAATTAGTTCTCAATTCTTTGCTTATAACTGCTCTTTATCTATGTAAGATAGTATCCCCCCCCCCCTAGCTCTGATTCTTTCTTTAGTTTGTCTCTTTTTTGTTTGATTATATCTTTTTGCTAAAGTATAACGTCAAGTTTATGTTATAATAATTAATCTCAAGGAAGGGATGGTGTCGGCATACAAACAAATGGCGGAATAGACAACATTATGAAAGATGAAGATGGAAAACGACATAGACAGAGAGACAGACGGACAGAGAGAGAGAGAGAGAGAGGGGGGGGGGAGATAGAAAGTTGGACGTAGTCTGTACTGTTCTTATTATAGGATTTTCCGGTCAAATTCGCGTGTTTGTCATTCGAATTCATTTACTTTGCATTTAAGTTAGCGCAGATCGGCTTTGCCATGCCAATTATCATTCAATTTTCCATTTTTTGTATTTGATTTAGGATTTTGGTCGAAGGGTTTGATTCAAAACATAGATTATTGACGACGTCACACTTCACCACTTATTTTTAATTTGTTTATTACCCGTGTTACTGTGTTAGATTCTTTTCATTTCATATACCTGGGGACAAACCTTTGATAGACTTTTGGTCTTTTTTGTTCCTCACATTTTTATATAACTTCAAGTTGATTGTGTTATTGAATTCTCTACCACGATTTTTTTTCTATTGTTTTGTCTTAATTCATCTCCTCAGTATATACCTCTCTTTTTCCTTCCTCTCGATCACTCCTATTGTTTCATTTCATATTGTTTATTTCTGAACTCTAAATGTAATATCCATTTTCTTCGTTGATAAAATGTTACGTTAAAACAATTGTCTAGTCTGGGTCGTTGGTAAGATTTTTTTTAGGCATGATTGTGCAATCAAAGAAAATAATACTAAGCTGGTAGAATTGTTGTATATACTTTAATGTTTATGTTATTTTTCACTCGTTTCACTCAATCATTGAGTTAATAATGTAAATATGTATTGAAATGATGGAAATAAAAACCTCGCTTGAGGATAAAAGAAAAAATGAAGGCTGCTGCTGTTGTTGTTGTTACTTTTTTACGGCGCTTTCATTTTGCGCCATTCATTTATAACTATTAAACAATCTTTTCATGATTAGTCAAGCGTATTGCCCATAAGTTTATAAATGTTCCAGAAGTCAAATATTGTTTAAGATAACCCAACACAGATTAATGAAGTTTGGAAACGAAAACGAGACAAATGAAGCTACAACAAAGCGAAACATATTAAAGGAAGAAAAAGCATTAATGTATGACTTGTATAAATGTGTGATAAATAATTTTTCTTAATAAGTTATCCCTTTGAGGAAACGAATCTGAATTCTGACCATAAATAGCAGGGACCGCGGAGCGTTTTTGAGAGTAGGGGGGGGGGGGAGGTCTGAGCATGCGAACAATCTATAAACCCCTTTTTCGGAGCTTTTATGAAACGTGTCTACTAAAAAAAAAAACCCAGCCACCCGCCTCCGCGGCCCCTGCATAGTTTGAGAGTTACATGGCCTATAGAGGGCGGTCGACTGGTATGAGTTGGAAGCAATATGAGAACGTCGCACACTGTTCTAAAGTCGTTGGACCGTACGCCCTTTTGTGCGGAATTTCGCATGGCGTCTTCTCAATAGAGAGTTTCGGACAGTTGTGGCTTTCACGCAAACTAGGCCGCGTTGCATAAAGCCGCGTGATTACTGCCACTCGAATTGATCCAAGGCGCCTTATTGTATTTTTCTATATCACTTCACTTCTCAAAATTCACAAAATTTATAAATGAAAGAAGATTCACAAAACTCTGGCAACGAGATGACCGAATTTATGATTATATAATTTACCTAGTGTATATTGATGACTAAACAACATTCTTTTTGCCATGACAAAAGTACCTTCCCTCGGGCACAACATTTAGGATCCGGATAACATATACAGTATATACTATATCATTAATACAAAGTCTCCGTCCTCACTTAAAAATGGGCCCTTACATATATATATGTACCAGGGAAACACATTCCTTCAAAGATTTTTAGATTGGGGTGATGCGAAACATTGTAACTCATATAACGGTGTCATGACTAAATAAAGGTTTAAAAACACTGATATATTAGAATAAAGACTGTTGCCCTCTTCCCTAACGCCAGCACACACGAAACGACACTGACTTCTACAGCCACATTTCTAAAGTGTCAGTCAATTTTCCCTCTGCTGTCCGAGCTTCGAAGCCATATGATGCTATACTTCAACGGATATGGGATGATCTTTAACCCTAATAAGGCGGGGGGGGGGGGCATTATGCCCCCCCCCCTCCACGATTTTTCTGATTGTTCGAGAACGCATATGGATGGCGCCTCGCCGCTCGCTGACTTTTTTCTTAAGAGTCTTGCGCATCTTTAAAAAAAAAAAAAAAAAAATCGGACCTATAGTTACAAGGTCACGTGACCTTTTGTCTTTGCATGTCAGCCCGAAATCGCTCATTTTTGTGATTTGTGTACAAAACATATGGGAATGTCATTTTTCCTAAAAATAGATCAAACATTGGTTATTGGGTCTTGTTTAAAGTTTAGGTGGTTGTTTTGGGAGTCAAAATAGTTTAATTGTAGGAAGAAATTAAAAACAAAACAAAAAAATAACATAAATAAGTTAAAAAAAACAATGAAATACATAAGAAATTATCAAAGCAAGAGATAACATAAGGAATAAGCTGACTCTTCCAAATTTTTGTGTCGTATTATTGTTCCAAATGGTCTAATGAATATATGTAGTGAAAAAGAATGCTTAAATATGAATAATATATGATTTATGGGTAAAAATGTGATTTTATGACGTTATTTGCATAAATTACCATAAATATGCAAATGAGTGATTTTTTCAAAAAATTGAAATTATCATATTGTTCTGTACACTTCACTTGACATGCGTGCAAATTTTCGCGGAGATCGGCCCTTTCCCGGCCGAGATCTTAGGGGGGGGGGGGGGGGCGGCCGTAGTAAGACTTCAAATAGCCCGGCCTTATTAGGGTTAAAGGATTTAAGCCCATCAGAAAACTGAGAAACGACCTGGGCAGGTATACTGTCAGTTTCACCCGATGTTTGGATCGGTCTTTGTAAATCCACCGATGGGGATTTCCAAGAATCAACATGACAGTGCTGACTCGAGGATTTCAGGCAGCACCCGAAGTAACTCCGTCCAAAGGAAAGAAAGGGGGAGGGCAGACATATGGTCAGTCAGAGAAAGGGAAAGAGAGATAGAGAGAGCGAGAGAGAGAGAAAGAGAAAGAGAGGATGAGAAAACGCCAGTATGACACAGGATACAAATGAACTAAAACACGACCTTATCTCACATTCGTCGCACTCCGGGCCATATATATTTCAGTTAGACAATAGAAAAGAAGGTTGAGTTTTTGGGAAAGGTGACAAATAATTTGTGACAGTTATCATTGTAATTGTGCAAGTGTGAAAGAACAGCAGACAAAAATCTCTCCTGAAAAGCATGGCTCTTCAAATGCCTTTATATTCTAAATATGAAAATTAAAATCTTAAACATAAGACCGGATTTTGATGCCATATGTTTGCGTTGTCCCATATACATCTTTCTGTGTACAGTGCTTGTTACTTTACCAAGACTGGGCAAAATTTCTTATCATGTTGATGACTTTAGAACCTTGCAGTTCACACCAATACTTGGATGTTACATTATCAACTTTTGTATCGATTCCACACCGTTTCTTTCACAATGCAATTGCATCACCAGAACTGAACTATATCTTTAATAATATAAGTCATAATTGGAAAATGCCCAGAAACTCAAATTTAATTGCTTTGACCCTAATGTTAACTTACCTTGTTTTGGAAAATAATTGTATTATTATACTTTATGTCTATTATTGAAGCAGGTGTGCGAAGAAGTTTCGTAAAATGGGCTAAATATACTTTAAAGGATAGCTTAGATCATTGAGAACATAAAGCATTTGCTTTAAATTTGTGTAAATATAAATTTAAACATATATATTAAGTATTTTTCAAGACCCTTCCAGCTGTACTTCAAACCCGAAATATACGAGTCCTGAACAAAAATGTCACGTCACACATTGGGCAGGGAGCCAGAGCAAGAAACTCACCTACATAATTAATGTACGTACAATTTGCATAGTGAAAGTGAACTAGACATTTCTCGAATTCAGGACATTAAACTTTAAATTTGTTATGCCATTTGTATAATGTAAGTATTTTGATGATTCCAAATAACTTATTTTTTGGCGTTTGTTGAGATGTCATCCTATGAATAGGGATGATGATGAATATGAAGTTGATTTTCTATGTAGTTCAATCGCTTTCGTTATCAATCCAGAGACTGAAAATCATTATGATGCCGCACAGTTCCTTTTCTGATGTAGTTGTAATGTCATTGTAATAAATATTTCCAGGTTTGAATCCCACATTGATTCGTCTAAGACATAACCTGTTTGATATTTGTGAAGAATGATCATAAACCTTTTTAAGAATGACAAAATATATCACCCAGTTTGGGTCTAGTTCACAGTATTTTTACCGACCGCTACTCACAGGCGAACCGAGACATTCTACCGCACCCACCAGCCCGCGCCCGGGGCTCATGTTCGTGCAGATAGGCTATAACTTACCCCGCAGCTGTACGATAAATGTCGTCTTCTTCTTCGCTTAGCCTTCCCTTTCCTTCCACCTCTCCTACAACCTCATCATCATCATCATCATCACTATCACTATATTACTGTCCCTTGATGTGATGGGAAGTTGTTTTCACCAATTTCGATGTCTAAATCAAGTAGGTCATTCTCCTCAATATCGGGCATTGTGACGAAATACTAGGCGTTTGAGTGACATTTACACATACACAACATGCATGCAGCTGACAGTGCAGTGCGGGGACTTGGGAGCGCTCTTTCGCAAAATGTGAATAAATTAAATAAATAAAATGCCAGGTAGGGGTCAATTTCGTGAGTTGAAATAAGGGATTAAACATACAGTATGACGAACGTGTACTCTTGCGCTTACGGGGTTTCGCACCACCAAGGCTGCACGTTTTTTTACATCGACTTATAAATACCAAGCATTCGTCGGATGTAACAAACCAGGTGATTATTTTCAAATAAATGTTTGAAATCTCTAAGGATATAGATAGGAACAATTTGATTTGACAGATAAATAGTGTCTTAAAAACCAATTTTAATCCAATATGTCGAGCATCTTATCATATACACGGTCAAATCTTCAAAGAGCAGGTCCCAACTTGAGTCCCATACGTTAACCACTACATGTACTTCTAAGATTGTAGTACATTCTGATGACTGTATCATGAACGTAGTCTTACTTGTACTCGATTAAGACAACATATCAAATCGAATAATGCCATGAAAGTATTACGTCAATCTACGTTTTAAATTCCCTTAGAGTCTTACAATATCTGGCAACCTATGGGACATATCTTTGACTTGCCCACGATAATTCATTTCTAATTTGTGAGCCCTTGGCACCTACAAGGAAATTCTACGCCACACAAAGTGTTAGAGCTTGTCTCACATTTACTAAATGTCATATTTGTATTTTCATTTTGAATGGTTGTTTTCTCTTTGTTTGGTAATAAGGTAAACGAAAGTAAAACGGAAACAAAAGTAAATCAAAACAAAATATATTAACTGAACCACTTAACTAATATAAAGTAAAGTAAACTTAACTTATTTAATTTGAACGAGTAAACAAACGTATTGTAAGGTAAACTAAATAAACTAAACGAAACTAAATAAAAATACATATAACATAAATAAATTAAACAGCAAGAAAAATAATGCGCCTCTGCCTAAATGCTAATGCATTATATCTCATTATGTGTCGTTTAACATCTGACCGCACGGACTCAAATGCCTATCGTTAAATGTATGAAGTTGTTTTACGTACTTTAGCCCAGCTCGGCCGATATTGGATTAATTTTATTTTATTATCACAATAATGATATATTTTCTCGCATTTTCAAAGACCTTTACGACCACGTGCCCAGGTCGAAATTCCTTTAGAAACCAGTAGAAACCAGTAGAGACATTCTAATGGTTTTACTGGTTTTCAAGAAACCATTAGAGTCTAATGGTGATCAGGAGGAACTGTGAAGTAAAACCAGTATAAACCTTTACAAACCAGTAGACTGTCATGGTTTAAAGACCAGTAGAAACCAGTAAGATCTAATGGTTTGAACATGGATGCAAAAATCTTAAGTCAAACCATTAGACACCTTTACAAACCAGTAGGGCCTAATGGTTTTGAAGACCACTAGAATCCGATAGAAACCAGTAGGATCTAATGGTTTTAACATGGGTGTAAAAATCCTAAGTCAAACCATTAGAAACCTTAACAAACCAGTAGAGCCTATAATGGTTTGAAGACCAGAAGAAACCAATAGAAACCAGTAAGATCTAATGGTTTGAACATGGATGCACAAATCTATAAGTCAAACCATTAGACACCTTTACAAAACCAGTGGAGCCTAATGGTTTTGAAGACCACTAGAATCCGATAGAAACCAGAAGAATCTAATGGTTTTAACATGGGTGTAAAAATCCTAAGTCAAACCATTAGAAACCTTAACAAACCAGTAGAGCCTAATGGTTTTGAAGACCACTAGAATCCGATAGAAACCAGAAGAATCTAATGGTTTTAACATGGGTGTAAAAATCCTAAGTCAAACCATTAGACACCTTTACAAAACCAGTAGAGCCTAATGGTTTTGAAGACCACTAGAATCCGATAGAAACCAGAAGAATCTAATGGTTTTAACATGGGTGTAAAAATCATAAGTCAAACCATTAGACACCTTTACAAAACCAGTAGAGCCTAATGGTTTTGCAGACCACTAGAGTCCGATAGAAACCAGAAGAATCTAATGGTTTTAACATGGGTGTAAAAATCCTAAGTCAAACCATTAGAAACCTTAACAAACCAGTAGACTGTAATGGTTTGAAGACCAGTAGAAACCAATAAAAACCAGTAAGATCTAATGGTTTGAACATGGATGCACAAATCTTAAGTCAAACCATTAGACACCTTTACAAAACCAGTAGAGCCTAATGGTTTTGAAGACCACTAGAATCCGATAGAAACCAGTAGATTCTAATGGTTTGAACATGGGTGTAAAAATCTTAAGTCAATTACCATTAGAAACCTTTACAAACCAGCAGATCGAGCCCATATGTCAATGGATTTGAAAACCAGTTGAAACAAATAGAAATCAGTAAGATCTAGCGCCGCCTCTGAATCAGTCTGACTTTATTTATTTAAAAAACCCCAAACAGGGATGAAAAACTCTAAAATGTCATTAGTCATTATATTAATAGTTTTATTTTACAGATTGTGCAACATCTTGACATATGCCCTGTAAGGTCTGCAATATTGATCAAGACTATACAAGCCCCAAAACCCCAAAATGCGACTGCCGCCTTTTTTAAACGGCTACACAGCTGGCATCTCTCTGGGCTACACTAACACTGTGTGTGTGTGTGTGTGTGCACATGTAATCAGTGCATGCAGTGTGTGCGTGTACCCAGCCAGACCATGCCTTATGTGACACACACACAAGACAGCCATTCCTATCCTGAACAGCTACAGGAGCCAGAGCAGAGAGACAAAATCTTGTTATTACTTTGTTTTCCCCTGCTATTCTTCAATATGGGTAAGTCTTAGATTTACCTAATTTATTTGCAATATGTGCAGTAACTGTTTTCTGTTTTGAAACATAGTAATTAATGTATGATCGTGTCTACTAGGAGTGCTTTCAACGCCTGCCGCAAAGATGAGAAATGTATTGTATTGTCCCATCCATGTATTTTTATGTTAGCTCTTGATGCAAGTTTGTGCATTCACCTACACATGGCTTTAAAGGCATCGTTTAACAATGTTAAATCTATGATGCATGGCCCTACGTATTATCAGTGTCAGTGATATGGTGTAATATTGAAGCCCTAACAAAATTGCGCTTCAAAATGATCATGAACTTGATGAAGTGCCTCAAAAAGTAAAAATCTTTGACTTTTGAGTGACCGGTTTTACCATACTCATTTTCCCCAATAGACTGTAGTGTTATAAAACCATTGGGGAAAACGTTTTTTGAAATTTTGAATTCCAATCATAAATATCTTGATAATCAGACAAGCCGCCCCACCCCCGCGCTTATCCCGAAAGAGTGCGTTAAGGCGGTACTCCGTTTCTGCAACGCACCCTAATTTCAAGACAAGCGGGGAAGGGGGCTTTAATCACTTTATGGTGTGTTCGCAGTTTCGCACAATATAAACAGAAGCCCTCATCTGGAAATAATAACAGCTAGACCCGTAAATGGTAAACAAAATTCCTCCCCCGCAGGCTGTACAAATAATTTTGTAGTAGGCCTACATGTATGTGTGTTGCACATGCATCAACCGTTCAATTTGTTTTAACTTTATTTTTGTTGTTATTAATTGTAGGCATCTTTTGACATTTTTTGCCGAACAGTGGATTCAAAGCATATTGTGGACACAGTAGGCCTATATTGACGTGAGACCATGCAGAAAATGCTACTTTCTCTCAACCTCCTGGATCAGCATTCAGCAGCCTCGTGACACAGTTGAAGCCATTTTCGGTAATTTGTAGATGTACTTGTATTATTTCTGTACATATATTTTTAATTTTTCCCTGATCATGACACTGATTCGAAATGCTTATTTTTCCTAAGTTTCAAATATATAAAATTCAATTAATTTTAGATCACTAAAACCTGCAGGTATATTGCAATAACCGACCATATTTTGTGAGTTTCAAACAGTGTTCTTTTCCCTCCTTAGCAATAGAGCTTTGATTCTACTTTCATCAGCAAACTAGATTGTATTGATAATTATTTGCAAAAAAATCCTGATTCACGTTTGCATTGACAACAAATGTTTAAAATACAAAGGTATGTTTTATATTATGTTTGTGAGCAATGAGAGATTATTTTTATTTCTGATAAATCTTTGAAACTGCACTTTTCTGACAGAATTCATTATTTAATTCATTGTTTACATTCTGGTTTTAAAATGGATAAAAGTTTTTCTTAACTTGTTTTCCTTTCTTTTTGCTCTATATTCATGCATTAGAATTCTTTGCGTGTATGTACCCTGGATCAAGCAGCACTTGCATTATACAGGAGATTCCACCCAAAATCTAAACCATGAGTCCAAGCTGCAGAGGAATATTTCCAAAATGAGGTCTACACACACACACAGGTTACTTTCCCCTTCATTATAGAGATAAAGAGAGAGAGATGGGGGGATGAGTTATAGCCACGAACCTGAATAGCTTAAATGTAGAACTGAGATGCCCATCCATGTCACTTGCCATTTTAATGAATTACAGGGTTTACAAACATACATATTAACCCTTTGGGTAAAAGATCTTGGTATTTGCGTAAATTTGTTATTACTATTTATGAAGTAGACCTGTTTCATAATGCTATGTAGTAGATCAGTCTCATACTCGACCCCACCCCCTTCATATCACAATGTCAATTCCTAAAACCTGTGGCAAATTATATAAGTTGGTAATAGAGAAAAATTGAATGAGGTAGATGCAATACAAATTGATTCCAATCTTAAGCACTTAAGACTTTATTCAGGTATGGCACGTGAACCGCCCAAAAAATTCCAAAAATGCTGCAGTTTTGTTTTATGTTTAAAGTGAACGGTAACAAAGGACCTACATGTTTTTGTATATTTTGGACTGCGCATATTCAGTGATCTCTGTATTATAATATATAGAAATGTAAAGCATATAGAACCTTATGTCAACTCCAGCATCATATCTGAACGAGCCTTAAAAGACAATCCAACCCTTGTAATAAGTTCGTTGAAATGGAAGCTGAAAAATAAGAGAAATAGAAAGGCGAAAGTTTGAAATAAATCGGGCCAATATAAAGGGAGTTGTGATAATATATAAATATGAGATCACTAAATCCATGCATATCTCAATGAAATGCTAGAGCGCCGTATGGCAGCCGTGCTAAAGCCAGGGTAATAATCGGGAGCGCCAGGAGGGTCAAATCTGACTGACATGAGCGCTACACAAGAACCCACTATTATTATTATTATTACACCTGTAGTCATGGGACAACTCTCCCATTTGTTAATGAAATATAATAAATTCTCTTTTTATTTTAAGTGCCTTCTCCCTTTGAGAACTACTCAAAATATATTATGAATAGCACATTATTACAAGTCCTCTACATAGAAAAGCCACTCGTGGATCATACATTTTGAAGAAAAAAAATATTTAAATCATTTTGTGTGTTGAAATAAATGGGAAAGTAGTCCAGCAGCTCGTCATAGAGGCTGTTCACACCGGCAGAGATAGCGCGCGCTAGACCGCGCTATCTCTGCGGTTTGGAAGGTACAACGTCGTTTCGGTCCGCCCAACAGCGAGCCACGGCGAGCCAAAACGGCGTGCCACTGGAGCACCTCTTGAGGGTGGTCCACGAGAGATAGCGCGGTCTAGCGCGCGCTAGAAAAAAGGGGGTGCTACGATAGACCGCGCTATCTCATTGCGGTGTGAACAGGCTTTTAGTGACATTACCGATTCAGCCAATTTAAAATGCCCTTAGGTTTAGTGATTACAGCTTTCAACAATCCGTAACCACCTTATTTTCTGTCAGATTTAATTTGCTATTTTTTAAAAGTATAGTTGTCTGTTAAGGTTGGATTTCCCTTTAAAAAGTGTAAAGGGTAAGCCCTATGTAACATAATGTGATTAGGCCATTTTCGTTATAAATCAAATCAAAGTGCCGCGGTACAAATTATCTCTTTCACCTATTAAGAATAATTGTATTTCAATAGTCAGAATGCGATATGCAAACATTATGTGTTGTTAGGTAGGGCAAGACATAATGTTTGTCCTACCTATAGTACTAGCAACACGTAATGTATTCAATTTGTATTCTGACTATTTAAATACATTTATTCGTAACAGGTGAATTTAATAATTGGTAATGAGGCACAAGGAAATACCGTATTCATTAAATTTGATTACAATACGAAAATGACCTACGTACAGTACATGTATTCATATGGATAGGAAATCTTTGAACTGTTATGTCGTTTTCTGAGGGTTCATAATTTTATAAATTCTAAAGGGTTCATAATTCTACAAATGAAGTAGGATTCCTAATTCTGAAAATGAACTAGGATTCGTAATTCCAAAAATGAAATATGGTTCATAATTCAGAAAATTAAATAGGGCTCAATATACTTCCAAAAGTTTATTATTCTGAAAATGCTAATAGAACCCTTTATCCTTTTTGGAATTACGAACCGTCAATATAATGAATCCTATTTCATATTCAAAATAATACCATTTCATTTGCCGAATTATGAACCCTATTTCAATATCGTTATTAACGCCCCTTTTTCAATTCCAGAATTATGCACCATTTATATTTTTCGTAATTATGAAATCTATTTCATTTTTAAATTCAAACCCTTCTTAAATATGGACCATATTTCATTTGTTTATCGATTTGTCATAATTTGTCATAATACACTGTACTATCAAGTTACATTTATTGATGAACAGCATATCACAGCACTTGTCAAAATAGTAAGACCGTAAATGAATTTGTTTTGCTTGTGAATGTAGTAGGCTTATATTATGTAGTACACAATATTACATTTCCAATTGCTGCAACTTCATATCAATCTTTTACATGTACTATGACAATCTACAGGTCAAAATCATGCTTTGCGTAATCATTTGTGAATTATTCTCTATTTAATATACATGAATGAAGTACTTAAATTTGTGCAAATGAACTTATTCTCCATGGTGGAAAATTACTAACGAAATTTCTCAGCAAAAACTATTTCTCATTGTTTCTACTCATGATGGCTACCGTAAGATAACTATTGCAAATTGCCAAACCTACTCTTTTAAACATCTACTCCAAATTTTCAAGATTGATTTCTCTTTGTTAAAACTGGCCATAATTTCTAGACAATAATTAGCCAATTTAACATTGTTTTTGTTTATATTTCTTCTTTTGTTGTTGAAATGTGTAAAAAAAAAAATCCTTTTTCATTTAAGCTGTTAACTTTGCTTTTAAACGTTCATGTCATTGTAATCACTATATGATGTATGATATTCTGACAGATAATTAAAGGATACACTGTTAAGTGTTAAATATGATAAAGATGAACCAACATGATTGTGATATCTTTTGTTAACAGACGTTTGCGAGAGAAATGGCTGAACCTCGAGAAAATAGTTAATTGTGTTGGAAGCAAACTTCATGCCAGCTCCTGTCATTTTCGTGTCTACTTTGCAGACCAGCATGCCCTTTTAAAGTACAAAAAAAAAAAAACAAGGGCTGGCAGATTTTGTGAGGAGTACTGTGTTGGAAGTGCATTGATGTAGTAGAATTTAAACTGATCAAAAAAATGTCAACCATGTAATGTAACCAATGCTGTGGTTCAATTGAGGATTCCTACTTGTGTTCTACTGGTCTCCTACTGGTTCCATAGGGGATTCATACTTGTTTTCTACTGGTCTCCTAATGGTTCCAGTTGGGATTCCTACTGGTCTCCTAATGGTTCCATAATGGTTTTCCACTGGTCTTCTACTGGTATCCTAATGGTTTCTGTATGGATTCCTACTGGTCTTCTAATGGTTCCAGTTTGGATTCCTAATGGTCTCCTAACGGTTCCATTAGGGTTTTCTACTGGTCTTCTACTGGTATCCTAATGGTTTCTGTATGGATTCCTACTGGTCTCCTAATGGTTCCAGTTGGGATTCCTACTGGTCTCCTAATGGTTCCATTAGGGTTTTCTACTGGTCTTCTACTGGTATCCTAATGTTTTTTGTATGGATTCCTACTGGTCTCCTAATGGTTCCAGTTGGGATTCCTACTGGTCTCCAAATGGTTCCATTGGGGTTTTCTACTGGTATCCGAATGGTTTCTGTATGGATTCCTACTGGTCTCCTAATGGTTCCATGACTTCTTTTTTACTTGTCTAATGGTTCCAGCACTTCTTTTCTACTGGTCTTCTAATGGTTTTTATATCGATTTCTACTGGTCCCCTACTGGTTCCAGTGGGGATTTGTACTTGTTTCCTACTGGTCTCCTAATGGTTCCAGTTGGGATTCCTACTGGTCTCCTAATGGTGCCATTAGGTTTTGCTAATGGTCTTCTACTGGTCTTCTGCTGGTTCCAGTACGATTTTTTTCTACTGGTTTCTAATGGAAAAAGCGCCACTTTCCATATTGAAACCAGTAGAGAATTGACCACTAGAAACCGTTAGAAATCTGTACTGGTTTTCTCTACTGGTTTCTATGGGATTTTCGACCTGGGTGGGCATTGATCCTTGACTCCTTCAACCCAAATTATAATTAGTTTAACCGTGCATGCCCAAATTTACCCTATCTTAGATTCTGTAATATCCGTTAAATGGTTCCCAACTTATCGAGGACAATCCGAAAACATGATGCATTCGAAATCAGCTTCTGTGAAGGAGGCAAATAGGGTAAAAAAGTGAACTAAAATTAAATGAAACATAATACAAGAAAATTAAATAAATGTAAGTTTGCTTAATCAGTCTATTCTAACCATGTGTATGCATGAATCTTGAAATTGAAGTTATTATAAGTTATATCTTTGGTTATATTCTCTTTAAAATATGTATATTAGTTAAAAACTTTATTTTCATTAAAACAATTCTTATTCCGGGAGACTAGTACTTTGTATTTACACCACAAAAAAACACACAATATCTATGCAAAATCAATATAAAAAGGATATGAATCACAATTTGTTATGCATAACGTTTGTTTCCCCCCTCTATTCGCGCTCAATACACACATGTACTTTGTCGTCTATTAGCTGGCACTGGGTGAATTATCTGTCGTCTACTAAACCTGATTTGTAAAATTTATTTCTGACAGGTAGTTATTGTACTGCACTTTAAAACGATGTTACCTTCTATACGAACTCGGAAGACCAATCAATGTCTCTATTAAGCATATTTCCCGAAAAAAAGAGACTGTTAGTAAATGTAGGTGTAAAAGATATCAGACTGCAAAACTGTAGAAAACTTCTAAATCTAAAATAAGAAATTTCAAGAGGGTGAACTTGATTCCCTGGTGAAGAGTATCCGTCTGTTAAATAATTAGAACGAATCTTTAGAATAGCGTTCTTCAGCTTAATATTATAAAAAAAAAAAGCTTGTTTCATGGCGTACTAATATGTCGTTAAACGGAAAATAATGTCCTTCTTCAAAGAGTTCTTGTATGTAGTTTATGCCTCAATTAAAACAACGAATTAAAATCAAAAATCGTATTCGAAACAAGAGAGCATTAATATGTGCCTTCACAGGCCGATACCTACACATAAAGTAATACTAATAATACTATTAGTTTCATAAAGCGCCCCTTCATTATATACAATGTGCATAAACAAGAAATACAAAGAGACAAAGAGAGATAACATTATCATACAATGCTTAAACATACATACATTGATTAAAACAGAGGTGAATATTATAAGAAATTAGAAACGATGTGTTTGAAGACACTGGTAGAAAGATGTGAGAGTGCGGCATTTCTTTATTATAGTGGGTAAGGAGTTTCATGCTTTGGGATAATAACTGCAAAAAAAACATATCACCTATCGCTGGTTCGAAAAGCCATTGATCTGTCACCATAGGCCTTTGTTGCTCCAGGATAGATGCTGGGAAGGTGTTTTGAAGATGACCGTAGACGACTCGGTGGGTTGTAATTTATAAGAACTTCTAAAATGTAGTTTAGACAGATGCCATGGAGAGCTTTGAAGATGGTGATGATCAAATTGTAGCGGACCCGGTACTGCCTTGGCAATCCCCAGTGAAGATCTTTGAGGACAGGTGTTCATCTCTGGAGACAAAGTTCAAGATTTGTGATCATTTGATCACTTTTTGTTGGTTATATTGTGATATTGTGTATCATCTGCATGCATGATACTTGAGAAAAAATGGGCAACGATGATTTCTTTCACAGGAGCAGTGTAGCATACAACAAAGAACTGCCCGATCGCCGATCTTGGTAACATCATAGGTCCCCTGTTTGCTTTTCCTGATGCGAAGCATAGCTATGTTGTGGGGCCATTTATTTGGCAGAGACATTTTTTTTGTTTAATGACAAAATATAACGATTTGGGTTTTTTTTTGGGGGGGGGGGTGGGGGGGGAGGGAAGGGGGATGACCGATTTACTTGTACGATTAATAACTATTATACGAGGAAACGTTACTGCCGACCGACATTTTCCTTTTTTAAATATTCTAAAACACTCTAAACGTTGCATTCTTGATAACCTGAGTTCCAAAATGGGTTGGAGCCTGTAATCACCACTTGCTTCAAGTTTTTTTTAGGGGGGGGGGGGGGCACTGAAAGAAAATAATCTGGGTTGGAGTATCCCCTAAAAACAACATTTGGGGAGGGGGATATCCTCCCGCCGTTTTGGGAGAAAATACTCTTGACAGAAATAACAACCAAAACACATGACTCGAACTCTTAAATAAATATCGAAAACACAATACTTAACAAAATTCACGTTAAGTATAGGATTACTCCGACATACACATTTCATCAATTCGGGTTAACAACATTTATTATTTCGATATTTGCCTCAAATGCTTCAAAGTAACATTTTAGAATTCACGTATTTTCAACCAAATTTTATACAGGAAATTTATATGCAAAGATTTCACTATTGCAATTTTACCATTTTACTAAATGGTTTACGAAATACCGCATTACGCAGAAATTTAGATTCCGAGGCTGTAACGATGTGCTAGTAACAAGTAAAAAGGGAAAAGAATTAGAAAAAACAAAATAAGAGAAAATTACGCGAAAATACAAAAAGACTAATGTCTAGTGTCAATTTGCACGTTGACTTCTTTTTCGCAAGAAAGCACTGCTCAGTGCAACGCTAAGGCTTTACAAAATTGCGCATTACGTATTTGATCAGCTCCATAACAACCCTTTAGTATTTTTGTTAACAGCTGTAAGTGATTATTGCTATGGAAACAGTTTAGTCATCTCAAATCCAATCGTATATTTATTGAACGCTGCAAAGATTTACGAAGAGTTAGTTAATGATTATAGAATAATATATAAATGCCATTTCGTTGAAACCCACCATACTATGAAGAAGCGACACTCGCCTTCACAAGGCCGGTCTTAGATAACACATGTACAAATGACCCCAAATATCCATATATCTTTCAAACTTGGAGCTTGTCCAACCTTGTGCAATTTAGAATTACCTCTCCTTAAATCTTTGGGGGTGATTCACGAATACGTTTTGTCTGCCCTCACGAGGAGAATTTTTTTTTCTTCTGTATTTCGTCTTTATCGGTTTTGGAGTTGTTTTGTTATGTTTTGTTTTCTTCATTTTTACCTACGATAACTCTTTCGAGTGAAGTCCTCTCAACGTTTACCGGAGGCTCCTGACGCGTCCGTCATTCATTTGCAGATGTTGTCGCCTATGGAACATAGTCGACTCGAGTGCCTTTTTAATGCACTAAGAACAAAAAAACTAAAGTAAACATCAAACACCTAACATAATCACTCTTCAAATGCATCTTATCCGGAAGGTATATCATATAATATAACTGATGCCTAATAAACAGCATAGCATTAATCTACTTTATACACAATATTATATTTGAAATATGAACATCTCGCAAAATATCACAGGAAAATGTCGACAGGAATCTACAGTGTTTTACTGTTGGGTGTCAATAATCCTGTCATTTGACAGATCATTCGTTAATAAGCTAACACAAATGGCAAAACATTGCATTTTAACTCCATATACAGAGGAATGGCTCCCATAACTACGTACTAACAATTTGAGATTTATTTAATTTACACGTGACCAAGACATGTATCATATCTTCATCTACCTGACAAGTTTTGCATTTTGCATCATTACTCATTCTCCATTAACGTACATTTCTTTTCACAGGCAATAAGTTATAAAACACTTTAAAATTAAATTCTCTTAATTTGTTTTCTTTTACTTGTAATAAATTCCGTTCAAAACATATCTTCCATCTTGTAGTCATCCTTAAAATATTTTTTCCAAGAAGAAAGAACATCGTGTATTTACCCCTTCTTGCTGTATCAGATGGTTATACAAATATCTTTGCGTGATATATCACTTAAGCTCTTTACATCTTTACCTATTAATTTTGGGAATAGTTAGCGGTGATACATCTTGCTTTTTACCAGAAGGAAAGCCAAATTTTAGGTATGGCTTGACGTCATTTTGCATAATCAATTATTGCAGATGTTTTGGTATTTATAAATTTCAATAAAGCTATTATTTCTGCCACACTTTTGAATACTCCATTTACAGTCAAAATGTCTTCCAAACTTTGAATTAGAACAACAGTGTTTAATTGAAAACAATATATTGATTATGTCATAAGATATTCTTTTCAATCGGGAACTTCGATCCCAATTATCTTTTATCAACCAGAGTCCAGCACCAATCATTTCGACATAAAACAACGGTATTTTCCTATCAATCATAGAATATTATATATATTATGTACTTAAAATACAATTTCATATATAAATAAAGGATAAAGCAAGTTAAATTTAAAGTATTGCACAAATATTTCCATCAAAACATATATAGATAAATAAAAAGAAACACATTTTAATGTCTAATAAAATGTAACAAGGTTCGAGTTTTTTGGGAACAAAATAATGAAAAATTTATTTTATAACAACTTTCATAAAACAAATAAATATTAATTAGAGAGCATTAGTTATAGGTTATTTAATCGAAACAAAAAAGAAAGTTTGTGATACATTTCATGTTAAGTTTAGGTCAATACATAATATACATAATGTATATCAAACGTCGGTATGATGGTAAAGAGTACAATAATAAAAGTATGTTCATTAATTTCAAATTAAAAGTACGATATTATAAAGCAAATGAGCAAAGTTTTTTTTTACTGACGAAGCACAAAGAAAATTTTCAAAAAATGTTAAGGGTATAACCATTTATTTGATTACTTTTGTCTTTTTGTATTATGTTAACATGTAAATTGATGCCTGTAAATATATATAAAATATGAAATTTGTGAAATAAAGCAGCTCGGTAAGAGGACCCCCACAAACAAAATATTCTTTTCCTATATAATCCTGAACTTGCAGGTGATTATCGAAGAGGGGACGAAATCTTTTTTTGGTTGTAGGACAGACAAGTGAATTTACCACTATTCCAATGCAATTCCAAATAGGCCATATCTCTATGATGACCATATAACTGCACAATAGTGCATTGCTAACAGGGGATATGAAAAAAAGACCCATGTAAAATGAATTTCCATCACAAAAAAATGCTGTAAATATTGTTTAATGGCAAAGTAAAGGCGGAAAATAAATATGATATTTAGAAATTATATTTTCAACTCGCAAGAAACTCAACAATCCATTCGAAAGACGTTAGTAGTTTTGCGCATTACATATGGCTTTTCATATGAATTAATTAAAACTTTATTAGCAAACTCTGATCATACTACGTTGCATGAAACATCCTTCCGATTTGACGCGGTGAATAATGCGTTATTTCAAAAAATGATGACGTGTAATATGCTTCTATTTTGTATCTTACATCACAGAGCTCACTGAATATGGGCAGGACCTTTGTGGCATCCAGTTTATTTACACGTTAGCAAACCGCGCATGGGTTGTTTTTGCGGTTACTTACCGTTACATTTCTACATTACCATCTACATTACCTTAACAAAATTACATCTTACGCTAATACAATGTGCCGTATGCCTGAAAACGCGATTTATTGCCCCTTGATTGTCGATTGTCAAGCAAAGCACCAAACTAAAGCGATTGCTTAAATCCGTATGCTTAAATTCTTGCCCAGGCTGAAATATTCAACCAGAAAGCGATTTCACGATGTTGCCAATACCAGTCATGGGAAATCAGAGACTACGTATTTGTCTCCAATACATAATTATCAAAACAGTTAATGGATGTTAAAAGTACTACCCATAACACTTATGTTCATGTCAATGTATATGCTACTGAAATATAGATAAAAATGATGTTCAACTACACATGAGATAAAGCCATTCTTAGAATTTTGGCATTTAAAGTGTGTTTGATTTCTATAGGATTTTTTTTTTATTTTTTAGATCCCCACAATCAGAGCAAGCTGCGGGGAAACGGCTTTCCCGACGGCTAGACCTTTTCTGTGGAAAAATATCATATTTTGAGATAGAACTATAATAACATTAGAACGTTTCAAGTCTAGGTTGTCATATTTTCTTGCGATGGTTGACACAAGAATATGACACTTATTTGGACACCAATATCTTATCTGTTCTCCCTTGTTTGGCTCGGAATAGGATTTCTAAATATAATTTTGTATGATTAGCTTTGGTGATATTTTCGTTATTTAAATAACTAATAGGTTCAATTCCCTTTGGCATGCGGGCTGTATATTTTCGACATGATTTGAATATTCATTATTGTTTTTAACAGTGTGCTTATATATATGTGCCAACTCATGCATTATTTTAGGAGTTTTGCTTTCATCTTTCTTAATTATGTTGAATACCTGGGAATACCTGAAAATCGACATATATCACGTATGATACACACCGACACCCACACATTCGTCTTGATATTCAGACAGGCAAGTACATGTAAGGCCACTAGTAAAAAGTGACATAGAAGGAAATAATTATCATGGATGAAATAATTTTAAATTCGACAAACATGATAAAGAAGGCTTATTTCGTTCGAATGGCTCGTTTTGTCTTTTGAATACGCAGGATTACGTTAATTATCAAGCCCTAATTCCCGAAAGGCTGGCTGTGAAATCAGTAAAATACACAAGTTTTCACAAATATACATGTCAAATACCCTATTTTTAAGGGGGAAAAAGGTGATTATTCGCATTCACTGTACCCGAACTTATGTGAATATAGGGGCTTGTCTTTACAGAATATCGTTTAGCCTGAGGGAGGAAAACTAGTAGCCGACCTTTCGTGAATATGTTTTTTCTTCACGTAAGGTAGTGTAACCTCACAACCAGACTCGACCTCGACGTGAAGATCCGATGAAACGAAGTAAGCCATTCATGGCTAGATTTCAACAGGAATACTATCTGGGCTAGTAAACCCTAAAAATAAAATGACGATTAAAAATCACGGCATATTATTTCTCATACGGGTGTTCTTTTCGCCTTCAGTAATTCGAACAATCATAACTATGTATTCAGCTTTTATACAGGAACTTTTTAGTACAATTAGTATTATGTAACCGTTGGAAACAAATGATGTTGGACGTGTTTGACTGCTTCACGGAGTTTAACACAATTGAAACTACACGACTCTATTTATTAAAGTGTGCTTTTAATCTAAAATAACTATCGATCTTAAATGGATGTCGGTATTATTATACAGTTATTGACTGGCAGGGGGTGTAATATAACATTATTTGGACCGCTCAAGGGAGTTATATTTCCCAAGTGGTTATATTTTCCCGAAGCGCGCAGCGCTGAGGGAAAATATGGTCACGAGGGGAAATATAACTCCCTTCAGGTCCAAAGAGTGTTATATACCCCCTGCCAGTCAATAACTGTTATATTAGATAGCCCTTTTTTATGGGGAGGGGGGGGGGGGGTCCAAAAATTGTTTGCTCAAAAAAAAAAATCCCCTTTTTTTTCGGAAATTAGAAAAAAATAATCTGTCGAGATAGTTCAAGAAAAAAAAAAAAACCTTTCAAAAAAAAAATTATGAAACAATTTTGGGGAAAAAAAAAAAAAAAATCGAAAAAAAATTTTTTACCCCAAAAAAGCATTTTTCGGGAAGAAAAAAAAATTACCCAAAAAAGCATTTTTTGGGAAAAAAAAAAATGTGGAAAAAATAATTTCAAGGGAAAAAAAAATTCATGAAAAAAAAATATTGAAAAAATGAAATGACCCTCGGTAATGGTGTAATGTGTGTAATTGGTGACATACAGTCCTCAAGAGGGCGACATGCATTGATTAAAAATATATTCATTTCACCAGCTGGTTAATATAACACCGAAAAGTGACCGGCCAGGAAAATATAACAATTTGGATCCTCACAATTGATATCACGTGACGAGCTCTGGACCAATCACATCTCGGTATCTGTCTAAGCTATCTAATATAAACTGTTATAATCAATCAATCCCAATAATCTGTATACAGTTTATTAATGACAGCGCCAGGCATGGCCCGCCTCTTTCGTTAGCTTGGTTTAAGTATCTCATCAATTAAGCCTCATTCATTTACTTGTAATGAAGCGATGAAAGCTTTATGTTTCTGTATCTTATAACACAAAGCTCGGTCTAATAATAATAATAATAATATTGGGCTGTAGTATAGCGCTCATGTCTATCATACGTGACACTCCTGGCGCTCCCAATTATTACCCTGGCTTTAGCCCGGCTGCCATACGGCGCTCTAGCATTTCATTTCAAGGAACTAATTCCTGCTAGATACCCATTTACATCACCTGGCAATGTCTATTCACATATAATCTTGATAACGCGCAGTTGCCGTTCATTTACCAATGAATTAAGCCTCGAGCTTTTCTTTTTAGCACTCACTTATTTATTCATAGTCTCTTCGCGGATTCAGACTAAATGATAACAGATATTTTGTTAGTTCATATTTTACATGTCTGTTGATGACTTACCTATACGAGATAAACATGTGTTGTCAATGTGGATGCAATTTTATTTTTTCCGCCCGCCTCTGTCTATTGCCGTTTGCTCTTGTAATTGTTTTGAACAATGAAGTGTCTGGGAAAATCCCGGTCGTGTCGGACATATTCAAACATTTGGTCGTTAGCTGAGTCGAAAATTACTTCTCATTACTTCCAAGAGCAATATATAAAAAATAGAACCCCTCTTTGCCTAAAACCAGTTATTTAAAGTATAAGCCCATTAAAGGGATTCGGTAACTTTGTCTTAGATCCTTTAGAAATAATCCTTGATTTAGCTCATGCTGCAATTATAATTATAAACCTTTAGGTCAGTCAGGAACTCCATGACTTTTACAAGCCGATCACCTTTCTGATTATCAAGATATTAATGATTGGAATTACAAATTTTTAAAACCGTTCGCTGAACGGTTTTCATTACACTACAGTCTAAAGGGGAAAACGAGTATGGTAAAACCGGTCACTCAAAGATTTTTTTCTCTTTTTGAGGCACTTCTTCGATTTCTTGATCATTTTGAAGCGCGATTGTTTTAGGGCTTCAATATTACACCTTATCACAGACACTGGTAACATGTAGGACAGTGTATCTCAGATTTAACATTGTTAAACGACCCCTTTAACCCTAATACGGCCGGGGGGGGCATTATGGCCCCCCTCCACGATTTCTGTCGATTGTTCGGGAACGCATATGGATGGCGCCCCGCCGCTCGCTGACTTTTTTTGTTCAGAGTCTTGCACATCTTTTACAAAAAAAAGAAAAAAAAGAAAATCGGACCTACAGTTACAAGGCAACGTGACTTTTTTGTCTTTGCATGTCAGATGATGATGGTGATGATGATTCACAGCATTTGTATGGCGCCATTTATCTGTTTCAAAAAACATTCAAAGGCGCGAGCTCCTCCAATAAAGTTAGCATTTAAATGTCTGAAGGTAGATGTGAGTTTTGAGTGAAGCTTTGAAGTGGTCAAGGTTGTCAATTTTGCGAATAGATGATGGGAGGGAATTCCACAGGCGAGGAGCAATAGAGGAAAATGCTCGGTCTCCATATCCCTTGAGATGAGTAATGGGCATCTGGAGAGTAAGGCCAGATAGGCGAAGTCCAGGGCGAAGATGACTCCGCTTGATTAAAGATGACACATATCCTGGGGTCTGACCATGAATTGCCTTAAATGTGAGCAGCAGGACCTTGAATTCAATTCTGCTCTTGACAGGAAGCCAATGTAGCTCAGCCAGAACAGGAGAGATGTGATCATGTTTCCTCAACCCAGTAAGCAAACGTGCTGCTGCATTCGGTACTGCTTGAAGTCTGTTCAAGGTTGCAGAAGGAAGGCCAGCTAGAAGACAGTTACAGAAATCAAGTCTAGATGAAATAAGTGAATGAATAAGGCTTTATGCTGCCTTCCTCGTAAGCAATGGTCTAATGGCTGCAATATTACGAAGCTAGAAGTAAGCAGTCTGACATACCTGTGAAATGTGCCTGTCCATTTTCATGGACTAATCGAAGTAGACCCCAAGGTTACGGGCGCTCTCCGTAGGAGAGACAGACACATTGCCAACTTGGAGGTCCACGGAGTTGATCTTGTTCCTCATGTTGGGTGAAGAGATTATAAGGTATTCAGACTTGTCATCATTGAGTATCATGAAATTCTTTACCATCCATTGACGAATATCAGCAAGGCACGAGGTCATCCTTGTAGCTATTGCCTTTTCATCAGTTGCCACTCTCGGATCAAATGTCACATACAGCTGAGTGTCATCTGCGTAGAAGTGGACTTGTGGACCATGTTCACGGGCTACGTTCCCAAGAGGGGAAGTGTAAAACGTTCCGAATCGGTCCGAGGACAGACCCCTGCGGAACACCGTAGGTCAAGGAAGCTTCATCCGACACAGTTCCATTGATGTTTACAGCCCGTCGTCTGCAGTGAAGGACTTTGTGATCAATTTTATCAAATGCGGCAGATAAGTCCAAAAGAATTACCATTACTGCTTTCTTGTTGTCGACTGCCCTCAGGATGTCATTAGATATTTTTAGAAGAGCAGTCTCCACGCTGTGAAGCCTCTTGTACGCAGACTGCATGGTCTCATGAAGGTCATATTCCTGAAGGTGTGATGTCAGTCTTTTGGCGACTACTTTCTCGAGAACTTCGGTGAGGAAAGGCAGGTTAGATATGGGCCGATAACTGCTCATCTCATCACGATCTAGGGATGACTTCTTCAGTACAGGAGTAACATGAGCAAGTTTCAGCTCCTCCGGAAACTTCCCTTGGTTAAGAGAAGCATTGAATATCCTTGAGATAAGCATGGCCATCAATTCATCATTTTCCTTCACGACTGAGGTAGGAATCGGATCTAGGGAACATGACTTAGCAGGGGTCCTTCGAATGACTCTATGTACCTCTAGCGGACTTGTGGGCGCGAGTGTATTCAGATGTCAGCCCAAAAATCGTTTATTTATGTGATTTGTGTACAAACTACAAAACATATGGAAATGTCATTTTCCCTAAAAATAGATAAACAATTGGTTATTGGGTCAAAATAAGGGCGTATACATCGCCGGGACTGGCCTACTACACGATATAAGCCGCGGACACGCACATGCAAAATGGCGGAAGGCAAGTTGTGACAGACGCATTACCCATTATGTAATAGATGGCATGCAGATGGTTTATTATTTGATGATAAATATATGCAATATTATTTTAGGGTTATGTTTCGCTTTACCCCGGTCCCCAACATAAAAAAAATCCTCTGGACGGCCATGCATTATGGCTCAAGGCATGGGCACACAGATGATTTTTTAATGTTGGGGACCGGGGTAAAATGCACTAAATTATTGAAAATTTATTGCATTTTCTGTGTTTTTTTATTTATGGAAACTGCCCCCTATTCTAGCCCCCGCTGCGTACAGTCATGGTTCAGTGACAAAGCAATGGCCTAGTAACTGTGAGGCCCCAGGATCACAACCGTGTCGATGTGCTATATATTAGTGCCCTTTTGTGGGGCATTAATCCTCATTACTGTCATTTATGACTTAAGGGCGTAGGTCCCTTAGTTGATAAGCATAGTAGCATATATATGCTTTAGCAGTCACGCAAAACACACATTGTCAAATTATTATTCAATAAAATCTGAAAATGTATACTATAATTTAGATGTATTATTTTTAAATTATTTTTAATAACAGCAGCTGTGATACGGCTAGCTCAACTGGTAGGATAACATTGTTTGTACCAGCTCGATAAGTATTAAGTATGTAAAATATTGCAATTACGAAGTTTAACAATCGAAGCTTTGTCACGTTTTCTCCATATACAACAAACTAGGTGAGATTTTTTAAAGCGACAACGGGATCATTTTTTCCTATGCCGAGTTAACCCACGGGTAGATTATTTATTCCCCCAACTTCCTAATATTATTAATAATAATAACAGACATGAATTCGTGTCACAACGATATGTGTGCAAACGGCCCGAAACGAACGAAATGGCGCCTGGACGATCACGCATGAGTGAGTCCGGAGAACGAATAATTCAGTGACCTTTATGGAATGCTAAACACTATGCCTACGGAATTTGCAAGGAATTGGAACAGGGCTCGCAAGCACTGCGAGTAAAACGAATAAGATTGTAGTGAAGAAAGAACACGTGATGACGCTTGCTGTGGCACTAGCAGCCATTCATAGTAACACAATCATGCAGAGTATAAAATCACTTCTTAAAAAATTCCCTTGACAGATTTTAACAATCTAGCTTCGAGGTGCTTGGCATATTGCAACTTGTAATGCCACTTCAAAATTTCAAGGAAAAAAACTAACGGAAAGGGGGCGAAAAAGCATTCTGAAAAATGACGTCATAGCCATTACGTGTTAGTAATCGGGCGGAAGCTTGGAGGAATCCGAATAGTGACCCTTGTTCGAATGCGATTTACTTAACATTTTCTGTGTGGACATATATCATATTTAGTATCATTCGAAAGGGCACTTCGTTGCGGTCAGTTTGACATCATTATCATCTGCGCGCAATATACTGCACGCATTAAACGGGTTGATACGTGATGCATAGTAACATTATCGTTTTTGGCGATAACTTTGCGGTGACGTCATCAGATTTTACCAAACTTTGCAGGCAGTTGTCAAGTATATTGCTTAGTTTCATTGACGTAGGTATAGGCAGGTTGAACTTATTTCGCAATTTTTTTGAAACCTGCATATTTGGAGGGTAATTTTCACAAAGTCGGTCAGCGTTAGAGTATATATTATTTTCAATTGGCTGGAAAGGGCATATCTTCAAGTACCTAAATCTAAAAAGGTTAGGGGTCTGGCCAAACGCGATGGAGCTACGGCCACAGAAACAAAGCCAATATCAGAACTTTAGAGGGCGCTTTTTATTTTTGTGCTCAGTTTTGGACAATTTAGCATTACTATGTGCGATTAAAAGATAAACACACTTTGAGAAATTGATTTGGAACGGAATTGGTATAAGAAAGTTATGGCAATTTTGAATTTTTAGGGATCAATTTTTCAAGAATTTTACAGAATTTTGACGGAGTCGGTTTCGGATTTGAATTTACGAAGTACGAAGATGGCATTTTGAAGGTCAAGTTATGTGTTGCTAATGTAAGAACATATCTTAGACTATCTAGAGGAATTTGTAAAAAAGTCTTTAGCTTCTAGGATAGTTGATATAGTCATGGCGAAAGAAAGGCCTATAAAACGGCCGGAAGCGGACAAAATGGCGCCTGGACGGATACGCATGAGTAGTTTCTGAAAACGAAGAATGTAGTGACTTTGATGGGATGTTATGGAATAGGCCATGAAACTAAGACCTAGATATTAAAACAAGCACTTCGTGCAAAACGAATTGGATTTCCTGACGGTAAGAAGAATATTAATAGGGAAGGATGTGAACGGCCCAAAAATAACTTATTTTTATATAGCTCATAAAACATTACAAAGTATCTCCCCGTGCGCTTAGAAAAATAGCAAAAAGAAAAATAAACCTGGTAACAACAATTGAAATAAATATGTTTTTAGGTTGGACTTAAACTTCTCTATTGTGTCAATGTTTCCGAGTATGGGTGGATATTCCATACAAATGGGGCAGCATGGGCAAATAAGCGTTCACCATATTATGTGTTTGTCAAAATAGGAGGAACAAAATATATATATTTATATTTTATTCATGATCGAAGATTTCTTAATGGTTAATATACAGTTAGTAATTTATTTAAATAAAAGGTAGCTAATTCATAAAAAAAACATTCAAAAGCTAATGATAATATTATACATTGAACGCGAGACTGGACTGGTAACCAATGTACATTTCGTAAGACATGGGATATTGAATCATGTTACTTAATACGTTTAATTAGCCGCGCTGCTGAAATAAAAAAAAATCAAAATGACACATAACAAAAGCAATAAACTAAACGTTCTGTCGTTCATCTATTAATAAAATCCCGAATTTCGCCGATTTTGTGAAGTGCAAATGAAGCTGAGCGACACTTTTGTGTAAAAAAATTGTCAAAAGTAAGCTTGTTATCGAAGGTAACCCTAATATTTCTATATGTTTTTAGCAGCCTTAATTAAAAAAAATTAAAAATAATCTACATCCAAAAACGATATTGGGGTCTTATGTGTGAACTGGAATGAAACATGAAGAAACTCTGTAATTCTACAATTTAACTTAAGACCACTTAGTTGAGACAATTTTTAATTTACCATCTGAGAGGTAACATCAACGCCTATTGACTGTTATAATGTAATATACAATGGAGTATCATCAGCATGAAACATCTTAAATACAGTATGGACATCAATCAAAGATTATAGTGGGGAAGTTTTGAAATGTAAAGAGCACTGGACATAGAACAGATCCTTGAGGAACTCGTTAGGTGAGTACATGTCTTCCTAAGTATGGTAAGAATATGGAATTCAGTTGATGCGGTTAATTTTAATCTCATGGAGTTTACAGTGTGTGGAATCAGTATGTTACCATTCCCTTTGCTCAACTGGCACAGCTGCTTCACTGGGTAGCAAATTACCGTGGCAATACATGAGTTTTTGATATTTCCAAATACGTTGACAGAAGGAGTTGTTAAAAAATGGAAACTCTTACGAAAAAAATATTGACCGTCAACTTTGCTTTCTTGCTGCTCTGTACGATCTGACATATCTATATAAAACAACAATCAGTACTTTCACTTGATGAAAAATGTGTTATTGCGTTATTATTATTGTTGCGTTGTTTGTTCGACTAATGTTATTACCTTTAAATTAATGACTGGAGTAACTCCCATCATTAATTTAAAGGTAACATGGTTGTACCAAACAATAATCAACGCACTCATTGCTTCTGTTTCTACATCCTTGATAACTAAATTGAATTGTATATAGGCGTATGGGTGGACCTTTTTTTAAAGACCAAATTTCTCATTTACTGTTTACACGTGTTATGTCTCCACAAAGTGGCAGATTACCTTATTCATGTTTTTGACAAATTCAGTGTCCAGTTATTTATTTACTTTCCCCCATATTTTTGAAAATTGAGACTTGCTCTAATTAAACTGTGCCAGTTTTACATTGAACTCGTGATTTCATGCATGAATGATAACATAGCACCCTCCTATGAGCTAAATTTCTTTTTACTCATAATGTTTGCAATGAACAATACGTTAAACTGAAACTAGTTGCGCTGGCTAACAAGCGCATATTGGAATAGTCTTACAACTCTCTTGGCCTTTGGATACGGTCCATTAACTAAAAACTATAGTCTGATATATTACATTGTGAGAAGAAATGAAACATAGAAGCAGCAATTGCTATATTCTCAACATTTATTCCACTGGGGTTAATTTCCCCATGTTAACCTTTTGGCTTTCAACATTTTCAACAATAAAGCTCAATTAATGTACAAGCAATATCAGATATGGTACAGGGAAAAGGGGTAAAGGCTGACTAAAAACCAAATACCAAGTAGGGGGAACCCGGGTCACGTGGCCAACCGGGAGAAAGAAATACAACCGAGTCCCAGTTTCCTGGGATTACGGATTCCTTTAAACAACCTTTAACAATCATAGCCCCTCCTTGCCATCCAGCAAACTGCTTTCCCCTGTTATCAAGAACAATATCAACAATATTAACAAGAAAACTTCAACCCCAATCGTCCAATATGTCGTATAATTTCACATCTTATTAGTACACTTCAATCCTGTCTCCCTTCTTGACTCCCAATACAAACAAATAACACAGTAACACACTTCAATTATTGTGGGATAGCCTGACAACGGCTACTGGTAGCCGGCCGTTTCCATCAGGAAGCCGGACGGCACATGGCCCAGGCTTAAAAACAAGAGGTAAAACTCAACGAGAGTACAACCAGGGACGTGATAGAGAAGGACTGGAATCAAGCCGCTCTCCTTTGACCCCATGCTCCAAGCCGCCGAAAAGTTATGCGCTAATCTGCAACTGTTGACCAGGTGGTGAGATAAAAGAGCGCATGAAATTTCAGGATTTAGAATTCCTACATCAGAAAATGGTATCACAGCAACTGTTCGCTGTCCCTTCCAATGATTTCTCATCCATTGCTGAATGTGTACAAGTAAAACAAGCGAACACAAACTTGTGTAATTTTATCCTTTTTTAAACTTGAAAAATACAAAAAAACACGCGAAAACACGCATTAGCAAACTTAATGTTATTGAAGATTGTAAATCATGGATCAAATAACGGGACATTAAAGCATGCACAAATTAGCGCATCATCCTAAAATATTGAATTTTTGACAGGATGTAATTTTTCTTTTACCAACTCTGGCACACAAATTAAAGGAAGAACGGAGTTCTAAATTTGAAGATTTGTTTGATGTACTATTCCCAATAAAATCCCCATATAAAGTTTTTGATTTACACTGAAATTTTGCTGGTAATTTAATATTTTGTAATAAATGTAAAACTGGTGCCTGGCTTCCGAAAGTCCCCGCAGTGGAAGCGCGGTTCGGAGCATGGAACTTCAAAGCCAAGTGGAATGTTACACATCCCATTGTTACGCTTTAGAACTCAAGAATGCGTTTGAATAAATTACAAGAGTTTCGCCTCCTTTTCTTTCACCTCCCTGGTACAACTCTGGAAAACCCTCTGAACCCATGTCGTAACGTAACATAACACATAGCACTTTCATTGTAATTACAAGTTTTCTTGTAAAGCACAGGCTAGAACGATTCAATTACACACTAATTGATACCGCGCATTAGTCTACGTGGCGGAAGCTCGCACACAATAGCTGCCTATGCAAATTACATCCCACCGGGACAACGGCTATGCATTCATTAACAATGTAAACAATATTTGCCTACTATCAGTCGTACCGCAGACAAATATTTCTAGCTGGACCAACCATCTACTTCTAGCCCAACCAATTAGCCATGTGTAGCCCCCCCCCCCCCCTCACTCCGGGGTCGGAATGACCGCATGCGTGTGACAAAAATGTCCGGTAAAGAGGCACTTTTCACGCACCAAAGTCCGGCTTATAGTGCACAAAAATCCGGCCCGTATTGACTTTACACACCGGACTTAGGGGGTGTTTTCAAAAGGAGGGAACACGCATGTGCGTACCCTAAATACCACTGAGTGGGGGGGGGGGTGTAGCCTGACAACCATCTACTTCTAGCACAACCAACCATCCATTTCAAGCCCAACCAACCAACCATTAGTACATTTCGGTGAAACTTGCGAAGTTTATATTCAAACATTTATTACAACAAATTGAAACATTTCACGCCCAACGAACCAACTATAAATACACTTCGGTCCAACTTGCGAAGTTAATATTCAAACATTTATACCAGTAAATCGGAACATTTCTAGCCCCACCAACCACCCATTCGTACATCTCGCTTAATCTGCAAAGAATATATTAAAAAAATTATAACAACCATCAGTACACTGTGAAAAAGTTGGGCAATATTTTTTCAACAATTTGCCCAACGTTGTGCAAATAGTCAACCCAACCATTTATTGGGCATTATTTTGCCCAGTGATAAAGTGGTAAGCGTAAGGACCCTGCTTCACACCTGCATAATTGTTTCGTATTTTGACCAAAATTTGTGCAAACATATGACCCTTCAACTGCCCGACTACAGTAGCCCACTTCTTGGGAAAAATCTTGACCAACTGTTGGGCAAAATACGAAAATATTGCCCGACCTTTTCACAGTGTACATTTCAGACCAACAGTATCATGGGCATTCCTAACTCATATTGTACCTTTGAGAAAGAAATAAAAGTTAATGAATACAAATACAAATACATGCGAATATCTTCAAGCATTTATAACAACAAATTGAGGTATTTCTAGCCCAACCAACCATCCATTTAAGCCCAACCACAGTACAATTCGGCCCAACGTAAGAACCACTTGTATATAATATGTTATCTATTCCAACAAATAAATCCATGTCAAGCCTCAACCAACCATCCAATCGACACTACCAGTGATTCACACAAAAATTACGTCCATGTTCATTGATAGTCAATATCACGTCAGTCCCTCTTCTTTCGACAGGATGTCAACCCTGCAGCCATTTCAACACAGAGCAACAGCAACTGGACAATGAAAATCCACACTTATAATCTGTTTTATTCCCAAACAAGAGGATGGGAAGGTGGGTAAAGAAACACGTTTTACCTCAATGAAAGTCGAGCGTGTGAAATAAAATCCAATAACAGTGCGCGTGTACTTTACACGGTTAGGATTGCGCGCACCATGCCGCTATATTGCGCGTATAAACATGCAGCCTTTTTACGCAGGGGTCAGATTCATCGTATCTAGAGCTGCATTTTGTAATCGTTTTTACGATGTTCGGACGGACACGAAGTTGCGATCTATAGGTCGGTCAGAGCAGGCTGTAGATACGAAGTCTAGAAAGCAAGACATTTTGTGTGTGAACGGATATTTGTCCTTAACTGGGCGGAGCTAAGACCGAGTGTTTAAAGAGCAGTGTATCTCGAACGACCGCACCGAAATTTGCTGTATGTGAAGGATGTTGTACTTAAAGCTGATTAGGTTAAAGCTCTTTAAACTAATCAGCTTTGAAGAAGTTTACCCCTGTGTGAAAAGGCTGATGGATGCGCAGCATATTTATAGCTTGTTTGTTGTTATTGTAATTCCGCCGTTTGAACTTTTGCACTGTTTACAGTACTGTTAACTCGAATAAACTTTGGTTTGCATTTTGGTCCTATTTTCTCAAAAATTAATGATACGATAAATCGAATTCCTCCCCCCCCCCCCCCCCCCCTCTTTATTTTATTCAACTAGATCTAGAATCACGTCAAGACACTACATGATTTCACTGCTTAAAATCTGCAGTGAAACTTTGCAATCTTTGGCGGCCCCAAAGTCTCGTAGTTTCCAACGGTACCTCTCATGTCAGTATATGCTAAAGGGAGTATAGCATGACGAGACTACGTGTTTTTCATGTGCGCCTACTCGGGGCCAATCAGGTATAATACGACTACGGACGACGTGACCGCAGCATTCACGTACGTGCAACACGAAACCGAAGCGTCAGGAGAACTTCGGTCTGTTTTTCGAACGGTAGCGCGCTGACCATGTAGAGATTAACTCTTAAGCTGCCCCCATACAATTCACCCAGTGCCACAGTGCTAATCCCTATTGTGCTATTGTGCCAGCCACTAATTCCCTGAGTGCCAAGTTAATTTAGGGTTGGTCAAGTGCGTGTAGTTTAAATTGTTACTATGTTTGATCCACTATGAAATCTCATCCGCATATTGTATTTAAAAAAATTGTACATTTAAGTTGTAGGAAATTAAACCCTCTTTCCGTTAATACCAATATCATTTCATGAATCTTTAATTTTGGTAAAGTAAATAAGCACTATCAGTGAGTTGTCAAACCAATCCGTTGTCTCATTTCCCGCACACAATCTGAGGGGCCATGATCAAAACTGACAAATTTGATGATAAACTATCGCAATTTTCTCAGGAAAATCCAATGTAACGGTATATGTGAAGCACGCAAAATCAAAGCAACAATAAACCCCCTACACAAATACACTAAGCATTCATGCGTGCACGCAATGCGCATCGCACAATAGGCATAAACAATTAGCGTGTGTACTTATGCACGAAAATGTGTCCGTGGCACGCCAGCGAATGAGAGTTTATGTGTGCATGGCAAGTCACCAGTAGACCGATTATGTGAGCGTGGCACGCCAGCGCATGCACAGATCAGTGTTCTTGGCACGATAAGAGTTAAGTAGAGATTAAGTCGCTGACTACCGTTAACTCATAGCCTGCCTTAAGGATGCATGCACGCTATTGTTATAGTGCCATCGCGTTAATCCGATTATCTCGTTATAAACTTGGCACTGCGGGGATTTGGGGCTCGGCAGAATGGAGATTAACCCGGTGGCAGGATAAGTGTTAATCAAGTCCATTCGTTTTTACGTGCAGTTTGTCCAAAAAGATCCCGGTATCTGATCGAAAAATAAAGGACAAACTTGTAATAGCTTATTGTCTCAGCTACAACATACTTAAAGCTCAGCAAAAACAAAGCTAAAACGACGGAGATATTGCTCGCAAAAGACAGGATGTAGAATCCAGGTTTGAGAAAAGGTCATGTCCCATAGAGAATACACGCAAAATGTGAACAATTGACATGCCACCTTTAATCGCAAGAATACGCCATAATTCTTTTGTCAAAATGAAATATTGTGATGACTACATTTGTAGAGATTTGTCTAAGCTAGGTCATATCGAAATTTGAAAGAAAATCGATCAATATTTACAGAGATACAATCAATTTTCCAAAAATATGCTGATGTCATAATATGCAAATTAAAATTTTGAGTTCGGAGGCCATTATGATGACGTCATGAGTTAATTGAGGGTCAAATGAGACATCAAATCAAATCTCCGATTCATACGCTATCAAAATATGATATAAAATTGGGGTCACCTTATATCCTAAAGAGCTACAATGGATTTTGTATAGGCATGTTTTTGCCCATATATGCTATGTAATACAAGAGCTCGCATGTACGGACATGTATGTTAAACTGACGCTCACTCCGTTGTTAATGGTCAGAAAAAGGTGAACAAGGTATCAAAACGCTTGGAAAAATGTGCCAAATATGATGACAAGTAAATTTGGCTAATTTATGTTGCAAAAATTAAGTACGCGCGAAAACGCGCGCGCATGCGCATGTGCGAGATCTTTTATAAAATGCTTAAAATGGCCTTAAACGTATGCAAAATTATTTTGAGACTATTTTGAGCATTTTAAAATTGTGCGCGCGCATTGACGCGCGGACGTATGCGCATGCGCGCGTTATTAGACCTGCAATGGACCGGACGGATATTGACCTTGATCATGATAAATATGAATGAGAAATAGCCTTTGGTTATGAAGATATGATCATGTGTTGATTTTCGTAAAATTTTACAAAATGGCGCCTATATGACGTCATCAGTGAAGGTCAATGTTGAAAACATTTTTGTGCTTTGTACATATGCCTATACATATGTGTGCCAAATTTGAAGGCATTTTATTGAGCCATTTTTAAATAATCGTGCTTACAAAAAAGTGGTTCGAAATAAGAAAAATAAAGAATAATAAATAAATAAAGGCAATTCTAACGAAATTATAAGGTGGTCTGTACGTTATACAGCCCACCTGATAAAGAAATAAATAATAAAGAAAGACAATTCTGACGAAAACAATAGGTGATCTGTCGAAAACGACAGACCACCTAAAAAGAAAGAAAGAAGAAAAAGATGGAAGGGAGGAAAGAATGGAGAAGAAAGAAAAGAAAGAAGAAACAAAAAGAAAAAAGAGAAAATAGAAACAAAAGAAACGGGGGATGAAAGAGAGGAGAGAGAGGGGAGATAAAATCCTGGGAGAGGAGGAGTGGGAGTAAAAGAGAGAAGAGGGTTGTTGGGTGGAGTCGTCTCGTCGAGGGAGCAAGAAAGATAAGGGTGTTGCTGTGTCGGGTCAGCTGTGTCGGTATTCCTGCTCAATCCTCGTGTACTTAATCAATGCAGAAGTTTAAAGTCGGTGAGATGTATATTTTCGGTCGGCCGACAAGTTTTTTTCCAACGAAATATGACTTTGTATCCGCTGTGACGACTTCGAGAGTAAAAACAACTACAATACTGTATTTTATCGAAGTTTTCACTTTCCTATGAAATCAGCCAAAGAAATCAGAGGTTTAAAATTTTCGGGGAAACTGAATTCAGATAAGGATTAAGAGTCGAGAACAGTACACTGAATCGTCTGTTTTTTCTAATAATTTAATGATACGTCAAAAAACTTCCGCGCTTTGCGCGGTGGGGGGGGGGGGGGAGAAACTGAATTCAGACAAGGATAAACAGTCGATAACGGTACAGCAAATCGTCTTCTTTTTATAATAATTTAACGAAACGTTGAAGCTTTCGCGCTTCGCGCGAGCGGGGGGGGGGGGAAGGGGGGACCTTATTCAGACAAGGATTAACAGTCGAGAACGGTACAATCAATCGTCTTCCTTTTCTAATCATTTAATGAAACGTCTAAGCTTCCGCGCTTCGCGCGGGAGGCCTATCACCCACACCCCCTCAAGAGCGCGCTTCGCTTGCTCATTACCGCCCGTTCCTAAAATAAGATCCTAGATCCTCGCCTACATTAACATATATAGCTATGATGTTGATTAAGTTGACGAAATAATTGTATATTTATGTCGTCGAGAAAATGACCATTTGCGCAAACGCAAGTACTTTAGATAGAAAACCTATTTAGCCCTCGGCCCCGGGTTTATAGTGTTAAAATTGTAGATATTAGGACATTTAATATTGTCCGTAATTGGTGGCTAGTTTTGTCGGTAATCGTTGTCCTCTACACCCCCTCACTGAAAAAGGTCTAGCGACGCCCCTGCTTGCAACGCCCTTTCAGGCTGGTGAGCATAATCGCAATTGATTATGCACCTGTAAAGTTCATTCCACTACATGTGTATCTGATTCAACTCTTCAGGTATACATATGGACACCTGTTCAAGATATGCAAATGCAATACACAAGCAATATAGCTATTCATATTTCATGATCAAATTGAACGTATGAATAAAAGTGAACTGTCTAAAAGTGATGTACCTTGTAAAAGACTGGGCGTTGTGGCGTGCGTCTGTAATCCAGCTGCCAGGAAGTCTTTGATGGCAAGACAAGTATTCTTCAAATTTCACAACCCAGGGAAGATTAAGCGTGACAGGTAAATAAATAATTTATTAATTGGTGCAATAAACGGACTTCTAATGACAGTTATCAAAACGTCTAACTCTATTCTATATGATATTTAGGAATGGTATGGAGCAAAGACAAAGGTACGGTAATATTGATTCCTTCCCTGGTCTTACATACACTACGTGTGTGTGATATAATGTGTAATCAGGGTGGCGGTGTATTCAAATCAATCGCGACTCAAGATAAATTGTGGCTGTGTACTTACTGTATGCGATTACTTTGATGCTATGCAGCAGTTCTGCAGATCACCTCTTGATTTTTTTAAAGAAAATATATTATTCTTCATTTATTAGGAATCCGTAGCAGACCTGCAGGACACCTCTCGCTTTCTTCTGAACCTTTTTTCTTTGTACGCCATTTTTGTATAATTTCTTTTTTCCTTGTTTATTAGATTTTCAAAAAGCACCATTCAATCGATTTCTTGTTCCAAGAATTGTATTGTGTACATTACGCTCAGAAGCTGCACGTTTTCTACATATTTAGTGAAATATCAATATGAAACTCTCCCTCAATCTCTACCTTGTCTGATCTCTGTTTGTTGCGCTGGCTAACAGCTCATGTATGACTAATCGTACAACTCTGTTGGCCTTTGGATATTTCTTCACATATTAAATTTTATTTCCCTTTATTGGATTCGAAACTAGCGATATAATGTTTTCAGGAGTCAAAATGGTTTTTAATACTTTTTCGAATCTGTAGTGAAAACTGTGGAGACATTGGCGGCACGAAATACCAGTAAATTCAGCAGGTGCTCCTAAGTCAGTTTTAATGGTGCCATTTGTTAATTCAGATGCATAATATCCCGGCACGTACAATAAACACACTTTAATGAACATTATTTGCATCACATATCATGAGTTGAATTGAGGTAAACTGACTTATCATGATTATGGTTATTCGTCGTACTACCAGTATATTTCGAATATTTGTCGTCAGCTTGGTCTCGGGGATATTTAATGTTAGGATATGTTTTAATATAGCAGCTCGACCAGTATGACGTATGTGTATATCTGCAATTACGGTGTTGCGCACCACCGAAGCTGCACGTTTTCTACACAGTCACTAAAATACCAAGCATTCGTTGGATGCCACAAACAAGGTTAGGGAAAAAATGATTACCTACAATTAAAAAGACCTCTATGGTTTGCTCAAAAAGTAAAGTGTGTCTGATATACATATTTACACCTATATTAGATATACACATGTATTAGCCCCCAGAGGATATGTATACATTGGTGATTATCAAATAAATTTGTGAACTTCATACTGTAGGTATAAGTCGCAACTACCGATTAATCGCGACTGTGAGTATAGTTAAAATATGGGTTGCGATAACGTTGACGATAAAGTGATCTGCAGCAGGCTGCTGATTACCTTTCAATTTCCTTTCACTTTTAATCTTTATATTTTTTTCGCTCTTTCTTTATTCTATAAACGCACTATAAAATCAAATGTCCATTACTAACTGCCCTTGGTCATGAATAGTTAACCACTCCTTCAACCGTGATGTCGTCTAGGCGTAATTCTGCGAAATCGCATTATCAATCGTATTTCCTAACTAGCCATATGAAATAACTAAATAGGTAGAAATCAACTTTATGTAGGGGGTCAATATACAGAATAATTAGTGTACATGAGTGCATTATCACGCGCGCGTTAACTATAAAAACGCACACGATCATTTCGTGATCAATTTAAAGTATGATTGTGTGACCTTAATTTGTGCATGACCTTAGTACGCTATCTGAAAAAGTCGATAATATTTAGAAACATATGATGCCATCAATGGAAATAGAAATCAAAAGTTACACACGGAATTTATGTTGACATAGAGTGTGGAATTATTAAAACATTGGCAATAGATCGGGACATTTTATTGTTTTTAAAGCTCTTGATGAAATGTTTTGATATTGCCAACAAGGGTCTAGGAATCTAATATTAAGAGAAGAAGTCATCTAAATAATCAGTCAAAAGTAATACTATCTGATTAGGAAAAGATGTTTTTTGCGGATTATGACATTATGTTGTAGTTGATTGATTAATTTTTGGTGAAATCAGCTGTAAATTATTGGTCGCGGATTAATGGTCTCGTTTTTAAAATCGCGATATATCTTGTATTCTTTGACGATACATTTTATAGTCGCACCAACTTTTAGTCTAAATTTTTGCCGTCCATTTTGTCGTAAGTGGACTGATGTTTTGTGTAACATATTCAAATCCTAATTTTTTTTTTTTTCAATCTCCGCTGACTTTGGTCACGACATCTTAAATTTTGTGTATTTTGTTTAGAGTATACTTTAGAAAAAAAGACATTTATTTTCGATTCGGACGACGAGAGCAAAGTGATTTTTGTTCATTGAATGAGAAAGCGAAAATCTGCTGCGTGGAAAGAAGACGCACGCCTGTACAACCTCTATGGCCAGTTTATTTTTGTTTTCAAATCTGAAAAAAAAAATACATTTCTTGCCGGATGATTTATTGAGCGTCCAACTAAAGATATTTTCTTGATATAATTAGCCCGGACCGTATGTGGTTTTGTATTGCCTTCTCAATTTGTTGCAGAAAGCTAAACATGTCTATAAAAAGTGTTGTAATGCTATTTGACACCATAATCATCTACCAAAAAATACTATATTGTTTTTTCATCCTTCTTAGTCTTATTTTAAGACTAAAGGTAAGACAAGCCAGGGTTATAATTGGGAGCACCAGGAGTTCCAAGTCTGATAGATATAAGCGCTATACAAGAACCCATTATTATTATTATTATTATTATTATTATCATTATTATCTATTAAAATACTTTATCCGGATGTTATGCTCGAAATTGTGTAACTCTGTACGAGGCAATATATTATTGAGAAAATTCACATCATATCTGTAGTGTTACCTGATAGATTAAACTAACAGGTAAAATAATATGAAGTTGCGTTCATTGTTTCATAGAAATATTGCTCCCGGAATTTTGTGTACAATATTTAGTCCGTCTTTGAGATATAACGATGAACTGCAGCTCCTCCTAATGTTAACAAATCGTAAACTAAGTCATTTACGGATTCCAGGCTTGCGAGCAATAGGCCAGTTTCGGCGGTTACGTAATGCGCGGTTACTGTAACCAAGCCCGACAAGCTTTGTCAAATCACCATTTTGAATCTTTGCATTATGTATTAGACTGTCGGTTCTTGCCGTTAAATTGCATTCATATCTTTCTATCAAAACTGTGTGTGTAGGAAATTGGATTTATACGTGTTTTTCTTATGCAAATGACTTTGTATAATTTGCATAAAACTGCCGTTTAAAAATACGGTGAATGAAATGTAGTTCCTCGATTTATAAGTTTGTTTTGTTATCTTGAGGAAGAATTGATATATTGTTAGTCTATGTAAAAAAGGAATAAGATTGCTTATAATGTGTAATAACTAATTTTTTCTTCATTCAAAAGGTGTTTGTACAAGAATAGCAAAAAGAGGAAGGATATATTTTGTTTATAAAATTGTGATAGGTCTTTATATGTGGGCGCGGGAATCTGCCTGACAAAGCAGATACGTAGGCACACATTGCATCTTGTCATGGGTGAAGGAGGTTGTGCGTGTGTCGGGCCGTATATCAGTGTGCAACGCCCTTGTTACGTGTTTACACCTTTGAAAGAAGTAAGTTGTTTTCTTTAAATGTCAGTTTGATAGTAAAGATTGAAAGATTTGATACATGTCTATGAAAAGTTTTTTATGTCCTTCAGGAGAGGAAAATAAGGATTATTTTGGAAGGAGAATGTATTTGATGTTGTACTTGACAACTTCCGTTAGTCAGAATAGTATGTCTTCATAGGGATATTGTATCCAGTAAATCAATTGATCGTTTAAATAAATGTTATTAAATTTATTCTATATGATAGATAAATTGTCATTTAAATGGTTAGTGGTTAACGCCTACCTGTATTTAGTGCGTGAATTATTGATTGTAATGATTTCGCCGTTGAGGGCGTATGATGTTAATATTGTGATAAAGATGGCGGCGCCCATGAAATCTTTGTATGATAATTTAATTGATGAGTTACTTTATGTAATGTGTTATTAGTATACTATAAGGATGTTTTAACGATTTGTTATAGATGACATGCTAGCGAGGTTTGCTGGGAGCTGTATTAGTGTGGTCTAGCTGGGACTGTGTTGTCTTTTGGGAGCCGGGAGCTGCTCCGGCTTGTATCTCAGAGACCTTGGGTAGGATATGATTTAATATATATATATATATATACATTGTTTAATTGGTATAATGTTGTTTATTGATGCATTTTTGATATATGTACTTTCGTATAATATGTGCTAATTAAAGACAATGATATTGTCTTTATTATTATATTATCATTGATGCATGATGTCATAGTTTATGTAATACAGTGTAAACCAACAGGGTAATAATTTACTGTCTGTTTACCTCGCCCACATTGTTGTATACTATGTATCAGATATATGTTGATAAGAATCTATACTTGTCTTGTATTTATGTTTGGCACATCTGATTGATTTGCAGGGTTTTCTTCATGCTGATGTATATTGCTGTTCACAAATAAATGGGCTCATCACCCACCCTTCACATTCAAGCTGCATGCATGGTGCCTTACTTACTCCGTATTACGACAAATGGCGACGAAGATGGGATACGGATGTTTGTGGATCATCGCAGGTTATCGCAGATGCTACGACTGAGTTCATCAGCTGAAGGAGGAAAACCCCTTGGTCAAGAAAGACACTTGGAGTGTCACAGGACTTTAACGAGTCAAAGTTTTTTTTGCATGCAATATTAATTTGTTGCAGTGCCAAGTATTGGTTTAAGTTCAGTTGTAAACATAGTCAATTGTTGCCAATTGTATACTAACTTGTACTTGCAGATTTAGTTTCATTTAGCCCTTGTAACGATGGCTGAAGATTCGAGTATGGCAGAGATGCTGCAGGCGTTGACAGGTGTCATGCAAGGACTAACTCTACAACAGACAACTCCTGCACCAAAGATTAAACTACAAAAGTTTAAAGGTCCACCAAGAGCCCCAGGTGAACCTTCATTAAAGGAATGGCTGGATGATTTTGCTGTTTATGCCAAGAGGTACAGGCTTGAAGGGAAAGACAAGGCTCAAGCATTAATCGATCATCTTGTCGGTGTCGTGAAGGAAGAGGTTCTGTGTAGGGATCTGTCAGTAAGAGAGGACTTTGATCAGCTAGTAGATGTGCTAAATTCACTGTTTGGACCTGCAGAATCTGTTCAGTCACTGAGTGCTGAATTTCACACGAGAATCCAGAGAGAAGGTGAAGGTCTTGCTGATTATAGTCGTGTATTGATGAGACTGTATTCACGCATGGAAAAGGCAGCCTCCTCTACAGATGAGAGGAGGGCCCTTGAGCTTCTTCGCGACAGTTCTCTAAAGGAAAACTTTGTACGGGGAGTGAGAGACATCGGGATAAAGAGAGAACTGCGACGAATAGAGATGGCCTCTAAAGGAAAAAAGTTCTTGGAAATGCGTGAGGAAGTGTTGGATCTTTTCAGGGATCAGGAGCCTTCAACAAAAGTGAAAGTCCAGGAAGCACTGGTGGCAACCCCCTCAACTACAGAGAGAAATGAAGTCAGAGAACTGAAGGACGTCCTATCTTCTTTAACGAGACAAGTGAGTAAATTAGTAGAGGCTGTAAAGAATTTACAAAGGAACAGTGTTGGACAGAAGAAATGGCAAGGAAGAAAGCTCATTTGCTACAACTGTGGTGAGAAGGGCCATCACAGGGATGATTGTTCATCTAGCAGAAAGTGCTTTTCTTGCAAAATGCCTGGGCATCTTAAGAAGGACTGTCCCTTAAACAAGAGTACAGAGAACACCCGAGAGAACTCTCAAGCAAACATCAGTTTGATCCAAGGTCAGAAGGAGTGGTCAGTAGATCCATTGATAAAAAGACTTGTATCACGAAGTCCAAAGTCGGTAGTGACCATCGGGGGCTTGGACATAGGATGTGTATTAGACTCGGGAGCGGAAACGTCCATAATACCCGCTTCGGTATACCATGAACAGCTGAAGGTACATCTGGGGAAGCTGCACTCAATGTCTGGACTATTTCTAGATATCGTGGGAATTGGTGGGATAGATATCCCAATTGAGGGCTACATCGAAGTCCCAATACACCTGGAAGGATATTCCCTCCTTGGAAGTTTTATGATTGCAGCGGACAGGGCATGCCACAATGCTACGGCTACTATACCGGAGTATCCTGTCCTGATAGGGTGTAATATCTTTGACACTATCGGTCCGTCAGGGTTAATTGATGTTCTGAAGTCTGCGAAGCAGAAAGTGAATGAGAGAACAGCGGCCTCCTGCTCACCTATCCCTGTACAGACTGGGTGTGTTGAAGTTCTTCAACCCTTTAGCATAAGAAGGGTAAGGTGTCAAAATAGAGACAGATGGTCATTCAATAGGAGAGATATTGGTGAGAGATGCAACACGCCCAGTCTACGCAATCAATGCAATAGAAGGGTGCCAAGAATCTGATGGGAAATTAGTGGAAGTGCTGCTGGCTAACAGATCGGAGAATATTATTCATTTACCATCTCACACTCAGGTAGCAGAAGCAGTAATGGTCCAAAGAAGGAAAGAGGTTTGTTTTGACCTTGAGGAGGACAAGATATTGGTTTCTGTTCGTGATGTGGTTGCAGAAGAAGCAGAAGATGACAAGGTATCTGGAAGTGTAATGTTGGATATTGACATTAAGGAAACAGATGACGGTCTTCCGGATCTTCCTACTGGAGTCAAGTTGGACGGACTTTTCAGCGAAGCTAAGATGTTGGTGACACAGTTGCTCGACAAGCATGCTACAGTGTTTTCATCAGGAAGCTTTGATTTAGGGGAATGCAGTGTTGTACCTCACGTGATACAGATGACTGAAGGACCTGCGATTAGGCTCCCTTACAGGCGCATACCCCCAACGTTGGTCAATGATGTCAAGAAGATGCTCCAGGAGATGTTGGATCAAGGGATAATCCGCCCATCAAAGAGTCCATATGCAAGCCCCATTGTTCTTGTGAAGAATAAGGATGGATCACTCAGATTATGCATTGATTACAGAAAGGTTAATGAACGCACTGTAAGAGATTCGTTTCCATTACCTAGGATAGAGGAAACTTTGGATGCACTGACAGATGCCAAGTATTTCTCCACAATGGATCTAGCACATGGCTACTTCCAAGTAGTGATGGACCCTGCATCAGTGGACAAGACGGCTTTTCGAGTTCCTTGGGGACTTTTCGAGTTTACCAGGATGCCCCAAGGACTTTGTAATAGTCCAGGTACATTTCAGAGAACGATGGAGTATATTCTGGGAGATCTTAATCTTAGCCAAGTTATATTGTATCTGGATGATATTTTGGTGTTCTCTTCTACTCTTGAGCAGCATTTGGAGAGGTTGGACTTGGTCTTAACACGACTTGAAGAGAACGGACTCAAGGTGAAAGGCAAGAAGTGTGAATTATTCCGCCAAGAAGTCAAGTACCTTGGACATGTAGTAACAAGTGAAGGAGTCAGGGTAGATCCTGAAAAGGTGAATAAAGTTCAGGAGTGGCCACGACCCAAGAATTGCAAGGAGGTTAGCTCGTTCTTAGGATTAGCATCCTATTATCGTCGCTTCATGGAAGGATTCTCTCACATGGCTGGTCCTCTGCATAAGGTTGCTCTGAAAGGGAAAAGCAGCAAGACAGACTTCGAGTGGGGACAAGAACAAGAAGATGCATTTGTATGTTTGAAGTCGCGACTTACTAGTGCTCCAGTGCTTACCTACCCCAAGTTTGACAAGGACTTCATCGTGGAAACGGATGCTTCCCTGAAAGTCTTAGGGGCATGCTTACTTCAGAAAGGAGATGATGGTCGACCCCATCCTATCGCATACGCAAGCAGGAGTTTGCGAGGGGCAGAGAAGAACTATGCAGACTTGAGCAGTTTCAAACTTGAACTACTTGCCCTTAAATGGGCTGTGACGGAAAAGTTTGCACCCTACCTCATGGGAGCTCACTGTACTGTGTTGACAGATAACAACCCTTTGGCGCATTTAAACTCAGCGAAGTTAGGAGCCACTGAGTCCAGATGGGTCGCACAACTAGCACCCTTTGATATAGAGGTGAAGTACAGGTCGGGTAAGAGTAACCGATGCGCTGATGCTCTTAGTAGGAGACCAGAAGACATGTCGAGTGCAGAAGTCGCATCAGTGCTAAGTGAGGTGACATGTTCTACGGAGCTACCCAAGGATGATCAATCTTCTTTGAGTGGACGTCAGAAGATTGAGGTGAGAAGGGTTAGTGAAGAGCACAGAGTCAATGTATTGCCCTCTTACAGCTATGCTGAGCTTGCGGATCTCCAAGAGAAAGATGAAGTTCTTCAAGAGGTCTCGCGTTTGTGGAAGAAGGGATGGACACCTGGTCAGGACGTTGATACCTCGATGCCGTGTTTATCTGGATGGCTGAGACAGTGGTCACGATATCGAGAATATCGAGGGGTTTTGTATAGGGAGGTGGATGATGCCATTCTCGGCAAGGTACGACAGCTGTTAGTACCCCAAGTGTTGAGAGAAACCATGCTGAATTTGACTCATGACAGATGGGGCCACCAAGGAGTGGACAGAACAGTGAACCTACTGAGAGACAGATGCTACTGGCCAGGAATGAGTGGGGAAGTAAGACTTTACATCAAGAAGTGTTATAGATGTACTATGTCAAAGGTACCTACGCCAGCTATCTGCCCTCCCCAAAGGCATCTACTTGCATTTCGGCCTCAGGAGATAGTAGCTGTTGACTTTCTGAAGCTGGATAAGGGCAGAGGTGGTTACGAGGATGTGTTAGTAATCACGGATGTATTTAGCAAGTATTGCCAAGCAGTGCCCTGCAGGGATCAGACAGCGTTGACAGTGGCCACGACTTTGCGTGATTCCTGGTTTACACATTATGGTATTCCAGGAAGAATCCATTCCGACCAAGGAAGGTCTTTCGAGAATGCCATTATTCTGGAACTTTGCAAGTTGTATGGCATGAAGAAATCACGCACTACAGCGTACCACCCTGCTGGTAATGGTCAGTGCGAGCGTTTTAACAAGACGTTGTGTGGGCTGATTCGATCTCTAGAACCAGGGGAACGACGTCGATGGCCAGAACTTTTGCAGCATATTGTCTACATCTACAATACCACCCCTAAAAAGGTAACCAGGGTCTCACCTTACTTTTTGATGTTTGCTAGGAAGCCGACCCTACCCATTGATCAACTTTTTAACCATGTGTCCAATGAATGGGAACAAGACTATGTCCAGACACAAGCAGACATGATCGACAGGGCCTACCAGATTGTTTCAGATAGGCTGAGTGAAGCAGCTGATAAGGCAGCAAGAGCTCAAGATGACCACATCACTAATCCTGATTTGGAAGTTGGTGATAGAGTGCTCCTGAAGATAAATGCTTTCACTGAGAGACACAAGCTAGAAGACAAATTCTATGAGATACCTTACGTTATTGTCGAGAAGAATGATGAGAATGATCTCTTTAAGATACGACCTATCATGGGAGGAGTACCTAAATTGGTGAATCTTAGAAGGTTGATTTTGGATCCTCGAGCAGAAGTAAATGAACTAGATGAAGTACTACTAGATGATGGCAGAGACGATATTGACAACGATCATGAGAACGATGTCGAAGAAAGTGACTCAGGTTGTGATGAAGATGATGACAGTAGTGATGAGGATGATCAGAATGACTTTCAATGGATATTCGATGGTCAACCTGAAAGAGAAGAGGCACAAGTAACTGTAAATCAGGAAATACCTGGTCCAAGGCGATCAAGTAGATCATCCAAGGGAGCTCACAGTAATCCTCATCATCTACCCAGATCGTCAATTAGGTAGCGCATTGTTGAGAGTTGGAAGTTTGTATCCTGAAACAAGCGGGGAAGAGCTTGGACCTGTTTATATATATTCTACCCTTTCCTATCCTTTTTGCCTATAAACAAAATAGGGCATTTTCCTTTATGACAGGTTTGATTCGTATTTGCTGAAATGTTTGTGTTCAAATTCAATGCCTTATGTATTTTGTGTAGTTGATGAATATGGTTTAGCTTTGAGTATTGAAACAACGTGTGTCAACTATAGGGTATATATATATATGTATATGTAAGAAGAAGAGAAGAAAATCACTGTTTTGATGATACTTTGCATATATATGCTTAATCTATTGGCATTTAAATTTGTATGTGTAAATGCATAAAAAAGAATATCGTTTTATCAGATGTTTGCATACAGGTATTAATGTTGGATTACAGATTATTTCCAGGTCATCTGAGTGCAACAAATTGTATTAAGAGTGTTTTGGAATATAAATTATATGTATATAGAAACAAAACTGGTATGTGTATAACGTATGTAAAACAATTTATAATAATGTATATCATATACAAGTATGTTTGTAAACAGAGATGAATTTGAAATTTACCAGTAATTCATTTTATTCTTTTGTGGGCAAAAGATTCCCAAGCGGGGAAAATGTAGGAAATTGGATTTATACGTGTTTTTCTTATGCAAATGACTTTGTATAATTTGCATAAAACTGCCGTTTAAAAATACGGTGAATGAAATGTAGTTCCTCGATTTATAAGTTTGTTTTGTTATCTTGAGGAAGAATTGATATATTGTGAGTCTATGTAAAAAAGGAATAAGATTGCTTATAATGTGTAATAACTAATTGTTACTTTATTCAAAAGGTGTTTGTACAAGAATAGCAAAAAAGAGGAAGGATATTTTGTTTATAGAATTGTGATAGGTCTTTATATGTGGGCGCGGGAATCTGCCTGACATAGCAGATACGTAGGCACACATTGCATCTTGTCATGGGCGAAGGAGGTTGTGCGTGTGTCGGGCCGTATATCTGTGTGCAACGCCCTTGTAACGTTTTTACACCTTTGAAAGAAGTAAGTTGTTTTCTTTAAATGTCAGTTTGATAGTAAAGATTGAAAGATTTGATACATGTATATGAAATGTTTTTCATGTCCTTCAGGAGAGGAAAATAAGGATTATTTTGGAAGGAGAATGTATTTGATTTTGTACTTGACAACTTCCGTTAGTCAGAATAGTATGTCTTCATAGGGATATTGTATCCAGTAAATCAATTGATCGTTTAAATAAATGTTATTGCATTTATTCTATATGATGTTTAGATAAATTGTAATTTAAATGGTTAGTGGTTAACGCCTACCTGTATTTAGTGCGTGAATTATTGATTGTAATGATTTCGCCGTTGAGGGCGTATGATGTAAATATTGTGATAAAGATGGCGGCGCCCATGGAATCTTTGTATGATAATTTAATTGATGAGTTACTTTATGTAATGTGTTATTAGTATACTATAAGGATGTTTTAACGATTTGTTATAGATGACATGCTAGCGAGGTTTGCTGGGAGCTGTATTAGTGTGGTCTAGCTTGGACTGTGTTGTCTTTTGGGAGCCGGGAGCTGCTCCGGCTTGTATCTCAGAGACCTTGGGTAGGATATGATTTAATATATATATATATATATACATTGTTTAATTGGTGTAATGTTGTTTATTGATGCATTTTGAATATGTACTTTCATATAATATGTGCTAATTAAAGACAATGATATTGTCTTTATTATTATATTATCATTGATGCATGATGTCATAGTTTATGTAATACAGTGTAAACCAACAGGGTGATAATTTACTGTCTGTTTACCTCGCCCACATTGTTGTATACTATGTACCAGATATATGTTGATAAGAATCTATACTTGTCTTGTATTTATGTTTGGCACATCTGATTGATTTGCAGGGTTTTCTTCATGCTGATGTATATTGCTGTTCACAAATAAATGGGCTCATCACCCACCCTTCACATTCAAGCTGCATGCATGGTGCCTTACTTACTCCGTATTACGACACGTGTATATATATGAATTTCTGTTTTGGCCGGAAATGTCTTCCAACTTGCCATTTATCAAGCTAAGTTTCAGGCAGCTGCAATATTTTCTAAGAAAAAGAGGAGTTTCGACTACGGTATACACCCGAGAAAAGACTCGTTAAATTAGCGTCCGCAGTAGCGGACTAGCCTGCCCGTAGCCTCTGACCTACGGGGTCCGTGTCACTCGGTAGACGTGACTGTATGGGGAAATTACAACGGGCAGGATTTTCGTTAAGTGAACTGGTTACATACCTCCCTTAAGTTTGACGATATTCCTGACTTTGGGACCTATGACGTATTCAATTATCTAGTAGAGAATATGGCGGACCATGCATTTATGATCGTCGAAAACTGAAGGCTTTTAAGAGTTTTGACGACTTTCGATGGCCATAGATTATGTGGCCTGGAGAAACCGAGTACAACCCCCCCCCCCCCCTCTATTTAGCTATCGGCAGCTCATGATAGCGACTTGTGACTACATTATACAGGTCAAACCGACGCAAAAAGACAGAACATACCAACTTGAACAAAAAGAAAAAAATATATAAATAATAGACAAATAAAAAGTAGAAGTCTAGACTAGATCTAATAGAAAATGTAATAACAATTTTATTTCTAAATGTTTTTTTTTAAATAATAATAATTGCTTCTTGAAGTTGAATAACGAAGGTCCGGCATAATTGTAGTCTAATACTATTAACTTTTATTTTATGAAAATCAAACTTAATTCCTAATCTTATTCTAAACAGTAACATTATTCATCATCCTGATTCTTCTTCCTTACCATCATAAGGTTTTTGTTTATTATTAGGCCTACTTTTATTATTCCCTTTTTCCATTGCTCTATCATTCTTTTTCCTTGTTCATTCTTTTTCTTCATTTTTTCCGTTCAAAATTATTTGTTTATCATTATTCATCATTCTTATTCTAGCTCTCTGTCATCGGACGATATTATTTTATAAATATTATTTTATTAACAAAGACCTTATATATATTATATTATTACCTTTATTGTCATTATTTCTCGTTGCTTTTGTTAATAATATTGATTCTGCGGTCAGTGCTTGCTTCTCGTTAGCCGTTTCTCGTCCGCCTTGAAATAGTCCGTATCGAGGCGTTTCACAAACATTTTTTAATCCGTAAAATTGTTTTCGTTTTGAAAATGTGATTCGCGCCTACACGAACACGAAAATGTGGTACGCGCGCACGCTTCTGCAAGCAGAGGTGACTGTGTGTGCGAACGAGTGAAAAATAGTTCATCACTTCTTTCATTTCTACGTCCAAATTTGTATTCAGATTCAAGCTAAGGTAAATGTAAAATTGAATGGAAATTACCGATATCGGCTAGCTAACTTATATTTTGGTGCTTTATTATTCAAGTTTGAAACTGCCTCTTCTCTCTCTCTCTCTCTCTCAAAATAGCGAAAACAAACGATACAATCACACCTAGCGAACACAGTCATGTATGGTATGCACGCAAAGTGTAGTTTGCTACGCACCGCGAGTTCTTTGCCTGTCCGACCCTCCGATTACGTAATGCGATTTAAAGGTCTCTGAATACATTACGAAACTGGGCTATTAACGGATGGTTATGTGTTGTTGTGAGCGGTTTACGAGCGGTTTACGATACTTACGAGTTATTTACGGAAAAAGCAATCCGTGGACAATCGTAAGAAGATTTTTGACATGTCCACACATTTCACTATCCTTTCACGGACCCTTAAGTGTGTCTGTGCGTTGTTGCGAGTTTTGACGAGTTATTTACATACACCAGCGAGTTATTTACGAATGTTTGCGATTGACTACGAGTTAGCAATCCGTAAGGACTCGTTAAAAAAAAAATCCATGTGTGTGAAGGGGGTACTATTGGATTAAAGTATATTCTAATCTGCAGTGAAACTTTGCATATCATTAGCGGCACGAAAGTCCCGTAGTTTAAACGGTGCCTCCCGTGACAGTATATTTGAAATTGTTAAATCAGAAGCCTAGTATCCCGGTAAGTGCATTAGCACTTTCATATAATCATTTTTATTTGCATCACGTGGATACAACACTGTCTTTTATCAGGAGTTGGAATTGAGGTAAACTGAATCCTTATCCGAATTATTATTTGTCGTACTCCCAGTATGTTTCAAATATTTGTCGTCAGCTTGGTTTCAGGTAGCTAAAGTAGTGGGATGTCATTGAATATAACATCTTGATCAGTATGACGTACGTGTACAGCTGCATTTACGGTGTTGCCCACCACCAAAGCTGCATGTTTTCTACATATTCAGTGAAATATCAAGCATTAGTTGGATGCTACAAACCAGGTTAGGGAACACATAATTAACTAGATTTAAAAGACATCTATCTTTTGTTCATTAATCTTAGATCGTTAATTATTTTTCTACATTTTATATGTCTAGGTGTTAGTGGAATATCTTAATCTGAATAATATCGAGATTAAAATCGATAAAAAGGCGTACATGTATCTGATTGAACTCTTCTGGTAAACATATTTAAATCAGTACCAGATATACAAATGTTTTAACCTCCAGAGGACACCTATTCATTGTGAAAGTGAAAGTTATATACGTATTCTCTGAGGACAAGGCAATTAATATTTGGGTGTCATAAACCCGGTAAGATAAAGCGTGAAATGTTAATGAATTATACTTTCCATCAGTAATAACAAATTTAAGCAATATGCGCACTTTTAATGAACGCTGTCCAAATGTCTGGGTCTATTCTAAGGTTACATAAATAGGTGGTGGGGATATAAACAAGTATAATCGTTAAGTTTCATTCTCCGGTCCTGTGATATTACATCAAGTACACGTTTGTGAACTAATGTGTGATTAGGGTTGATATCAATCGCAACTGAAGATTAAATGCATAATTAAGAGATAGGAGTTGCGATTTATTAAATGTTATACAGCAGATCTCTTGATTTCTTTAGAACTTTTTTCTTCCGTTCTTTCTATAGTTTTCTTTCCCTTGTTTGGGGTCAGAATAGCTATAAAATCATCGAATTAAATAACAAAATTATTTCAAGACTCCCATCGTGTACCTGGCCATAATGCGCAGACGTTGCCACCATAAAAAAGAACCACAGGAGTTCGTGACAAAGGCTAGCTAAGTAAACGCATTGTTGGTCCTTGATTGGTCACGTGATACTGATCTCATCTGATGTCTTCATGGAGGTGCGATTAGACAGGTTTGATTTGTGAAAAAGGCAGGGGAATAAAGGTCATATTTAATGCCTGGATTACATTTGGCCTGCGATTAGTCTACGGAGCCCGTATCCCCTTTTCCGTGCGACCGTGAGATTTTCGTACGGATTTACGGGCTCCGCAGCCCTTACGATTTCGTTTCGCGAGAAGTTAAACAAATTTGAAAAATCGTAAGCCCGTAGCCCGTATACATGTCGTAGGTGGCATTGCACAATCCCCGCACGGGCATCGCCCGGAGACCTCGCACTGATTGTGCAGCAAACGTACGATTTTTCGGTGAACATTGGGGCAAAAAAGTCGTACATAGATTGTAGACTCGTGGGGCTATTGCACAGCTATCGCAAGGTTGCTGCTCGCTGCCCGTGCATTATCCGTGATATTGACCTGTCATCTTTGCACGGATGCTGCACGGGCTCCGTACGATTTCCGTGCGGAGGCTGCGGAGACTGCACGGCTACTGCATTCAAATTGCACGATTTCCGTACAATCTCCGAGCAGCCTCTGTGCGGATTTGCCCTGGCCTGCCCCGAGGGCCAACACAATATATGGCACGATGCTCGTAGATAATGTAAACACAAACATCGTACCCCGTAGCCTCCTACGATGTCTACGAAAAATCGTAGACTAATTTATCGTACGGCGCCCGGGGCAAATGTAAGCCAGGCATTAGATACCGTTTGCCGATTATTTCTTCGTCATTTTGAATCTGCTGCAAATCAGCGGCCAATTCCAATTTTGTTTGAATTTGCGATTGATTAACGAAACATGAACACCTAAAAATTCTTTAAATACATTTTACTTCAAAAAGTAATATAGGGAATAACAGGTAACGTTAGGCGGTCGAGTTTTATGTACTTACTTGTGATTATCGACACAATCCTCGAGGTGTGGGGTGCTTCAATGAATTACATTGAAAACCATGTCCCTTTTCTTTAGTATTGGGGATATGGAAATCCTTGAAATATGTGAGCTGAAAATCAAAATGGCGGCTTGTGCACTCGAGCGTATCTCCCAGCAGGTTCAACGGCCTCACGTCGATCTGTGCATTGTAAATAGACCACTTCGTAGTTAGCACATGGTTCAGATGACCCCAAAATTCCACAGATCTTTTAATGCTCGTCTGTACTAGTTTGGCCAGGGGATTATACCTCCCTGCAAGGTCACTGACGGGTAGTTATCTAAGCTCTCAATTGACATAAGAAAAAAAGGATCATGGGGGACCAACAGGTACCGACTAGGCATTGTTTGCTATAGACAGGGCGCAAGTAGCTATAAAAAGTGCAGTAGAGCTTAAACATAGATAAATCCCACTTTGCGCCGTATGGAATAATCACAGCTAAATCTTGGAGGTGATTTTTTGTTTGCCCTCTTGAAAGGATTACTTCCACCTTTGTTCAATAGAATGTATCACCGGTGCATGCATGAATAATGATTACTATTGTGTACAAGTGACCTTTATCTGCGCATGCGTAGATTGTATCTGGTCTATTGGGATGCATTAGCGTTCTACATTATGTAACAGTTCTGTGCCCGTTACCCTTGCACTCACATCAACGCTGTGTTTTGTGGTCAACTTCTTGTAAGAGACAAATCTAAGCAAACGTTTCCATATGCGTGGACCCCGCGGCAATTTACACTCCTCTCCACCTGACCCCTCCCCCCTAAATTTGAAAACGTTCTGCAGGGTATGCATGTAACATGTAAGAGTGCTGGTGCGGCAATTCTTTTTCTGTCACCCCCCCCCCCCCCCAAAAAAAAAAAAAAAAAAAAAAGGAGAAGACACACGCCTGTACAACCTCTATGGCCGGTTTATTATTTTAAAAAGTCACAATAAATGCATTTCTTGCCGGATAATTTTCAAACGTTATATTCAGTATCCAAGTAGAGAAATGTCCTTGATATATGAATTCCATGACCAGACCGTATGTGGTTGTTGAGTGCATTCTAATCTTTTTGGTAGAAAGCCAAAGGAAAAAAGTATTATTCAAAGACTAGAGTATTTCATCCAGATGTTATGCTGTGCACGAGGAACTTTATTATTGAAACAAAAAATACAAAAAATCCGCAATGTTATTTATCAGTAAGGTGATCACACTGCCTGTGCAAACAGTCTGCCCCGCGAACACACACACACAACAGCAGTCAGTTGTTAGAAATAACAATTTTTGTAAATGTATTTAAAAAAAAACTAAACAATATTTTTAAATTTTTATTTTACATATATTTCAAGCATATCTTTAACTACAATTCTGTGTAGTCTCATTTTTAAAGGCATGTGAGAAATATGTTAATTATTGAATTAGAAAATTGTTTTTTCAGGCATGTGTGACATGGCCCGCTAATTGCCCATTGACTCTCGCTGGTGAAAAAAATGAACCTCAATGTATAAATTTGTATATAATTAATTTGTTATTTACACTCAAGGTAGTCACAACTGTACTGGGGTCACTAACGTTTCTGCCACTCTAAAATTCTGTCCCTGTGGAATGTTATGGCCTGTTGAATGGTATCTCGGAAAATCGTCATAAATCCTCAAATCTGACATCTTTGAAAAAGGCAGATATACTGTGATGTAGCTGAAAGTCTACAAATTCTTATCATATGATCGGTTTTTCTGAATTATTTGTGAAACATGAGGAAATAGCTGTGACGGTGATCCAAGTAATTTCTATCGCCATATTGAATTGGCATTGCAAAAATATTAGTGTAAATATGATCTATGAATATATGATTTAAAAAATGCCCCAAAAATGAACAGTTTGACTTAACTAATATGCATAATGAGTGCGCGAATATATAATTAGCTGACATGACCTAATTTGCATATTTGATGAATATTGATGATTTCATTTTATTACAAATGAAATATATTTCCATACCTGTCTGATATGCATAGTTTTCACTGATGTATCATGTTCGGTTTTGATTTGATTACATATGCGGATATTAATTAGGTGGACTTAGTTATTTTCACAACTTTTTTATATCTGCAATTTCGCAAAAATGGCAAAACAAATATATTAATTTTCTTTTTTTTGTGTATTTTTTTTACCACAAAGATGATATTTTAGTGTCTGATAACTAAATTTATTATTTGTGTCCAAGAAAGTAATGAATTAGGTTGTCAACTTTGTCGAATTATGCCATTTTTGACAATTTGACTATTTCTGGCAGGTTTTTCGGTAATTTTGCGATATCAAAAGAATGGTATAAAATCACAACGCATTGACCGATTTTTTTTTTTTTTTTGAAGCTTTCATGAAGCTTGATCATTTGCAACCATCTAATAACATGTGTTTGTTGTAATTATTGTTGGTGAGCTATACCTATTATCAGGTTAAGTAATAAGTACTGCAATATCGAATTGCGTTCATTGTTTTATAGAAATATTGCTCCCGGATTTCCGTGTACAACAACTTGTCCGTTTTCAGACATTTGGGCAAACTACAGCTCCTCTTTCTGTGAGCGATTGTCGATAGTACGTCAGATGCTGAATGGCAATGGTTTCATCGTCATTTCAGATCTGCTGCAGATCCCCTAATTTGACACCAATGGCGAATTCCAGTCCAATTTCAACTTGCGATTGATTGAACGACAACAATGACAGCTATTATGACCAAAGGCGATAAACTCAAACTTGTTTGTTTAAAGACATTTTATTGGACCTAGTAATGAAAGTCGTACCAACTACCAAGCATTGCCAAGTAGGCATGTTTCAAACACTGTACTTACGTTTGGTTATCGATGCTAATCCTAAAGATGTGGGATGTCACATTAATGAAATTGTCAATTTGTCGACAGAGCTATTCTTTACCTAAGAAGATTAAATGAATTACATTGAACAAACGTAGAACAAACCTTTAAAGAAAACACGTGTGTACCTTAATATCGATTCTGGAAAGGGATAGCTACCCCAAAAAAACAAATCTCCAAGCTTCCCTTAATTATCGAGTATACATTTATAGAAGGCGCATGTAGCAAATTAATGCAAGAACCGTACCCTTACAAAAAAAACATATGGCTCCGTTTAGTCTCATTTTTACGACGCCCCCTATCGTCAGAGCATGGTCAGCGTCAGCAGCCTAACATGTTCGCCTATGGACGCTTTTTTTTTAAATCGTTAAAAATTCATTTTTTGTTTAAACGAAAAGCACATCCACCCCGACGTACGTTATCACTAGCTCTTTCATTTGAGCCCTCATGTCTTATTGACTTTTGAAAGTTCACCCACCGTAATTTTTCAAAATAGGTTGCAAGCTCGCCGTTGCCTATAATACACATGTGAAACAAGTCTAACTTTGGACTCAGTTTACCAAGCGATTTGAAAATTATAGGTCGAGCACACGAAACATAAAACGCATGAATTATCATGGATCACTTCTGCCTATTTCATTTTGTCCATTTCATCCAACCCCCCACCGTAATTTTTCCATTTAGTAAAAGCAAACATTTTGCCGAGTTTAGCAAAAACATGAATATTCATGAACGGTCAGACAATACAGCCTTTTAGTACGTAACGTATAGTGAATAGGAATGTGCGATGATCCGTTCAGGAGGTAGAGGTCAGTGGTTTGTGCTGGCAATGTTCACGCGAGCGAAAATGAGACAATCGGAGCAATATGAATCCTAAAACCATGTCCACTTTATTTAATTTGTTAATGATTCTCCAACAATTTTGCCAACCAAATGAATAACCACAAAATATCACACAGGCTACTTAAGTAAAAGAAGTGTCGGTTCATGACTTGGAGGCTACATGACATTCCTCATCCTATCTCACCTACTCGTATACGGAGGCAAGAATAAACAGGAGCCCTCAGCGACTACTGCTCACTCTTTTGATTTGTACATGTGTAACAATGAACAAAAAACAAGGACTAAAAACATAAACAAAAGGAGTCAGGGGGAAATGTTGCGTAGGGAAGTAAGGGAATAGGAAAATAAGCGAAAAGGAGAAATTGAGAGTTTTAAGTTGTATATGTGTTGGAAAGGGGTAACTGATACAAGACTGGATTTATGGTAAACTCTGGTTTTAATTCTCGAGATACAGACCCCGAAACATAAGGGCCATTTAAACGTGCATCCAAATACGCAAAAAATGCCAAACCGGAGGCGTTATTTTTTCTCTGCGACACAGATTGGGGTTAGGTGCGTGTTGAGCCTATGGGAAAGTTAAGGGTTAGGGTTAGCGTTAGGATAAATCAAGACCTCTTTTAAAAAAAAACCCAATCTGTGCCGCCGAAAAAAAAATGACGCAAACTGGAGCCTGACCGCGTTGTTTCAGTGATGTTTTACAAGCCAAAAACATTCCAAACCGAAGTGTGATTTGTTTAAATTTCCGCGTGTTGTTTGGCATATTTGGCGAGTATAAACGCTCGAAACTGAATCACCGCGATGTTTGCCATGTGACTTTAGGAGCTGGGCTAGCGTTCGTCCGCGCAGCCTTATTTGCATAAAGTAAACAACTTGTTTACGCTGAACTGCTACGAAAGACTCTCAGCTAAACTGTAAATCTCGCTTTATAAACTACCAAATGAAATGATTGACATGTCAAATGGAAGAAAAAGAGTTGTTCTAACTCATAAATATTGCAATTAGTTGTCAAATCCTGTTTTGATATTCGAAAACTGAGCGAAACGAAGCACAATTTGTTTTATGTTTGTGTCTCAAAATATTGCAATATTTTTCATACTTTCCGTCATTACACTACATCGATATTTTCGTATGTGATAAATCGAAGCATATTAAAGCTCTCCTCTAGATATCTATTTATAATTTTATGTCCAACGGTTATTTCGGGAAAATTTCGAAAGCAATGTCATTAACAAACCCATGGTGAAACATTCACGTAAGCGTAAGTGTGGTCACAACGTTATACTGCCATACGTGCAGAACTGTTTGTGCTGGACTCGGTGTGTATGGATCGAGCATCGTTAGTCTTTGTAATGTCGCGAGTAAAAAATGCTGATGTAAGGTCGAAATTAAGTCAAACAATGGTTTATCAATACATTGGTATGGGTACTGTAAAAATATCGTAGTAATAAGGTAATATTTGTCGTCGGTGTTTTGAATATATCTCGTCTATCCCTACTATGATGTCTCCCACGTTAAGTGTTGTGTTATTTTGTAGCTGAGACTTTTAATCTACGTATGTACCAAGATTCAATTTTTGATCAAAGACGGGATCGCGGTCAAAATTCCGTGTTTTAAGGTAATACAAAGTTTTGGTATGGGGTCATGAATTTGGTTCAGATGAACATATTGGAAGCATATGCGATCCTTCAATATTCAGTGATCGTTGCCACGGTTGAAATCGAGTCTAAAGTTATGAAATTGAAAATAATACAATATTTCTGTTGTATAGCTCCCTCTCAAGGTCAAGATATTAATTGAGCTATAAAACAATTGTTCTGGACTAAAATAGACTGATTAGCTATTCCTGTTTGAAAATTATTTATCACAACTACATATTCCGAGATTTTAATGGTCGCAGCTACCTTTGTACGACCGTAGGCGCTATTTCAAATTTATCAACATTTACCAGGAGCACCGGAAAATGTATATATTCAATTTTTCTCTAAAGCAGAATTGTTTTAGGGGCTAAATTTTATAATGCTTATAATACATCCACAGGGGCATCCAAATAGATCAAAATTGTAAAGAATCACTATCCACCCAATTTTCAAAATTTCCCAAAACTTTGTATTACCTTTAAGGTAAAGCTTGCAAAAGCTGCCATTATGGTTTCTACTTTGTACGTGTTATATACAATGAGGCTGGGAATATTTTGTCAAAGTCCGTATTTCTTATTGACTCTGTCTTATTAGGTGATCGGCCGAATAATCCTCTTTCTCATCATTATCCTTTTAACCGACCCACCCAAGCCGAGGCTAGAACGTGACACTAGGCTGGGTCGTAAATCTAAACATGCAGTCTAGCCTTTTGCTCTCATGGTCAGGTTCGGTAAATGCCTCTTGGTTCTTACAATTCTCAATCGATACTTTTATTATCTCTCCGACAATTCTCATCTGCATATTTTCTCCTCGCGATTCTCGACCGCCAACATTCCTTTTTTCCCTTCTCTGTACGATCCGACATATTCGTTATACTAAACAATCAGTACTTTAACTTTACAAAGAACGTGTTTTTTTTGTTGTTTGTTCGCCTACTCCTGTCCTTAATATTAATGGTAACATGGTTGCGCCTTACAATAGTCAGCACAATCATTGCTACTGTTTTTACATACTTGGAAATGAAATGAGCTTGAACAGGCGTATTAAAGGAATGGAGGGTCATTTGTTTTTAAAAGACCAAATCTCTCATTGAGTTTCTACATGTGTTATGTCTCGATCAGAGCGGCATATAACCTAAATCGTCTCTATGACGAATTCAATGTCTAGTTATTTATTTATTTTGCCTATATTTTTTTTAAATTGAGACTTGCGCTTGCCCTTTTAAAGATGACTCTATGCATGAATAATGACAAAGCACCCTCCTTTCGGCAGCTAAATTTATCTTTATTCATAATGTTTGCCATGAACAATGCGTTAAGCTGAAACTTTTATTCTATGTCAACCTTGTCTGCTCTCCGTTTGTTGCGCTGGCTCACAAGCGCTTATAAGACTACATGTAGAAATTTGTTTGCCTTTGAATACGGTCCATTAAAAAAGGTGAAATATCACATTCATTTCCCTTTATTGGACTCCCAACTAGATATATATTCATTTCAAGATTTAAGAAGTTTTCACTGCTTTATTCGAATTTGTAGTGCAATTTAGGAGCCCTTGCCGCCACGAAATTCCCTTGATATCAACCGGTGCCTCTCATGTCAGTATGTCCTAATGTTTATGGTGCAATTCTTTCATTCAGATACCTAGTTTCATGGTACGTACAATGAAATCACTTTAATATTAAACATTATTAAATGGAAAAAGGAGATACGAAATTGTCTCATATCATGAGTTAAAAGTAAGGTAAACATAATCATTAGTATCATTATTATAGCGATTGGTCGACGTACTACGGGTATATCTCAAATATTTGTCGTCAGCTTGGTCTCAGGGATATTAACTGTTAGGATTGGATTGAACATAGCAGCACGACCAGTATGACTTACGTGTACAGCTGCATAATGGTGTTGCGCACCACCGAAGCTGCACGTTTTCTACACATTCAGTTAATTATCAAGCATTCGTTGGATGCCACAAACCAGGTGAGGGAAAACATGAATAAATAGAGTTAAAAAGACTTCATATTGTAATCATCTACATAAACAAATTGTACCATCTTTTTACATTTCATTTTTTTAATAATCTCGATGATTTTAAGCATTTAACAAGATGTATACATCAATGTGATTTATCTCTTCTGGCATACAAATCTACACTTGAGCCATTATGTATTAGCCATTAGAGGATATTTATTCATACCTCATTTTGAAAGGAGATGTGTGAACATAAGAAAACTGTAGTAAATATATACCTGTTGTAAAACTAAATATAAGTAGTAAGGAAGAGATGGAGTTTTGGGAAGAAAAAGCTAAACAAAAAGTGTGATAGGTCAGTGAATGTTACTTTGCTATGCAACTACCGACGAAACACCGTAATCTGACGAAAAAGCGACAATTTTAGTTGCAATGTTAATGCAACTGTTTAAGGCCAGTTTAAAAAACCAATATGAAAAAGAAAAAGAAAACGTCGGTGTTCGGGATTACCATTGACGCTTCTCGAAAAACCGATTAAAATGCGTCGAAGTTTTTCGTACCGGTTTTTCGGTGAGAAGTGCGCATGCGTAACTCGTCGATGCCATGCATACCTTGTATGCGTTAGTGCGAAAGCAAGACATTTCACGTGAAGCAAAACCGGTTTATTTTAAACCGCAAACAAAATCGGCGAAGCGTTTAAAATTACCACGCTCCATGCTCCAGAGATGGGTTTTTCGATTTAGTATTTTTCGTCACGTTTACGTGTAGCTGCTATTGCACAAAAACATCTCCGGCGAAACACATGCATGTTAGAAAAAAACGACGATTTGTGGTTGCAGTGTAAATGCAGCTTTAGAGTACATTTAGTGCTATTCTGCGTATATAAAAATGTACGCGCAAATGCGCGCCCGCGTGCTTTACTGTGCATATTGCTCCGGTTGTCTCATTTTCGCTCACTGGACGTATATAGCAGACGGCAATTGGCGGATTAGACGACACTTGGGAGTGAATTTGTATGTGAGATTGATTTGCTAAATATAAAATACAAGAACATTTTCCATATCTCTAAAGTATCATTGATATCTGATAATTAAAGAGTTATTAAAATAAACCTACCGAACTGCATAATACAATTAAATACTTGACTTTAAGTAGGGGAGTTTGATGTGGTGCACAATTGCACCCCTCTGTAAATGATCGAATAGTCCATGGCGATCATGAATATTCATGTTTTTACTTACCTCGGCAAAATGCTTGCCTATACAAAATGGAAAAATTACGGTTGGGGTTGGCTGAAATGGACATAATGAACCGATCAGAACTGATCTATGATGATTCATGCTTGTTATCCTTCCTCTGCTTGTCCTGTAACATTACAATCGCTCGGCAAATAGAGTCCAACATTCGACTTGTTGCACATGTGTTATACAGGCAATGGCGAGCTTACGACCTATTTTGATCAAATTACGGTGGGCAAACTTTCAAAAATCAATGGGACATGAGGATTCCAATGAACGAGCTAGTGTCAACGTACGTCGCACAGTGGGCCAGGGAGGAACCAAAGTGCGCCAAAACTAAGTTTGGGTGATTTTTTTTTTTTCAATTTTTTTCTTGCCCAGTTGAAAGGTAATACATAGAGGAATACCTCAGTGAAATATTTAATTCCGTTATGCACAATAAGGGTATAAATTTACAACTTAAACAGCAAAATCCTACATATTCACAGTTTTAGTGCAAAAGTGACTTATTTTATAAATCTTTCAATTCAACATGAAGTTGTTAAGTTATTGATATGAAATTGCTCTCACATATTCCTTATAGTTCATTTCGTTGAATGAATGGGTTAAAATTAATAGAAACACAATCTTCATGATATATTATAGGGTAATTCACTGAAAAATGGACTAATTATCCATGTTTTTTATAAATCCAGAAGAAATGTTTAGATCTCCGCAGTGTACCGCTTAAATTTTAATACCACCATTTCCTCTGATGTCTAAGCTTTAAGTTGATACCAAATTTGGCTGCCCGATCTTGCCCGTTGTTATGTTAGAGCCGATTTCCCTTGCCACATTGCCCCGAAAAATGTGGGTTTTGGGGGTCCGCGGCTGAATCATGAAGGATTCGTGGTCATACATCACGGCGCGAGGGGGCGCGTGACACTTATTCTGACACCGCGGACCGAAATAAACACATTTTCGGGGCAATGTTGCAAGGAAAACGGCTCTAACATAATAACGGGCAGAATCGGGCAGCCAAATCTGGTATCAACTTAAAGCTTAGACATCAGAGAAAATGTTGGTAATAAAATGTTAGCGCAAATCCCTGGAAATCCAAACATTTCCTCTGGATTTATAAAAAATAAATCCCCAAACATGAGTTTTGGCGTACTTTGGTTCCTCCCTGGCCCACTGTGCGTCGGGGTGGATGTGCTTTTCGTTTAAAAAAACGATATATGTGATATATAGAAATGCCGTAATACGTGCGCTTTTTAATATAAACAACCGCGGATTTTGAAATCTGCCAAAATCTAAATTTAAAGCTCTTAAACGAGTCTATGAACCTCCAAATTGATTTTCATATTTGGTTAGAGTATGAGTTCGAGATTCGATTTTAGAATTCTAGACTTTGATCGATAACATTGTATCGCATTGTGATTTTTAATTACAAAAATATTTTTGTTGATGCATACCGTATCGACTGTTATTGACAGCCAATTTTCCACACTAATCTTCATATGTTGTATATGACAGTTTACTGTATAAGAAAACTAAGATTAAATATAATTTAATGATGGAACACTACTATAATGTTGAAATGTGCCACCCTGTATGAATATCAGAAATACATTAAAAGATGAATTGGACGACAAGAGCATTTACTGATTTTGTACACTGAATGAGAAAGCGAAAATCCGATTTCTGGAAAGAACACACACAACAGCTCCTCTTTCTACGAGCGGTAGTCCATTATACGGCAGATGCCGTGTGGTAATAATTTCTTCGTTATTTCAGATCTTATACATATCGTTATTACTACGAATTTTCCGCTCGTCAATATGTTTCAAATAATTGTCGTCAGCTTGGTCTCGGGGATATTAACTGTTGGGATTGGTTCGAACATAGGAGCTCAATCAGTATGACTTACGTTCACAGCTGCAATTACGGTGTTGCGCACAACCGATGTTACATGTTTTCTACATATTCAGCGAAATATTAATCAGTCGTTGGATGCTACAAACCAGGTTAGGGAAAACATGATTAACTAGAATCACTCTTTTATTGTTAAACTGTTATTATCTTTCTACTTTTCATATATTCAGGTATTGATACAGTTTCTTCCTTTATATATTATCGATATTAGCAATTGACAAAAAGCGTACATGTTTCTGATTCAATTCCAGTGGTAAACATATTACAACTTGTAGAAGATGTAAAAATGTAGCAGAAACGAGATGATATCTATTCATTATTTAAGATTAAATTAAATGAAATAGAATGTAAAGGTGATGTAAGTAATGTTTGAGAAGAAAAGTAGTATTCGGATGTAAAACATACAGATACGAAGGGTGTGATAGGTTAGTGAGTTTTACTTTCCATCAATAATTGATTTATTTTTGCAATATACGCATTTTTTAATGTGCCTTAATCAAAGGTCTAGGTCTTTTCTACAGGCTTTATTAATGAGTAGTATGGAGAAATAAAGGTATAATCATGTTATTTCATACTCCGGTCCTATGATATAACATGAAATACATGTTCGTAAAATAATGAGTAATCATGGTGGCAATTCATTGATATCACTTGCAAATTAAGATTAAAGGGACTTGGTAACATTGTTAAGATGAGAGATAGTGGTGCTAAAGTAGTGACTTCAATGCTAGATGTACAATTAAAGATAATCTGAAAATTTGAGTGAAAACGGACCACTATTCATGGTACAAATAGGTAAAAACTGATCTGATCGATTCCTTAATTCTCCCAACTAAATGTTTACAATTAAATTACATTTTAGGTGAATGGAAATCGTCACAAAGCAAAACAAAATGGCTCTACATCCTATTCCAGACATCTAAGTGTTGACAGATTATTTATAGCTTGTTTTATGTCTTTTTTTCATGGGAAAACGGTTTGGAAAATTCAAAAATAGTTGGGAGAATTTACTGTTAATCACTGTTAGAGGGTGTCATACATCGACCTTTTCAAAGAAAACTATAGATATCTTCGTGGTTTGAAAATTTATTCATGATCTTTTTGCATGTCAGAGGGTTAGTTCAGTAGAAGGAATATAGTAAGTAACATTATATACACAAATTAAGCAATTTTTTCATCAACCTTCAACAATGTTACCAAGTCACTTCAAACGCAATTGTGTTCTTAATAAGTATTTAAGATTTATTAGTCAGCAGATCTGCAGATCACCTCATGATTTCGTCTTAATTTTTATTCCTTATATTTAAATTTTTAGTCAGATTTTTGAAAACATACTATTCAATCAAATTCTTCACAATAAAGGTAATACAAAGTTTTGGTATGGGATCATGAATTTGGTCCAAATGAACATATTGAAAGCATATGCGATCCTACAATATTCAGTCATTGTTGTCGCGGTTGAAATCGAGTCTAAATTTATGAAATTGTAAATTATAAACTCTTCATGTATAGCTCCCTCTTAAGGTCAGTATATTAATTAACCTATAAAACAATGTGTATTAACTAATATCGACCAATTAGTTATTCCCGTTTGGAAATTATATATCACAACTATATTTCCTGAGATTTTCATGGTCACAGCTGCCGTGGTACGACCGTAGGCGCTATTTGAAATTTATCAAAATTTACCGTGGGCACCGGTAAATTGTTATATTCAATTTTTCTCGAAAGCAGAAGTATTTTAGGGGCTAAATTTTCTTGCACTCATAAAACATCCATAGGGGCATCCAAATATATCAAAGTTGTAAAGAATCACTATCGACCCAATTTTCAAAATTTCCCAAAACTTTGTATTACCTTTAACTCATTTACATTGAACAGGAAAAGAAAACCTCAAACTCTCAGTGTAATAACCAGCCGTGGGGTCATGAAGGCGCTATTTTGCAAAATCGTCTTAATTGTAATTTCCCATTTAGCCATAGAAAATTAACCGAATTCGATACATCAACTTCAGGTTAACCCTATTTAGCCCGGGGGGGGCTTGAGAAGCCCCCCCCCCCTCGACATTTTTCGCGATAATTTTTTAACGCAAGAAAATCTTGCACTGAAATTTTGTGACTTTTTTCTTTCGAGTCTTGCGCAACTTTTGAAAGAAATTTTTCGAAAATCGGACCTACCATTACAAAGTCACGTGTCCTTTTGTCTTCGCATGTCAGCCCGAAAATCGCTCATTTTTGTGATTTGTGTACAAAACATATGGAAATCTCATTTTTCAAATAAAGAGGTAAAACATTGGTTATTTGGTCTTGTTTAGATTTTAGGTGTTTATTTTGGGGTCAAAATAGTTGAATTATAGTTGGAAATGAAATAAAACAACAAAAACAATAAAATACATAAGTTAAAAAAACAAAGAAATACATAAGAAATTATCAAAACAATAGATAACATAAGGAATAACCCTGGTTTTTCAAATTTTTGTGTTGTATTATTATTCCAAATGGTCTAACAAATATATGTAGTGAGAAAGAATGCTTAAATATGAATAATGTCTGATTTATGGGCAAAAATGTGAATTTAATGACCTTATTTGCATAAATTACCATAAATATGCAAATGAGTGAATTTTTCAAAAAATTGAAATTACCATAGTATTCTATACACTTCACTTGACATGTATGCAAATTTTCGCGGCGATCGGGCGTTTCACGGCCGAGATCACAGGGGGGGGCCTGAGAAGCCCCCCCCCCCCCTGGGCTATGCAGTTTCAAAATAGCCCGGGCTAAATAGGGTTAAGGGACTGTTAAGGTAGGCCTATATCAATGTACGCGCGTACACTATGACCTGCACGCCAAATATCAAAATGCTCAAAAGCACTTCCTGATCAATTATATCGATATTTCAGGCCATTTTACTGCATTTGAGTATTTTACGCGCGGACGCACAGGCTCATATGCGTTACTGTGCGCAGCTTGTTTATGGAATGTATAAATGCCGTTATTTTCCTTAGATCCCTTTTCTGATACGTCCCTTTTTTAAATTTCAGTTGCTTAATGACGTGATTTGTGCGCGCGCAAACTATACATTTCGCGCGTACTGAAGTTTGCCAAAAAAAAAAAAAATATGCTTACGATAATTTTTGTATAATTTTTGTATAAATGCGCGCCCGCGTGCTTTACTGTGCATATTGCTCCGGTTGTCTCATTTTCGCTCACTGGACGTATATAGCAGACGGCAATTGGCGGATTAGACGACACTTGGGAGTGAATTTGTATGTGAGATTGATTTGCTAAATATAAAATACAAGAACATTTTCCATATCTCTAAAGTATCATTGATATCTGATAATTAAAGAGTTATTAAAATAAACCTACCGAACTGCATAATACAATTAAATACTTGACTTTAAGTAGGGGAGTTTGATGTGGTGCACAATTGCACCCCTCTGTAAATGATCGAATAGTCCATGGCGATCATGAATATTCATGTTTTTACTTACCTCGGCAAAATGCTTGCCTATACAAAATGGAAAAATTACGGTTGGGGTTGGCTGAAATGGACATAATGAACCGATCAGAACTGATCTATGATGATTCATGCTTGTTATCCTTCCTCTGCTTGTCCTGTAACATTACAATCGCTCGGCAAATAGAGTCCAACATTCGACTTGTTGCACATGTGTTATACAGGCAATGGCGAGCTTACGACCTATTTTGATCAAATTACGGTGGGCAAACTTTCAAAAATCAATGGGACATGAGGATTCCAATGAACGAGCTAGTGTCAACGTACGTCGCACAGTGGGCCAGGGAGGAACCAAAGTGCGCCAAAACTAAGTTTGGGTGATTTTTTTTTTTCAATTTTTTTCTTGCCCAGTTGAAAGGTAATACATAGAGGAATACCTCAGTGAAATATTTAATTCCGTTATGCACAATAAGGGTATAAATTTACAACTTAAACAGCAAAATCCTACATATTCACAGTTTTAGTGCAAAAGTGACTTATTTTATAAATCTTTCAATTCAACATGAAGTTGTTAAGTTATTGATATGAAATTGCTCTCACATATTCCTTATAGTTCATTTCGTTGAATGAATGGGTTAAAATTAATAGAAACACAATCTTCATGATATATTATAGGGTAATTCACTGAAAAATGGACTAATTATCCATGTTTTTTATAAATCCAGAAGAAATGTTTAGATCTCCGCAGTGTACCGCTTAAATTTTAATACCACCATTTCCTCTGATGTCTAAGCTTTAAGTTGATACCAAATTTGGCTGCCCGATCTTGCCCGTTGTTATGTTAGAGCCGATTTCCCTTGCCACATTGCCCCGAAAAATGTGGGTTTTGGGGGTCCGCGGCTGAATCATGAAGGATTCGTGGTCATACATCACGGCGCGAGGGGGCGCGTGACACTTATTCTGACACCGCGGACCGAAATAAACACATTTTCGGGGCAATGTTGCAAGGAAAACGGCTCTAACATAATAACGGGCAGAATCGGGCAGCCAAATCTGGTATCAACTTAAAGCTTAGACATCAGAGAAAATGTTGGTAATAAAATGTTAGCGCAAATCCCTGGAAATCCAAACATTTCCTCTGGATTTATAAAAAATAAATCCCCAAACATGAGTTTTGGCGTACTTTGGTTCCTCCCTGGCCCACTGTGCGTCGGGGTGGATGTGCTTTTCGTTTAAAAAAACGATATATGTGATATATAGAAATGCCGTAATACGTGCGCTTTTTAATATAAACAACCGCGGATTTTGAAATCTGCCAAAATCTAAATTTAAAGCTCTTAAACGAGTCTATGAACCTCCAAATTGATTTTCATATTTGGTTAGAGTATGAGTTCGAGATTCGATTTTAGAATTCTAGACTTTGATCGATAACATTGTATCGCATTGTGATTTTTAATTACAAAAATATTTTTGTTGATGCATACCGTATCGACTGTTATTGACAGCCAATTTTCCACACTAATCTTCATATGTTGTATATGACAGTTTACTGTATAAGAAAACTAAGATTAAATATAATTTAATGATGGAACACTACTATAATGTTGAAATGTGCCACCCTGTATGAATATCAGAAATACATTAAAAGATGAATTGGACGACAAGAGCATTTACTGATTTTGTACACTGAATGAGAAAGCGAAAATCCGATTTCTGGAAAGAACACACACAACAGCTCCTCTTTCTACGAGCGGTAGTCCATTATACGGCAGATGCCGTGTGGTAATAATTTCTTCGTTATTTCAGATCTTATACATATCGTTATTACTACGAATTTTCCGCTCGTCAATATGTTTCAAATAATTGTCGTCAGCTTGGTCTCGGGGATATTAACTGTTGGGATTGGTTCGAACATAGGAGCTCAATCAGTATGACTTACGTTCACAGCTGCAATTACGGTGTTGCGCACAACCGATGTTACATGTTTTCTACATATTCAGCGAAATATTAATCAGTCGTTGGATGCTACAAACCAGGTTAGGGAAAACATGATTAACTAGAATCACTCTTTTATTGTTAAACTGTTATTATCTTTCTACTTTTCATATATTCAGGTATTGATACAGTTTCTTCCTTTATATATTATCGATATTAGCAATTGACAAAAAGCGTACATGTTTCTGATTCAATTCCAGTGGTAAACATATTACAACTTGTAGAAGATGTAAAAATGTAGCAGAAACGAGATGATATCTATTCATTATTTAAGATTAAATTAAATGAAATAGAATGTAAAGGTGATGTAAGTAATGTTTGAGAAGAAAAGTAGTATTCGGATGTAAAACATACAGATACGAAGGGTGTGATAGGTTAGTGAGTTTTACTTTCCATCAATAATTGATTTATTTTTGCAATATACGCATTTTTTAATGTGCCTTAATCAAAGGTCTAGGTCTTTTCTACAGGCTTTATTAATGAGTAGTATGGAGAAATAAAGGTATAATCATGTTATTTCATACTCCGGTCCTATGATATAACATGAAATACATGTTCGTAAAATAATGAGTAATCATGGTGGCAATTCATTGATATCACTTGCAAATTAAGATTAAAGGGACTTGGTAACATTGTTAAGATGAGAGATAGTGGTGCTAAAGTAGTGACTTCAATGCTAGATGTACAATTAAAGATAATCTGAAAATTTGAGTGAAAACGGACCACTATTCATGGTACAAATAGGTAAAAACTGATCTGATCGATTCCTTAATTCTCCCAACTAAATGTTTACAATTAAATTACATTTTAGGTGAATGGAAATCGTCACAAAGCAAAACAAAATGGCTCTACATCCTATTCCAGACATCTAAGTGTTGACAGATTATTTATAGCTTGTTTTATGTCTTTTTTTCATGGGAAAACGGTTTGGAAAATTCAAAAATAGTTGGGAGAATTTACTGTTAATCACTGTTAGAGGGTGTCATACATCGACCTTTTCAAAGAAAACTATAGATATCTTCGTGGTTTGAAAATTTATTCATGATCTTTTTGCATGTCAGAGGGTTAGTTCAGTAGAAGGAATATAGTAAGTAACATTATATACACAAATTAAGCAATTTTTTCATCAACCTTCAACAATGTTACCAAGTCACTTCAAACGCAATTGTGTTCTTAATAAGTATTTAAGATTTATTAGTCAGCAGATCTGCAGATCACCTCATGATTTCGTCTTAATTTTTATTCCTTATATTTAAATTTTTAGTCAGATTTTTGAAAACATACTATTCAATCAAATTCTTCACAATAAAGGTAATACAAAGTTTTGGTATGGGATCATGAATTTGGTCCAAATGAACATATTGAAAGCATATGCGATCCTACAATATTCAGTCATTGTTGTCGCGGTTGAAATCGAGTCTAAATTTATGAAATTGTAAATTATAAACTCTTCATGTATAGCTCCCTCTTAAGGTCAGTATATTAATTAACCTATAAAACAATGTGTATTAACTAATATCGACCAATTAGTTATTCCCGTTTGGAAATTATATATCACAACTATATTTCCTGAGATTTTCATGGTCACAGCTGCCGTGGTACGACCGTAGGCGCTATTTGAAATTTATCAAAATTTACCGTGGGCACCGGTAAATTGTTATATTCAATTTTTCTCGAAAGCAGAAGTATTTTAGGGGCTAAATTTTCTTGCACTCATAAAACATCCATAGGGGCATCCAAATATATCAAAGTTGTAAAGAATCACTATCGACCCAATTTTCAAAATTTCCCAAAACTTTGTATTACCTTTAACTCATTTACATTGAACAGGAAAAGAAAACCTCAAACTCTCAGTGTAATAACCAGCCGTGGGGTCATGAAGGCGCTATTTTGCAAAATCGTCTTAATTGTAATTTCCCATTTAGCCATAGAAAATTAACCGAATTCGATACATCAACTTCAGGTTAACCCTATTTAGCCCGGGGGGGGGCTTGAGAAGCCCCCCCCCCTCGACATTTTTCGCGATAATTTTTTAACGCAAGAAAATCTTGCACTGAAATTTTGTGACTTTTTTCTTTCGAGTCTTGCGCAACTTTTGAAAGAAATTTTTCGAAAATCGGACCTACCATTACAAAGTCACGTGTCCTTTTGTCTTCGCATGTCAGCCCGAAAATCGCTCATTTTTGTGATTTGTGTACAAAACATATGGAAATCTCATTTTTCAAATAAAGAGGTAAAACATTGGTTATTTGGTCTTGTTTAGATTTTAGGTGTTTATTTTGGGGTCAAAATAGTTGAATTATAGTTGGAAATGAAATAAAACAACAAAAACAATAAAATACATAAGTTAAAAAAACAAAGAAATACATAAGAAATTATCAAAACAATAGATAACATAAGGAATAACCCTGGTTTTTCAAATTTTTGTGTTGTATTATTATTCCAAATGGTCTAACAAATATATGTAGTGAGAAAGAATGCTTAAATATGAATAATGTCTGATTTATGGGCAAAAATGTGAATTTAATGACCTTATTTGCATAAATTACCATAAATATGCAAATGAGTGAATTTTTCAAAAAAATTGAAATTACCATAGTATTCTATACACTTCACTTGACATGTATGCAAATTTTCGCGGCGATCGGGCGTTTCACGGCCGAGATCACAGGGGGGGGCCTGAGAAGCCCCCCCCCTGGGCTATGCAGTTTCAAAATAGCCCGGGCTAAATAGGGTTAAGGGACTGTTAAGGTAGGCCTATATCAATGTACGCGCGTACACTATGACCTGCACGCCAAATATCAAAATGCTCAAAAGCACTTCCTGATCAATTATATCGATATTTCAGGCCATTTTACTGCATTTGAGTATTTTACGCGCGGACGCACAGGCTCATATGCGTTACTGTGCGCAGCTTGTTTATGGAATGTATAAATGCCGTTATTTTCCTTAGATCCCTTTTCTGATACGTCCCTTTTTTAAATTTCAGTTGCTTAATGACGTGATTTGTGCGCGCGCAAACTATACATTTCGCGCGTACTGAAGTTTGCCAAAAAAAAAAAAAAATATGCTTACGATAATTTTTGTATAATTTTTGTATAAATGCGCGCCCGCGTGCTTTACTGTGCATATTGCTCCGGTTGTCTCATTTTCGCTCACTGGACGTATATAGCAGACGGCAATTGGCGGATTAGACGACACTTGGGAGTGAATTTGTATGTGAGATTGATTTGCTAAATATAAAATACAAGAACATTTTCCATATCTCTAAAGTATCATTGATATCTGATAATTAAAGAGTTATTAAAATAAACCTACCGAACTGCATAATACAATTAAATACTTGACTTTAAGTAGGGGAGTTTGATGTGGTGCACAATTGCACCCCTCTGTAAATGATCGAATAGTCCATGGCGATCATGAATATTCATGTTTTTACTTACCTCGGCAAAATGCTTGCCTATACAAAATGGAAAAATTACGGTTGGGGTTGGCTGAAATGGACATAATGAACCGATCAGAACTGATCTATGATGATTCATGCTTGTTATCCTTCCTCTGCTTGTCCTGTAACATTACAATCGCTCGGCAAATAGAGTCCAACATTCGACTTGTTGCACATGTGTTATACAGGCAATGGCGAGCTTACGACCTATTTTGATCAAATTACGGTGGGCAAACTTTCAAAAATCAATGGGACATGAGGATTCCAATGAACGAGCTAGTGTCAACGTACGTCGCACAGTGGGCCAGGGAGGAACCAAAGTGCGCCAAAACTAAGTTTGGGTGATTTTTTTTTTTCAATTTTTTTCTTGCCCAGTTGAAAGGTAATACATAGAGGAATACCTCAGTGAAATATTTAATTCCGTTATGCACAATAAGGGTATAAATTTACAACTTAAACAGCAAAATCCTACATATTCACAGTTTTAGTGCAAAAGTGACTTATTTTATAAATCTTTCAATTCAACATGAAGTTGTTAAGTTATTGATATGAAATTGCTCTCACATATTCCTTATAGTTCATTTCGTTGAATGAATGGGTTAAAATTAATAGAAACACAATCTTCATGATATATTATAGGGTAATTCACTGAAAAATGGACTAATTATCCATGTTTTTTATAAATCCAGAAGAAATGTTTAGATCTCCGCAGTGTACCGCTTAAATTTTAATACCACCATTTCCTCTGATGTCTAAGCTTTAAGTTGATACCAAATTTGGCTGCCCGATCTTGCCCGTTGTTATGTTAGAGCCGATTTCCCTTGCCACATTGCCCCGAAAAATGTGGGTTTTGGGGGTCCGCGGCTGAATCATGAAGGATTCGTGGTCATACATCACGGCGCGAGGGGGCGCGTGACACTTATTCTGACACCGCGGACCGAAATAAACACATTTTCGGGGCAATGTTGCAAGGAAAACGGCTCTAACATAATAACGGGCAGAATCGGGCAGCCAAATCTGGTATCAACTTAAAGCTTAGACATCAGAGAAAATGTTGGTAATAAAATGTTAGCGCAAATCCCTGGAAATCCAAACATTTCCTCTGGATTTATAAAAAATAAATCCCCAAACATGAGTTTTGGCGTACTTTGGTTCCTCCCTGGCCCACTGTGCGTCGGGGTGGATGTGCTTTTCGTTTAAAAAAACGATATATGTGATATATAGAAATGCCGTAATACGTGCGCTTTTTAATATAAACAACCGCGGATTTTGAAATCTGCCAAAATCTAAATTTAAAGCTCTTAAACGAGTCTATGAACCTCCAAATTGATTTTCATATTTGGTTAGAGTATGAGTTCGAGATTCGATTTTAGAATTCTAGACTTTGATCGATAACATTGTATCGCATTGTGATTTTTAATTACAAAAATATTTTTGTTGATGCATACCGTATCGACTGTTATTGACAGCCAATTTTCCACACTAATCTTCATATGTTGTATATGACAGTTTACTGTATAAGAAAACTAAGATTAAATATAATTTAATGATGGAACACTACTATAATGTTGAAATGTGCCACCCTGTATGAATATCAGAAATACATTAAAAGATGAATTGGACGACAAGAGCATTTACTGATTTTGTACACTGAATGAGAAAGCGAAAATCCGATTTCTGGAAAGAACACACACAACAGCTCCTCTTTCTACGAGCGGTAGTCCATTATACGGCAGATGCCGTGTGGTAATAATTTCTTCGTTATTTCAGATCTTATACATATCGTTATTACTACGAATTTTCCGCTCGTCAATATGTTTCAAATAATTGTCGTCAGCTTGGTCTCGGGGATATTAACTGTTGGGATTGGTTCGAACATAGGAGCTCAATCAGTATGACTTACGTTCACAGCTGCAATTACGGTGTTGCGCACAACCGATGTTACATGTTTTCTACATATTCAGCGAAATATTAATCAGTCGTTGGATGCTACAAACCAGGTTAGGGAAAACATGATTAACTAGAATCACTCTTTTATTGTTAAACTGTTATTATCTTTCTACTTTTCATATATTCAGGTATTGATACAGTTTCTTCCTTTATATATTATCGATATTAGCAATTGACAAAAAGCGTACATGTTTCTGATTCAATTCCAGTGGTAAACATATTACAACTTGTAGAAGATGTAAAAATGTAGCAGAAACGAGATGATATCTATTCATTATTTAAGATTAAATTAAATGAAATAGAATGTAAAGGTGATGTAAGTAATGTTTGAGAAGAAAAGTAGTATTCGGATGTAAAACATACAGATACGAAGGGTGTGATAGGTTAGTGAGTTTTACTTTCCATCAATAATTGATTTATTTTTGCAATATACGCATTTTTTAATGTGCCTTAATCAAAGGTCTAGGTCTTTTCTACAGGCTTTATTAATGAGTAGTATGGAGAAATAAAGGTATAATCATGTTATTTCATACTCCGGTCCTATGATATAACATGAAATACATGTTCGTAAAATAATGAGTAATCATGGTGGCAATTCATTGATATCACTTGCAAATTAAGATTAAAGGGACTTGGTAACATTGTTAAGATGAGAGATAGTGGTGCTAAAGTAGTGACTTCAATGCTAGATGTACAATTAAAGATAATCTGAAAATTTGAGTGAAAACGGACCACTATTCATGGTACAAATAGGTAAAAACTGATCTGATCGATTCCTTAATTCTCCCAACTAAATGTTTACAATTAAATTACATTTTAGGTGAATGGAAATCGTCACAAAGCAAAACAAAATGGCTCTAAATCCTATTCCAGACATCTAAGTGTTGACAGATTATTTATAGCTTGTTTTATGTCTTTTTTTCATGGGAAAACGGTTTGGAAAATTCAAAAATAGTTGGGAGAATTTACTGTTAATCACTGTTAGAGGGTGTCATACATCGACCTTTTCAAAGAAAACTATAGATATCTTCGTGGTTTGAAAATTTATTCATGATCTTTTTGCATGTCAGAGGGTTAGTTCAGTAGAAGGAATATAGTAAGTAACATTATATACACAAATTAAGCAATTTTTTCATCAACCTTCAACAATGTTACCAAGTCACTTTAAACGCAATTGTGTTCTTAATAAGTATTTAAGATTTATTAGTCAGCAGATCTGCAGATCACCTCATGATTTCGTCTTAATTTTTATTCCTTATATTTAAATTTTTAGTCAGATTTTTGAAAACATACTATTCAATCAAATTCTTCACAATAAAGGTAATACAAAGTTTTGGTATGGGATCATGAATTTGGTCCAAATGAACATATTGAAAGCATATGCGATCCTACAATATTCAGTCATTGTTGTCGCGGTTGAAATCGAGTCTAAATTTATGAAATTGTAACTTATAAACTCTTCATGTATAGCTCCCTCTTAAGGTCAGTATATTAATTAACCTATAAAACAATGTGTATTAACTAATATCGACCAATTAGTTATTCCCGTTTGGAAATTATATATCACAACTATATTTCCTGAGATTTTCCTGGTCACAGCTGCCGTGGTACGACCGTAGGCGCTATTTGAAATTTATCAAAATTTACCGTGGGCACCGGTAAATTGTTATATTCAATTTTTCTCGAAAGCAGAAGTATTTTAGGGGCTAAATTTTCTTGCACTCATAAAACATCCATAGGGGCATCCAAATATATCAAAGTTGTAAAGAATCACTATCGACCCAATTTTCAAAATTTCCCAAAACTTTGTATTACCTTTAACTCATTTACATTGAACAGGAAAAGAAAACCTCAAACTCTCAGTGTAATAACCAGCCGTGGGGTCATGAAGGCGCTATTTTGCAAAATCGTCTTAATTGTAATTTCCCATTTAGCCATAGAAAATTAACCGAATTCGATACATCAACTTCAGGTTAAGGGACTGTTAAGGTAGGCCTATATCAATGTACGCGCGTACACTATGACCTGCACGCCAAATATCAAAATGCTCAAAAGCACTTCCTGATCAATTATATCGATATTTCAGGCCATTTTACTGCATTTGAGTATTTTACGCGCGGACGCACAGGCTCATATGCGTTACTGTGCGCAGCTTGTTTATGGAATGTATAAATGCCGTTATTTTCCTTAGATCCCTTTTCTGATACGTCCCTTTTTTAAATTTCAGTTGCTTAATGACGTGATTTGTGCGCGCGCAAACTATACATTTCGCGCGTACTGAAATTTGCGAAAAAAAAAAAAAATATGCTTACGATAATTTTTGTATAATTTTTGTATAAATGCGCGCCCGCGTGCTTTACTGTGCATATTGCTCCGGTTGTCTCATTTTCGCTCACTGGACGTATATAGCAGACGGCAATTGGCGGATTAGACGACACTTGGGAGTGAATTTGTATGTGAGATTGATTTGCTAAATATAAAATACAAGAACATTTTCCATATCTCTAAAGTATCATTGATATCTGATAATTAAAGAGTTATTAAAATAAACCTACCGAACTGCATAATACAATTAAATACTTGACTTTAAGTAGGGGAGTTTGATGTGGTGCACAATTGCACCCCTCTGTAAATGATCGAATAGTCCATGGCGATCATGAATATTCATGTTTTTACTTACCTCGGCAAAATGCTTGCCTATACAAAATGGAAAAATTATGGTTGGGGTTGGCTGAAATGGACATAATGAACCGATCAGAACTGATCTATGATGATTCATGCTTGTTATCCTTCCTCTGCTTGTCCTGTAACATTACAATCGCTCGGCAAATAGAGTCCAACATTCGACTTGTTGCACATGTGTTATACAGGCAATGGCGAGCTTACGACCTATTTTGATCAAATTACGGTGGGCAAACTTTCAAAAATCAATGGGACATGAGGATTCCAATGAACGAGCTAGTGTCAACGTACGTCGCACAGTGGGCCAGGGAGGAACCAAAGTGCGCCAAAACTAAGTTTGGGTGATTTTTTTTTTTCAATTTTTTTCTTGCCCAGTTGAAAGGTAATACATAGAGGAATACCTCAGTGAAATATTTAATTCCGTTATGCACAATAAGGGTATAAATTTACAACTTAAACAGCAAAATCCTACATATTCACAGTTTTAGTGCAAAAGTGACTTATTTTATAAATCTTTCAATTCAACATGAAGTTGTTAAGTTATTTGGTAAAGTAAATAAGCACTATCAGTGAGTTGTCAAACCAATCCGTTGTCTCATTTCCCGCACACAATCTGAGGGGCCATGATCAAAACTGACAAAACTGATTCAATTCTAGTGGTAAACATATTACAACTTGTAGAAGATGTAAAAATGTAGCAGAAACGAGATGATATCTATTCATTATTTAAGATTAAATTAAATGAAATAGAATGTAAAGGTGATGTAAGTAATGTTTGAGAAGAAAAGTAGTATTCGGATGTAAAACATACAGATACGAAGGGTGTGATAGGTTAGTGAGTTTTACTTTCCATCAATAATTGATTTATTTTTGCAATATACGCATTTTTTAATGTGCCTTAATCAAAGGTCTAGGTCTTTTCTACAGGCTTTATTAATGAGTAGTATGGAGAAATAAAGGTATAATCATGTTATTTCATACTCCGGTCCTATGATATAACATGAAATACATGTTCGTAAAATAATGAGTAATCATGGTGGCAATTCATTGATATCACTTGCAAATTAAGATTAAAGGGACTTGGTAACATTGTTAAGATGAGAGATAGTGGTGCTAAAGTAGTGACTTCAATGCTAGATGTACAATTAAAGATAATCTGAAAATTTGAGTGAAAACGGACCACTATTCATGGTACAAATAGGTAAAAACTGATCTGATCGATTCCTTAATTCTCCCAACTAAATGTTTACAATTAAATTACATTTTAGGTGAATGGAAATCGTCACAAAGCAAAACAAAATGGCTCTACATCCTATTCCAGACATCTAAGTGTTGACAGATTATTTATAGCTTGTTTTATGTCTTTTTTTCATGGGAAAACGGTTTGGAAAATTCAAAAATAGTTGGGAGAATTTACTGTTAATCACTGTTAGAGGGTGTCATACATCGACCTTTTCAAAGAAAACTATAGATATCTTCGTGGTTTGAAAATTTATTCATGATCTTTTTGCATGTCAGAGGGTTAGTTCAGTAGAAGGAATATAGTAAGTAACATTATATACACAAATTAAGCAATTTTTTCATCAACCTTCAACAATGTTACCAAGTCACTTTAAACGCAATTGTGTTCTTAATAAGTATTTAAGATTTATTAGTCAGCAGATCTGCAGATCACCTCATGATTTCGTCTTAATTTTTATTCCTTATATTTAAATTTTTAGTCAGATTTTTGAAAACATACTATTCAATCAAATTCTTCACAATAAAGGTAATACAAAGTTTTGGTATGGGATCATGAATTTGGTCCAAATGAACATATTGGAAGCATATGCGATCCTACAATATTCAGTCATTGTTGTCGCGGTTGAAATCGAGTCTAAATTTATGAAATTGTAAATTATAAACTCTTCATGTATAGCTCCCTCTTAAGGTCAGTATATTAATTAACCTATAAAACAATGTGTATTAACTAATATCGACCAATTAGTTATTCCCGTTTGGAAATTATATATCACAACTATATTTCCTGAGATTTTCCTGGTCACAGCTGCCGTGGTACGACCGTAGGCGCTATTTGAAATTTATCAAAATTTACCGTGGGCACCGGTAAATTGTTATATTCAATTTTTCTCGAAAGCAGAAGTATTTTAGGGGCTAAATTTTCTTGCACTCATAAAACATCCATAGGGGCATCCAAATATATCAAAGTTGTAAAGAATCACTATCGACCCAATTTTCAAAATTTCCCAAAACTTTGTATTACCTTTAACTCATTTACATTGAACAGGAAAAGAAAACCTCAAACTCTCAATGTAATAACCAGCCGTGGGGTCATGAAGGCGCTATTTTGCAAAATCGTCTTAATTGTAATTTCCCATTTAGCCATAGAAAATTAACCGAATTCGATACATCAACTTCAGGTTAAGGGACTGTTAAGGTAGGCCTATATCAATGTACGCGCGTACACTATGACCTGCACGCCAAATATCAAAATGCTCAAAAGCACTTCCTGATCAATTATATCGATATTTCAGGCCATTTTACTGCATTTGAGTATTTTACGCGCGGACGCACAGGCTCATATGCGTTACTGTGCGCAGCTTGTTTATGGAATGTATAAATGCCGTTATTTTCCTTAGATCCCTTTTCTGATACGTCCCTTTTTTAAATTTCAGTTGCTTAATGACGTGATTTGTGCGCGCGCAAACTATACATTTCGCGCGTACTGAAGTTTGCCAAAAAAAAAAAAAATATGCTTACGATAATTTTTGTATAATTTTTGTATAAATGCGCGCCCGCGTGCTTTACTGTGCATATTGCTCCGGTTGTCTCATTTTCGCTCACTGGACGTATATAGCAGACGGCAATTGGCGGATTAGACGACACTTGGGAGTGAATTTGTATGTGAGATTGATTTGCTAAATATAAAATACAAGAACATTTTCCATATCTCTAAAGTATCATTGATATCTGATAATTAAAGAGTTATTAAAATAAACCTACCGAACTGCATAATACAATTAAATACTTGACTTTAAGTAGGGGAGTTTGATGTGGTGCACAATTGCACCCCTCTGTAAATGATCGAATAGTCCATGGCGATCATGAATATTCATGTTTTTACTTACCTCGGCAAAATGCTTGCCTATACAAAATGGAAAAATTACGGTTGGGGTTGGCTGAAATGGACATAATGAACCGATCAGAACTGATCTATGATGATTCATGCTTGTTATCCTTCCTCTGCTTGTCCTGTAACATTACAATCGCTCGGCAAATAGAGTCCAACATTCGACTTGTTGCACATGTGTTATACAGGCAATGGCGAGCTTACGACCTATTTTGATCAAATTACGGTGGGCAAACTTTCAAAAATCAATGGGACATGAGGATTCCAATGAACGAGCTAGTGTCAACGTACGTCGCACAGTGGGCCAGGGAGGAACCAAAGTGCGCCAAAACTAAGTTTGGGTGATTTTTTTTTTTCAATTTTTTTCTTGCCCAGTTGAAAGGTAATACATAGAGGAATACCTCAGTGAAATATTTAATTCCGTTATGCACAATAAGGGTATAAATTTACAACTTAAACAGCAAAATCCTACATATTCACAGTTTTAGTGCAAAAGTGACTTATTTTATAAATCTTTCAATTCAACATGAAGTTGTTAAGTTATTGATATGAAATTGCTCTCACATATTCCTTATAGTTCATTTCGTTGAATGAATGGGTTAAAATTAATAGAAACACAATATTCATGATATATTATAGGGTAATTCACTGAAAAATGGACTAATTATCCATGTTTTTTATAAATCCAGAAGAAATGTTTAGATCTCCGCAGTGTACCGCTTAAATTTTAATACCACCATTTCCTCTGATGTCTAAGCTTTAAGTTGATACCAAATTTGGCTGCCCGATCTTGCCCGTTGTTATGTTAGAGCCGATTTCCCTTGCCACATTGCCCCGAAAAATGTGGGTTTTGGGGGTCCGCGGCTGAATCATGAAGGATTCGTGGTCATACATCACGGCGCGAGGGGGCGCGTGACACTTATTCTGACACCGCGGACCGAAATAAACACATTTTCGGGGCAATGTTGCAAGGAAAACGGCTCTAACATAATAACGGGCAGAATCGGGCAGCCAAATCTGGTATCAACTTAAAGCTTAGACATCAGAGAAAATGTTGGTAATAAAATGTTAGCGCAAATCCCTGGAAATCCAAACATTTCCTCTGGATTTATAAAAAATAAATCCCCAAACATGAGTTTTGGCGTACTTTGGTTCCTCCCTGGCCCACTGTGCGTCGGGGTGGATGTGCTTTTCGTTTAAAAAAACGATATATGTGATATATAGAAATGCCGTAATACGTGCGCTTTTTAATATAAACAACCGCGGATTTTGAAATCTGCCAAAATCTAAATTTAAAGCTCTTAAACGAGTCTATGAACCTCCAAATTGATTTTCATATTTGGTTAGAGTATGAGTTCGAGATTCGATTTTAGAATTCTAGACTTTGATCGATAACATTGTATCGCATTGTGATTTTTAATTACAAAAATATTTTTGTTGATGCATACCGTATCGACTGTTATTGACAGCCAATTTTCCACACTAATCTTCATATGTTGTATATGACAGTTTACTGTATAAGAAAACTAAGATTAAATATAATTTAATGATGGAACACTACTATAATGTTGAAATGTGCCACCCTGTATGAATATCAGAAATACATTAAAAGATGAATTGGACGACAAGAGCATTTACTGATTTTGTACACTGAATGAGAAAGCGAAAATCCGATTTCTGGAAAGAACACACACAACAGCTCCTCTTTCTACGAGCGGTAGTCCATTATACGGCAGATGCCGTGTGGTAATAATTTCTTCGTTATTTCAGATCTTATACATATCGTTATTACTACGAATTTTCCGCTCGTCAATATGTTTCAAATAATTGTCGTCAGCTTGGTCTCGGGGATATTAACTGTTGGGATTGGTTCGAACATAGGAGCTCAATCAGTATGACTTACGTTCACAGCTGCAATTACGGTGTTGCGCACAACCGATGTTACATGTTTTCTACATATTCAGCGAAATATTAATCAGTCGTTGGATGCTACAAACCAGGTTAGGGAAAACATGATTAACTAGAATCACTCTTTTATTGTTAAACTGTTATTATCTTTCTACTTTTCATATATTCAGGTATTGATACAGTTTCTTCCTTTATATATTATCGATATTAGCAATTTACAAAAAGCGTACATGTTTCTGATTCAATTCTAGTGGTAAACATATTACAACTTGTAGAAGATGTAAAAATGTAGCAGAAACGAGATGATATCTATTCATTATTTAAGATTAAATTAAATGAAATAGAATGTAAAGGTGATGTAAGTAATGTTTGAGAAGAAAAGTAGTATTCGGATGTAAAACATACAGATACGAAGGGTGTGATAGGTTAGTGAGTTTTACTTTCCATCAATAATTGATTTATTTTTGCAATATACGCATTTTTTAATGTGCCTTAATCAAAGGTCTAGGTCTTTTCTACAGGCTTTATTAATGAGTAGTATGGAGAAATAAAGGTATAATCATGTTATTTCATACTCCGGTCCTATGATATAACATGAAATACATGTTCGTAAAATAATGAGTAATCATGGTGGCAATTCATTGATATCACTTGCAAATTAAGATTAAAGGGACTTGGTAACATTGTTAATATGAGAGATAGTGGTGCTAAAGTAGTGACTTCAATGCTAGATGTACAATTAAAGATAATCTGAAAATTTGAGTGAAAACGGACCACTATTCATGGTACAAATAGGTAAAAACTGATCTGATCGATTCCTTAATTCTCCCAACTAAATGTTTACAATTAAATTACATTTTAGGTGAATGGAAATCGTCACAAAGCAAAACAAAATGGCTCTACATCCTATTCCAGACATCTAAGTGTTGACAGATTATTTATAGCTTGTTTTATGTCTTTTTTTCATGGGAAAACGGTTTGGAAAATTCAAAAATAGTTGGGAGAATTTACTGTTAATCACTGTTAGAGGGTGTCATACATCGACCTTTTCAAAGAAAACTATAGATATCTTCGTGGTTTGAAAATTTATTCATGATCTTTTTGCATGTCAGAGGGTTAGTTCAGTAGAAGGAATATAGTAAGTAACATTATATACACAAATTAAGCAATTTTTTCATCAACCTTCAACAATGTTACCAAGTCACTTTAAACGCAATTGTGTTCTTAATAAGTATTTAAGATTTATTAGTCAGCAGATCTGCAGATCACCTCATGATTTCGTCTTAATTTTTATTCCTTATATTTAAATTTTTAGTCAGATTTTTGAAAACATACTATTCAATCAAATTCTTCACAATAAAGGTAATACAAAGTTTTGGTATGGGATCATGAATTTGGTCCAAATGAACATATTGAAAGCATATGCGATCCTACAATATTCAGTCATTGTTGTCGCGGTTGAAATCGAGTCTAAATTTATGAAATTGTAAATTATAAACTCTTCATGTATAGCTCCCTCTTAAGGTCAGTATATTAATTAACCTATAAAACAATGTGTATTAACTAATATCGACCAATTAGTTATTCCCGTTTGGAAATTATATATCACAACTATATTTCCTGAGATTTTCATGGTCACAGCTGCCGTGGTACGACCGTAGGCGCTATTTGAAATTTATCAAAATTTACCGTGGGCACCGGTAAATTGTTATATTCAATTTTTCTCGAAAGCAGAAGTATTTTAGGGGCTAAATTTTCTTGCACTCATAAAACATCCATAGGGGCATCCAAATATATCAAAGTTGTAAAGAATCACTATCGAACCAATTTTCAAAATTTCCCAAAACTTTGTATTACCTTTAACTCATTTACATTGAACAGGAAAAGAAAACCTCAAACTCTCAGTGTAATAACCAGCCGTGGGGTCATGAAGGCGCTATTTTGCAAAATCGTCTTAATTGTAATTTCCCATTTAGCCATAGAAAATTAACCGAATTCGATACATCAACTTCAGGTTAAGGGACTGTTAAGGTAGGCCTATATCAATGTACGCGCGTACACTATGACCTGCACGCCAAATATCAAAATGCTCAAAAGCACTTCCTGATCAATTATATCGATATTTCAGGCCGTTTTACTGCATTTGAGTATTTTACGCGCGGACGCACAGGCTCATATGCGTTACTGTGCGCAGCTTGTTTATGGAATGTATAAATGCCGTTATTTTCCTTAGATCCCTTTTCTGATACGTCCCTTTTTTAAATTTCAGTTGCTTAATGACGTGATTTGTGCGCGCGCAAACTATACATTTCGCGCGTACTGAAGTTTGCCCAAAAAAAAAAAAAATATGCTTACGATAATTTTTGTATAACTCTTTACGAGTCCATGAAACCCCGATTTCTTGTCATATTCGGGAGTTGGAGATAATATTTCATGTCTCATTTGACCATGCATTATATCACTGTATGGCCCACAGAGTAAGAATTGTAGATTCTAATCGATTAAAATCATATTGCACTGTGTTAAATGTTCACAGGACCGTATCGGCATTATTCACCAGTGATTTTTGTCACTAATACCCCATTCACAGTGGTTTTGAAATTTGTAGCGGCGTTAGAGCGGAGCGGCGACACCGCCATAACACCGCTACAAATGCATTCACAGTAGAAAAGTTATCCCGCTGCAGCAGCGGGATAAATATCATGTATCCATTCACGCTGCAGCGGGTGATTTTTATTACCTCCGTAACAAACACGTGTATGCATGGCTCATGACCCGCGAGTGACCCCGATATGACCGGAAATACTTCAGCGCGGGGTTTTCGATTGCTTGAAATTGCGCGCGCTAGCTGTACTTTTACTCGATCATATTACTTTTTAAAAAACTAGCATTTTTATTGCTTCCAGTCAGAATATTTTAATTTTTTGAAGTGTGAAATATTTTTATTTGGATAATTATAATATCTACATAATAATAAAATCAATTTGAATCCACTGGTTACTTTATTTCTATTTCACTTTATGTTCCCCATTGCTGGAGAAAAGAGGTCAGTAATAGGTAAGTAAACAAATCACACGTGTTTGTCGCGGTGTTATAGCGGAGAGCCTTCACACTGAGTAAACACCGCGACAGCAGCGGGACTGTCCCGCTGCTGTAGCTAGGCGAACCTAGCGATAGTTTGTCGCGGCGTTATCGCGAGGCGGTGTTATCCCGCGATAGTTTATAACGGGTCCGAGCCTTCACACTGAAGACAACACCGCGACAGCAGCGGGACAGTCCCGCTGCTGTCGCGGTGTTTGAGGCCACTGTGAATGGGGTATAAGAGTATACTGTAGCAGGAAATGATTTCTTTTTTTCAAATCTGACATCGCGAGCGTACAGATTGTTTTCATTGGATGAGAAAGCGAAAATCGGCTGTGTGTAGCAAGTACACGCACGCCTGTAAAAACTCTACTTCCAATTATTTATTATTAGTTATTTCCAAAACTCACAAGAAATTTACTTGCCGGATGATTTTTAAATGTTCCATTTAGAGATATCTTCCTGATATTTTAGTCCCATGCCCAGTCCGTATATGGTTTATGAGTTAATGAATTCTTAATTGTGTGTAGAAAGCCTAGCAATTTGAACGTTTATAATAAACGTTTCGCATAGCTATTCGACACCATACTTTATCTAGCACACCATAATATAACATTCTCTGTAATTATCATTCTTATCCCAAGACTATGATAATCTATCCGGACACTATGCTTAGAATTTTGCGTACAAGAAAATACACGTACAGATGAATCCTAGTCCAACTTAGAACTGCGTGGCTTTCATCGACGCCAGGGCATCGTGACGTGATGATGACGTCATTATGTGAAATGTCATTAATGGTCATATTTTAGCCATGCAATATCAATTTCAATTCAAACTTTGCATCAATTATGCTCAGGTCATGGGTAAAATTCTAACCAACGCGCACGCAGCTGCCCCTACAGACAGACGCGTAGGCGTGCGTCGAAAAACAAGATTGCTCGAAACCCCAAATTAAACATTTGTCCATACGTGTCAGATAATATTTTAAGCGTTTTAAATAATTTCGCTCGTGCGGTCCCGCGCACTGTATTTGCGCCCGTAACGCACGCGGGTATGAGAAATTTCGTTCATTGGACGTTTTGGATTCCAATATTTTCCTCAACAATTCTCTCGACTTCGGTCATTTTTTACTCAAAATAGTGGAATACGCGCGCGTCAAACATAAAAACAAGCGCGCGCGCTCATTCCTCCCAAATTGTAAACAAAAATGCTTATGTTTGATAGAGCGTAAATGATCGCAGAAACGAGCCCTCTCGTGTACGTATCACCCTTTTCATGTAAGTGACGATTTCAAGTGTCGTTGACGTGTAACTAACGGGTGCTGCAAAGTGAAATTGTTCCGTTTCCTTTAAAGCTAGTATCCGTCTTAGACGTTCAATATTTTTATTTTCTTTAAACGGGCATCCTTCTTCTGTTTACTATATCAGTGTTTTTCACCAATTATTAATGCCTGGTTTACATTTGGCCTGCGATTAGTCTACGGAGCCCGTATCCTACCCGTATCCCCTTTTCCGTGCGGCCTCTGTGCGAAGGCAGGAGGCGACCGTGAGATATTCGTACGGATTCACGGGCTCCGCAGCCTTTACGATTTTGTTTCGCGAGAAGTTAAACAAATTTGAAAAAATCGTAAGCCCGTAGCCCGTATACATGTAGTAGATGGCATCGCACAATCCCCGCACGGGCATCGCCCGGAGGCCTCGAACTGATCGTGCAGCAAACGTACGATTTTTCGGTGAACATGGGGGCAAACAACAAATGTACAGAGATTGTAGACTCGTGGGGCATTCGCACGGCCATTACACAGCTATCGCAAGGTTGGTGCTCGCTGCCCGTGCATTATCCGTGATATTGACCTGTCATCTTTGCACGGAAGCTGCACCGGCTCCGTACGATTTCCGTGCGGAGGCTACGGAGACTGCACGGCTACTGCATTCAAATTGCACGATTTCCGTACAATCTCCGAGCAGCCTTTGTACGGATTTGCCCTGGCCTGCCCCCGAGGGCCAACACAATATATGACACGATGCTCGTAGATAATGTAAACACAAACATCGTACCCCGTAGCCTCCTACGATGTCTACGAAAAATCGTAGACTAATTTATCATACGGCGCCCGGGGCAAATATAATCCAGGCATTAGTCACGCCACCCTTTTAGGAGTTAAACAGTTTCTCGTCACCCCAATCCAAACTTCGTCAAAGAAGTTTTGTTTGTGTCCCTCGTAGGATGCGAACGTTCATGTGGTTGGACGAGCAAGTGTGCGCCTATAAAATGGCGACTGGCTGGAATGCTCTCCAGGGAGTGGAAAATGTGCACACATTGTGTGCGGGTAAGCCTGAATCCGATGACCGGGATAATGATATATCTGTAAAGCGCTTAGACACATCGTTAGATCGGTGAATTGAGCGCTATATAAAAAAACGGATTATTATTAGGTGATACGTACGTAGATGTATCACCTTTTGATTTCGTCAAGATTTTTCTTTATTATTATTTTTTTATTTTTTTATTATTATTCTTCCTCGAATTTGTTCGCAAGATATCTCAAGAATGAATAAAGCTATTATCATGAAACTTTCCATGATGATAGATATTAGTCTAACTTAGAACTGCGTGACTTTTCAGAGACTCGAGATCATCGTGACGTCATCTAGGCGCCATTTTGTGAAAATCAACTCATGATCATATCTTCATAACGGAAAGGAAATTTTCATTTATAATTATCAGGATTAAGATCAGTATCCGTCCGGTCAATTTCAGGTCAATAAATGCACGCAAAAATGCGCGTACGCGTTTGTGCGCGCGTTAACGCGCGCGTAAAATTTTAAATTGCTCAAAATCGTCTTAAATTTTTTTTGCATACGTTTTAGGCCATTATAAGCATTTTATAAAAAATCGCGCAAAACGCGCGTTTTTGCGCGTTTTCGTTCGTCACGGCCGAACGAAAAATAATTACCCCTCAATTTTTTCTGACAGGATATTCCTCATATTTTTCTGAACAATTTGATACCATGTTCATCTTTTTATCACTATTAATAACGGAATGAGCGTCCGTTGAAGATAAATATCCGTGCGTGCGAGCTCATGTATTAAATAGCATATATGGGCAAAAACATGCCTATAAAAAGTACATCGGGATGAATAAGGACTGCCAATTTTGTTTCATATTTAGATACAGTATGAGTCGGAGATATGATTTCATATCTTATTAGGCCATTAAATACATGTTGACGTCATCATAATGGCCTTGAAAGTAAAAATACAAAAATGCATATTATGACGTCATTATATTTATGGAAAATTTAGTGTATTTCTCATAATAATGACTGATTTTCTTCCAAATTTCGGTATCTTGTAGTTGAGGCAATTGCCTTCAAGGTAAATACACACTACTTTTTATTTCATTGACGTCATCATAGTACAAAATTCAATTAAAGGCCACATTTCAGAATTTTCTTAATTTGCGTGTTATGCCTAAGGAAGGTGAATTTCGTTCAAATCATGAATCTTCATGACATTGATCTTTGAGCACTATCTAGCTTATTTGTACTCTATGTTCTCCCAAATTCTGATACGGTGTAGCTAATAAATTATCTACAATATTGACGTACATCATTTATCATTTCGATGACATCATCATAGTGAAAATTTCAATTAAAGGCGACATGTCAGAATTTTCTTAGTTAGCGTGTTAGGCGACTTTTTCTGAAATCCTGATTCTACAAATCTCTATCGAATACCTGAAGGGGGCGCTATACCACTCTTAATGATGGTCTTTATCGTATTTATGATCATTATCATTAGATCATCATCGGCACACTTTCATGATAACAAAATAGCACGTATCACCTAATTCGTCAAAGTGACGAATTAAAGTCTAGTTATTATTATTATTATTATTATTATTATTATACATAGACAAAAATGTGCACACATTGTGTGCGGGTAAGCCTGAATCAGCTGACCGGGGTAATAATATATCTGTAAAGCGCTTAGACACATCGTTGGATCGGTGTATTGAGCGCTATACGGCTTATTATTATTATTATTATACATAGACGAACGGGCACATTTTCTCGTGAGGGCCGAAAAAGGCGAAAGGTAACAAGGTTAGATAAGCAAATGTGCGCTTGTAAAATGGCGAGTGGCTGAAATGGTCCCAGGGAGTGAAGAATGGGCCCTCATTGTGTGCGAGTAAGCCTGAATACGATGACCGGATGTAATGTTATATTAGTAAAGCGCTTAGACACATCGTTGACGCATTAGGCGCTATATAAAAGCGGCATATTATTATCATTATTATTAATATTATTATTATTCTGGCGCCATACTGTACGAATCATGAAGATATACATGTAACTCGCGTTACTATCTTTAAAATGTTGTTATTTCCTCATCAAAATATCCAACGAGATATATATTTGTGCACGTATCAGGACAATTACCCCCTGGGCAATCACCCCCCCCCCCCCCCGGAAAATTACCCCCCGGAAAACTACCCCCCCCAAGGACAATTACCCCCTGGAAATTTACCCCCCGGAGAATTACCCCCCGAGGACAATTACCCCCCAAGGACAATTACCCCCCGGAAAATAATCCCCCGGAGAATTACCCCCGAGGACAATTACCCCCCAAGACAATCACCCCCCCCCCCTCGAAACACCATTACTGCGGCCCGAGGACAATCATACCCAGGGAATTTGTCACACTGTGACGTATAATGCGAGCTCATCTTCAAATTGCTATTTAGAGAAAATGTCATGAACTTTCGTTTTCTTAGTTATTTATGACGGAATAGATTTGTTACGTACAGGGGTTGTGTATAAATTATATTTATATTCGTAGCTCACATTCAAAGCCCTCGTACCCATCTGCCAAATCTTTTTGCTTGACGTACATGTATCCTCCTAGGAGGAGATTTCACCCACCCCTCTCGCTCTGTATCCATTCCACCTTTGTGAAGTTTGACTTGATATGCCACGTGTATTGAATCAAATTCAATTGCCAGAAGACGCATGTATCAAATCGAATTCAATTGCCAGAAGACGCAAGTATCAAATCAAAGTACGGAATTTACATTTCTTAGAAAGTTAACAATACATTGCGCGCAGATGAGTACGCGTTTATACAGCTAGTCTCCCCCAAAATGGCCCAAAAAAGAAATTAGGATGTAAGATATCATAAATTTATGCATCTTCTGTAACTTTTCTAATCAGCTGATCGTATATTTGTCTTTGTATGTATGGGCCCTCATCCATGATCTATTCCAAAATTAAGGTTCTCTTCATGTTTATAAATGTAATGTATATATATATATATATATATATATATATATATATATATATATATTTCTGTTGTCATGGTGAACTAAAATATGTTTTCTTGTACTGTAATTTATTTTGAAATAAAAATTTCCTTCAAGTTAAATATAAGGTATGTACGGTGCCATATTAAAATAAAATAAGTATCCGCACTTGGGTACATTCATCTCAATGATTTTGTAATTGCAGAGCAGCGTTTTTTCAACTGGGGTGCCGCAAGAGAATGTTAGTTACATGACAATTTTTGTTGGCAAACGTTGATTTTGTGAAAAACAGATATCAGAAACGGGTAGAGTATTTATTTTCATGAGAAAATAAAATGTAAACAAATAATAAAATGTCTTTCTTCCTCGCTCGCTGAGAATATTTTGCGAATATATATCTTTTATTTCGACATTACATTGTTACCACACTCATCACAATTATAAACATGATGAATCAAGGCAACGAGAGGCCCGAATATCCTCATATTCGTGTATCAAGGTCATGACCGAATATTTCACTTTATATTCGTGTACATTCGGCGGTGAGGCGCCCGCATACCTTAAATCTGTGCTAGTGTGTTGATTAAAACATTATGTTTTACCCTTTTGAAAATGTCTTGTCCTTGTTTTTCTTGCTCGTTAACTAAATCAAGAAACAAATGTGCCCATACGTGTGTACATAGCACTTGACGAGTGCCAGAGTGATGCAAAATAAATAGTTTGTGAAGAATTTAAGATCGGGCGAAACTTTTCATTTCTTAAGAGGGCATCGTGTCGAACAAAAAGTTGAAATAACGCTGCACAAGAGAAATCCTTCGTAGAAAACAGCAACCACAGTGTTGTTGCAAACAGTATAGTTAAAGAAAAATGTGTAGTAATGAGGAAGATCACGCGCAAGTATTTTGAACGAATGTGGGTTCATGCACGGGATTTCATAGGCTCGTAGCCTTCACAGCATCTCTCAACGTGTCAGATCGACTTTTTGCTATTGAATCCTGATTGTCCCCGGGGGGCGATTTTTTTTTCCCAAACAGGTTTACCTATGAGAGTAAAATTCTGCCTCCTGATTGGTTCAGAGGTATACGCATCATGAATATTCATAACTGAGCTGAAAGATACTAGTAGTATTACGCATGCGCGTGACACTAGGCGAAGCTGCTCATGCAGCTCATCGAAATCCAAGTTTGAGTTCGTTGATGCAGCGCAGCTATAGTACGTAGGCTATACACTGCATGCATGGAAAAGCTTGTCTTTGACATGTGTAGAGTTTGTATATATTACTTTATGTCCTTTGTTTTCTTTGGCCAGGTTCATCTGTCACAAAGGAACCAGAACCACTGATATGTTTGTTTGTTTTGTTTTATTTCCACTTTTTCATATCAATACAAAGAAACATACAAATAAATATAATGAATAACATGTAAGTTTGACAAAATTTGTTTCTAGTTAAAATAAAAAGCAGGAGACCACATGTCGTAAGCGTAAATGCTTGAACATGACCGTGGCCTCTGCCGAGTTAACAAAATAAAAGAACAACCCATGCAACTGCATTGTATTCAATGTTAAATAAGATATAAGTGAAGTGATTAAAAGTGAGCATGGCTGAATTAATTTTGAGTGAAAATAACAAAACAAATTTAGTGAAATATTTCGTGTTGAGAAGTGCATTTGTGCAAGGTGCAAAAATTAGCTTTGTGGAACAAAAAAGAGACTAATACCGTGATATTAATTGTGTGTTGGTTTCAGTTACGGGTGATAATATTAAATGTTTGTCAAGATATCATGCTCAGAGCAACACAGTGGCTTTGACCCACATCCAACCATCTCATGTCGGACCATCCTGATAAGATAATTCATACCCCTTGTGTGTGTCTATTGTGTATTTTTGACAGCTAGTGTGTGCATTTGTTGCTTATGTGTTGGTAAATACATGAGGGTGGGTCTGTGTTTATAGAGAGAGAGAGAGAGAGAGAGAAAGATAGTGTTTGTATGTATAGCCTATGTGTGAAATTGGAATATTAGTGTGTGTACTGTAAGTGAACTCTTTGAGAAAAAAAATCCGCAGTGTAAAACTATATAAACCAAGCACCAGAATAACCAGAAATGTTCACAAACAAACAGACCCCCCCCCCCTTCCCCCAATAAAAATCCCCTCGCACCACAGCTAGCTCACATACATTTTGTACACCTAAATGGCCAGCAAAACTGAAGTCCACGCGCATGCGTAATACATATACTAGGTACTGCAGCTCAGCCACAGTGCTGTGAACTCAGATCGTGAATATTCATGACGCGTATACCTCTGAACCAATCAGGAGGCAGGATTTTACTCTCATAGGTAAACCTGTTTGGGGAGAAAAAAAAATCGCCCCCCGGGGGGGGGGGGTGGTCCTCGGGAGCGGGTAATTGTCCTCGTGAGGTAATTCTCCGGGGGGTAATTCTCCGGGGGGTAATTGTCCTTTGGGGTAGTTTTCCGGGGGGTAACTTTCCGGGGGTGATTGTCCAGGGGGTAATTGTCCTAGAACCATTTGTGCATGTTGAGGTACATAATACTTTGTTTCCAAACATATCAAGTAACGCGAGGCAGTCACATTTCAAATACTTACGTGTGATTATCGCCGCTTTTTCTTGAGAATTGGGATGCAAAGAAAATAATACGATATTGTCGACACATTGAAAAATGTAGAACACACCTTAAAAGCAAACACGTCTTTACTTCTTATCAGGAATTGCAATTGAGATAAACTGAATATTTATCGTCCTGGTTATAATAATTAGTATAGTATTATGCCTATCAATATGTTTGAAATATTTGTCATCAGCTTGGTCTCGGGGATATTAACTGTTAGGATGCTTATGAATATAGTACCTCGATCAGTATGACGTACATGTACAGCTGCAATTAAGGTGTTGCGCATCACTGAAGTTGCAAGTTTTCTACAGAGTCAGTAAAATACCAAACATTCGTTGGATGCCACAAACTAGGTGAGGGAAAACATGATTAACTAGAGTTAATCATTTAAAAGTGATTACAGGTATTATCTTTCTTCATTTAATATATCCAAGTATTAATGAAATATACTTTGAATAATATCGAGATCAGCAAATAACAAAAAGATATGCGTGTTTCGGATTGAACTCTTCTGGTGTACATATGAACACCTGTACCAGATCTACAAATGTATTAGTCACCGTAATATATCTATTTTCGTTCATGATCAAACGAAATGTGTGAATATAAGAAGTGTTTCAGCTTAGAGACTTCGGTGGTAAGCTCTTTATAAGCAACGTTTTTATTATTATTATTATCATTATTATTATTATTATTATTATTATTATTATTATTATTATTATTATTATTTTATTATTTGAGGGCAAGATATGTATTCGTCGAGTGTCACAAACCAAGTAGGACAAACAGTGTTTACGAATTTTACTTTCCATTTATACTTGATAAATTTATACAATTTACGGATTTCTGATGACAGCTTACCAAAAGCCTACTTTCTTTTTATAGACTATTTTGAAGAGTGTATGGAGACAAAATGGTTTACTAATTTTATTTCATTCACTGGTCTATAAAACCTAAATAAATGCACGTGTACGAAAAAAATGCATAATCAGGGTTGAGGTTTACTCAAATCAATCGCAACTTAAAATTAATCGCTACAGTCTGTGTACACAAAGACAAAGTTCTGGTTGGACGACTTTTTTGTGACAGGAACGGCATGGAATCGATCAAAACAAAAGCTTAAGTAGGGGTGTGCCCCGCAACCTTCTGGAATCATCAAAATGTTAAGAAATGTCACCAAATCTTGGTAAAGTAACGGGCACTGTACACAGGAAGATGAATACTGGACTACACTTTTCAGGGACACTTTTTCTCTTAGGTTCTTCAACACTTGAATAATAACAATGATAACACTGGCAAATTATTTTTCACCTCTCCCCAGAACTCAACCGTCTGGTTCAAGCCTAAATGAAACGTCGTTTGAAAATTGATATACAACATGTAATGCTATTCGACACCATACGTTATCTAACACACCAAACTATAACGTTCGTTATGTGTTTTTGAAGAATAACAAATGTATAAAAACAGACAGAATTTGGACGTCCTTGATATCATCTCATCATTCATGGAAACAGATGCCCCGAGCCCCGAACGACTACTGGTCACTCGTTTGATTTGTATAAAGAAGGAAATACAAAAGAAAAAACAAGAAGATTTAAACAAATCGTCCTTGTTTTCACGAAGTGACGGTAGTAAGGAAAATCGTCATGCAAAGTGAATGCAATTTGTTTTCACTACCGTCACTTCGTAAAAACAGCTACGAAATATAAACAAAATTGGTGTCGTCAGGAAAAATATAACAAAGGGAATTAAAATAAGAAAATTAGCGAAACCAAGATCCGGAGAGCTTTAAGTATTATTTGTGTGGGGAAGGGGTGGCTAATACATGACTAAACTGAATAAGTATTTACTTGCACTCATTGAGTCATATCATATTTTATTTCCCTTCATTGGATTCGAAGTAGGGCGAGAATCAATTCAAGACTTAAAGAGCCACTCTAACCCAACTAACATATCCTTTCAAAAAATGAATACACCTTTACTTATTAAAATTCAAGCATCTAAATTGACCAAAAAATGATAATAATAGGGTGATCACAATACCTGTGCAAACAGTCTGCCCCCTGCACACACACACACAACAGCAGTCAGTTGGTAGAAATAGCAATTTTTGTAAATTAAAAAAAACCAAAAAAAACACTAAACAATACATTTTTTTATTTCACTTATAATTCAAGCATACCTTTAACTACAATTTTGTGTAGTTTCATTGTTATAGGCATGTGGGAAATATGTTAAATTATCTAATTCGAATATTGTCTTTTCAGCCATGTGTGACATTGCCCGCTGATCGCCCATTGATTCGCATTGTTATTCTGCGTGGTGAAAATTCACCTCAATGTATAAAACTCCCCTACAAAAAATGCAATATCCTCATGTGTTTCACTCATTGAATCAAATTGTTGTTTACACTCAAGGTAGCCACAATTGTATTGAGGTTACTAAATTGTGTGTTAACCTAAAATTCAGTCCTTGTATAATGTTATGGCCTGTTAAATGGTTTCTCGGAAAATCGTCATAAATCCTCAAATCTGACATCTTTTAAAAATACAAATATACTGTGATGTAGCTAAAAGTCTGTAGATTCTTATCATATGATCAGTTTTTCTGAAAAATTTATGAAACTCATCAGGAAATATCTGTGGCGGTGATCGAAGAAATTTCCATCGCCATATTTTATTGGCATTGCAAAAAATTGTAATTGAAGGTTAATATTTGGTGTAAATATTATCTATGAATATATGATTTAAAAAATGCCCTTGAAAATGAACAGTTTGATTTTCCTAATTTGCATAATGAGTGCGCGAATATATAATTAGCTGAAATGACCTAATTTGCATATTTGATGAATATTCATGATTTGTTAAAATTTCAAATGAAATATATTTCCATAACTGTCTGGTATACATAGGTTTCACTGATGTATCATGTTCGGTTTTGATTTGATTACATATGCGCATATTAATTAGGCGGACTTAGTTATTTTCACAACTTTTTCATATCTGCAGATTCGCAAAAATGGCAAAAATGACTTATTTTGTTGGCTTCTGTTTTCAAAACTGTAATAGGTATATGAATTTTCTTTTTTGTTATTTTTACCACAAAGATGATATTTTAGTGTCTGATAATTAGGTGGTCTGTCGTTTTCGACAGATCACCTATTGTTTTCGTCAGAATTTTCTTTATTATTATTATTATTTATTTTTATTTCTTCCCGTTTTTTGTGGTCCGGATAACTCAAGTTTAGTTTAATTAATTTCATTAAATTTCGGCACAGTTATAGGTAATTGTCATGAGACGTGACAGGAACATTTTCAAGGTCATTAGGTTATCGTGACGTCATCCAGGCGCCATTTTGTGAAATCACGTTATCCATCATATCTTCATGATGCATTAGCAAAGGTCATTCATATTCATATCACATATACTTTAGGTCAAGGGTCAACAGGTCATGTCATCAAAGGTCACATAAAGGTCATGACGCGCGCGTACGTGAGCGTCAAAATTTTAAAAAGCTCAAAATCACTTAACTATTAAAGGAGAGTACGAATCAGGTCATTTTAGGCATTTCAAAATTTTCCGTCCGTAAGTGTCCCCGCGCGCGTTGCGCGCGCTCACAGCGCGCGGAAAATGTCAAATTCAAATTTTTTACATGATTTAGATTCCTCTTACCGTAAATGACAATTTACATTAATTTCAGTCACCCTTGACCTTTCATAAGGCCGTGAGCGCGCGTCAAAGATCAAAATCCGCGCGTGCTGCTATGGGCAATATAATGCAAATTTGATCAAAAACATGCCATTTTAAAAATCAAAATAGCTCTTCAGATAGTCCATTCACCCCAACGTTTATATCATGGTTGGAGAAAGCATGAGTTGGAGATATGATTTCATACCACCCTGACTCGTACAAAGTGAAATAAAGTCATCATATTGGCATCTAAACTCCAAAAAATGTATTTTGTTGATGACGTCATTTTTGTCTTTGTTTAATTGAGATTATCTCACTTATCGGTGATCGATTTTCTTCCAGATTTTGATATGTTGTAGCTGAGATAATTCTCTATCACAAATATGTTATTTATTTTTTATTTAAATGACGTCATCATACTTTAATATTCGATCAAAGACGACAATGCATAATTTGTTATATTTGCGTGTTATGTCTATGGGAGGTCACTTTTTTCAAAACATGAATCTGCATGACAAGGTGTTTTGACCAGTATCTCGGTTGTTATTCAACAGTTTTCTCCCAAATTTTAGTATGTTGTAGCTGAGACTATTTGCTATCTAAATATTTCCTCATTTTTTTAATCAGTTGTCAGGATCATGCTCATGCTCATCATCATCATCATCATCATCAATGTCACCACCATCATCATCATCATGGTCTGAAGATGATCATCATCAACATCATCATGATCATGATCATTATTATCATTATCATTAACATTATCGTTTTTATCATCATATAACATTATCATTATCATCATCATCATCACCGTTACTATCATGATCATCATCATGTTTATCATGATCATCATTGTTTACATGTCTATATAACTTCTTCCATCCTCAAATCTATCATAAGACTTAGACAGACCACCTCATTCGTCTTCGTGACGAATTAAATTTCTAGTTTAATTTAATATTTGTGTCCAAGAAAGTAAAGAATTAAGTTGTCAACTTTGTCGAATTTTGCCATTTTTGCTAATTTGACCATTTCAGGCAGGTTTTTCAGTAATTTTGCGATTTAAAAAAAAAGGTTAAAATCACAACGCATTGACCGATTTTTATTTTTTTAATATTTTTTTAAACAGTTTTTATAAAGCTTGATCATTTGCAATAATCAGATAACATGTGTTTGTTGTACTTATTTGTGATGTGCTATACCTAATACGCCCCTCGAAAAAATACGGTCACGTGGCCTTCATGACGCATTTGACGTCAAAGCGGGCATGTCCGATTTGACCTACAGCTAAGGATCTTACATTAGGAATAACGAAATTTCTGTTTAACATGTTTAAACTGCTTTATTTGAATATGTAATGAAAATTTTGAGCCAATTGAGGCACGAAATTCCCGAATTTTCAACAGGTGCCTTTCATGTCAGTTTATGTTAATATGAATGGTGCAAATTGTTCATTTAGATGCTTAGTATCCTGGTACGTATAATTAATCTCGCTTTCATAAATATTTTTATTTGCATCACTGAGATACGAAATTTTGTCTTATCAGGAGTTGAAATTGAGGTAAACTGACTCCCTATTATGGTTCTGTTTATTATTGGTATAACAATCCGTATGTTTCCAATATTTGTCGTCAAATTAGTATTGGGGATATTAACTGGTAAGATTGGTTTGAAAATGACAGCTCGATCAGTATGACGCTAGCGTACAACTGCGATTACGGTGTTGCGCACGACCAAAGCTGCACTTTTTCTACACAGTCAGTGAAATATCAAGCATTCGTTGGATGCCACAAATTAGGTTAGTGAAATCATGAAAAACTAGAGTAAAAAACCCAACTACATTTTGTTTGATAATCTAAAATGATTTAATTCATAATATCTTTTTGCACTTAATTCTGAATGATATATGGATTTACTAGCATCTCTTCTGGTTTTTAAATTTACACCTGTACCAGATAAACAAATGTTTTAGCTCATCTTGAAATGACATGTGTGGGCATAAGAAAATACATGTTGTAAAGTTATATACAGGTTGTAAGTCGTATTTGAGGGAAAAAAAGTCTTTAGTTAAAAAACTTGAAGGGCTCTTAAGGCAAATGTGATTGGTTAGTAAAATTGTACATTCGTTCAATAATATTAAATTAAAGAAGCAATATACGCAATTTTGATGAGTGTCAATCCAAAATCGAGGTCTATTCTATAAGTTATTTAGTCTTGAATATGAAATAAATAAAGCTATATTCGGCCATTTCATTTCCAGGAATCATTCCGAATCACCAATTTTGCGAGAAGCGAAGAGATCGAGAGGGGAAAAAGAGATTCTGTTCGTGCTCTAAATTTCGTCCATATTTAAAAACACGATAAAAGGTTTATATATATATATATATATATATTCAGGCGCCCTGCTGCCAAAAACGTGTCGATATTCGGAAAGCGAGGTGCCCGAATATGCCCGAATATGACGTTATTCAAAAATATTTTGTTAATATAACTCATATTCTCTCGCGGCACCCTTGTTGAAATTTGAGGAGGCAAAATTACTAGTCCGGGAGGGGATATACCACTTGCCCGTTTAGAGAGGGACAGTGTTTCGTTTGAAAGTGAAAAACAAAACAAAACAAATATGCTTGCTCTAACCTTTTTCCACTCCTATCTCCATTTCCCTTTTCTTCACTGCTTCATCAATTACGCAAATCGGATCAACATAAAGCAACTTCCGATAATCATTAATGCACCTTTTACAGCAAATTTAATTTCAGATTCTTCATGTTGAGCCCACATTAGTGATTCTAATAATATCATAATCGTTTTTCCTTAACCTTCATCTCTCCCCTTGTTCTCTGCAAATTTTGTTTTGCCATTTGTACCCCCGTGCTTACTCTTAGCTACGCCCCTGACACTAATGACACACCACTATTAAGAAAGGCGACAAAGTAAATCTGATTTTGGAATGTCATTTTACTTGATCTAGTAATAAAGGGAATGCGAAGTTACGTCGAGCAGTCAAGTTTTCCGTGTGATTATCAACGATAGTTATTTGAGGTGTAGGATGTAATATCATTGAAATAATATCGTCGACACAAATAATGGTTCGTATTTGAATTATGAAAATGAATGATGACGTTGACAATTTTACAAAACTTTAAAGAAAACAAGTCTCAACTTCATTAAAGAAAATAACAAAGTAAACTAAACGTACTTTAACAAAATTAGCAGGGTCAGGGGAAATGAAGCAAAGGGAGATAGGGGAATAAGAAAACGAGATAAAACGGAGAGATGGAGAGCTTTAAGAAGTATGCGTTTGTGGGGGTGGGTAACTGACACATCAATAGTAGACTCTGATTATAGTCCTCTGTATTCAATACCCGAACGTATCGTGGATCATGGATCACGAGCTGTTGATCTTGTTATTACTTTGCGCTCATCTTCAAGGAATTATAACAAATAGTTTGTGCAAATAATGTGTTGTATTGAGCCTTGCACTTTGTCCATTTTGCCCATATATTGGTCTCATGATTTCCAATTTGTATGATTTCATGCAAGAATGATGACTAAGCTAAATAAATTTGACTCATAATGTTTGTAATGAATGAACCGTTGAACAGAAACTTTCTTCCTATCCCAACCTTGTTTGTTTTCCGTTTGTTGCTGTGGCTAACACGCTCATTAAGGACCACCTTTGGATATGGGACATTTTCACAAACAAAATTGTCACACATCACATATTATTTTCATTTATTGGATTCCAACTAGGTTTATAATCACTTGAAGGCTCAACATTGTTTCACTGCTTTAAGTGAATCTGTGGTGAAAACTTTAGAACCATTGGAGGCAAGACATTCCCCCAGTTTTAACCGCTGCCTCTCATGTCAGTATTATTTTAATATTAATGGTGTAACACTAACTCGTTCAATCATATGCTTAATATCCCGATACGTATAATGACCACACTTTCATGAAAATCAATATTAATAACACATAGATACGAAATCGTCTCTTATCATGAATTAAAATTGAGGTAAACTAAATCCTTATAATCCTTATGGTTGTTATACGTATGGTTATCAGTATGTTTCGAATATTTGACGTCAACTTGATTTCGGGGATATTAACTGGTATGATTGGTTTGAACATAGCAGCTCAATCAGTATGACATACGTGTACAGCTGCAATTACGGTGTTGTGCACCACAGAAGCTGCACGTTTTCTACAGAGTCAGTAACATATCAAGCAGTCTATAGATGTCACAAACCAATTTAGGGTAAACATGAATAACTAGAGACATCTACAGTTTTATTAATGATCTTAAAATTGTTTATTTTTTAATCTATTTTCATTTCATTTTGAACTATGTCGACATGTATTACTATAGAAATTATCAAAATGGTGTATATGAATCTGATTCAACTCTTTTGATAACAAACGTACAATGGTACCATATAATAAGTACAGTCATTTTTTCCTCCATTTTCCGGTCCTATGATATTACATGAAATACACGTGTATGAAGGAATGTGTAATAAGGGTTGCGGTTTATTGATATCAATCACAACTGAAGATTAATTGAAATCGTGTATTTAACTATTATCCTGCCTTTATTATCCATTTACGCGATGGTTCTAGGAACAGCGCGTGCAATCAAGCAAAAAGCAGAGGAGCAATAGCTTGCTAGCGTGTACAAAGCACCTTAAAAATAGCGTGCATGCAGCCTTATGGCAGGCTATGAGTTAAGATATAGGAGTTGGGATGAATTAGATGTTCTGCAACAGATCTGCAGATCACTTCTTGATTTCTTCAAAACCTTTTATTAGGTGATATCCGTACATCCACCTCTTGTTTTTTTTTCAGCGACGCAAGGCATCGTGACGCCAATCATGTCGTCATAATGTGAAATGTTATCGATGGTCGTATCTCAGCCATGCAATATCAATTTCAATTCAAATTTTGCATCAATCATGCTCAGGTCATGGGTAAGAATTTTAACCCATGCGCATGCTCCTGCCCCTGCAAATACGCTCGAACGCTCGTCCCCCCCCCCCCCAACCAAAAAAGTGGGGGGGGGACGCATTTGTGCCCCCCCCCACAACAAAAAACAACAACAACAACAACAACAACAACAAAACAAACATAAAAAACGCCCCCCCCCCCCTCCCCCAAAAAACAAAAAAAAAATAGTGAAGGAGTAAAGATGGTTTGTATTTTTGTATTTTTAACCCAAAAGAACATAATAATAATAACAACCTGAATGAAATCATAATATAACAAATTACATTGAAAGAAAAGGAAAAACAGAACATAGATTTTCTAAACATTGCGCATGCCACCTACATGTATCAATGCAGGTTTTTTATAATATCGATACGCGCATATCGTGGACATATCGTGAGAAAAAATGGGAAAGCGTGTCTGTTTTTTGTTATAGGGGTGAGAAGACATGAGCCCCCGACGCTGGCGTACTGAGAGGGGGAAGGGGAGGGGGCGGAGTATTTCCTATTCGATGCCAGTGATTTACAAATGTTGCTAAAATGACATGATTTTCTTGTATTTTCTTTTTTAATGTAAGTCATACCTTTTATGCGTTTATTGAAAAATTAGAAATTCCCAAATTTACAGTCGGGCGAAAAATATGCTTATTTAGAAGGCTTTATGTCATGGTCTGCAAGACGGCTGGGCTCGAGGGCTCGAACCCCCATAACTTTTTGAAAAAAAGTATGTTACAGAGAAAAAAAAGAAAGAGAAAGTGACCTGCCAATGTCACGAATGAGGTATTAAAATATGCTTATCTGACCGTAATTAAATGCCTAAGACCCCCGAGTTTCCGGGGGCTCTGCCCCCTGGACCCCACCAAGGGCCCTAAGGTGGGCCCCTGGATGCTCATCTGACCGTAATTAAATACCTAAAATCCCTGAGCTTCCGGGGACTCTTCCCCCTGGACCCCACAAAGGCCCTGGATGCTCATCTGCATTACTGTAGTTAAATATTTAAACCTCTGAACTTTCGAAGGCCCTGCCCCTGGACCACACCAATGGCCTTAAAGGGGGTCCCCTGGATGCTCATATGACCGTAATTTAATGCCAAAAAAACCTTGAGCTTCCGGGGGCTCACCCCCTGGACCCCACGCCAATTTACGCTCTACCTGATCGTTAATAGGAGGTGCGATTTTTCAAAATTTTGAGGGCCAACAAAATAAATGAAATAGTGCTCACTACCCCCCCCCCCCCCAACCCCAGGAGTTTAAATTGAGGTAAACTGAATCCTTCTGGTGATAGTGGTTTTTGGCACGTCTTTCCGTTTGTTTCGAATATTTGTCGTCAGCTTGGTCTCAGGGACATTAGATTTAATAGGATTGGTATGAATATAGTAGCTCGATTAGTATGATGTTTGTGTACAAATGCATTTACAGTGTTGCACACCACCTAAGCTGCACATTTTCTACACAGTCACTGAAATACCAAGCAGTCGTTGGATGCCACAAACCAGGTTATGGAAAAGATGAATTACTAAACTGTAAACAAAATCTTTATTTTGGGCAATATTCTAAAAGTGTTTAATTTAAAGCGTGTTTCTAGATTTAACATATTCAATTACATGTATTAATGAAATATCTTACTTTGAAAAATAACGAGATTAACATTAATCGAAAAGATATACGTGTATTCAGTTTAACTCTTCTGGACTGGTATACGGATTTTACACTTGTACCAGATATACCAATGTATTCGCATTAGCCAACAGAGGATATCTCATCATTGTTCACGATTAAATGAAATATGCTAATATAATATTAATAATTACTGTGGATATATACCTTTTGTAAAGGTAATACAAGTAGTATCTGAGGCAAGACAACTATTCTTCGGGTATCACAAATCAGCTAGGAAAAGTGTAATAGGTTAGTGAATTTTACTTTTAAAAATTGACTAATTTATGTAACATGCGCACTCCTAATGACGGCTAACCGTAGATGTAGGTCTATGCTACAGATTGTATAAATTAGTGGTATGGAGACATAAAGGTACAGTCATTTAAATTACACGTGTGTGAACTAATGTGTAATCAGGGTTGCGATTAATTGATGTCAATCACAACAATACTTACAAACAGAAATTGCAAATGTGTACTTTAATGGTATGGGTGTGATTAATTAGACCTTCTGCACATCTGCCGCATAGGATTTATTTATTTTTCAGAATTTGTATTCTTTCTTTCTTTATTTCTCTATTCTTTCTTTAAATATTTCAGTCAGAATTTGTATTAAAAAACCCCTCACCATCCAATTAAATTTCTCTACTATCTTCCGTGTGTCAGGAACAACAAAAAAACTGTCCCACTTAGTGTGTTCACTAAACCTCACAGTCATTTATTCGCAATGTTGCGAAATCGCATTATTAATCATATCTTTCTCATTAACCATCATAAAGAAAATTAGCCGAACCTAGTAGACATGTACTTCAGGTCAAATGTCAATAACCAGGTCTATTTATGTACGCGCCTGCATTGCGAACGAAAAATCTGCGTTTTGTGTGCAAAATCAAGAAGTTACTATAGTAACAACGGGGTGACCGCTGTACTATTATTCTTATCAGTTGAATGAAATCGTTTGTATCGAGGCACTTCACAAAGACGTATGCATTAAATTTGGTTACATTACGAAAATTGCCTATACATTGTAATACCTACGTACTATACGTACACGTTCACTGAAAAGCGAAAACGCTTATTGTAACAACGTGCAAAAACGTGGGCAAAATTTGGATATCCGTACGTGGTGAGCACCGCCTCCGTACGGATTTTAGAGCACGCAGACACATCGTAGCACTTGTAGTGCACGAGGAACTTTCGCTGCGTTCGGGCTGCGGTCGGACTACCGATTCACCCCCAGTGCGTGTGACGTGCGGTACTGCCAACGAGCGCACAACGCACTGACTCCGTGCGTCTTTTAAATTTGTTTCCCACGGCCATTTGTTCTACGGAAGGCGCACTTAGCACGTGCGTGCTACGCACGTTATAAGTGCGTGGTCTGTGCTTACTCGCCACTTCCCCAGTTCAACTGTCCAATGAGCACGCAGAACTCACACGTGCTTCGACATTATAACGCACGTTGTGCGCATTGATTTATGTAGTATATAGTCTCTGCGGTGGAATGAGCGGCATCTTGAGGAAGCATCAGCTGGGACTTCTGGATAACATCGGAATGTCGTCCTATATATTTACCCCAAAATCGGGCGCAAAAAAATCACTGAGTTCATCGCACGAACACACAATTACAACATGCGAGTGAGTAAGGACACCGTACGTGAGCAGCACGTGTAAGTACAGCCTCCGTACGATAACATGGCAACCGTAAGGAGACCGTACGTTGTAAGCACGCACAACGCACTTACCAAGTGCGCAACGTACGATACACGCAACCGCTCAGGCGCTCACGGCCAGGTGTGGCGTGCGGGTCACGTACTTACAACGTGCGTGTGACGTGCCTTGCCGGTACTTCCTCCCTGCCTTTTTGTTAGGTCGTCCACGTCTATCACGGTTTGCGTGACGGCCCATGGGATGGAAAGGAAATACTGTGACGGAGGCTCCAATGCACACTACGGTTTGGCCTGCGGTCTACCATGGATGCCAGTACGTTCCCTGCCGACCCGTCATCCTCTGATGGGGTTTCTCACGTTTCTAACGTTCTGAACAAGGTGTGACACGTTTTTCACGTTCTGTCAAGGCTTTCTACGGATGAAACGTGGGCGCCGGGCATCCTTGAAGCACGTTTGTGCCCACGGTATAAAAAAAAAGGCTCCCAATCAATAGCAATCATTGTATTCTGAGACCAGCGCGTCGTGTCAGACCGTAGTAGCACGCACCGCGCCTAAGCGCGCCTGGCTTGTAAACCGTCCCACTACGAACTGCCTCCAAGATTTGTTACGGCCTATTACGTATGGTCACGTTTTGTTACTACGCCCTACTGGATTTCTCATCCGCACCATGACTGCCATGGCAATTTTTTGGACAGTTTTAACATCTAGGCTGCGTATTATAAAGATTTATAATCAAGCGTAAGTTGGATAAATCCAGCGTAAGTTGGATTAATCCAGCGGATCTTTTTAAATCAAGCGGAAGTTTGATAACCCGTATTATAAAGATTCATGATCAAGCGTAAGTTTAATAAATCAAGCGGAACTTTAACAAATCCAGCGGATCTTTAAAAAATCCAGCGGATCTTTTTAAATCAAGCGGAAGTTTGATAACGCGTATTAGAAAGAAAGTTCCGCTTGATATCAAGCGGAAAATCCGGCGGATCTTTAATAATTCATTGTAACTTTCCGCTGGATTTTTATCAAGTGGTAAGTCAGACAATCAAGATGGCAGCCATACTGTTAGTCCTGCAGGAAGAGGCCGCTAGGCAATTACGGAGGGAACGCGTCTTCCGAGACAGAGTAGACCCTCTGGATAGGCCTGACGACGAACTCTGGAGGAAGTACAGGTTCACTAGGGCGGGTCTACTCTGTCTCGTGGATCAACTTGCCCCTGCATTAAGTCATCCCACTACCAGGAATTGCAGTTTAACAGTCAAATCAACGGTAACATTTACCGCAGCTCCTTGAGGTAAATGGTAAATGTTGTTATTGCTTTGTTTTTCCATAGACCTGTGTACAAAAGTGTTCAAATAAGGCAATTTGTTTAGTTTCCCATAGGCTGGTGTACTCATTCAGTATATTCTGCCATTCTTTTCACTAACTTCACATTATTCAACATCCATGCCATTCAAACCTCAATCTGACAATACAGGGAAACATTCCCTATGTCATCAAGTTCACATCTATCTTGCTTCTCTCCTTGAAAACCAGCCTTAACGTCCAATGAAGATAGACACCTCACTTGCATTGTACATGGAAATATTCATTCACTGATCTCCACACAAAGAACTATCCTGAAATGATAACAATATTTAACAGATCAATTCATTAGTAATTAAGTTTGGATTTTAATTCATTTGATCCCTTGCTTGAAGGGTTTACAGAAGAGCAGGGGGGGGGTGCAGCTTGAGGTTTCTTATCAAATTTAGAAGCTTAGCCGTACCTGAAGGCTTATAATACCAGTTACGTAAATCAATGCTTCACCAAGTGTTCATTACGATTTGTTCAAGCATGACTGGTCAGTAGTGCTTCATTCCATTAATTTAGTACATGTATAATGCAAGCAGTCCAGTCAGGAGGGTCACAGACTCCTCTACCTCCACTGTCTTATCTTGATTCCTGAAGAGCCATGTGTCTGATTAGAGATGAACTTGAGAGAGGTATCCACATTGTTTTGGAGTTGCACGCTCCTTCTGCTGACTGCTCCTCTTTAGCCACTACTGAAGACAAGTCCACTTGCATCTTTGTAACCAATTCTGACAAGCTGTTTATGAAAAAAAGATTAGTTGAATGAAAAAAAAATCAAATATTGTACAAGCACTTTAAGATGTAAATAGCTGACATCATCAGTGTATTTCTTCTCCTTTTTTTCTTCTACTTCTAATCTTCAAAAGGCTATTAGTTTTATTATGTTGCAAAATTGTTTTTGAGTTTCTGATAGTATAATTATCAAATAAAAATTTACTTTACTTGTATTAAAGAGAACTGTTGCTGAGCTAGAGCCATGAGCGCCCCTGGACGGTGTGTGCGCTCTATAAGTTTACACTATTATTATTTATTATCATTAAAATACTGATTGCTTGACAGGAGTACATTCCATTTTTTTCATGATTTTTTTTGTACCGGTAAACAAACATATTTGTTATTTATTACACTTCTGGGGCGACTACCTTCAGGATATAGTCATATGCGGTAATAAGGCCTTGTGTTGCTAGGCTGACCGCCCCCCCCCCCCCCAATAAAACAAAATAAAAATATCATAATAATAATAATAATATTTAATAGTAATAAAAAAATAAAAAAATAATAATAATAATGAATAAATAATCAAAAATAAATAAATAAATAATTTAACTAATATCAATTTTAATTCTAAAAAATCATCAACAAAAAATTCCTATATTTTTAAAGGAGATTAAATCATTTTCTGTAGCCTTTCTTAATCACTAAAGTCAATGTTGAATGTAAAACGTTACTGTTATCTAGAGAATATATTGTGAAAGTGGGATGGGTTGGTTGACGATTGCAACTGAAATTTCATGCTCTTCTATTGGGCAACTTACATGTACTTCAGACTCTGTCATCTGGCCTCTGAGCTTTAGACAGCAAGGTCCTCGTCGTGTCTACCATATCATCATGAGCTTCTGCATATTGTACAGGCACCTGTTTGTATAGAGACATACAATGAATTCATTTTTATGGCATGTTCATGAAGCAGTGTAAAATAATAATTATAAAATAAACAGCAGGGTATGTTTTTGCAGAAATTTTAGAACTTGAAGTAAGGGTGTAATAAAATATCAACTTTGAACGACATCAGTATGTAAAAAAGGGATTTAGGGTTACCTAATTTTGGGTCTGGCAATGTTTTAATACATTTATGTTTTGCAATAGATCCAGAATTAAGGTTAAGAATTAATTTTGTGTTACAGCATAACCAGTAAACAATTGCCAATGTCGTAAAAATCGCATACATATTTTAATTGGTATTATCTCTATTTCTTTCCCAGATTGGTTAAACAACATGTAATATTTATTATGAATTACCAGTTCATTGTGCTTTGCTCCTACAAGAGGCCATCGCTTTGAGGTAAAGGGCATAAATTCAAAGCTGGAACCTCAAGGCACCCCATTATCTCTTGACAGGAAGCTGTCCTTCTCAATTCCTGGAACAGATTATAAACATTTCAATAAATATTGACAATATATGTAAGAAAATACAAAAAGAAAAAGCATTATTTCATATTTTAGTTTTTTTCAATGTCTACTTTTTTAGCAAGATTCGAAGGTCAATTATGTATTCTTTTTGCTTGTCATTCCTTTCCATGTATTGGATTCCCCTCCCCCTTTCTACATGAGCTACAAATGTTAATTCTAAAAAAAAAAAAAAAAGAGATATATTTGAAAATGATGCATACCGGCACATAGAACACAGTGGCAGATCAGGGGGGGGGGGTGGGGATTCAATTTTTCAAATTTGCGAGGGCTCAAAAAATTAGTGCTCACTACCCTACCCCCAATAAGCGAATTATCGACCTTTTCAGGAGCAAAAAAAAGAAAAAAGAAATTAGTGCCCACTACCCCCCCCCCCCCCCCCCCCCCCCCCCCCCCATTGAGCGAAATATTGGGCTGGCACGATTTTCAAATTTCAGCACATTAAATTTCAAATCGATTTCAAATTTGGCCCCCCCCCTAAGAAATCCTGGATCCGCGCCTGCATAGACACCCCCCCCCCCCTGAAAAGATCTTCTCAAACCAGCCTTTTGCATCCCACTCCAACTTGGCCTTGACCTCCCTCATTTCAAAATTTTCTTTTACTTGACATAACTATACAGATCAAGTTGTAAGATCAAAGATAAATATATTTACCTTTTCTCATGGTGCATGGTGGTCCGTTCTCTCCAGGACATTTTGTTTCAAGCACATACTCAAAGAAGGCAAGAATTTGGTACGGCAACAAGTCTCTCTGTACATTTTCCTGTAAGAGTGGGGGGGGGGGGTTAATTCTTAGAATTAGAATATGAGCATGATCGTAGCATTGATGAACATTTTCAAAAAAATTGTCTTAAAAGATGCGTAAGACTCGAAAGAAAAAAAGTCATGAAAGGAAAACTTTATATCTACATGTAAATTACTACAGGGGGGGGGGTCCCCCCTCCAGTTAACATAGGGTTAAGACAGCTGGGAGCATCACAGTGAGTTTTGTTTCAATTTGGTACTGCAACAAGTCTCGCTGTACATTTTCCTGTAAAAGTTAATGAGGGGGGGGGGGTTAATTCTTAGAATTAAAAAAATGAGCATGATCATAGCATTGATTAGCATTTTCAAAAAAATTGTTTTATAAGATGTGTAAGACTCGAAAGAAAAACTTTATATCTGCCGCGGTTCCGTAGTAGTATCTTAATTACTACGGGGGGGGGGGGGTCTTAACATAGGGTTAAGAAGACAGCTGCGAGTACCACAGTGAGTTAGGCCTAGATCTGTCTGATTTTGTAATCAAAGCTGGTCACTTTGTCACAATACAAAATCAGTACTTAAACTGTTTACTTCAGGTGGGGGTTTTATCGAGTACTTGGCACAAGGCATTGAGGGAGAGGGCGAATCACTCGAGACATTCAAATTCAAGGGCAGGCCGGCCCGGTAGCAAAATAGCAAGGTTCAGTTACTGACAACAAAAGTCAGTAAGTACGTAAGTAGTAATAATCTATCTAGTCTAGACTAGGCCTACATATTTATTTTTTTTACGTAGGTCTAGATCTAGACGAGTCTGACTTTAATTTAAAGTCTAGACCCTAGACTAGTCGACGATCGACTTTATTTTAGTAACTTTAATTAAAGTTTAAGTTTAACTTAGTTTAGCCATGCAAAGTGTGACTTTGAACTTAAAGTTCTAACTTAGATCTATTTTGTTCTAGAATAATGATTATGATTTTTATTTATAAATAGGATCTAGAGTCTAGTGAAATCCAGACACTATTTTGGCACTTGCAGTTTATTGCAGGAGTTGCTGTTTCGATAGTTAGGTTGCAATACAACTGGATTTTCGGTTTCTAAACTTAAACAGACAGCCAACTCCGAATAATTACAGCATCGGATGACAGTAGTGACTGATGCCAAAGTGCCTGGCACTAGCCCGGGCACTACACGCAGCCTCCGCTTTCGACTCTTGCCCACTGCAGGCCGCACGAAACTGGTCAATCACTCGCACACGAGCTATCATAATCTATCTTTGTTTAACCGCAAGATAAGTATTGACAAATAAAAAAGCACAAAGATGTCGAGTTATGAAATTTATTCTTCGTATTTGGTAATAAATATGACTTGTACTTACGGGATTGCTACGAAAAACAATTTCAAGCTCAGAAATTGGGTTCATTGGGGTTCATTGTTGCGAAGAAGATAGTAGACGACACTGCAAGCAAAATAGTGCGACTGCGCATGAGCGAAGTCGTAGACTCGCCGCTAGTCGCCTCTTTAATTATAAACTATAGTTTTTTCACCGTGAATCCATTGTAACTCACGCTTGATTTCCAAGGGCGTTTATAATACGGAAATCGGCTATTGAGTTACAGTTGATTGTGAGATACGCTGGATTATAATGATGAATCCAACTTACGCTGAATCTTTATAATACAGGGCCCTGGCCCGGCATCAACATATAGACCGGGAGCCAGGGGGGTCAACCTAGCTGGGAAGGAAACCAATTTTCATGTGCACAGATGTAAAGATCGCATAGCTCCACATAACAAATTGACCGTCTGGCATGTTCTAAGTGGTGGGTGTGGCCAGGGGGACGCCCCCACCAAAAAAGTGGCCCCTTTGACGACAACAAAGTATTTTGTGAATAACATTTTAAGGAAACCTTGAACCACTATAGATTTGGTGTCATATCAAACAGAGTTAAATTATCTACATTCTGATACCGATTTCAAAGAATTTGGGATTAATTAAAATTGCAAATTTAAGTAAAAAACATGATTTTTGTGATTTTTTTTCAAAAAATTGAATTTTATCAAAAAACATTATTTTCCATGAATCAAAATCGAAAAATTGAATTTTTTCAAAACTTTTCAGGAATTTGCTTATGAATAACGACAATATCCTGTGCGAAAGAGAGGTTTATATATTGTTCCAATAAAAAGTTATAGCAATCCAAAGCTATGGATTTGATTTCCACAAAAACAACATTTTTGCCCACATGTGTATAAACTGTATGCATATATGTGCATTATATACCCTTTTCACATCTACCAAATATTGCTTAACCCCGGGAAATAGGTGGGGCTAAGGGGGCTCTTAGCCCCACCAATTCCTTCCTTAGCCCCACCAATTACCCGGGGTAATTTTAGCCGGCTTTCTGTTCACATTACGTTTTGCCAAAGTGGGCTAACCCCACAAATAGTACGGGACTATCTGGCCCTGCAAAATAGCAGGGTTAGCCGGGCAATTGCGGGGTTAGCCGGGCAATTGTGGTGCTAAGCTGCGTAGTGTGAATCCGAACCGGGCTAAGGAGAAGCGGGGCTAAGCAACAGCCAATCACAGACAGCGTGGTCGTGTGGTCGTGAATTTGCATTTATCGCGCGCTATGCATGCAGTTCACGTTACGCATGCATGCAGTTCACGTTACGCATGCGCGGTAGCAAAAGCATTAATATTCATGAGCTATCGAATAGTCCGGGGCTAAGGCGAACGTAGTGTGAATCGCGTGAAATTTCTTAACCCCGGCTAAGCACATAGTCCGGGGTTAAGAAAATAGATGTGAACAGCAAAAAAAATAGTATGGGGTTAAGGATAGTATGGGGTTAAGGATAGTCCGGGGTTAAGAAAAATAGATGTGAAAAGGGTAATAGTGTATTAAGGACCTGTTTGGTGTGTTTACATTGATTGTTAAAGATAACTTTGAACTAAAACCTCTAATCACCATGTATTTGGTGTCAAAAGATGGATAATTAAAATACTTCATTCTGATAACAATTTTAATGAGTGATGTAGTGTTTGAAATATAAATTTTGAGCCAAAAAGGTGCTTTATTGTAGATATTCCTCTGGTTTTGGCCAGTATATCGGTATATTAGCTGGAGAAGTGATTGGACATTTAGTAGTGCAGAAAGTTCAAAGGATTTAGAGCGCTGAGTGCAATTGATCAGTTCTTCTCCTGTACTCTGGGATGTTTCAGGAAATGTGGGCATTGGCAGTCCCCCCCCCCACCACCCCACCCCCCCCCTGACTTTTTTTTTTTGAAAAAAAGTATGTTAAAGAGAAAAAGAAAGAGAGAGAAAGAAAGAATAAGTGACTTGCCAGTGTCACAAATGTGGTATCACAATATGCTCTTCTGACCGTAATTATATACCTAAAACTCCTGAGCTTCCGGGGGCTCCATACCCTGGACCTCCCCAAGGGCCCTAAGACGGGTCCCTGACTGCTCATCTGATCATAATTAAATGCCTTAAACGCTGAGCTACATGGGACACAGCCCCATGGACCCTACTTCAATTAGTGACCTGCCAGTGTCACAAATAAGGTATCTAAATATGCTTATCTGACCGTAATTTAATGCCTAAAACCCGTGCAGCTTCAAAGGGCTTCGCCCCTTGAACCCGCCGGGGCAAAGACACATGACCCTATGCCAATTTACGCTGCACTCACTCCGCTCTACCTGATTGTTAATACTCCACGTTGAAAAAGGGCCGGCATATAACGTGTAAAAGTGATGGTGGTGCAGATTTTTCTTCTGCCCCAAAAAACATTTTTACTCATTACGCCACTGCCCCTGAAAGGTGAGCCCCCTGGAATTGTTGCCCCCTCCCCCAATTCCAAACTGCTTCCGGTGCGCCTGGGTGGGGTGTCTGTCAGACGTTCCTAAAATATCCCAACCTCAATATTGAGCTAGACCAGCTGCCCGCCCCCCCCCCCTTGAGCGCCAGGGAGGAGGGAGGGCCTAACTGCTAAAAAAAAAAGGGTAAAATTAACGTGTATTTACACATTTTTTCCCAGGGCAAAGAGAAAAAGAGAAAGAAGAAAGGCAGAGCCCTCAGAAGCTCAGGGGTTTTATACATCAAATTATTGTCGGATGAGAATAATTTTATACCTTATTTGTGACACTAGCCGGTCAAGAATTGGCGTGGGGTCCAGGGGGCAGAGCCCCCGGAAGGTCAGGGGTTTTGGGCAATAAATAACGGTCAGATGAGCATATTTTTATACCATATTTGTGACACTGGCAGGACACAAATTGGTGTTGGGTCCAAGGGGCGGAGCCCCGGAAGCTCAGGGGTTTTACACATTCAATTATCGTCAAATGAGCATATTTTTTACCTTATTTGTGACACTGGCAGGTCACGAATTGGCGTGGGGTCTAGGGGGCTCAGGGGTTTTGGGCAATAAATTACTGTCAGATCAGCATAATTTTATACCTTATTTGTGACACTGGCAGGTCACGAATTGGCGTGGGGTCCAGGGGGCAGAGCCCCCGGAAGCTCAGGGGTTTTAAGCATTAAATTACCGTCAGATTAGCATATTTTGATAAATTTGATATCTTTCCCCTTTTATTTCCTCCTTTTTTTCAAATTGATCTCAATAGTAGTTGTGAAACTTCCTCTTTGAAACACACAAAGACTAAAACTGAGATTCAATCGAATCAATTAGTTTCATAATGTTCCTTCGATATTTGTACTGAATTACTTGTAATCCAGAGGAAAAATAACTTTGCATACCTAGCCGAAACTATTTCATGAGAAAAGTTTTTGTCATTCTAAACTAATCACAATAGGGATTATGCAGAGTATTGATTGCTTACAAGCATACACATGTTTGTAGTCAGGCAAAATAAACCATTAAACCAAACATGGCGATATTATATTATATTAGATTAGATTATGACAAGCGACTGAAAGGGGGCGGGGTGGGGTGGTGGGAAGGGAGAGGGAACTGCCAATGTCCAAATTTCCTGAAACATCCCAGAGTACAGGAGAAGAACTGATCAATTGCATTCAGCGCTCTAAATTCTTTGAACTTTCTGCACTACTAAATGTCCAATCACTTGTCCAGTTAATATACCGATATACTGGCCAAAACCAGAGGAATATCTACAATAAAGCACCTTTTTGGCTCAAAATTTATATTTCAAACACTACATCACTCATTAAAATTGTTATCAGAATGAAGTATTTTAATTATCCTTCTTTTGACACCAAATACATGGTGATTAAAGGTGTTAGTTCAAAGTTATCTTTAAAACTCGATGTAAACACACCAAACAGGTCCTTAATACACTAATGCATTTATATGCATACAGTTAATACACATGTGGGCAAAAATGTTGTTTTTGTGGAAATCAAATCCATAACTTTGGATTGCTATAACTTTTTATTGAAACGATATATAAACCTCTCCTTTGCAGAGGATATTGTCGTTATACATAAGCAAATTCCTGAAAAGTTTTTTGAAAAAATTCAATTTTTTGAAAAAAAATCACAAAAATCATGTTTTTTACTTAAATTTGCAATTTTAACTAATCCCAAATTATTTGAAATTGGTATCACAATGTAGATAATTTCTGCACTACTAAATGTCCAATCACTTGTCCAGTTAATATACCGATATACTGGCCAAAACCAGAGGAATATCTACAATAAAGCACCTTTTTGGCTCAAAATTTAAATTTCAAACACTACATCACTCATTAAAATTGTTATCAGAATGAAGTATTTTAATTATCCTTCTTTTGACACCAAATACATGGTGATTAAAGGTGTTAGTTCAAAGTTATCTTTAAAACTCGATGTAAACACACCAAACAGGTCCTTAATACACTAATGCATTTATATGCATACAGTTAATACACATGTGGGCAAAAATGTTGTTTTTGTGGAAATCAAATCCATAACTTTGGATTGCTATAACTTTTTATTGAAACGATATATAAACCTCTCCTTTGCAGAGGATATTGTCGTTATACATAAGCAAATTCCTGGAAAGTTTTTTGAAAAAATTCAATTTTTTGAAAAAAAATCACAAAAATCATGTTTTTTACTTAAATTTGCAATTTTAATTAATCCCAAATTATTTGAAATTGGTATCACAATGTAGATAATTTAACTCTCCTTCATATGACACCAAACCCATAGTGGTTCAAGGTTTTCTTAAAATGTTATTTACAAAATACTATTTTGTCGTCAAAGGGGCCACTTTTTTGGTGGGGGCGTCCCCCTGGCCAAACCCACCACTTAGAACATGCCAGACGGTCAATTTGTTATGTGGAGCTATGCGATCTTTACATCTGTGCACATGAAAATTGGTTTCCTTCCCAGCTAGGTTGACCCCCCCCCCCCCCCCTCCTGTACTAATAGTGTAAACGTAGCATTAGCAGTGTTTTAGTATTCAAATCATGCAAGGAATCCCGTTTACGTTCTAGACCTCATTGTCAGGCAATATTGAGTGACTGACTGACTTCTCTTTCTCTTTTTCTTTGGTAATACAAACATAACATTAGCTGGAAAGGGTACGTGAGCATTGTCTACATCAATAACACACTTATTTTATCAGCCAAAATTAAACTGATTGAATCTTTGCGCTGCAAACAAAATAGTACCATTGGGTACAAGGGTCTGAAAATCAAATTAATTACTAAAAGGTTTGCAATTCCTGAAGTCGATTTGACAACTAACAATCGTTATTTTCCCACAAGAAAAGAAATTTCTAAGGTCTTTTGTTAAGAAGGAAGTTATAAATTATTATCATCTTTTAAATGCCATTGGAATTCAACCTTCTCATTTTGTTAGCCTGCAAATAAACATTAGACCTAACGTACCTGATAAGTAATTTCTGATGAATTTATGCCATATGCGGACTTTTGATGAAAGCTTATCAAGGGTTTAAGTAATTTCTGTAGGGTATATATCGACTTCTTTTGACGCTAATCCTCGAGGAGTAGGATTTAAGGTTACATCAATAAACTCAGATCGTCGACACATTTCTGTTGGATCTCATTTACTCAAATTAAAATGAATAAACTGCATTGATGAAACGTACAACTAATCTTTAACCCTAATAAAGCCGCCTCCCCCCCCCCCCCCTCCACGATTTTTCTGATTGCTCGGGAACGCATATGAATGGCGCCCCGCCGCTCGCTGACTTTTATCTTTCGAGTCTTGTCTTTCTTTTTCTTTCGCGCAACTTTTAAAATATTTTTTTCGAAAATCGGACCTACGATGTCAAGGTCACGTGACCTTTTGTCTTTGCATGTCAGCCCGAAAATCGCTAATTTTTGTGATTTGTAATATGGAAAAGTCATTTTTCTTAAAAACAGATCAAACATGGGTTATTGGGTCTTGTTTAAAGTTTAGTTAGTTGTTTTGGGAGTCCAAATAGTTGAATTGTAGTAAGAAATGAAATAAAACAACAAAAACAATTAAATACATAAGTTAAAAAAACAATGAAATACATAAGAAATAATAAAAAAAAAACAATGGATAACATAAGAAATAAGCTGGCTCTTTCAAAAAATGTTGTCGTATTATTATTTAGAATGGTCTAATGAATATATGTAGTGAAAAAGAATGCTCAAATATGAATAATATATGATTTATGGGTAAAAATGTGATTTTTATGACTTTATTTGCATAAATTACCATAAATATGCTTTGCGGCCGAGATCTTAAGGGGGTTGAGGGGCATAATGCCCCCCCCCCTCCCGGCCGTACGAAGACCTCAAATAGCCCGGCCTTTTTAGGGTTAAACATGACTTTACTTCAATGTCGGTTCTAGACGTGGTTCACATTCCAAATCATCTTCAAGCCATCCCCTTCAATTTTCAAATATGTATACCTTCAAACAAGGCACATGTAGAAAATGAATGCAACAACCTGCACCCTCTACACAAAATATTATCATATAACCACTCATACTTTTTTTGCGTTCTCCCCCTCCCCCAAAAAACACAAAAAATAGTGAAGGAGTAAAGATGGTTTGTATTTTTTTATTTTCAACCCACAAGAACATATCAATAGTAAAAACCTATATGAAATCACATATACAATTCCATTGAAAGAAAAGGAAAAACAGAACATAGATTTTCTAAACATTGCGCATGCCACCTACATGTATCAATGGAGGTTTTTTTTATAATATCGATACGCGCATATCGTGGACATATCGTGAGAGAAAATGGGAAAGCGTGTCTGTTTTTTGTTATAGGCTTGAGGAGACATGAGCCCCCGACGCTGGCGTACTGAGAGGGGGAGGGGGAGGGGGAGGGGGGTGGAGTATTTCCTATTCGATGCCAGTGATTTACAAATGTTGCTGAAATGACATGATTTTCTTGTATTTGTTTCTCTTTTTTAATGTAAGTCATACCTTTTATACGTTTATTGAAAAATTAGAAATTCCCAAATTTACAGTCGGGCGGAAAATATGCTTATTTAGAAGGCTTTATGTCATGGTTTGCAAGACGGCTGGGCTCGAGGGCTCGAACCCCCATAACTTTTTGAAAAAAAGTATGTTACAGAGAAAAAGAAAGAAAGAGAGAAAAAAAAAAATAAGTGACCTGCCAATGTCACGAATGAGGTATTAAAATATGATTATCTGACCGTAATTAAATGCCTAAGACCCCCGAGCTTCCGGGGGCTCTGCCCCCTGGACCCCACCAAGGGCCCTAAGGTGGGCCCCTGGATGCTCATCTGACCGTAATTAAATACCTAAAATCCCTGAGCTTCCGGGGACTCTGCCCCCTGGACCCCACAAAGGCCCCTGGATGCTCATCTGCATTACTGTAGTTAAATATTTAAACCTCTGAACTTTCGAAGGCCCTGCCCCTGGACCACACCAATGGCCTTAAAGGGGGTCCCCTGGATGCTCATATGACCGTAATTTAATGCCCAAAAAACCTTGAGCTTCCAGGGGCTCACCCCCTGGACCCCACGCCAATTTACGCTCTACCTGATCGTTAATAGGAGGTGCGATTTTTCAAATTTTTGAGGGCCAACAAAATAAATGAAATAGTGCTCACTACCCCCCCCCCCCCCCAACCCCAGGAGTTTAAATTGAGGTAAACTGAATCATTCTGGTGATAGTGGTTTTTGGCACGTCTTTCCGTTTGTTTCGAATATTTGTCGTCAGCTTGGTCACAGGGACATTAGATTTAATAGGATTGGTATGAATATAGTAGCTCGATTAGTATGATGTTTGTGTACAACTGCATTTACAGTGTTGCACACCACCTAAGCTGCACATTTTCTACACAGTCACTGAAATACCAAGCAGTCGTTGGATGCCACAAACCAGGTTATGGAAAAGATGAATTACTAGACTGTAAACAAAATCTTTATTTTGGGCAATATTCTAAAAGTGTTTAATTTAATGCGTGTTTCTAGATTTAACATATTCAATTACATGTATTAATGAAATATCTTACTTTGAAAAATAACGAGATAGCGCATTTTTTAAAAGCACTTTTATTTTCATCTAACGATATGTTATTGTTTTTTTCATGGAAATTAAGTATTTTTGTTTAACCTGGGTTTGTTTTGGTAATCATGAACAATATCATTGTCACAATTTATCATATCACGAGCCATACTAACATTTTCTCTGGACAAAAAGAGATTATTTTGATGTAGAATGACTATCCCTGAAAACAATAGTATTTTAAAATCATATCTGCACTAGTTTGGTCAGGAGGGAGTAGAACTCCTTGCATGGTCACCGACAGGTGGTTAGCTCATAAAATCAATTTTCATTAGAAAAAGGCCGCCATGGGGGCCTAACGGTCACCGATTATGCATTGTTTGCTATATAGTGGGCGCAAGTAGCTATACGTAGTGCAGTTGGGCTTTAATATATATATATATATATATATATATATATGTGTGTGTTGGTATAATCAAAGGGCTTGGTTGCACTCCCTTTCCTTCATGGGTTTCATTCTTTTTAATCCCCTCATTCTATATTATTCTCTATTTTGTTCCTTCTAGTCTTCTTCCATTTATGTGTTATGTATTTGTACTATTGCAATGACGAATATCTTTATTGCTTTTTTCGTTCACATTCTGCCCAATTAATATTCTTCTTCTCCGTGTTTTCGTCAGAAAATCGCATTTGTTTAGCATGTAGTGCTTGCTATCCCTAGTTTCTGACCGTTTCTTTTCAAATTCGTAGGCATAATCTCTAGCATCTCATCAATGTCACTGCTTTCTTCGATTTTCAAAATCACTCATGCTTAACCGTCCAGGCGCCATTTTGTCCGTTGTTTCTGGTCCAATTTAAGGCCTTTCTTTCTTCCTTCCTATCTCCACTATCCTAAATCCTACAGAGTTTTAACAAATTCCTCTAAATAGTCCAAGATATGTTCTTTCATCTGCGATGCATAACTTGTTCTTCAAAATACCATCTTCATACCACATATTCAAATCCGAAACCGACCGAAAAATGGACCCCTGGACTCCAATGAATATGCAAAAAAAAATAGCGCCCTCTTAATTTCTGGGAATTTGCTTTTCTTTCTGTGTCCGTTACTGGCCAAACCCGTACCCACTTTTTCAATTTGATACTTGAAGATATGCCCTTTCCAGCCAAATAAAAATATTGTGTTCCCTAACGCTTAGCAAATTTGAGAAAAGTGCTCTCGACATTCGCCAATTTCAAGAAAATAGCGAAATGACTTTAACTTGCTCTTAAATAAAGATCCTACGTCAATGAAACTTGGCAAACACGTTAATCTATATACGTGACGAATGTATGCCGAGTCTGGTAACATTCGATGACGTAAGCGCAAAGTTATCGCCCAAAAAGATGAATTTACTTTTCATTACGTAACAGCCCGTTAAATCCATGCAGTAGTTTGCGCGCAGATGGCAATGGTGTAAACGGACTGGAACGAAGTTCCTTTCACACTGAACATTTTAGTAAATCCCGTTTGAACAAGGGTCTTTTTACGAATTCCGCTGAGTTTTCGTCCAGTTATAACATGTATCGGCTATGACGTCATTATTTCACCACTGCTTTTCGCCCCCTTACCGTCTTTTCTTTTCCTTGCAAGCGTATTGTGGGTGGCCAAACGCAGGTTTTTAAACATCGTCAAGGGTTGCATTTAAGACGCCATTTTATACTATGCATGATCATAACTATATGGACGACCGTAAGTGCCACAGCACGCGTCACCACAAGTTCTACAATTACCGCAATCCCATTCGTTTTGCACGCAGTGCTTGCGAGCCCTTTCTAGGTCTCTTCCTCTATCCCAATTCCTTTCAAACTTCGTAGGCGCAGTCTATAGCATCCCATCAAGGTCGCTGAAATATTCGTATCTAAAATCCCTCATGTGCAACTGTCCAGGCACCATTTTGTTCGTTTCGATCGGGCCATTTTTTGTTTAGGCCTTTCGCAATATCTATCTCCACCATCACAGAAGATACAGACTTCTTATAAATTGCTTAGGATAGTCCAATAGAAGCTCTTATGTTTGACACGTAGAAAGACGCGCGTCATTGCACGAATGTCGTTGTGACACGATTGCATATCTAGTTTATCTATTGATATTCTTTTATGCTTTTGATATTTTTATAAGAATGTATTTTAATAGTACAATTTGTGTAATTTTATGTAATATGTTTCACCTGGATGAAAGTTTCTTTGTTTGTTTCGTAAGAAGAAAATGAATGATGTGATATTCTATTTTAATTTTGGCTAAGTTATTAATACCCAAACAATGTTTGAGCCTGTGGCAGATTTGAGTGCATTTATGACATTGAAGAGGCGTTAGATGGCGACAGTGCTGAGTGCGGTGGTTCGGCTTACCGCAATATTCGCATCGGCCGTATTTTAACAATTTTTTTGAAAGGCGATTATTATTTTTTTTTTGCGGTGTGCGAACTACTGTAACGTATGTGAGAGCTCCGTATAAATTGCGTTGTTGGTTTGTCACAATTCCTGTGTTGACACGCTTTCGTGATTGCCATGAGTAAAACAACAATGTGAAGATTATTCACGTTTTCACTGCTTTATTCAAATATGTACTAAAACTCGGCGGAAGTCCCTTACTTTCATCTGATGCCTCTCATGTCAGTATGTTAAAGATGAAATTTGTTCATTCAGATGCCTAGTATCCCGATACGTACAATGAACACACTTTAATACAAATTAATATTTTGCATCATTTAGATAGCAAATTTTGTCTTATCTTCACTCGGAGTTGATGTAAACTGACTTATAATTATCCTTATTCTTGGGCCTTCTATCCGTATGTTTCGAATATTTGTCGTCAGCTTGATCTCATGGATACTAACTGTTATGATTGGTATGAATATAGCAGCTCGATCACAATGACGTACGTGTACAGCTGCATTTACGGTGTTGCGCACCACCGAAGCTGCATGTTTTCTACACGGTCAGTAAAATACGAAAAAATCATTGGATGCCACAAACCAGGTTAGGGTAAAATGAATAACTAGTAGAAAAAGATATTTATTTTTGGTGAAAAAGCATGAGTGTGCTAGACGGTCAGCTCTCTCAGAGGGAATTGGTTTATCGGAATATGCCTCATTAAATGACATTATTGCATTTATTTGAATTGTAACCTGAGACACAGGACGACCGCTCTGTCAGTGACCCATCCTACCAGTACGTGTAATGATGAATGTGAAATGAATGAACATAATTATATATAAAGGAAGAGAAATAATATGATAAAATAGAAAGGCGCTAGTTGGTTGGAAGTTGAAATAAGCTGACTATTAATTATACAGATTACTTGCCCTACCAGTATATTGGTAAAGTAGTGGGATGTCTTAGAATTTAGAATCTCGTACAATATGACGCAGGTGTTTAGCTGCACTTACGACGTTGCACACCACCGAAGCTGCTCATTTTCTACTGTGTCAGTCAAATACCAAACATTCGTCGAATGTCACAAACCAGGTGAGGTGTTTGATTATTGCCTCTTCAAAGTCGTACAAATATAATTAAAATAATATTTATTTTGTTATATATCGCTTAATACAAATGTCCCTAAGGGCTTTACAAATATATTATTACCCCAGTCATTGGATTCAGCGCTTGTCCGCACAGAAATTCAATTCAAATATTTGTTTGCATTCTTTCTTGGCCAAGGAAAATGGAGATTAGTAAACATGTGATAGTGTGAACGACAATCGAAGGTGAATCGGGATGCATGGTCAAGCATTATGATCATCCAAGTTTATCAATCATTAGTACGATATACATTAGCCTCGTAATCATTTTTAAAGTAAATAATAATAATGTAGGTAATTCTGTTCATTTTTTGTTTCTTAATATAGGTCCTAATCTTGCAAACAAATTTATTAATGATGGTGTAAATTTGTCTAGATTTTTGCCGAACCAACATCGTCATCACCTTTTGTCAACCCTACAACCCCCAATGAAATAATGAATGTAGTAAAGGACTTTAATAGTAGTAAAGCAAAGGGTCACGACAGAATAAGTACATCGCTCCTTAAACAATTATATATGTAATTGCTTCCCCTCTAACTTACATTTTAATCTGTCCTATTGCCAAGATAAATCCGGTAAATAGAACTGACAATCCACATAAAACAAGCAATTATAGTCTTATATATCTCCTTTCTATTATATATAACATTCTCGACAAAAATATATATAATAGGTTATATTGATTTCTGAATAACCAGGAAAAATTGAATTCAAATTAATATGGTTTCAGAAATAATATTCCAATTACCAAGTTTTGTTTAAATGCAAGAGCCAATATTAAAAAAAAACATGCACATTTTTATGGATTTGTCAAAAGCATTCGATACGCTTAATAACAGAGTTGCTCTCTCGTGGCTAAGACATTATTTCTCATTCCTGCATCAGTATTTGGTTCATTCAGGGTTTTCATCAGAATATCAGTTTACAATTAAATGTAGATTTTCACAAGGATCAATAATAGGACTCCTTTGTTTTCGTATTGTAAACTAATGCATCACTTTTATCGTTTATACTATTTGCTGACGACACCAGCATTTGTTATTCTCAAGAAAAAAAATAGATGCTCTAATTCATACACTCAATTTAGAATTACAAACAGTATCAAACTGGTTTAAAGTAATTAAATATCTCTTAACATCAATAAAATGAACTTCATACACTGTAATCCTGCTAATGCACATACACATAATTGTTATGTTCTGGTTGCCAACTACAAATCCGCTCATGTCAGAAAAACATTGAGGGCGCTGTTATGCTGCTAGCCCATTTTTTAGCTTGCTCCTCATCAGGACACTAATTTTCTTATTTTTCCCACCTTGGGCAATTTCGATTTCATCTTACAATGACTTACAATATGTATTTTAGTTTTGTATATGTTTATACCTCTCTATATTTTTAACCTGTTTGTAAATTGAACATTTTCAGCCTGCGAGCTGCTTGTTTGATGTGATTTCTCAATAAACAAAACAAATTCAATTTAATTCAATCAATTTCACGCGTTAGTATCTCGTTATACAACGAGATTATATCTGATGGCATTACATAGCCTTGTCGAACTCCTCTGTTGATCTTTGTTTTTTCGCTGGTCTCTACAGCTTTCTGATCCCAATGTATCTTCTTTATGAATTGCAGATCCTTCCCATCAATGCCTGACCTTCAGACCATATCAATCATATGTTTATGTCTTACTATATCAACAGCCTTGGGGTAGTCTATACAGCGCAAAAATATATAATTCTGTACCTCCAATGCTCTTTTAGTTTATAGCACATGCAGGGCAAATATAACATTCCTAGTTCCCATACTGTTAGTAAATCCATACTGCACTTCTGACGTCTCTGGTCGGTTCGTTCATCTTACTCTCATAAGGATATCTCTAAGTATTTGGATTTGTGACATAACTCGTCATACTTACTGTCCTGTGCAGCTTGTATTTAATAGCACGTGGCTTTTCGGTTAGAGCAATGAAGCTGAACTTAGTTACAAAGCCATAAAATAAGCCATACGAAACGGGCTGAAGTAATGGCTTGACGGTATACATTCGATGAGTAAAGCCGTCATGGAATCATTACAAATCGGAATGTAAAGATGTAAATAACAATGGAAAGGAATCCTCTTTCGTTCGGCTATAATTTTCTGAAATAATACAAATCGAACTACGTATATCTAAACTTGACGTCCATTAATCTCAAATGAGCAAATCCCAACAGAAAAATAAAGTAAAATAACAATATTGTAACAATACGTCCAAATGACCTAATATAAATTGAAGCAAATAAATCCCACATCACTTGAATATCGCTTTACTACTCACTTAACAATGTAGTACAAGTCAATATACAATCTAGTTAACACTAGGCTTTTTGGTTAAAAGATGATGTAACTGTTGTATGTAAACCGGATTGATAGTAATGTTTCAAGTGTAATAAGCATATCATATTTATGCACAAAATCATGCTTTGCAGCTAGTCAAACATTAATTAGTTTTAAAGGTATAGACCAGTTCTGGTCACGCAATTGTATTGTGAAAGAAACGTTGTGGAATCGATTAGAAAAGGTTGATCATCTAGCTTAAGTATTGGTGTGTACTGCAAGGTTGAAAGATGTATACGGGAGTGGACTACGCCGTATCTATCCAATTCGGATAGATATAATAATTTATCAAATATATCAATTAGAAGGTGTTTCCCGGCAAAATTTGTATCATCACGTATTAATCGAAACATATTCTTTCGCATGATTGGTAATAAGAGCTTCCATTTCATTTTTGTTAGAGGGGGGAATTTCCAAAACTGGTCTTTACCTTCATTAGGGACAATTCAAAAAATTCTATATTGAAGAACCAATGCAATTTCCAGTTGTTTGAAATAACTAAACCAACAGGAAAAAATTATTCACACAAAACAAGGAAACATATATGTTTTCATAAGGATATGTTCCCATTCTAGAAATTTATATTGAGGGCATGGGAGAATACATTGATGTTATTTTGGGTAATCCCTAACATGCTAGACATTAATTATAGTCTGACGAGAGCGTGGCAACATTGATACCAAATATATCCCCGGAAAATCATATTTTATATTACCAGGGGAAACCAATAGAAAGTTACGAACATGAATTTACGAAAATACGCGAACCTGATTTATTGATGTTTTTTTCGGTTTGTTTCCCTGACTGGTAAAAAGGCATGCATATACTCATCGGTAGCAAGCCGGGGACCTGATTTAAGTACTCTCCGACTCAGTTGGCATATGAATAGGATTAATGCCTTACCAAAGGCCACTCAAGTATTTACTTGAGTTCGAGCCGGAAATTCAGGAGCACCGCTCTACCACTGTGCCATCATACCTAAAAGCTTTTTTTTTTTTAATAGTTACAAAAATGAAAAGAAGAACAAGAATACGCCCCTCCCCCGAAACACAATTTGCTACATACACGTGAATTCACTTGGTAATTGAAATAAACTGCTTGCTTATTATTCTTATGGGTATTATCAGTATATCGAAACATTTGTCGTCAGCTTGATTTCGGGGAGCTAAAGTAGTGGGATGTCTACGAAATAAGCAGCAGCTCGATCAGTATGACGAAGGTGTATAGCTGCATTTACGACGTTGCACATAACCAAAGCTGCACGTTTTCTACAGTGTCAACCAAATACCAAGCATACGTCGAATGCCACAAACCAGGTGAGGCGTTTGATTATTGCCTCTTTTAAGTTGAAAAACAAACGAGTTGACATTTTCATTACATTCGACAGTAATTCATGACAATATGGTACAAATGCCCCCATATATCTACAGAACTTTTATACATGGAGAAATTCCACTTTGAGCATGTTAGAATATTAACTGCCAAAGTCCTAGATGCGCTTCATGAATACCTTTTGTTTGCCTTCTTGAAAAGAATACTTCCACCTGCGTATCATAAAATGTACCGTTGGTACATAAATGAATAATGTTACATAACTTTCATGAGCGCATATCCAGTATTCATCTCTGTGGGTTTTACCTTTTTGGTACAAATGACCTTTATCTGCCCATGCGCAGATTGTATCTATGAACTGGCTTATTGAATTGATTTTCCGGGTCGGAATAGCCGAGTGAAAGGGAAAACTTTAAGAGGCAGGGTACCAAGTCTCGCATTATAATCATCATTACTTCTACCATCACCATTATACTAGCAATTAGCCTCTTCATCATTAAGATACTTTTATATATATATATATATATATATATATATACATCGAGCTCCGAGCAAACCTAACGTGAAGATTAGACCATCTCCCTGAATAAAAATAAAACAAAAATAAATAAATAAGATAAGTTTCGTATGATCATGTAAACTAATAAAATAATCTCTTGCCAATCAATCAATGAATTAAACACCAATCTTACAAATCACTGCCAAAATCACAAGTCCTCTCTCCTATAAAGTATATCCTTCCTTTTGCCCACAGAGCTCTAAAAATAACACCTCCGACACAGTGTAAGTCCAGTCCAGTTCTGTATAAGTTTTATTCTATCAGGCTGTACATGTGCTTCATGCAAATTATATTCAAATTAAAAATACATTATCAACCAATAGCAAAATAGGATTTAAGAATCAAACTGAATATTCATAAGAAAAAGGAGAAGAGAACCATTGACAAGTAAGAAGTGGAAATATGTAAATGAGAAGAGAACATACCACCTGTTCTAGCTTGAAGAGTTGGTATGTGGTGGAGATGAATGGTGGAGATGAATGGATGAAATAAATATGCAAATGATGTGAAATGAATATGTATGGAGTAGAAGAGACTAGAGAAAAAAATAGTAAAGGATAAATACAAGTAGGGAATGAGTTTTAACTCTTACAATCATATTAGCCGAAACGGTTAGGTAAGCAAAATTGCTGAAAAAATGTAAGATTTCAGTATTGCAAGCGTTAATAGCAAACAAAACATAAATAAAGTGAAATTGTGATAAGTATTAAACACAGAAGCAGTTATCTAGTGGGTAGGGGATAAGGAGGCCCAGTGCTCATACTTATTCAAGTAATTCCTAATTGCCCATTTCCTCTGAAAAAGACTCATTTCCATGGTAACGAAATGGTTGCAACATACATTGATTGAGTATATATATATTGCGATTAGTCCAAATCAGGAGGGTCACAAACTCTACCTCTACTGTCACATCTTGATTCCTGAAGAGCCTTGTTGTTTGCGATGAACTTAGGAGAGGTGGCTACGTTGTCTTGGAGTCACACGCTCATTATGCTGACTGCTCCTCTTCAGCAACTACTACAGACAAGTCTACTTGCATATTATTTTGTTACCAATTCTGATAAAGCCTGCTGATCATGAATAAAATGTTGATTGAAAGAAGATTTTTTCCTTCCAATATTGAACAAGCACTTTAAGACCTAAATCTGACATTACAAGTTCATTTCTCTTTATTTTTATTTTTCTATTTGATGTTGTTTTTCTTCTTCTAGTAATCTTTAAATGGCTTTTATTTTTATACACATATAAAAATGTCGGGTCACTCAAAATGCCATGACAGACTCTTTTAAAGGTAATACAAAGTTTTGGGATTTTTTGAAAATTGAGTGGATAGTGATACTTTACAATTTTGATATATTTAGATGCCCCTATGGATGTATTGTAAGCACTAGAAAATGTAGCTCCTAAAACACTTCTGCTTTCGAGAAAAATTCAATATACAAAGTTACCGGTGCTCCCGGTAAATGTTGATTAATTTCAAATTGTGTCTACGGCCTTTCAATGGTAGCTGCGACCATGAATATAATATGATATATAATTTTCAAACGGGAATAGCCAATCGGTCGATTTTAGTCAAGAAACATTGTTTTAAAGCTTAATTAATATCTTGACCTTGAGAGGGAGCTAAACAACATAAAGAGTTTATAGTTTACAATTTCATAACTTTAGACTCGATTTTAACCGCGACAACGACCACTGAATAATGTAGGATCGCATATGCTTCCAATATGTTCATTTGAACCAAATTCACCACCCCATACCAAAACTTTGTATTACCTTTAATATGAATTTATATCTGTTTCTTTTCTGGATTTGTTAAAAACATTATAATATTCACTATGAATAAGCAGTCCATTGTGCTTTGCTCGAAATGGTTAGGCACAAGAGGCCATCGCTTTGAGGTAAGGGGCAGAACATCAAGACTGGAACATCAGGGCACCCCATGATCTCTGAACAGCAAGCCCTCCTTCTCAATCCCTGGAACAGGATCACAAATAAATCAATATTAACCAAATATGTAAGAAAATACAAATGAAATAGCTTTATCTGACATTTTGGTTGTCTTCAATGTTTGCTTACAGCAAAATTTGAAGTTCATTTATTATTTTATATTTGCTTGTCATTAATTGTTATGTATTGGACTCCACCCCCTCTCCTTCTACAAAAGTTTCACATGTTAATTCTAAACAGAGATAATTTACATTGTAAGTTAAAATGCACTTTAAATAAACACTACAACGACTTGTAGTAGATATGTTCATGCATACATAGCCACCCCTGAAAGGATACTTCTCTAACCAGCCCTTTGCATCCCCTCCAATTTGGCCTCCAGTGTGAGACCTAGTGAGCGTACTTTGGAAGCCGGACTAACACGTGCCTCACCTACTTAAGATGGGGAACAATGACCTTCTTCATCTGTTGAGAAGAACCGAAGAATATAAATTTGGTCTTCGCCTGATTAATCTAGGTTAGGCTTCTTTAGTAAGGGCCTGATGATGGCATGCTTCAAGTTCTTCGGAAAAACAGCTATAGTAAAAGACCTGTTGACCAACTTCGTAATGAATGGCACAAATGCACGAACATGTTCCTTGATCAGCCATGTTGGAATACGGTCTTGTTGACAAGAGCTTGACGGTGATCGTCTGATGAGTTTCTCGACTTCATCCTCGGATGCTACATCGAAGCTGGCCATATACGGTGCTCCAGGTGTAGGCTTTTCACCGATCTCCAGAAACTGCATCAACGAATCACGAATCGTGTTAATCTTGCTCATGAAATGCTCTGAGAAACTGTTGGCTAATAACCCCTCAGGTGGACTTTGTGGTAATATAGGATCCCCTTTCTTCTGAAGGAGCTCATCAATGATGGTGAACAAAGCTTTCTGATCTGAAGTACAGCTCTCAACCGCAGATGAATAGAACTGTTTTTTTGCATCCTTTATGAGCTTAACAACACTTCGGCATTGCTCTTGGTATCTCTTATGTTAAAGTTTGCCTTCCTCGCTGGATTTACACCTTCTCCACTTTCTTTCCAACCTTCGTCTTACTTTCTTTGCAGCCCGAATATCTTCATTGTACCATGGAGATTTCTCTCTTTGTTTCAGGCATCTTGTCCTCAGGGGTGCTAGGGCATCAAGAATATCACACAGAGAACGTTCGTACTCTTCTACAGAGTTAGAAAGATCTGTAGGGAAACTTTGGAGCCACTGGTGCCTCTCGTGTCAGTATAAATTATGTTAATATGAATGGAAATTGTTCATTTAGATTCCTAGTATCCCGGTACGTATAATGAACACGCTTTCATGAACGTTATTATTTGCCGTGGTTACGGAATTGTGGCTTATAAGGACTTGAAATTGAGGTAAACTGACTCCTTATTATTATTATTATTATGGTTATTCGTATCCGTATCTGTATATTTCGAATATTTGTCGTCAGCTTGGTTTCGGGGATATTAACTGTAATGATTGGTTTGAACATATAAGCTCGATCAGTATGACGGCAGTGTACAGCTGCAATTACGGTGTTGCGCACCAGCAAAGCTGCACGTTTTCTACACATTCAGTAAAATACCAAGCATTCGTTGGATGCCACAAACCAGGTTAGGGAAAACATTAAAGATAAACTCCAGTTCTGGTAAAAAAAAAAGGAACATTCATTCTCACTGAATGTTCAAGATTACAAATAAATGACATGTGCCAAACAATTTTGGAAGAAAATGGCTGAGCATAGAAAGACAAGGAAATCAAGGTAGTACTAGCCCCTACACCATGTGTGTTGTCCCGTATATAGCTTTCTGTGTACAGTGCTTGTTACTTAACCAAGACTCGGTCAAATTTATTATGATTTTGATGACTCCATAACCTTGCAGTGTACAACAATACTTACATGCTACATGATCAACTGTTTCTGATCCTTTCCACACCTTTTCTTTCACAATGCAGTCGCATTACCAGTACTAAAGTTTATCTTTAATATCAAGAGTAAAAAAACACATCTATATTTTGCTTTATAATTTCATTTGTTATAATATCGAGATCAGCAATTTCCCAAAGGTATACATGTATCTGATTTAACCATCCCGAGCCCCGTCTTACAGAGAGTTGATATTAATCGCAACTTATTCGCGATTGATATCAGTCGCAACTATGTACATAAGAGATAGGAGACTGCAAACCTGCGATTGATTGGGATCAATCGCAACTCTTTGTAAGACGGGGCCCTGGTGTACATATTAGCACCTGGAAAGTGTCGTAATGCTAGTCGACAACATACTTTTTTCTAGCATAACACATTGCGTTCAATGTTTTACTGGAATATGGAGCCCGGATTTGTTTGGTGTTACACAATCTAAAGGGAAATTCCGTTATTCAAATATGAGGTTAAACTATAGCTCCTCGTTTTGTTGCGATTGTCGATCGCGCGTCAGATGATATCTGTCGATCGTTTCTCCGTCATTTTAGATCTGCTGCAGATCACCTTGTTCGCCAGCAGTGATGTATTCCAGTCTAGTTTTTAGTTACCATTGATTGACTACAATAAAACCTACCTTGGCGAAAGTTGAAACTTAACAATTTGGTTCTTTAAAGCAGGTCTGCACTAGTTTGGCCAGGTGGAATTAGACCTCCCAACGTGGTCACTGACAGGTGGTTGTCTCATCAACTCAGCTCTCAATTAACATAAGAAAAAGGGCACCATGGGGGACGAAAGGTACAGCTCAGGCATTGTTTGCTATATAGAGGGCGCAAGTAGATACAAGTAGTGCAGTCCCGCTTTAAAGATATTGTGTCTCTTCTTTCAGCCAACATCAAATTCTGCAGAAATTTGCAGGAATTATGAATATATCATGTGAAATTTAAAAGTTAACAGTGTCCTTATTCAAATTATTCAAGAAAACCCGTTTATTTGCTAGACTTTACTGTCAGACACTATTAAGTGAATGACTGGCTTTTTCCTTCTTCTCTTGTAATAACATACATAAAATGATTTGTACAGGGTACATGAGCCTTTGTCTACATCAATAACTCACTTTTTGAAATGGCCAAAATGAAGCTGATTGAATCTTTGCGCAGCACAAAACGTACGACCATTCGGTACAATGGTCTGGAAATTAGACTATTACTTACTGTATTGCTTTCACTTAAGTCGATTCGAAAACTAATATTCGTTATTATCCCACCTAAAGACATTTTCAAGGATAGTTCTAAATTAGTATTATCTTTCAAATGCCGTTAGAATTTAACCTTTCATTTTTTTGCCTGCAAATGATCTATAGTACCTTTAAAGACTTTGTTTTTAATTGACCTTGAATGAGGAGGAATACTAAGTAATGTCAGACAGTCACGCGTCACGTAATTACTTATTATCGACGCTAATCATTGAGGTGTGGCATGTAATGTTAATGAACTAATATTGTCGGCAAGTTTTGTTCAATCTTTTATTTTACTCAATATAACAAAATGAATTAATTTGAAAAACATTCAACAAATCTGTTTTTTAGTATCCGTTCTAGAAGGAGATTAAACATCCAGAATAGTCCAAGCCAACCACTACCTCCCCCTCCTCCCCTCCCCTATTTCATGAAGGCATATGCAGAAAATAATTGTAAGTGCATGATGTTGAGGTAACGTGAAAGTTATTTTATCTTATGCCCGCGCGACTGCTACTCACTCTTATTATTTGTAACAGTTGAACAGTGAAAACAATAAACTAAAAACATAAAATATAGGAGCAGGGTCAGGGGAAATGTAGCAAAGGGAATTAAGGGAATAAGATAATAAGTGAACTAAATGAGAGATGGAGAGCTTAAGTAATTATGTATGTGGGGAGGGGTGACTGACACATGACTAAACTGAATTAGTTGTCGACTCTGGTTCTATTCGGCAGGATTCAGAACTCGAACACATCGTGGCTCATGAATCATGAGATGTTAGAATAAAAGGTGTATCTTGATATTTAGATTATATCTTGTTGATGCTATGTGCTTATATTCAACGGATTTAAAACAAAAAATAAAAACTTAAAAAAACACATTCTTTTTGCACTTTTTATTTTCCCCATATATTGACCTCAAGATTTTTAGGATTTCATGCCCGAATGATAACATAGCACCCTCAATAAGCTAATTTTAATTTATTTATTATTATTATGGTGGTGCTTATGCTTATTGGTACGGCTATCCGTATGTTTCGAATATTTGTCGTCAGCTTGGTCTCAGGGACATTAATTGGGATTAGTATGAATATAGCAGCTCGATCAGTATGACTTACGTGTACAACTGCAATTACGGTGTTGCGCACCACCAAAGCTGCACGTTTTCTACATAGTCAGTAAAATACTAAGCAGTCGTTTGATGCCATAAACCAGGTTAGGGAAAAATGAATATCTTGAGTTGAAAAGAAATCTAATAAGTGAAATAATATAAAATTGTTGAATTTATGATGTCTTTCTACATTTCATATATTCAGGTATTACTCAACTTTGTTGCTTATAATAATATCGAGATTAGCAATCAACAAACAAGGTATATATGTATGCGATTCAACTCTTCTGGTTAACATATGTACACCTGTACCAGATATACACATGCATTAGCCACCAGAGGATATCTTATCATTGTTCACGATCAAATAAAATATGCGAATGTAATAAACTGTGGGTGTATAACTTTTGTAAAAGTAATACAAGTAGTCTCTGAGGCAAGACAACTATTATTAACAATCAATAATTCATGCAAGATAGTCTGAATAATAATTTCCATTATTTTTGCAACATGGCATACAACATATATTGGTCTATAATTGGAGCCGACATCTTTTGAACCCTCACCCATATAAATTAGTGTTACTCTTGAACACGTCCAGTCATCTATTAAATTTCCAATTTTATTCGAATAATTAGGGTTAGTAATAAAAGGGTTAGTGATACATATATATACAAGTTGCTCCTATTTTGACCAGTTTTGAATCAATATCTAACATATCTAATTTAGTTGCAGGGCCGAAACTGGATAATAGTTTAAGAACAATAGTTTTTCTGGATATTTCCATTTTGAATTCGTAAACACATTCAGGATGCGTGCCTTTAGGAGTTTATGCTCAAACCTGTCTGAAATCATACATCAAGTATTTGCTAAGAATTAGTATAAATGAGATTAATTTATATCAAAATGAAGTAAAAAATCAAATAGTGATAACCGAGAGCAATTTTTGCGACATCACAAAGTACGTGACGTTCGGGTGTTGTAGTGAAAATATCATAATTTCATTTGGAAAAATTACATGTTACCCGAGTAGGTTTTGTAACAATCTGGTCAAGTACAAAAGAACATTTAATTAAACAGAGGATTATCATAAACAGTATTATTTACTCGATAGTCAAAATTAAAGTCACCTGAAAACCATTATTTCCGTTTGTTCTGATTTAATTTTCTCATAAAGATCATACATTGTGGAATAAAAATCGACGCTTGGTCACTGACAGGTGGTTATCTCATAAAATCAGCTCTCAATTTTCATAAGAAAGAGGGGACCATGGGGACCAACAGTCACCGATTAGGCATTGTTTGTTATATAGTGGGCGCAAGTAGCTATACGTAGTGCAGTTGTGCTTTAATATATATTATGTTGGTATAATCAAAGGGCTTGGTTGCACTACCTTTCCTACCTGGGCTTCATTCTCCTTCAATCCCCTCATTCTATATTATTCTCTATTTTTTTCCTTCTCGTCTTCTTCCATTTATACTTATGTTCCATGTAATTTGTATTATATGTTTGTATTATTGCTAAATATGATAAATATCGTCATTGCTTTGTTTTCCGAAGTCGTTCACATTCTGCCCAATTAAAATTGTTCTTCTCTGTGTTTTCGTCAGAAAATCGCATTTGTTTAGCACATAGTGCTTGTTATCACTAGTTTCTGACCGTTTCTTTTCAAATTTCGAAGGCATGATCTCTAGGATCTCATCAATGTCATTGCTTTCTTCGATTTTCAAAATCACTCATGCTTAACCGTCCAGGCGCCATTTTATCCATTTCTGGTCCAGTTAAATGACTTTTTCTCTTCCTTCCTATCTCCACTATCCTAGATCCTACAGAGTTTTAACACATTTCTCTAAATAGCCAAAGATATGTTCTTTCATCTGCGACGCATAACTTGGTCTTCAAAATGCCATCTTCGTACCGCATATTCAAATCCGAAACTGACTCCGTGAAAAATCTCTAAAATTCTTGAAAAATGGACCCCTAAAAATCTAAAATTGCCATCACTTTCTCATACCAATTCAGTTGCGTCTCAAATTCTTGCAGTATCTTTATCTCATGATCGCACAAAGCCATGCTGCATTTTACGCTCCAATGAATATTCCAAAAAATAAATAGCGCCCTCTTAATTTCTGGGAATTTGCCTTTCTTTCTGTGGCCGTATCAAAAATTGCCATCACTTTCTCATACCAATTCAGTTGCGTCTCAATTTCTTGCAGTATCTTTATCTCATGATCGCACAAAGCCATGCTGCATTTTACGCTCCAATGAATATTCCAAAAAATAAATAGCGCCCTCTTAATTTCTGGGAATTTGCCTTTCTTTCTGTGGCCGTATCTGCATCGTTACTGGCCGAACCCGTAACCATTTTTTCAATTTGATACTTGAAGATATGCCCTTTCCAGCCAAATAAAAAATTGTGTTCCCTAACGCTTAAGGCCCGGTCACACAGAGGGGACGCATGGGGGACGCACGGCCGGCGCATGGAAAACTTGCAATTTTGGCCAGTGCGTTGTCGTGCGCCCAACTTTTGTCGAAGCTATACAGCTAGCTGACACCAAATGCATAGCGCGCTGGACGCATACAGGGCGTATACAGGGCGCACACAGGGCGCACACAGGGCGCACACAGGGCGCACATGAAAACAACTTCCACGAATGCACAGCGTGTTGCTAGCGCGCTGGACGAATGGTCCACGCATGCACCGCGTTCTACGACGCACGGCCAGCGCATTGAAAATCGGAAAAGAACGTGTGCCTAACTTTTGTCATAATTTTGGAAAAGCTAGCGAGCTGACACAAAATGCACGGCGTGTAGCTAGCGCGCTGTGCGTATACAGGGCGTGTGCTCCGCGTTTGTCTGGCGCTGGTCTAGCGCGCTCCACGCATGTCTGGCGCTGGTCTAGCGCGCTCCGGCGCATGTCTGGCGTGCCTTTGGCGTGTATATTCATGCGTCGAGCTCGGCGCACGTTTTTGAGCATGCTCAAAAAATCCCGACGCACACAGCGAATGACGACGCATGCATAGCGCTGGTCCAGCGTTGGTCCAGCGCGCTCGACGAACGAGTAACGAATGATGACGCACGCCTAGCGAACGACAACGCACTGGCCCAAATTGCAAATTTCCAATGCGCTGGCCGTGCGTTCCCCATGCGTCTTCCCTGTGTGACCGGGCCTTTAGCAGAATTTGAGAAAAGTGCCCTCGACATTCGCCAATTTCAAGAAAATAGCGAAATGATTTTAACTTGCTCTTAAATAAAGATCCTACGTCAATGAAACTTGGCAAACACGTTAATCTATATACGTGACGAATGTCTGCCAAGTCTGGTAACATTCGGTGACGTCAGCGCAAAGTTATCGCCCAAAATGATGAATTTACTTTTCATTACGTAACAGCCCGTTAAATCCGTGCAGTACTTTGCGCGCAGATGGCAATGGTGTAAACGGACTCGAACGAAGTGCCTTTCACACTGAACATTTTAGTAAATCCCATTTGAACAAGGGTCACTTTACGAATTCCGCTGAGTTTCCGTCCAGTTATAACACGTATCGGCTATGACGTCATTCTATCACGACTGCTTTTCGCCCCCTTACCGTCTTTTCTTTTCCTTGCAAGCGTATTGTGGGTGGCCAAACGCAGGTTTTTAAAAATCGTCAAGGGTAGCATTTAAGACGCCATTTTATACTCTGCATGATCATAACTATATCGACGGCCGTAAGTGCCACAGCACGCGTCACCACGTGTTCTACATTTACCGCAATCCCATTCGTTTTGCACGCAGTGCTTCCGAGCCCTTTCTAGGTCTCTTCCTCTATCCCAATTCCTTTCAAACTTCGTAGGCGTAGTCTCTATCATCCCATCAAGGTCACTGAAATATTCGTATCTAAAATCCCTCATGTGCAACTGTCCAGGCGCCATTTTGTTCGCTTCGATCGGGCCATTTTTGTTAGGCCTTTAAGCTACAGTCCCATATACGTCCCGGACCGTCCCGGACCATCCCGGACCCCATCCGGGGTGATCCGGGATTCGGTCCGTGTTGACACCGTGTTGGCACCGGGGTGGTCCTGGATGGTCCTGGATGGTCCTGGATGGTCCTGGATGGTCCTGGGCGGTCCGGGAGTCGACCCCGGATGTTTTTGACGGTCAAAAACTGCCGGGGTGGTCCGGGACGGTCCGGGACAATAGTTTGATCCGGGGTGATCCGTGTAGCCACCGTGCTGGGTCCGGGGTCATCCGTAGTGGCGCCGGGGCGGTCCGTGTTGATCCGTGGTAGTCCGGGAGTGAGTTATTGACCGTCCAGGACCATCCAGGACCATCCAGGACCACCCCGGTGCCAACACGGTGTCAACACGGACCGAATCCCGGATCACCCCGGATGGGGTCCGGGATGGTCCGGGACGGTCCGGGACGTATATGGGACTGTAGCTTAAAAGCATCACACTTTTTTGAACAAAACATCCCGGACCATCCCGGATCTCCCCAGACCATGGTCCGGGATGGTCCGGAGTGGTCCGTGCTCGTCCGTGCTGGTCCGGCTTTATATGGGACTGGGGCTTAAGCAATATCTATCTCCACCATTACAGAAGATACAGACTTCTTATAAGTTGCTTAGGAAAGTCCAAGAGAAGCTCTTATATTTGACACGTAGAAAGACGCGTGTCATTGCACGCATGTCGTTGTGACACGATTGCATATCTAGTTTATCTATTAATATTTTTTTATGCATTTGATATTGTTATAAGAATCTATTTTATTAGTATAATTTGTGTAATTTTATGTAATATGTTTCACCTGGATGGAAAGTTTCTTCTGTTTGTTTCGTAAGAAGAAAATGAATGATGTGATATTCTATTTTATTTTTGGCTAAGTTATTAATACCCAAACAATGTTTGAGCCTGTGGCAGATTTGAGTGCATTTACTACATTGAAGAGGCGTTCGATGGTGACAGTGCTGAGTGCGGTGGTTCGGCTTACCGCAATATTCGCATCCGCCATATTTTAACAATTTTTGTGAAAGGCGATATTTTTTGCGGGGTGCGAACTACTAAAACGTACGTGAGAGCTCCGTAGAAATTGCGTTGTTGGTGTGTCACAGTTCTTGTGTTGAAGCGCTTACGTGGTTGCCATGAGTTAAACAATAATGTGAAGACTCAACACGTTTTCACTGCTTTATGCAAATCTGTACTGAAACTCGGCGACACGGAAGCCCCTCGTTTCAACTGATGCCTCTCATGTCAGTATGTTAAATGTGCAATTTCTTATTCAGATTCTTAGTATCCCGATACGTACAATGAACACACTTTAATACCAATTAATATTTTGCATCATTTAAATAGCAAATTTTGTCTTATCTGCACTCGAAATTGACGTGAACTGCCTCATTATAATCCTTATAATTGGAACATCTATCCGTATGTTTCGAATATTTGTTGTCAGCTTGATCTCATGGACACTAGATGTTAGGATTGGTATAAATATAGCAGCTCGATCAGTATGACGTACGTGTACAGCTGCATTTACGGTGTTGCGCACCACTGAAGCTGCATGTTTTCTACACGGTCAGTAAAATACAAAAAAAAATCATTGAATGCCACAAACCAGGTTAGGTTAAAATGAATAACTAGAGTAAAAAAGACATTTATATTTTGTTTAATAATATGATTCGATTTATTGGTTTCTGCATCTTTTTTCTTTTTTTTATCATACATTTTCATGAACATAATATGGTTTGATACAATATTTTAAGTGTATATATATATATAAATATAATTTTATACAGATACAAAAAAGATTTAAGATATAACTAACATACATCAGATGCAGGAGGGCTACAAAAATAAGCCAAGTAGATTGACGTGCCCGCAGCCCTCAACTTAGATACAACAATAAAAGTACAAATAGAAAAGAGTGACTTGCAGAGAAGAAAAGGAAAGGGGAGAGAAGGAGCGTTGGTAATAATCCAATCTCATTCATCTGCTGATTGAATGCAGGTTCCTTCATGAATGGCTACACGATGCTAGGTCATGGACGATTATACATCATTGTTGAATATACAGTCAATGTACATACGAACATGAATACAGTACAATTACACATGACAGGATCAATACTCAAACAATAACATAGTTTTAACGGCCTTCTTATTACAATGGAGTTGAGAGCCAATGCGGTTTTTGGATTTCGTAAATGGAATTTTTCAGTTTGCCTTGTAGGGTATGAGTGGATGGTTTTATTCAAATTAAACAATGGGGGAGGGGGGGGGGTATGAAGGTAGTTGACCATTTTGTAAGCGAAACATGAAAAGTGCTATTTGTAGAATATCTATATCATCAGTTTTTAGAGATTTTAGTTTTGAAAACAAGGGATTGGTGTGGTCGCGACAGGAAGAATCAGTACATAAATATTATTTTTATCATTCTACTTACTTTAAATAATATTGAGTATAGCAATCAACAAAAATGGTACAACTTGTTCAATTATTCAAAATTCCTAACATTTACACCTGTACCACCAAATGATGTCTACGCAATACTTAGGATAAAATGGGTGAATAGGAGACAAATGCGGGTATGCACCTCTTGTAAAAGTGAATCATACAAATAGTCATTAAAGTCAAGACAAGATATCTTCGGATGTCCTAAGCCAAGGTCAGAAAAACGTGATCGGTTAATTAATTTTACCTTCAATCAATAATTGATAAATATGAACAATACATAGAGTTCAGATGAAAGTTATCTAAGGGTTTCGTTTAATTCTGTAGGCCATATGTCAAGTTACTTTGACGCTAATCCTGGAGGAGTAGGGTAAAATGTTAAATGAACGGTTCTTGACGAGGCTGACGTCCCAAATCATCTTCAAGCCACCCCTTCAATTCTCGAATACGGATAAATTCAAACTAAGTACATGCAGAACATGAATGCAATAACCTGCAACTCTACAGAAAATATTCTCATACAACCACTAATAATTTACGTGTTCTTTACATGATTCCCGAACAATTTTGCCAACAAAATAAATAACCACAATAGGTCGTAACAAAGCGTAGTTGACTTTGAGGTTACTCGGAAGGGATGTCGCCTAAGCTGCCAATGTTCAGAGTTACGATTAAACGATTGCTTTAATCGTTGTTGTTGTTTGCTGGTTGTCTTTTGGGCGTTCAGATGAATCCTGGTGTAGTTATTAAGTTTTATCAATCAAGGTAGTCGAGTCGTAAACGTTTCTAGCTTGTAAACTTTGTATAAATTATTTTGAAGAATTGCACAGAGGGCTAGACTGGTTTATACCAGTTAATTACAATTTATTAACATATAATGGAGATATTCAATGTTGTATACACATTTATTATTACTGGTAAAAATTAACGTTTGCAAAATAGACAAAATCTCACTTTGGTGAAATAGGGTAAACTGTACCACTTTACCCCAAACAGGGATACAAAACAACATGCATTCAAATAATATATTATGTAAATAATGTTACAAAGTATCGGGTAAAATCCTTCTTATATTACTGTATACCGAAAGTTTTTAACAGCAAGTCTTATTCTGGTAAAATATTTGACTTGTGCGTACTTTGCCCAACTTTCTTGCTCGTAATTTTAGTCAACCGACCTCTTCCCTGCTGTAACCCTCAAAATCGCTTAGCGGCTCGAGGACGATGCTCCGCATGTTAGTAGATGTCAGGAAAGAATCACTTACGGGGGTTCAAAATAGCAACAACAAAAAAATCGCCTCGCCGCTACACGGCTCGTGGACGATGCTCCGCATGATAGTAGACGCAAGGAAACCATCACTTACGTGGGTTCAAAATAGCAAAAAAAGATCGCCTCACCGACGATTAAAATCCCCGCCCCATTGGCAAAAAGCTAGACCCGCCCCTGACCAACACATGCAAATATGCGTTTTACAAAGTTTAATACATATTTTCAACCGGGAAAACTTGACCCAATTCCATATTCTTAATTGATCTGCCTCTTAGAAATATGATAAATACCATAGATCAGAGCTGTTAGAGTTGAATGGTGAAATCTGAAACCAAACTGCTATCTGTTCTTTCCAATAACTTGTATACAACGGGATTGAAAGATGTATGCTGCTAGCCCATTTTATTTTAACTTGCTCTTCATCAGGACACTAATTTTCTTATTTTTCCCCACCTTGGGCAATTTCGATTTCATCTTACAATAACTTACAATATGTATTTTAGTTTTGTATATGTTAATATCTCTCTATATTTTTAACTTGTTTGTAAATTGAACATTTTCAGCCTGCGAGCTGTTTGTTTGATGTGATTTCTCAATAAACAAAACAAATTCAATTTAATTCAATCAATTTCACGCGTTAGTATCTCGTTATACAACGAGATTAGATCTGGTGGCATTACATAGCCTTGTCGAACTCCTCTCTTGATCTTTGTCTTTTCGCTGGTCTCCACAGCTTTCTGATCCCAATGTATCTTCCTTATGAATTGAGATCCTTCCCATCAATGCCTGACCTACAGACCATATCAATCATATGTTTATGTCTTACTCTATCAACAGCCTTGGTATAGTCTATACAGCGCAAACATATAGAGTTCTGTACCTCCAATGCTCTTTTAGTTTATAGCACATGCAGGGCAAATATAACATTCCTAGTTCCCATACTGTTAGTAAATCCATACTGCACTTCTGACGTCTCTGGTCGGTTCGTTGATCTTACTCTCATAAGGATATCTCTAATCGCTTTTCGGTTAGAGCAATGAAGCTGGACTTAGTTACAAAGCCATAATATAAGCCATACGAAACGGGCTGAAGTAATGGCTTGACGGTATACATTCGACGAGTAAAGCCGTCATGGAATCATTACAAATCGGAATCTAAAGATGTAAATAACAATGGAAAGGAATCCTCTTTCGTTCGGCTATAATTTCATGAAATAATACAAATCCAACTACGTATATCTAAACTTGACGTCCATTAGTCTTAAATGAGAAAATCCCAACAGAAAAATAAAGTAAAATAACAATATTGTAACGATACGTCCAAACAATCTAATATAAATTGAAGCAAATAAATCCCACATCACTTGGATATCGCTTTACTACTCACTTAACAATGTAGTACAAGTCAATACACAATCTAGTTAACACTAGGCTTTTTTGTTAAAAGATGATGTAACTGTTGTATGTAAACCGGATTGGTAGTAATGTTTCAAGTTTAATAAGCATATTATATTCATGCACAAAATCATGCTTCGCAGCTGGTCAAACATTAATTAGTTTTAAAGGTATAGACCAGTTCTGGTCGCGCAATTGCATTGTGAAAGAAACGTTGTGGAATCGATTATAAAAGGTTGATCATCTAGCTTAAGTATTGGTGTGTACTGCAAGGTTGAAAGATGTATACGGGAGTGGACTACACCGTATCTATCCAATTCGGATAGATATAATAATTTACCAAATATATCAATTAGAAGGCGTTTCCCGGCAAAATGTGTATCATCACGTATTAATCAAAACATATTCTTTCATATGATTGGTAATAAGAGCTTCCATTTCATTTTTTAGAGGGGGGAATTTCCAAAACTGGTCTATACCTTTATAAGGGACAATTCAAAAATTTCTATATTGAAGAATCAATGAAATTTTTAGTTGTTTGAAATAACTAAACCAACAGGAAAAAAAAATTATTCACACAAAACAAGGAAACATATGATATGTTTTCATAAGGATATGTTCCCATTCTAAAATTTTATATTGAGGGCATGGGAGAATACATTGATGTTATTTTGGGTAATCCCCAACATGCTAGACATTAATTATAGTCTGACGAGAGCGTGGGAACATTGATACCGAATATATCCCCGGAAAATCATATTTTATATTACCAGGGGAAACCAATATAAAGTAACGAACACGAATTTATGAAAATACGCGAACCTGATGTATTGATGTTTTTTTCGGTTTGTTTCCCTGACTGGTAAAAAGGCATGCATATACTTATCGGTAGCAAGCCGGGGACCTGATTTAAATACTCTCCGACTCAGTTGGCATATGAATAGGATTAATGCCTTACCAAAGGCCACTCAAGTATTTATTTGAGTTCGAGCCGGAAATTCAGGAGCACCGCTCTACTACTGTGCCATCATGCCTAAAAGCTTTTTTTAAAAATAGTTACAGAAATGAAAGGAAGAACAAGAATACGCCCCTCTCCTGAAACACAATTTGCTACATACACGTGAATTCACTTTGTAATTGAAATAAACTGCTTGCTTATTATTCTTATGGGTATTATCAGTATATCGAAACATTTGTCGTCAGCTTGATTTCGGGGAGCTAAAGTAGTGGGATGTCTACGAAATAAGCAGCAGCTCGATCAGTATGACGAAGGTGTATAGCTGCATTTACGACGTTGCACATAACCAAAGCTGCACGTTTTCTACAGTGTCAACCAAATACCAAGCATACGTCGAATGCCACAAACCAGGTGAGGCGTTTGATTATTGCCTCTTTAAAGTTGAAAAACAAACGAGTTGACATTTTCATTACATTCGACAGTAATTCATGACAATATGGTACAAATGCCCCCATATATCTACAGAACTTTTACACGTGGAGAAGTTCCACTTTGAGCATGTTAGAATAATAACTGCCAAAGTCCTAGATGCGCTTCATGAATACCTTTTGTTTGCCTTCTTGAAAAAAATACTTCCACCTGCGTATCATAAAATGTACCGTTGGTGCATAAATGAATAATGTTACATAACTTTCATGAGCGCATATCCAGTATTCATCTCTGTGGGTTTTACCTTTTTGGTACAAATGACCTTTATCTGTCCATGCGCAGATTGTATCTATGGACTGGCTTATTAAATTGATTTTCCGAGTCGGAATAGCCAAGTGAAAAGGAAAACTTTAAGAGGCAGGGTACCAATTCTCGCATTATAATCATCATTACTTCTACCATCACCATTACACTAGCAATTAGCCTCTTCATCATTAAGATACCTATATATATACATCGAGCTCCGAGCAAACCTAACGTGAAGATTAGACCATCTCCCCTAAATAAAAATAAAACAAAAATAAATGAATAAGATAAGTTTCGTATGATCATGTAAACTAATAAAATAATCTCTTGCCAATCAATCACTGAATTAAACACCAATCTTACAAATCACTGCCAAAATCACAAGTCTTCTCTTTTATAAAGTATATCCTTCCTTATGCCCACAGAGCTCTAAAAATAACACCTCCGACACGGTGTAAGTCCAGTCCAGTTCTGTATAAGTTTTATTCTATCAGGCTGTGCATGTGCTTCATGCAAATTATATTCAAATGAAAAATACATTATCAACCAATAGCAAAATAGGATTTAAGAATCAAACTGAATATTCATAAGAAAAAGGAGAAGAGTACCATTGACAAGTAAGAAGTGGAAATATGTACATGAGAAGAGAACATACCACCTGTTCTAGGTTGAAGAGTTGGTATGTGGTGGAGATGAATGGTGGAGATGAATGGATGAAATAAATATGCAAATGATGTGACATGAATATGTATGGAGTAGAAGAGACTAGAGAAACAAATAGTAAAGGATAAATACAAGTAGGGAATGAGTTTTAACTCTTACAATCATATTAGCTGAAACGGTTAGGTAAGCAAAATTGCTTAAAAAATGTAAGATTTCAGTATTGCAAGCGTTAATAGCAAACAAAACATAAATGAAGTGAAATTGTGATAAGTATTCAACACAGAAGCAGTTATCTAGTGGGTAGGGGATAAGGAGGCCCAGTGCTTATACTAATTCAAGTAATTCCTAATTGCCCATTTCCTCTGAAAAAGACTCATTTCCATGGTAACGAAATGGTTGCTACATACATTGATTGAGTATGTATATTGCGATTAGTCCAAATCAGGAGGGTCACAAAACTCTACCTCTACTGTCACATCTTGATTCCTGAAGAGCCTTGTTGTTTGCGATGAACTTAGGAGAGGTGGCTACCTTGTCTTGGAGTCACACGCTCATTATGCTGACTGCTCCTCTTCAGCAACTACTACAGACAAGTCCACTTGCATATTTGTTACCAATTCTGATAAAGCCTGCTGATCATGAATAAAATGTTGATTGAAAGAAGATTTTTTTTCTTCCAAAATGGAACAAGCAATTTAAGATCTAAATCTGACATTACAAGTTCATTTCTCTTTATTTTTCCTTTTCTATTTGATGTTGTTTTTCTTCTTCTTGTAATCTTCAAATGGATTTTAGTTGTATACACACATAAAAATGTCGGGTCACTCAAAATGCCATGACAGACTCTCTTAATATGAATTTATATCTGTTTCTTTCCCGGATTTGTTAAAAACATTATAATATTCACTATGAATAAGCAGTCCATTGTGCTTTGCTCCGAAATGGTTAGGCACAAGAAGCCATCGCTTTGAGGTAAGAGGCAAAACATCAAGACTGGAACATCAAGGCACCCCATGATCTCTGAACAGCAAACCCTCCTTCTCAATCCCTGGAACAGGATCACAAATAAATCAATATTAACCAAATATGTAAGAAAATACAAATGAAATAGCTTCATCTGACATTTTAGTTGTCTTCAATGTTTGCTTACAGCAAATTTTGAAGTACATTTATTATTTTCTTTTTGCTTGTCATTAATGTTCATGTATTGGACTCCACCCCCTCTCATTCTACAAAAGTTTCACATGTTAATTCTAAACAGAGATAATTTATATTGGAATTTAAAATGCACTTTAAATAAACACTACAACAACTTGTAGTAGACATGTTCGTGCATACATAGCCACCCCTGAAAGGATACTTCTCTAACCAGCCTTTTGCATCCCCTCCAACTTGGCCTCCAGTGCGAGACCTAGTGAGCGTACTTTGGAAGCCGGACTAACACGTGCCTCATCAACTGTGAGATGGGGAGCAATGACCTTCTTCATCTGTTGAGAAGAACCGAAGAATATAAATTTGGTCTTCGCCTGATTAATCTAGGTTAGGCTTCTTTAGTAAGGGCCAGATGGTGGCATGCTTCAAGTTCTCCGGAAAAGCAGCTAGAGTAAAAGACCTGTTGACCAACTTCGTAATGAATGGCACAAATGCACGAACATGTTCCTTGATCAGCCATGTTGGAACAGGGTCTTGTTGACAAGAGCTTGACGGTGATCGTTTGATGAGTTTCTCGACTTCATTCTCGGATGCTACATCGAAGCTGGCCATATACGGTGCTCCAGGTATAGGCTTTTCACCGATTTCCAGAAACTGCATCTACGAATTGGGAATCGTGTTAATCTTGCTCATGAAATGCTCTAATAAACTGTAGGCTAATAACCCCTCAGGTGGACTTTGTGGTAATATAGGATCCCCTTTCTTCTGAAGGAGCTCATCAATGATGGTGAACAAAGCTTTCTGATCTGAAGTACAGCTCTCAACCGCAAATGAATAGAACTGTCTTTTTGCATCCTTTATGAGCTTAACAACACTTCGGCATTGCTCTTGGTATCTCTTATGTTGAAGTTTGCCTTCCTGGCTGGATTTACACCTTCTCCACTTTCTTTCCAACCTTCGTCTTACTTTCTTTGCAGCCCGAATCTCTTCATTGTACCATGGATACTTCTCTCTTTGTTTCAGGCATCTTGTCCTCAGGGGTGCTAGGGCATCAAGAATAGGGACTTTTAGATTTGCACGTTTACAGCTTTGACTGTAACGTGTGACGTTAATTTAAGGCACTGCGCATGTGTCACGTCGTCTCAGTCGGCGATCGAGAATGCGTCTAACTTGATTTTCCTAAATCTAGTACGGTACTAGTATATGCCGCGTGTGCATACAATATACAGTTCCTCATGTAGACAAAGGAAAATCCCTTCCCTGCTATTATGTAAAAATGTGTAGAACATGTGTCACGTGCATATTCACCTGTTCTACACATGTTTACATAATAGCAGTGAAGGGATGTTCTCCCACAGCAATAGACCTGTTTCGTAATGTAACCAAATTTAATGCATATGTCTTTGTGCAGTGCCTCAATACAAATTATTTCATTCACCTGATAATAATTGTAGTATTTCAATAGTCATAATGCGACTGCATATATTAAGTGTTGCTAGGTAGGCCAAGCCATATTGTTTGTCCAACCTGCCAACAACTAATGTATGCAGTTCGGATTCTGTCTATTGAAATACTATTATTCTCATCAGGTGAATGAAATAATTTGTATTGAGGCACTTCGCAAAGATGTATGCATTAAATTTGGTTACATTACGAAAGTTGCCTATTGTTGAGGATAGAATGAGGAACTGTATATTTTGTCCTCTTTCTTTGTTCGTCATGTTCATAGTGTTACTTCCTGCATGCATGTATAACGTCGAGTACAAAATAAAATATTTCTAATTGTAGTCAGCATGGGCAGTTAAGTACGTTGACACGCATGATCAGTCGGCGTTTGTCGTGTTCTCGTCCACTCAATCTAAAAGTCCCTAATATCACACAGAGAACGTTCGTACTCTTCTACAGAGTTAGAAAGATATGTAGTGAAACTTTGGAGCCATTGGTGCCTCTCGTGTCAGTATAAATTATGTTGATATGAATAATGGAAATTGTTCATTTAGATTCCTAGTATCCCGGTACGTATAATGAACACGCTTTCATGAACGTTATTATTTGCCGTGGTTACAAAATTGTGGCTTATAAGGACTTGAAATTGAGGTAAACTGTCTTCTTATAATAATAATTATTATGGTTATTCGTATTCGTATCCGTATATTTCGAATATTTGTCGTCAGCTTGGTTTCGGGGATATTAACTGTAATGATTGGTTTGAACATATAAGCTCGATCAGTATGACGGTAGTGTACAGCTGCAGTTACGGTGTTGCGCACCAGCAAAGCTGCACGTTTTCTACACATTCAGTAAAATACCAAGCATTCGTTGGATGCCACAAACCAGGTTAGGGAAAACATTAAAGATAAACTCCAGTTCTGGTAAAACAAAGAACATTAATTCTCACAGAATCAAACGGAACTTACACTGAATGTTCAAGATTACAAATAAATGACTTGTGCCAAACAATTTTGGAAGAAAATGTATAATGGCTGAGCATAGAAAGACATGGAAATCAAGGTAGTACTAGCCCCTACACCATGTGTGTTGTCCCGTATATAGCTTTCTGTGTACAGTGCTTGTTACTTTACCAAGACTCGGTCAAATTTATTATGATTTTGATGACTCCATAACCTTGCAGTGTACACCAATACTTACATGCTACATGATCAACTGTTTCTGATCCTTTCCACACCTTTTCTTTCACAATGCAATCGCATTACCAGTACTAAAGTTTATCTTTAATATCAAGAGTAAAAAAACACATCTATATTTTGCTTTATAATTTCATTTGTTATAATATCGAGATCAGCAATTTCCCAAAGGTATACATGTATCTGATTTAACCGTCCCGGGCCCCGTCTTACAGAGAGTTGATATTAATCGCAACTTATTCGCGATTGATATCAATCGCAACTATGTACATAAGAGATAGGAGACTGCAAACCTGCGATTGATTGGGATCAATCGCAACTCTTTGTAAGACGGGGGCCCTGGTGTTCATAATAGCACCTGGAAAGTATCGTAATGCTAGTCGACAACATACTTTTTCTAGCACAACACATTGCGTTCAATGTTTTACTGGAATATGGAGCCCGGATTTGTTTGGTGTTACAAAATCTAAAGGGAAATTCCGTTATTCAAATATGAGGTTAAACTATAACTCCTCGTTCTGTTGGCGATTGTCGATCGCGCGTCAGATGATATCTGTCGATCGTTTCTCCGTCATTTTAGATGTGCTGCAGATCACCTTGTTCGCCAGCAGTGATGTATTCCAGTCTAGTTTTTAGTTACGATTGATTGACTACAATAAAACCTACCTTGGCGAAAGTTGAAACTTAACAATTTGGTTCTTTAAAGCAGGTCTGCACTAGTTTGGCCAGGTAGGATTAGACCTCCCAGCGTGGTCACTGACAGGTGGTTGTCTCATCAACTCAGCTCTCAATTAACATAAGAAAAAGGGCACCATGGGGGACGAAAGGTACAGCTCAGGCATTGTTTGCTATATAGAGGGCGCAAGTAGCTACAAGTAGTGCAGTCCCGCTTTAAAGATATTGTGTCCCTTCTTTCAGCCAACATCAAATTCTGCAGAAATTTGCAGGAATTATGAATGTGTCATGTGAAATTTAAAAGTTAACAGTGTCCTTATTCAAATTATTCAAGAAAACCCGTTTATTTGCTAGACTTTACTGTCAGACACTATTAAGTGAATGACTGGCTTTTTCCTTCTTTTCTGGTAATAACATACATAAAATGATTTGTACAGGGTACATGAGCCTTTGTCTACATCAATAACTCACTTTTTGTAATGGCCAAAATTAAGCTGATTGAATCTTTGCGCAGCACAAAACGTACGACCATTCGGTACAATGGTCTGGAAATTAGACTATTACTTACTGTATTGCTTTCACTTAAGTCGATTCGAAAACTAATATTCGTTATTATCCCACTTAAAGACATTTTCAAGGATAGTTCTAAATTAGTATTATCTTTCAAATGCCGTTAGAATTTAACCTTTCATTTTTTTTGCCTGCAAATGATCTATAGTACCTTTAAAGACTTTGTTTTTAATTGACTTTGAATGAGGAGGAATACTAAGTAATGTCAGACAGTCACGCGTCACGTAATTACTTATTATCGACGCTAATCCTTGAGGTGTGGCATGTAATGTTAATGAACTAATATTGTCGGCAAGTTTTGTTCAATCTTTTTTTTTACTCAATATAACAAAATGAATTAATTTGAAAAACATTCAACAAATCTGATTTTTAGTATCCGTTCTAGAAGGAGATTAGACCTCCAAAATAGTCCAAGCCAACCACTACCTCCCCCTCCTCCCCTCCCCTATTTCATGAAGGCATATGCAGAAAATAATTGTAAGTGCATGATGTTGAGGTAACGTGAAAGTTATTTTATCTTATGCCCGCGCGACTGCAACTCACCCTTATTATTTGTAACAGTTGAACAGTGAAAACAATAAACTAAAAACATAAAATATAGGAGCAGGGTCAGGGGAAATGTAGCAAAGGGAATTAAGAGAATAAGATAATAAGTGAACTAAATGAGAGATGGAGAGCTTTAGTATTTATGTATGTGGGGAGGGGTGACTGACACATGACTAAACTGAATTAGTTGTCGACTCTGGTTCTATTCGGCAGGATTCAGAACTTGAACACATCGTGGGTCATGAATCATGAGATGTTAGAATAAAAGGTGTATCTTGATATTTAGATTGTATCTTGTTGATGCTATGTGCTTATATTCAACGGATTTAAAACAAAAAATAAAAACTTAAAAAAAAACACATTCTTTTTGCACTGTTTATTTTCCCCATATATTGACCTCAAGATTTTTAGGATTTCATGCCCGAATAATAACATAGCACCCTCAATAAGCTAATTTCAATTTACTCGTAACGTTTGCAATAAACATTGTGTTGAACCGAAACTTTCGTTATATCTCAATCTTGTGTGCTCTCCTTCTTTAGCGCTTATAGGTCAACTTGTATAACTCCGTTGACCTTTGGATAAGGTCCATTTTCGTTAAAAATATCACTTATCACATTTCATGTCCATTTATTGGATTCCAAGCTAGCTCTAAAACCATTTAAAGACTAAAGATGTTTCAATGTTTTATTCGAATCTCTAGTGCAACTTGGGAGCCACTGTCGGACCAGAAATCCCGTAGTTTTTTAACCGGTGTCTCTCGTGTCCGGATATGTTAATATTAATGGTGCCATTTGTTATTCATATACCTAGTATTCCGGTACGTGCAATAAACACGCTTTGACAAAGATTCCTGTTTGCATCACATATATACGACATTGTCTCATATCAGGAGTTCCGATTGAGGAAAACTTATTATTATGGTGGTGCTTATGCTTATTGGTACGGCAATCCGTATGTTTCGAATATTTGTCGTCAACTTGGTCTCAGGGACATTAATTGGGATTGGTATGAATATAGCAGCTCGATCAGTATGAATTACGTTTACAACTGCAATTACGGTGTTGCGCACCACCGAAGCTGCACGTTTTCTACACAGTCAGTAAAATACTAAGCAGTCGTTTGATGCCATAAACCAGGTTAGGGAAAAATGAATATGTTGAGTTGAAAAGAAATCTAATAAGTGAAATAATATAAAATTTTTGAATTCATGATGTCTTTCTACATTTCATATATTCAGGTATTACTCAACTTTGTTGCTTTTAATAATATCGAGATTAGCAATCAACAAACAAGGTATATATGTATGCGATTCAACTCTTCTGGTTAACATATTTACACCTGTACCAGATATACACATGCATTAGCCACCAGAGGATATCTTATCATTGTTCACGATCAAATAAAATATGCGAATGTAATAAACTGTGGGTGTATAACTTTTGTAAAAGTAATACAAGTAGTCTCTGAGGCAAGACAACTATTATTAACAATCAATAATTCATGCAAGATAGTCTGAATAATCATTTCCATTATTTTTGCAACATGGCATACAACATATATTGGTCTATAATTGGAGCCGACATCTTTTGAACCCTCACCCATATAAATTAGTGTTACTCTTGAACACGTCCAGTCATCTATTAAATTTCCAATTTTATTCGAATAATTAGGGTTAGTAATAAAAGGGTTAGTGATACATATATATACAAGTTGCTCCTATTTTGAATCAATATCTAACATATCTAATTTAGTTGCAGGGCCGAAACTGGATAATAGTTTAAGAACAATAGTTTTCCTGGATATTTCCATTTTGAATTTGTAAACACATTCAGGATGCGTGCCTTTAGGAGTTTATGCTCAAACCTGTCTGAAATCATACATCAAGTATTTGCTAAGAATTAGTATAAATGAGATTCATTTATATCAAAATGAAGTAAAAAATCAAATAGTGATAACCGAGAGCAATTTTTGCGACATCACAAAGTACGTGACGTTCGGGTGTTGTAGTGAAAATATCATAATTTCATTTGGAAAAATTACATGTTACCCGAGTAGGTTTTGTAACAATCTGGTCAAGTACAAAGGAACATTTAATTAAACAGAGGATTATCATAAACAGTATTATTTACTCGATAGTCAAAATTAAAGTCACCTGAAAACCATCATTTCCGTTTGTTCTGATTTAATTTTCTCATAAAGATCATACATTGTGGAATAAAAATCGACGCTTGGTCACTGACAAGTGGTTATCTCATAAAATCAGCTCTCAATTTTCATAAGAAAGAGGGGGCCATGGGGACCAACAGTCACCGATTAGGCATTGTTTGCTATATAGTGGGCGCAAGTAGCTATACGTAGTGCAGTTGTGCTTTAATATATATTATGTTGGTATAATCAAAGGGCTTGGTTGCACTCCCTTTCCTACCTGGGCTTCATTCTCCTTTAATCCCCTCGTTCTATATTATTCTCTATTTTTTTCCTTCTCGTCTTCTTCCATTTATACTTATGTTCCATGTAATTTGTATTATATGTTTGTATTATTGCAATGATAAATATCGTCATTGCTTTGTTTTCCGAAGTCGTTCACATTCTGCCCAATTAATATTGTTCTTCTCTGTGTTTTCGTCAGAAAATTGCATTTGTTTAGCACATAGTGCTTGTTATCACTAGTTTCTGACCGTTTCTTTTCAAATTTCGAAGGCATGATCTCTAGGATCTCATCAATGTCATTGCTTTCTTCGATTTTCAAAATCACTCATGCTTAACCGTCCAGGCGCCATTTTATCCATTTCTGGTCCAATTAAATGACTTTCTTTCTTCCTTCCTATCTTCACTATCCTAGATCCTACAGAGTTTTAACACATTTCTCTAAATAGCCAAAGATATGTTCTTTCATCTGCGACGTATAACTTGGTCTTCAAAATGCCATCTTCGTACCGCATATTCAAATCCGAAACCGACTCCGTGAAAAATCTCTAAAATTCTTGAAAAATGGACCCCTAAAAATCTAAAATTGCCATCACTTTCTCATACCAATTCAGTTGCGTCTCAAATTCTTGCAGTATCTTTATCTCATGATTGCACAAAGCCATGCTGCATTTTACGCTCCAATGAATATTCCAAAAAATAAATAGCTCCCTCTTAATTTCTGGGAATTTGCCTTTCTTTCTGTGGCCGTATCAAAAATTGCCATCACTTTCTCATACCAATTCAGTTGCGTCTCAATTTCTTGCAGTATCTTTATCTCATGATCGCACAAAGCCATGCTGCATTTTACGCTCCAATGAATATTCCAAAAAATAAATAGCGCCCTCTTAATTTCCGGGAATTTGCCTTTCTTTCTGTGGCCGTATCTGCATCGTTACTGGCCGAACCCGTAACCATTTTTTCAATTTGATACTTGAAGATATGCCCTTTCCAGCCAAATAAACAAATTATGTTCCCTAACGCTTAGAAAATTTGAGAAAAGTGCCCTCGACATTCGCCAATTTCAAGAAAATAGCGAAATGACTTTAACTTGCTCTTAAATAAAAATCCTACGTCAATGAAACTTGGCAAACACGTTAATCTATATACGTGACGAATGTCTGCCAAGTCTGGTAAGATTTGGTGACGTCAGCGCAAAGTTATCGCCCAAAATGATGAATTTACTTTTCATAACGTAACAGCCCGTTAAATCCGTGCAGTACTTTGCGCGCAGATGGCAATGGTGTAAACGGACTGGAACGAAGTGCCTTTCACACTGAACATTTTAGTAAATCCCATTTGAACAAGGGTCACTTTACGAATTACGCTGAGTTTCCGTCCAGTTATAACACGTATCGGCTATGACGTCATTCTATCACGACTGCTTTTCGCGCCCTTACCGTCTTTTCTTTTCCTTGCAAGCGTATTGTGGGTGGCCAAACGCAGGTTTTTTAAAATCGTCAAGGGTAGCATTTAAGACGCCATTTTATACTCTGCATGATCATAACTATATCGACGGCCGTAAGTGCCACAGCACGCGTCACCACGTGTTCTACATTTACCGCAATCCCATTCGTTTTGCACGCAGTGCTTGCGAGCACTTTCTAGGTCTCTTCCTCTATCCCAATTCCTTTCAAACTGCGTAGGCGTAGTCTCTAGCATCCCGTCAAGGTCACTGAAATATTCGTATCTAAAATCCCTCATGTACAACTGTCCAGGCGCCATTTTGTTCGTTTCGATCGGGCCATTTTTGTTAGGCCTTTAGCAATATCTATCTCCACCATCACAAAAGATACAAACTTCTTATAAGTTGCTTAGGATAGTCCAAGAGAAGCTCTTATATTTGACACGTAGAAAGACGCGCGTCATTGCACGCACGTCGTTGTGACACGATTGCATATCTAGTTTATCTATTGATATTTTTTTATGCATTTGATATTGTTATAAGAATCTATTTTATTAGTATAATTTGTGTAATTTTATGTAATATGTTTCACCTGGATGGAAAGTTTCTTCTGTTTGTTTCGTAAGAAGAAAATGAATGATGTGATATTCTATTTTATTTTTGACTAAGTTATTAATACCCAAACAATGTTTGAGCCTGTGGCAGATTTGAGTGCATTTACGACATTAAAGAGGCGTTCGATGGTGACAGTGCTGAGTGCGGTGGTTCGGCTTACCGCAATATTCGCATCCGCCATATTTTAACAATTTTTGTGAAAGGCGATATTTTTTGCGGGGTGCGAACTACTATAACGTACGTGAGAGCTCCGCAGAAATTGCTTTGTTGGTGTGTCACAGTTCTTGTGTTGAAGCGCTTACATACATCAGATGCAGGAGGGCTACATAAATAAGCCAAGTAGATTGACGTGCCCGCAGCCCTCAACTTAGATACAACAATAAAACTACAAATAGAAAAGAGTGACTTGCAGAGAAGAAAAGGAAAGGGGAGAGAAGGAGCGTTGGTAATAATCAAATCTCATTCATCTGCTGATTGAATGCAGGTTCATCCATAAATGGCTACACGATGCTAGGTCATGGACGATTAGACATCATTGTTGAATATACAGTCAATGTACACACGAACATGAATACAGTACAATTACACATGACAGGATCAATACTCACACAATAACATAGTTTTAACGGCCTTCTTATTACAATGGAGTTGAGAGCCAATGCGGTTTTTGGATTTCGTAAATGGAATTTTTCAGTTTGCCTTGTAGGGTATGAGTGGATGGTTTTATTCAAATTAAACAATGGGGGAGGGGGGGGGGGTATGAAGGTAGTTGACCATTTTGTAAGCGAAACATGAAAAGTGCTATTTGTAGAATATCTATATCATCAGTTTTTAGAGATTTTAGTTTTGAAAACAAGGGATTGGTGTGGTCGCGACAGGAAGAATCAGTACATAAATATTATTTTTATCATTCTACTTACTTTAAATAATATCGAGTATAGCAATCAACAAAAATAGTACAACTTGTTCAATTATTCAAAATTCCTAACATTTACACCTGTACCATATATATATATATATACTTGTACTAGCCACCAAATGATGTCTATGCAATACTTAGGATAAAATGGGTGAATAGGAGACAAATGCGGGTATGCACCTCTTGTAAAAGTGAATCATACAAATAGTCATTAAAGTCAAGACAAGATATCTTCGGATGTCCTAAGCCAAGGTAAGAAAAACGTGATCGGTTAATTAATTTTACCTTCAATCAATAATTGATAAATATGAACAATACATAGAGTTAAGATGAAAGTTAACCAAGGGTTTCGTTTAATTCTGTAGGCCATATGTCAAGTTACGTTGACGCTAATCCTCGAGGAGTAGGGTAAAATGTTAAATGAACGGTTCTGGACGAGGCTCACGTCCAAAATCATCTTCAAGCCACCCCTTCAATTCTCGAATACGGATAAATTCAAACTAAGGATATGCAGAAAATGAATGCAATAACCTGCAACTCTACAGAAAATATTCTCATACAACCACTAATACTTTACATGTTCTTTACATGATTCCCGAACAATTTTGCCAACAAAATAAATAACCACAATAGGTCGTAACAAAGGGTAGTTGACTTTGAGGTCACTCGGAAGTGATGTCACCTAAGCTGCCAATGTTCAGAGTTACGATCAAACAATTGCTTTAATCGTTGTTGTTGTTGTTTGCTGGTTGTCTTTTGGGCGTTCAGATGAATCCTGGTGTAGTTATTAAGTTTTATCAATCAAGGTAGTCGAGTCGTAAACGTTTCTAGCTTGTAAACGTTGTATAAATTATTTTGAAGAATTGCACAGAGGGCTAGACTGGTTTATACCAGTTAATTGCAATTTATTAACATATAATGGAGATATTCAATGTTGTATACACATTTATTATTACTGGTAAAAATTAACGTTTGCAAAATAGACAAAATCTCATTTTGGTGAAATAGGGTAAACTGTACCACTTTACCCCAAACAGGGATACAAAACAACATGCCTTCAAATAATATATTATGTAAATAATGTTACAAAGTATCGGGTAAAATCCTTCTTATATTACTGTATACCGAAAGTTTTTAACAGCAAGTCTTATTCTGGTAAAATATTTGACTTGTGCGTACTTTGCCCAACTTTCTTGCTCGTAATTTTAGTCAACCGACCTCTTCCCTGCTGTAACCCTCAAAATCGCTTAGCGGCTCGAGGACGATGCTCCGCATGTTAGTAGATGCCAGGAAAGAATCACTTACGGGGGTTCAAAATAGCAACAGCAAAAAATCGCCTCGCCGCTACACGGCTCGTGGACGATGCTCCGCATGATAGTAGACGCAAGGAAACCATCACTTACGTGGGTTCAAAATAGCAAAAAAAGATCGCCTCACCGACGATGAAAATCCCCGCCCCATTGGCAAAAAGCTAGACCCGCCCCTGACCAACACATGCAAATATGCGTTTTACAAAGTTTAATACATATTTTCAACCGCGAAAACTTGACCCAATTCCATATTCTTCATTGATCTGCCTCTTAGAAATATGATAAATACCATAGATCAGAGCTGTTAGAGTTGAATGGTGAAATCTGAAACCAAACTGCTATCTGTTCTTTCCAATAACTTGTATACAACGGGATTGAAAGATGTATGCTGCTAGCCCATTTTTGTTAGCTTGCTCTTCATCAGGACACTAATTTTCTTATTTTTCCCCACCTTGGGCAATTTCGATTTCATCTTACAATAACTTACAATATGTATTTTAGTTTTGTATATGTTTATATCTCTCTATATTTTTAACTTGTTTGTAAATTGAACATTTTCAGCCTGCGAGCTGTTTGTTTGATGTGATTTCTCAATAAACAAAACAAATTCAATTTAATTCAATCAATTTCACGCGTTAGTATCTCGTTATACAACGAGATTAGATCTGGTGGCATTACATAGCCTTGTCGAACTCCTCTCTTGATCTTTGTCTTTTCGCTGGTCTCCACAGCTTTCTGATCCCAATGTATCTTCCTTATAAATTGAGATCCTTCCCATCAATGCCTGACCTACAGACCATATCAATCATATGTTTATGTCTTACTCTATCAACAGCCTTGGTATAGTCTATACAGCGCAAACATATAGAGTTCTGTACCTCCAATGCTCTTTTAGTTTATAGCACATGCAGGGCAAATATAACATTCCTAGTTCCCATACTGTTAGTAAATCCATACTGCACTTCTGACGTCTCTGGTCGGTTCGTTGATCTTACTCTCATAAGGATATCTCTAATCGCTTTTCGGTTAGAGCAATGAAGCTGGACTTAGTTACAAAGCCATAATATAAGCCATACGAAACGGGCTGAAGTAATGGCTTGACGGTATACATTCGACGAGTAAAGCCGTCATGGAATCATTACAAATCGGAATCTAAAGATGTAAATAACAATGGAAAGGAATCCTCTTTCGTTCGGCTATAATTTCATGAAATAATACAAATCCAACTACGTATATCTAAACTTGACGTCCATTAGTCTTAAATGAGCAAATCCCAACAGAAAAATAAAGTAAAAGAACAATATTGTAACGATACATCCAAACGATCTAATATAAATTGAAGCAAATAAATCCCACATCACTTGGATATCGCTTTACTACTCACTTAACAATGTAGTACAAGTCAATACACAATCTAGTTAACACTAGGATTTTTTGTTAAAAGATGATGTAATTGTTGTATGTAAACCGGATTGGTAGTAATGTTTCTAGTGTAATAAGCATATTATATTTATGCACAAAATCATGCTTCGCAGCTGGTCAAACATTAATTAGTTTTAAAGGTAAAGACCAGTTCTGGTCACGCAATTGCATTGTGAAAAAACGTTGCGGAATCGATTAGAAAAGGTTTATCATCTAGCTTAAGTATTGGTGTGTACTGCAAGGTTGAAAGATGTATACGGGAGTGGACTACGCCGTATCTATCCAATTCGGATATATATAATAATTTACCAAATATATCAATTAGAAGGCGTTTCCCGGCAAAATTTGTTTCATCACGTATTAATCAAAACATATTCTTTCATATGATTGGTAATAAGAGCCTCCATTTCATTTTTTAGAGGGGGGAATTTCCAAAACTGGTCTATACCTTTATAAGGGACAATTAAAAAACTTCCATATTGAAGAATCAATGAAACTTCCAGTTGTTTGAAATAACTAAACCAACAGGAAAAAAATTATTCACACAAAACAAGGAAACATATGATATGTTTTCATAAGGATATGTTCCTATTCTAAAATTTTATATTGAGGGCATGGGAGAATACATTGATGTTATTTTGGGTAATCCCCAACATGCTAGACATAGTGCTACGGTCACAAATGTTCGTACGAACGATTCGTTCGTACGAATCTCCCTGTTCCTACGAATTTCAGAGTTCGTAGAGATTCGCAGATGGGGCATATATTCTTACGTGCTTCTTACGGAGTTCGTACGAACGCCGTTTAATTCGTAAGAACAACTCAAGATCTTCTTGAGAAACGAAGTGATTTTCGGTTATACAATGGCCCAAGAGTTCGTACGTTTTTCGTAAGAACGCCTTTTGTTCTTCTTACGTCAGACGTACGCCAATCTTACGAGTTTTTGTTCTCGTAAGGTGGTCGTACGTTTAACTCACGGCATTCATAAGTCATTCGTAAGAAGAGCTTAAGATTTTTTTTTCTATTTGGTCGGGTTGCAAAAAAAGCGCTGCCGTATACTGTCGAAAATTCTATGACTGTTGAAAGTTTGATATTACACGATGACAGTATTGCCAAGAAGACTGCAACTCCATAAAGTGTTTCTTGAACTTGCTGTTAGCATATATGTTACTTCCTTTATTATAAAAGCAGTCATGTTAACCGAAGAAGTCAATCAGTTTTTGCTCTGTGGTGGCATCAAAGTCATAGGACTACTTCTCCTTTCTCAGTTTCCCCGTTACCTCATCTTCATCGCCGTCAAACTGCCGTCTTGATGGTTCTCCCTCCTCCTCGTCGTCGTCATCTTCCATCGCCTCCTCCCGGTCGCTTCCGATATGGCCATCATTTCTTGATATCAGGCGCGCCGAAAGCAGTTTGGGATTGGGGTGACAAAAAATCCAGAGGGCTCACCTTCCAGGGGCAGTGGCGTAGTGAGCAACATCGTTTGGAGGAGGGGGGGGGCAGAAGGAAAATTTGCATCACCACCACTCCTAGGCTTACATGTTACATGCAGGCCACACGGAACATTTTTCAAAGTGGAGTATTAACGATCAGGTTAGAGTGTAGCAAGCGTAGCGTAAATTGGTGTGGGGTCCGGGGGCTTTGCACCGACGGGGTCAAGGGATTAAGCCCACGGAAGGTCATGGTTTTTAGGCATTAAATTGCGGTCAGATAAGCATATTTAGATACCTTATTTGTGTTACTGGCAGGTCACTAATTGTCGGGGATTCCACGGAGCAGAGCCCACGAAAGCTCAGGGGTTATAGGTATTCAATTACGGTCAGATGAGCATCCAGGGGGCCCACCTTAGGGCCCTTGGTGGGGTCCAGGGGGCAGAGAAGAGTACCATTGACAAGTAAGAAGTGGAAATATGTAAATGAGAAGAGAACATACCACCTGTTCTAGGTTGAAGAGTTGGTATGTGGTGGAGATGAATGGTGGAGATGAATGGATGAAATAAATATGCAAATGATGTGAAATGAATATGTATGGAGTAGAAGAGACTAGAGAAACAAATAGTAAAGGATGAATACAAGTAGGGAATGAGTTTTAACTCTTACAATCATATTAGCTGAAACGGTTAGGTAAGCAAAATTGCTGAAAAAATGTAAGATTTCAGTATTGCAAGCGTTAATAGCAAACAAAACATAAATGAAGTGAAATTGTGATAAGTATTCAACACAGAAGCAGTTATCTAGTGGGAAGGGGATAAGGAGGCCCAGTGCTCATACTAATTCAAGTAATTCCTAATTGCCTATTTCCTCTGAAAAAGACTCATTTCCATGGTAACGAAATGGTTGCTACATAAATTGATTGAGTATGTATATTGCGATTAGTCCAAATCAGGAGGGTCACAAAACTCTACCTCTACTGTCACATCTTGATTCCTGAAGAGCCTTGTTGTTTGCGATGAACTTAGGAGAGGTGGCTACGTTGTCTAGGAGTCACACGCTCATTATGCTGACTGCTCCTCTTCAGCAACTACTACAGACAAGTCCACTTGCATATTTGTTACCAATTCTGATAAAGCCTGCTGATCATGAATAAAATGGTGATTGAAAGAAGATTTTTTTTTCTTCCAAAATGGAACAAGCAATTTAAGATCTAAATCTGACATTACAAGTTCATTTCTCTTTATTTTTCCTTTTCTATTTGATGTTGTTTTTCTTCTTCTTGTAATCTTCAAATGGATTTTAGTTGTATACACACATAAAAATGTCGGGTCACTCAAAATGCCATGACAGACTCTCTTAATATGAATTTATATCTGTTTCTTTCCATGATTAGTTAAAAACATTATAATATTCACTATGAATAAGCAGTCCACTGTGCTTTGCTCCGAAATGGTTAGGCACAAGAAGCCATCGCTTTGAGGTAAGAGGCAAAACATCAAGACTGGAACATCAAGGCACCCCATGATCTCAGAACAGCAAACCCTCCTTCTCAATCCCTGGAACAGGATCACAAATAAATCAATATTAACCAAATATGTAAGAAAAATACAAATGAAATAGCTTTATCTGACATTTTAGTTGTCTTCAATGTTTGCTTACAGCAAATTTTGAAGTACATTTATTATTTTCTTTTTGCTTGTCATTAATGTTCATGTATTGGACTCCAACCCCTCTCCTTCTACAAAAGTTTCACATGTTAATTCTAAACAGAGATAATTTATATTGGAATTTAAAATGCACTTTAAATAAACACTACAACAACTTGTAGTAGACATGTTCGTGCATACATAGCCACCCCTGAAAGGATACTTCTCTAACCAGCCTTTTGCATCCCCTCCAACTTGGCCTCCGGTGTGAGACCTAGTGAGCGTACTTTGGAAGCCGGACTAACACGTGCCTCGTCAACTGTGAGATGGGGAGCAATGACCTTCTTCATCTGTTGAGAAGAACCGAAGAATATAAATTTGGTCTTCGCCTGATTAATCTAGGTTAGGCTTCTTTAGTAAGGGCCAGATGGTGGCATGCTTCAAGTTCTCCGGAAAAGCAGCTAGAATTAAAGACCTGTTGACCAACTTCGTAATGAATGGCACAAATGCACGAACATGTTCCTTGATCAGCCATGTTGGAACAGGGTCTTGTTGACAAGAGCTTGACGGTGATCGTTTGATGAGTTTCTCGACTTCATTCTCGGATGCTACATCGAAGCTGGCCATATACGGTGCTCCAGGTATAGGCTTTTCACCGATTTCCAGAATCGTGTTAATCTTGCTCATGAAATGCTCTAATAAACTGTAGGCTAATAACCCCTCAGGTGGACTTTGTGGTAATATAGGATCCCCTTTCTTCTGAAGGAGCTCATCAATGATGGTGAACAAAGCTTTCTGATCTGAAGTACAGCCCTCAACCGCAAATGAATAGAACTGTCTTTTTGCATCCTTTATGAGCTTAACAACACTTCGGCATTGCTCTTGGTATCTCTTATGTTGAAGTTTGCCTTCCTGGCTGGATTTACACCTTCTCCACTTTCTTTCCAACCTTCGTCTTACTTTCTTTGCGGCCCGAATCTCTTCATTGTACCATGGAGACTTCTCTCTTTGTTTCAGGCATCTTGTCCTCAGGGGTGCTAGGGCATCAAGAATAGGGACTTTTAGATTTGCACGTTTACAGCTTTGACTGTAACGTGTGACGTTAATTTAAGGCACTGCGCATGTGTCACGTCGTCTCAGTCGGCGATCGAGAATGCGTCTAACTTGATTTTCCTAAATCTAGTACGGTACTAGTATATGCCGCGTGTGCATACAATATAAAGTTCCTCATGTAGACAAAGGAAAATCCCTTCCCTGCTATTATGTAAAAATGTGTAGAACATGTGTCACGTGCATATTTACCTGTTCTACACATGTTTACATAATAGCAGTGAAGGGATGTTCTCCCACAGCAATAGACCAGTTTTGTAATGTAACCAAATTTAATGCATATGTCTTTGTGCAGTGCTCAATACAAATTATTTCATTCACCTGATAATAATTGTAGTATTTCAATAGTCATAATGCGACTGCATATATTAAGTGTTGCTAGGTAGGCTAAGCCATATTGTTTGTCCAACCTGCCAACAACTAATGTATGCAGTTCGGATTCTGTCTATTGAAATACTATTATTCTCATCAGGTGAATGAAATAATTTGTATTGAGGCACTTCGCAAAGACGTATGCATTAAATTTGGTTACATTACGAAAGTTGCCTATTGTTGAGGATAGAATGAGGAACTGTATATTTTGTCCTCTTTCTTTGTTCGTCATGTTCATAGTGTTACTTCCTGCATGCATGTATAACGTCGAGTACAAAATGAAATATTTCTAATTGTAGTCAACATGGGCAGTTAAGTACGTTGACACGCATGATCAGTCGGCGTTTGTCGTGTTCTCGTCCACTCAATCTAAAAGTCCCTAATATCACACAGAGAACGTTCGTACTCTTCTACAGAGTTAGAAAGATATGTAGTGAAACTTTGGAGCCATTGGTGCCTCTCGTGTCAGTATAAATTATGTTGATATGAATAATGGAAATTGTTCATTTAGATTCCTAGTATCCCGGTACGTATAATGAACACGCTTTCATGAACGTTATTATTTGCCGTGGTTACAAAATTGTGGCTTATAAGGACTTGAAATTGAGGTAAACTGTCTTCTTATAATAATAATTATTATGGTTATTCGTATTCGTATCGGTATATTTCGAATATTTGTCGTCAGCTTGGTTTCGGGGATATTAACTGTAATGATTGGTTTGAATATAGCAGCTCGATCAGTATGACTTACGTGTACAGCTGCAGTTACGGTGTTGCGCACCAGCAAAGCTGCACGTTTTCTACACATTCAGTAAAATACCAAGCATTCGTTGGATGCCACAAACCAGGTTAGGGAAGACATTAAAGATAAACTCCAGTTCTGGTAAAACAAAGAACATTAATTCTCACAGAATCAAACGGAACTTACACTGAATGTTCAAGATTACAAATAAATGACATGTGCCAAACAATTTTGGAAGAAAATGTACATGTATACTGGCTGAGCATAGAAAGACAAGGAAATCAAGGTAGTACTAGCCCCTACACCATGTGTGTTGTCCCGTATAAAGCTTTCTGTGTACAGTGCTTGTTACTTTACCAAGACTCGGTCAAATTTATTATGATTTTGATGACTCCATAACCTTGCAGTGTACACCAATACTTACATGCTACATGATCAACTGTTTCTGATCCTTTCCACACCTTTTCTTTCACAATGCAATCGCATTACCAGTACTAAAGTTTATCTTTAATATCAAGAGTAAAAAAACACATCTATATTTTGCTTTATAATTTCATTTGTTATAATATCGAGATCAGCAATTTCCCAAAGGTATACATGTATCTGATTTAACCGTCCCGGGCCCCGTCTTACAGAGAGTTGATATTAATCGCAACTTATTCGCGATTGATATCAATCGCAACTATGTACATAAGAGATAGGAGACTGCAAACTTGCGGTTGATTGGGATCAATCGCAACTCTTTGTAAGACGGGGGCCCTGGTGTTCATATTAGCACCTGGAAAGTATCGTAATGCTAGTCGACAACATCGTTTTTCTAGCACAACACATTGCGTTCAATGTTTTACTGGAATATGGAGCCCGGATTTGTTTGGTGTTACAAAATCTAAAGGGAAATTCCGTTATTCAAATATGAAGTTAAACTATAGCTCCTCGTTCTGTTAGCGATTGTCGATCGCGCGTCAGATGACATCTGTCGATCGTTTCTCCGTCATTTTAGATCTGCTGCAGATCACATTGTTCGCCAGCAGTGACGAATTCCAGTCTAATTTTTAGTTACGATTGATTGACTACAATAAAACATAATTTGGCAAAAGTTGAAATTTAACAATTTGGTTCTTTAAAGCAGGTCTGCATTAGTTTGGCCAGGTGGGATTAGACCTCCCAGCGTGGTCACTGACAGGTGGTTGTCTCATCAACTCAGCTCTCAATTAACATAAGAAAAAGGGCATCATGGGGGACGAAAGGTACCACTCAGGCATTGTTTGCTATATAGAGGGCGCAAGTAGCTACAAGTAGTGCAGTCCCGCTTTAAAGATATTGTGTCCCTTTTTCAGCCAACATCAAATTCTGCAAAACTTTGCAGGAATTATGAATATGTCATGTATGTCCTATCTGTAAAACTTAAAAGTTAGCAGTGTCCTTATTCAAATTATTCAAGAAAACCCGTTTATTTGCTAGACTTTACTGTCAGACACTATTAAGTGAATGGTTGGCTTTTTCTTCTTCTCTGGTAATAACATACATGAAATGATTTGTACAGGGTACATGAGCATTTGTCTACATCAATAAATCACTTCTTGTAATCGCAAAAATGAAGCTGATTGAATCTTTGCGCAGCACAAAACGTACGACCACTAGGTACAATGGTCTAAAATCAGACTATTACTTTCTGTATTGCTTTCACTTTATTAAGTCGATTCGAAAACTAATAGTCGTTATTCTCCCACCTAAAGACATTTTCAAGGATAGTTCTAAATTCGAATTATCTTTCAAATGCCGCTAGAATTTAACCTCTCATTGTTTGCCTGCAAATGATCTACAGTACCTTTACAGACTTTTTTTTAATTGATCTTGTTTAAGGAGGAATACTAAGTAATGTCAGACAGTCACGTGTCACGTAATTACTTGTGATTATCGACGCTAATCCTTGAGGTGTGGCATGTAATGTTAATGAACTAATATTGTCGGCAAGTTTTGTGTGATCTTTTATTTTACTCAACAAAATGAATTAATTTTTAGTATCCTATCTAGAAGGAGATTAAACCTCCAGAAATAGTCCAAGCCAACCACTGCCTCCCCCTCCTCCCCCTCCCCTATTTCATGAAGGCATATGCAGAAAATAATTGTAAGTGCATGATGTTGAGGTAACGTGAAAGTTATTTTATCTCATGCCCGCGCGACTGCTACTCACTCTTATTATTTGTAACAGTTGAACAGTGGAAACAATAAATTAAAAACATAAAATATAGGAGCAGGGTCAGGGGAAATGTAGCAAAGGGAATTAAGGGAATAAGATAATAAGTGAATTAAATGAGAGATTGAGAGCTTTAGTAATTATGTATGTGGGGAGGGGTGACTGACACATGACTAAACTGAATTAGTTGTCGACTCTCACTATGAACATGACAGAAAGCGGACAAAATATACAGTTCCTCAGGTAGACAAAGGAACATCCCTTCACTGCTATTATGTACAAGTGTGTAGAACAGGTGTCACATGCATATTCACCTTTTTACATAATAGCAGTGAAGGGATGTTCCTTTGTCTACCTGAGGAACTGTATATTTTGTCCGCTTTCTTTGTCTGTCATGTTCATAGTGTCTGGTCCTATTCGGCAGGATTCAGAACTCGAACACATCGTGGGTCATGGATCATGAGATGTTAGAATAAAAGGTGTATCTTGATATTTAGATTGTATCTTGTTGATGCTATGTGCTTATATTCAACGGATTTAAAACAAAAAATAAAAAATTAAAAAAACACATTCTTTTTGCACTGTTTATTTCCCCCATTTATTTACCTCAAGATTCTTAGGATTTCATGCCCGAATGATAACATAGCACCCTCAATAAGCTAATTTCAATTTACTCGTAACGTTTGCAATAAACATTGTGTTGAACCGAAACTTTCGTTATATCTCAATATTGTGTGCTCTCCTTCTGTTGCGCTTATAGGTCAACTTGTATAACTCCGTTGACCTTTGGATAAGGTCCATTTTCGTTAAAAATATCACTTTTCACATTTCATGTCCATTTATTGGATTCCAAGCTAGCTCTAAAACCATTTAAAGACTAAAGATGTTTCAATGTTTTATTCGAATCTCTAGTGCAACTTGGGAGCCATTGTCGGACCAGAAATCCCGTAGTTTTTTAACCGGTGTCTCTCGTGTCCGGATATGTTAATTAATGGTGCCATTTGTTATTCATATACCTAGTTTTCCGGTACGTGCAATAAACACGCTTTGACAAAGATTCCTGTTTGCATCACATATATACGACATTGTCTCATATCAGGAGTTCCGATTGAGGAAAACTGACTCTTTATTATTATTATGGTGGTGATTATGCTTATTGGTACGGCAATCCGTATGTTTCGAATATTTGTCGTCAGCTTGGTCTCAGGGACATTAATTGGGATTGGTATGAATATAGCAGCTCGATCAGTATGACTTACGTGTACAACTGCAATTACGGTGTTGCGCACCACCAAAGCTGCACGTTTTCTACACAGTCAGTAAAATACTAAGCAGTCGTTTGATGCCATAAACCAGGTTAGGGAAAAATGAATATCTTGAGTTGAAAAGAAATCTAATAAGTGAAATTATATAAAATTGTTGAATTCATGATGTCTTTCTACATTTCATATATTCAGGTATTACTCAACTTTGTTGCTTTTAATAATATCGAGATTAGCAATCAACAAACAAGGTATATATGTATGCGATTCAACTCTTCTGGTTAACATATTTACACCTGTACCAGATATACACATGCATTAGCCACCAGAGGATATCTTATCATTGTTCACGATCAAATAAAATATGCGAATGTAATAAACTGTGGGTGTATAACTTTTGTAAAAGTAATACAAGTAGTCTCTGAGGCAAGACAACTATTATTAACAATCAATAATTCATGCAAGATAGTCTGAATAATAATTTCCATTATTTTTGCAACATGGCATACAACATATATTGGTCTATAATTGGAGCCGACATCTTTTGAACCCTCACCCATATAAATTAGTGTTACTCTTGAACACGTCCAGTCATCTATTAAATTTCCAATTTTATTCGAATAATTAGGGTTAGTAATAAAAGGGTTAGTGATACATATATATACAAGTTGCTCCTATTTTGACCAGTTTTGAATCAATATCTAACATATCTAATTTAGTTGCAGGGCCGAAACTGGATAATAGTTTAAGAACAATAGTTTTTCTGGATATTTCCATTTTGAATTCGTAAACACATTCAGGATGCGTGCCTTTAGGAGTTTATGCTCAAACCTGTCTGAAATCATACATCAAGTATTTGCTAAGAATTAGTATAAATGAGATTCATTTATATCAAAATGAAGTAAAAAATCAAATAGTGATAACCGAGAGCAATTTTTGCGACATCACAAAGTACGTGACGTTCGGGTGTTGTAGTGAAAATATAATAATTTCATTTGGAAAAATTACATGTTACCCGAGTAGGTTTTGTTACAATCTGGTCAAGTACAAAGGAACATTTAATTAAACAGAGGATTATCATAAACAGTATTATTTACTCGATAGTCAAAATTAAAGTCACCTGAAAACCATTATTTCCGTTTGTTCTGATTTAATTTTCTCATAAAGATCATACATTGTGGAATAAAAATCGACGCTTGGTCACTGACAGGTGGTTATCTCATAAAATCAGCTCTCAATTTTCATAAGAAAGAAGGGGCCATGGGGACCAACAGTCACCGATTAGGCATTGTTTGCTATATAGTGGGCGCAAGTAGCTATACGTAGTGCAGTTGTGCTTTAATATATATTATGTTGGTATAATCAAAGGGCTTGGTTGCACTCCCTTTCCTACCTGGGCTTCATTCTCCTTTAATCCCCTCGTTCTATATTATTCTCTATTTTTTTCCTTCTCGTCTTCTTCCATTTATACTTATGTTCCATGTAATTTGTATTATATGTTTGTATTATTGCAATGATAAATATCGTCATTGCTTTGTTTTCCGAAGTCGTTTACATTCTGCCCAATTAATATTGTTCTTCTCTGTGTTTTCGTCAGAAAATCGCATTTGTTTAGCACATAGTGCTTGTTATCACTAGTTTCTGACCGTTTCTTTTCAAATTTCGAAGGCATGATCTCTAGGATCTTATCAATGTCATTGCTTTCTTCGATTTTCAAAATCACTCATGCTTAACCGTCCAGGCGCCATTTTATCCATTTCTGGTCCAATTAAATGACTTTCTTTCTTCCTTCCTATCTCCACTATCCTAGATCCTACAGAGTTTTAACACATTTCTCTAAATAGCCCAAGATATGTTCTTTCATCTGCGACGCATAACTTGGTCTTCAAAATGCCATCTTCGTACCGCATGTTCAAATCCGAAACCGACTCCGTGAAAAATATCTAAAATTCTTGAAAAATGGACCCCTAAAAATCTAAAATTGCCATCACTTTCTCATACCAATTCAGTTGCGTCTCAAATTCTTGCAGTATCTTTATCTCATGATCGCACAAAGCCATGCTGCATTTTACGCTCCAATGAATATTCCAAAAAATAAATAGCGCCCTCTTAATTTCTGGGAATTTGCCTTTCTTTCTGTGGCCGTATCAAAAATTGCCATCACTTTCTCATACCAATTCAGTTGCGTCTCAATTTCTTGCAGTATCTTTATTTCATGATCGCACAAAGCCATGCTGCATTTTACGCTCCAATGAATATTCCGAAAAATAAATAGCGCCCTCTTAATTTCTGGGAATTTGCCTCTCTTTCTGTGGCCGTATCTGCATCGTTACTGGCCGAACCCGTAACCATTTTTTCAATTTGATACTTGAAGATATGCCCTTTCCAGCCAAATAAACAAATTATGTTCCCTAACGCTTAGCAAATTTGAGAAAAGTGCCCTCGACATTCGCCAATTTCAAGAAAATAGCGAAATGACTTTAACTTGCTCTTAAATAAAGATCCTACGTCAATGAAACTTGGCAAACACGTTAATCTATATACGTGACGAATGTCTGCCAAGTCTGGTAACATTCGGTGACGTCAGCGCAAAGTTATCGCCCAAAATGATGAATTTACTTTTCATTACGTAACAGCCCGTTAAATCCGTGCAGTACTTTGCGCGCAGATGGCAATGGTGTAAACGGACTGGAACGAAGTGCCTTTCACACTGAACATTTTAGTAAATCCCATTTGAACAAGGGTCACTTTACGAATTCTGCTGAGTTTCCGTCCAGTTATAACACGTATCGGCTATGACGTCATTCTATCACGACTGCTTTTCGCCCCCTTACCGTCTTTTCTTTTCCTTGCAAGCGTATTGCGGGTGGCCAAACGCAGGTTTTTAAAAATTGTCAAGGGTAGCATTTAACACGCCATTTTATACTCTGCATGATCATAACTATATCGACGGCCGTAAGTGCCACAGCACGCGTCACCACGTGTTCTACATTTATCGCAATCCCATTCGTTGTGCACGCAGTGCTTGCGAGCACTTTCTAGGTCTCTTCCTCTATCCCAATTCCTTTCAAACTTCGTAGGCGTAGTCTCTAGCATCCCGTCAAGGTCACTGAAATATTCGTATCTAAAATCCCTCATGTGCAACTGTCCATGCGCCATTTTGTTCGTTTCGATCGGGCCATTTTTGTTAGGCCTTTAGCAATATCTATCTCCACTATCACAGAAGATACAGACTTCTTATAAGTTGCTTAGGATAGTCCAAGAGAAGCTCTTATATTTGACACGTAGAAAGACGCGCGTCATTGCACGCACGTCGTTGTGACACGATTGCATATCTAGTTTATCTATTGATATTTTTTTTATGCATTTGATATTGTTATAATAATCTATTTTATTAGTATAATTTGTGTAATTTTATGTAATATGTTTCATCTGGATGGAAAGTTTCTTCTGTTTGTTTCGTAAGAAGAAAATGAATGATGTGATATTCTATTTTATTTTTGGCTAAGTTATTAATACCCAAACAATGTTTGAGCCTGTGGCAGATTTGAGTGCATTTACGACATTAAAGAGGCGTTCGATGGTGACAGTGCTGAGTGCGGTGGTTCGGCTTACCGCAATATTCGCATCCGCCATATTTTAACAATTTTTGTGAAAGGCGATATTTTTTGCGGGGTGCGAACTACTATAACGTACGTGAGAGCTCCGCAGAAATTGCGTTGTTGGTGTGTCACAGTTCTTGTGTTGAAGCGCTTACATACATCAGATGCAGGAGGGCTACAGAAATAAGCCAAGTAGATTGACGTGCCCGCAGCCCTCAACTTAGATACAACAATAAAACTACAAATAGAAAAGAGTGACTTGCAGAGAAGAAAAGGAAAGGGGAGAGAAGGAGCGTTGGTAATAATCCAATCTCATTCATCTGCTGATTGAATGCAGGTTCATCCATAAATGGCTACACGATGCTAGGTCATGGACGATTAGACATCATTGTTGAATATACAGTCAATGTACACACGAACATGAATACAGTACAATTACACATGACAGGATCAATACTCACACAATAACATAGTTTTAACGGCGTTCTTATTACAATGGAGTTGAGAGCCAATGCGGTTTTTGGATTTCGTAAATGGAATTTTTCAGTTTGCCTTGTAGGGTATGAGTGTATGGTTTTATTCAAATTAAACAATGGGGGAGGGGGGGGGGGTATGAAGGTAGTTGACCATTTTGTAAGCGAAACATGAAAAGTGCTATTTGTAGAATATCTATATCATCAGTTTTTAGAGATTTTAGTTTTGAAAACAAGGGATTGGTGTGGTCGCGACAGGAAGAATCAGTACATAAATATTATTTTTATCATTCTACTTACTTTAAATAATATCGAGTATAGCAATCAACAAAAATAGTACAACTTGTTCAATTATTCAAAATTCCTAACATTTACACCTGTACTATATATATATATATATATATATACTTGTACTAGCCACCAAATGATGTCTATGCAATACTTAGGATGAAATGGGTGAATAGGAGACAAATGAGGGTATGCACCTCTTGTAAAAGTCAATCATACAAATAGTCATTAAAGTCAAGACAAGATATCTTCGGATGTCCTAAGCCAAGGTAAGAAAAACGTGATCGGTTAATTAATTTTACCTTCAATCAATAATTGATAAATATGAACAATACATAGAGTTCAGATGAAAGTTAACTAAGGGTTTCGTTTAATTCTGTAGGCCATATGTCAAGTTTACTTTGACGCTAATCCTGGAGGAGTAGGGTAAAATGTTAAATGAACGGTTCTGGACGAGGCTGACGTCCCAAATCATCTTCAAGCCACCCCTTCAATTCTCGAATACGGATAAATTCAAACTAAGTACATGCAGAACATAAATGCAATAACCTGCAACTCTACAGAAAATATTCTCATACAACCACTAATAATTTACGTGTTCTTTACATGATTCCCGAACAATTTTGCCAACAAAATAAATAACCACAATAGGTCGTAACAAAGCGTAGTTGACTTTGAGGTTACTCGGAAGTGATGTCGCCTAAGCTGCCAATGTTCAGAGTTACGATTAAACGATTGCTTTAATCGTTGTTGTTGTTTGCTGGTTGTCTTTTGGGCGTTCAGATGAATCCTGGTGTAGTTATTAAGTTTTATCAATCAAGGTAGTCGAGTCGTAAACGTTTCTAGCTTGTAAACTTTGTATAAATTATTTTGAAGAATTGCACAGAGGGCTAGACTGGTTTATACCAGTTAATTACAATTTATTAACATATAATGGAGATATTCGATGTTGTATACACATTTATTATTACTGGTAAAAATTAACGTTTGCAAAATAGACAAAATCTCACTTTGGTGAAATAGGGTAAACTGTACCACTTTACCCCAAAGAGGGATACAAAACAACATGCCTTCAAATAATATATTATGTAAATAATGTTACAAAGTATCGGGTAAAATCCTTCTTATATTACTGTATACCGAAAGTTGTTAACAGCAAGTCTTATTCTGGTAAAATATTTGACTTGTGCGTACTTTGCCCAACTTTCTTGCTCGTAATTTTAGTCAACCGACCTCTTCCCTGCTGTAACCCTCAAAATCGCTTAGCGGCTCGAGGACGATGCTACGCATGTTAGTAGATGCCAGGAAAGAATCACTTACGGGGGTTCAAAATAGCAACAAAAAAAAAATCGCCTCGCCGCTACACGGCTCGTGGACGATGCTCCGCATGATAGTAGACGCAAGGAAACCATCACTTACGTGGGTTCAAAATAGCAAAAAAAGATCGCCTCACCGACGATGAAAATCCCCGCCCCATTGGCAAAAAGCTAGACCCGCCCCTGACCAACACATGCAAATATGCGTTTTACAAAGTTTAATACATATTTTCAACCGGGAAAACTTGACCCAATTCCATATTCTTCATTGATCTGCCTCTTAGAAATATGATAAATACCATAGATCAGAGCTGTTAGAGTTGAAAGGTGAAATCTGAAACCAAACTGCTATCTGTTCTTTCCAATAACTTGTATACAACGGGATTGAAAGATGTATGCTGCTAGCCCATTTTTGTTAGCTTGCTCTTCATCAGGACACTAATTTTCTTATTTTTCCCCACCTTGGGCAATTTCGATTTCATCTTACAATGACTTACAATATGTATTTTAGTTTTGTATATGTTTATATCTCTCTATATTTTTAACGTGTTTGTAAATTGAGCATTTTCAGCCTGCGAGCTGCTTGTTTGATGTGATTTCTCAATAAACAAAACCAATTCAATTTAATTCAATGAATTTCACGCGTTAGTATCTCGTTATACAACGAGATTAGATCTGGTGGCATTACATAGCCTTGTCGAACTCCTCTCTTGATCTTTGTCTTTTCGCTGGTCTCCACAGCTTTCTGATCCCAATGTATCTTCCTTATGAATTGCAGATCCTTCCCATCAATGCCTGACCTACAGACAATATCAATCATATGTTTATGTCTTACTCTATCAACAGCCTTGGTGTAGTCTATACAGCGCAAACATATATAGTTCTGTACCTCCAATGCTCTTTTTGTTTATAGCACATGCAGGGCAAATGTAACATTCCTAGTTCCCATACTGTTAGTAAATCCATACTGCACTTCTGACGTCTCTGGTCGGTTCGTTGATCTCATGCTAGGAGTCCACTGGGCCACCGCCAGTTGGTGCCAGTTGGCGCCAAAGATTATGTGATTGGCGCGTAGTGGCTCGCTGTGGCGCCGAATTAACGTCCGCTAGGCATGTGTCGCCAAGTGGAATAAACTGGGTGCCATATGGCGTGCGCCAAATGCCACCCGGCTTGCTCCAAAATGTTGCGCCAGTTTGCGCCAGTTCGCGCCATTACACGGCCATTTGATTCCAAAATTCAACCTGTTGGCGCCATTCGCGCCAATAGACGGCTACTTTGCGCCACTTGGTGATTAGTTTTGGCCCAAAGGTCGCCAAATTGGTTTGAACTTGCCGCCGCTTGGCGCTACTTGCCGACTATATAAATACCGGCCATCGGCTACCTGGTTCAGACCCTTCTCATGCGGCTGTATGAGCAACATCTCTACTAAATATTTACAATTTTGATAGGCGGCAAGTGGCGCCGAATGGCGGGCAACCACGTGGCATTTGGCGCGAAGTAGTCACCAATCGGGTGCCGTTTGGCTCGCGCCACTGCACATTTGGCGCGCCACTTGGCGCGAAATCTCATTGGCGCAACTTGGCGCGCGCCATTACATTCCAGTGGATTCCAATAGGCGGATTGTTTGCGCCAAAGGGCGATACGTTCGCGCCATTTGGTGCCACTTGGCGGACACTTGGCGCTGATTGCTCGATGCAAGTGGCGCGACGAAAATTTCAAACCTTTTGACATTTTCTTGCCGCCACATTCAAATTTGGTGCCGTTACGGGCCACCGCGAGCCAGTTTGGAGGCAGTTTGAGCCACTACACGCCACTAGGCACCTTATTGGCGACACTAGGCGCCACAGTAAATTGCATTGGCGCAAACTGGCACCAACTGGCCCTGGCCCAGTGGACTCCTAGCATTACTCTCATAATGATATCTCTAAGTATTTGGATTTGTGACATAGCTCGTCATACTTACTGTCCTGTGCAGCTTGTATTTAATAGCACATGGCTTTTCGGTTAGAGCAATGAAACTGGACTTAGTTACAAAGCCATTAAATAAGCCATACGAAAAGGGCAAAATGACTTGACGGTATACATTCGATGAGTAAGCCGTCATGGAATCATTACAAATCGGAATTTAAAGATGTAAATAACAATGGAAAGGACTCTTTTTTCGTTCGGCTTTAATTTTATGAAATAATACAAATCCAACTACGTATATCTAAACTTCACGTGCATTAATCTTAAATAAGCAAATCCCAACAGAAAAATAAAGTAAAATAACAATATTGTAAAGATACGTCCAAACTATCTAATATAAATTGAAGCAAATAAATTTAACATCACTTGGATATCGCCTCACTACTTACTTAAAAATGTTAAACAAGTCAATACACAATCTAGTTAACACTAAGATTTTTCGTTAAAAGATGATGTAACTGTTGTATGTAAACCGGATTGGTAGTAATGTTTCTAGTGTAATCAGCATATTATACATATGCACAAAATCATGCTTCGCAGCTGGTCAAACATTAATTAGTTTTAAAGGTATAGACCAGTTCTGGTCACGCAAATTCATTGTGAAAGAAACGTTGTGGAATCGATTACAAAAGGTTGATCATCTAGCATAAGTATTGGTGTGTACTGCAAGGTTCTGGAAACATCAAAATGCTAAGAAATTTGGCCCAGTCTTGGGAAAGTTACAATCACTGTATACAGAAAGATGTATACGGGACTACGCCGTATCTATCCAATTCGGATATATATAATAATTTACCAAATATATCAATTAGTAGGCGGTTTCCCGGCAAAATTTGTATCATCACGTATTAGTCAAAACATATTATTTCACATGATTGGTAATAAGAGCTTCCATTTCATTTCTTTAGAGGGGGGGGGGGGAATTTCCAAAACTGGTCTTTACCTTTATTAGGCACAATTCAAAAGATTCTTTATTGAAGAATCAAGGAAATTTCCAGGTGTTTAAAATATCTAAACCAACAGAAAAAACTCATTCACACAAAACAAGGAAACATATAATATGTTTCCTTAAAAAGGATATGTTTCCTTTAATAGGATATGTTCCCATTCTAAAATTTTATATTGAGAGCATGGGAAAATACATTTATGTTATTTTGGGTAATCCCCAACATGCTAGAAATTAATTATAGTCTGACGAGAGCGTGGGAACATTGATACCGAATATATCCCCGGAAAATCATATTTTATATTACCAGGGGAAACCAATATAAAGTTACGAACACGAATTTACGAAAATACGCGAACCTGTGCTATGATTATGATGTTTTTTCGGTTTGTTTCCCTGACTGGTAAAAAGGCATGCATATACTCATCGGTAGCAAGCCGGGGACCTTATTTAAGTCCGACTCAGTTGGCATATACATAGGATTAATGCCTTACCAAAGGCCACTCAAGTATTTACTTGAGTTCGAGCCGGAAATTCAAGAGCACCGCTCTACCACTATGCCATCATGCATAACAGCTTAACAAATATTAGTTACACAAATAGAAATGCTAGGGAGGAAGCACAACAATACCCCCCAACAACAAATAAAAAAAAATAAAAAAATTGCTACATACACGTGAATTCACTTGGTAATTGAAGTAAACTGCGTGGTTATTATTCTGGGTATTATCAGTATACCAAAAATGTGTCGTCAGCTTGGTTTCGGGGAGCTAAAGTAGTGGGATCTCTTCGAATTTAGCAGCTCGATCAGTATAACGAAGGTGTATAGCTGTATTTACGACGTTGCACACAACCAAAGCTGCACGTTTTCTACAGTGTCAACCAAATACCAAGCGTACGTCGAATGTCACAAACCAGGTGAGGCGTTTGATTATTGCCTCTTTAAAGTATGTATATTGCGATTAGTCCAAATCAGGAGGGTAACAAACTCCTTCTCTACCTCTACTGTCACATCTTGATTTATGAAGAGCCTTGTGGTTTGAGATGAACTTAGGAGAGGTGGCTACGTTGTCTTAGAGTCACACGCTCATTATGCTGACTGCTCCTCTTCAGCAACTACTACAGACAAGTCCACTTGCATCTTTGTTACCAGTTCTGATGAGCCTGCTGATCATGAGTAAAATGTTAATTGAAAGAAGATTTTTTGTCCTCCGAAATTGTACAAGCACTTTAAGATCTAAATCTGACATTAAGGTTCATTTCTCTTTCTTTTTCCTTTTCTATTTGATGTTGTTTTTCTTCTTCTAGTAATCTTCAAATGGCTTTTAGCTTTATACACATATTCAAATGTCGGGTCACTCAAAATGCCATGACAGACTCCCTTAATATGAATTCATATCTGTTTCTTTCCCGGATTTGTTAAAAACATTATAATATTCACTATGAATAAGCAGTCCACTGTGCTTTGCTCCGAAATGGTTAGGCACAATAGGCCATCGCTTTGAAGTAAGGGGCAGAACATCAAAACTGGAATATCAAGGCACCCCATGATCTCTGAACAACAAGCCCTCCTTCTCAATCCCTGGAACAGAATCACAAATAAATCAATATTAACCAAATATGTAAGAAAATACAAATGAAATAGCTTTATTTGAAATTTTAATTGTCTTCAATATTTGCTTTTCAGCAAAATTTGAATTTCATTTATTATTTTCTTTTTGCTTGTCATCAATTGTTATGTATTGGACTCCACCCCTTCTCCTTTTACATAAGTTTCACATCTTAATTCTAAACAGAGATGATTTATATTGTAAGTTAAAATACACTTTAAATGTCCACTACAACAACTTGTAGTGGACATGTTCATGCGTACATATCCACCTCTGAAAGGATACTTCTCTTACCAGCCCTTTGCATCCCCTCCAGCTTGGCCTTGACCTCACCCATTTCAAATTTCCCCTTAGTTGACAACACTAAACAGATCAAGTTACAAGATCAAAGTGGTGGTGTATTCTCTCCAGGACATGGTCAAAGAAGGCAGGCATTTGGTATACTGCGACAAATCTCTCTGTACATTTTCCTGTAAAAAGAGGGGGGGGGGGATATAATTCTTAGAATAAAATAAAAAAATCGAGCATGATAATAACATTAAAGAGCGTTTGCACAATTGACTATGCTATTTCAATCTGGATTTTATCTTTACCAAAAAAGCCTTCCTTCATTATCTATCATTGAAATTTATGTACAATTTATTGACCTAGATCTACTTGAGATCTAAATGATCTAGATCGATATCTCGTAACTGTACATACTATCAAGTTTAGAAAACGCAAAATACATATGGATCTATAGCGTAGAAAACTCTTAATCGTGTTCACAACAAAAATCATTTTAGATATAGAGACAAAGCCAACAAAGAGATTACAAAACACACAGGCACCACATCCACGATATTTTTTCGGATATTCGACTTCAAGGGCAGGCCGGTAGCAAAATAGCAAGGCTCAGTAACTGACAACACAGTCACCGTTAAATAATGTTTGCATAAGACTACGCAAAACATAGATTAGATTTTTATTTCCAACTAGAGTCTAGTGACATCTGGAAACCGTTTGGGTTCTTTGAGTTTATTGCAGGAGTCGCTGTTTCGACACTTAGGTTGCAATACAACTTGAATTTTCGGTTCTAAATTTATCAAACCCAACAGCCAACTCCGGATAGCAGCACCGGGTGACAATATGGACTATTGGAAAATTCCCGGCACTAGGCCGGGCGCTGCACGCAGCTTCTGCATTCGACTCCTGCCTACATATACTATTATATAGGCGCTCGAAATTAGTCAATCACTCGCACACGAGCTCTCATAATCAATCTTTGTTTAACCGCCGAAAAGTATTCAATAAATAAAAAAAGCACATAGATGTCGAGTTATACATTTTATTCTTCGTATTAGGTAACTAATGTGACTTGTACCTTCGTGTACTTTAACTTGGAATTTCTACGAAAAGTGACCATTTGAAGCCACGGAGTTGGGTCCGAGTTTGGTTCACTGTCGCGAATAGCGTCTTTTCGCACGGCGACGCAAGTGCTGACTACGGGGTATTTAAATGAGCTGTGACTGTCTCCGTACTCTGGATACCGTCGCGATTTATTTGCAGTTTTGCAACTCTGAATACGCGGGATTTTCCGCGCTTGCGTGACATCAGAAAAGTCAGAGAAATTGAATGTAGATTATGCGTATTTAATCAGACGGCAGACATGGTATTATTTGGCATTTAGGATTTAGGAAATTTTGCATTCATAATTCAATCAATCTTCTCTCCAGAAATAAAATTTACTTATATTATTGGCTGCTTCCAAAGTGTAGACTATAATTTCACAATACTTGTATATATTACACTCTTATCTTAAAATGGATTTAATAAAGAAAACGACAGAAAACTGACATAAAGTGGAGCAGAAATTTCACTCGTTCCATTCATCATCATCATAATAATAATGATAATACAGTCAAACCTGCTTTAGTGACCACCTGTCTACAAAGACCACCTGTCTACAAAGGCCACATTTGTTGTTTCCCTTGAAAATAGTTTCTCATTGAATCATGTACTAAAGGAACCTGTCTACAAAGACCACTTATCTACAGAGGGCACTTTTTGTGTCACTCTTGGCCGGTCGCTATAGACAGGTTTGACTGTAATAGGCATTTCTATAGCGCCGTCTATCTAGATAATTCTATTCCGAGGCGCATTTATTATTACACCGACATGTTGTATATGTAGAGTATAGGTATCAAACACAATTCTTAACATGATGTTCAGGGTTCGCATGTGTACGAATCATATCAGTGCACAAAGCACGTGAGACAATGTTTATCTAATTTGCATGCGAGCCTCTCCGTCACAGTTAACATGCGATCTGATTGGTTGATCACGCCATCCCGTTCTAGCTCGCCTCCCGACGCTCATTCTGATGAATACCGTCGTATAGGTTTGGACGCCGCACGGAAATTTTCACTCTGAGAGCGACCCCCCCCCCCCCCCCCCCTCGCTAATATTAGCACTGTACAAGGCCGCTTCGCCGGTTGCGGAAACAGCCTTATAATGACAGAGGACGGCGGAGAAAAATAGAGCCAATGCGCATGCGCGAAGTCGTATACTCGCAGCTAGTCGCCCGCGTTAATTATGAACTATATGTTTGTAACGTGAATCAAGCGAAACCTACGCTTGATTGCAAAGGACGTTTGTAATACAGAAATCTGCTGAAAGTTACAATTGATTGTAAGATACGATCACTTGGAAATTAATCAATCCTAAGATTAATCTTACGCATATAGCTCTGTTTAGTCCCATTTCAAAACGCCCCCTGTCGTCAGAGTCAGCAGCCTAACAGGTTAGCCTATGGAATTTTACAACACAAAAAAATCGTTAAAAATTCATTTTTGTTTAAACGAAAAGCACATCCACCCCGACAAACGTTATCACTAGCTCTTTCATTGGAACCCTCATGCCCCTTTAACTTTTGATCAAAATAGGTTGCAAGCTCGTCATTGCCTATAATACACATGTGAAACAAGTCGAACTTTGGACTCGGTTTGCAAAGCAATTTTAAGATTATAGGTCAAGCACACGAAGGATAAGAAGCATGAATTATCATAGATACTTTTATTTAGTAAAATCAAACATTTTGCCAAGATAAGCAAAAACATGAATAGTTATGATCGATCAGACAATAAAGCCTTTTAGTACGTAATGTATAGTGAATGGGAATGGGCGATGATCCGTCCAGGAGGTAGAGGTCATTGGCTTGTGCTGGCAATGTTCCAGCGAGCGAAAATGAGACAACCGGAGCAATATGCTTAATCTTGATAACACAGGGCCCTTGTATATAATATAAATTGAAATATTATTCCTATTCCATTTTCTTTGTATGTTTCAATGATTTGGATCCATGAAAATACCGCTTAATATCCATAAACCTGTATTACAGTTAACTGATTTACATTTTATTTCTCAAAATATAAATAATGCCTAGGTCACAAATACACAGAGATCAGTACGATTATCCCTACCGGGCGGCTTGCCGTAGATTTTAGAGACCGTACGGGAACCTTCCGATTTTCATTTCTACGGCATGTGTGGTCATATTTTCTGTGGTGACCGGGAGGTGCCAGGTGAAAATTGGTCGAGTGAAAATGCAAGGCGCCCGTAAGGGTGCCGGCCGAGTGTCGGGTTGTAAGCTTACGGGCTCCGTCCGATGAACAGGTGCACCCCATTGCCTCTGGGGCCCGGCCGGGGTCCTCAAGCCGCCCGGCTGTGTGCCATATGGCGCACTGAACTATGTGTTCTCTGACATCCCTGTCTCCTGTAGTCAAAGCTGCGTCGTACATTGATAATTGACAGAGAAAATCGTGAGGGGCCGTCCGGTCACCGTCCTGATCCCGCACGGTTCCCCCCACGGGCCTTTTACGGGCTTTCTTCTGCCTAGTGGCCAGATGAAAACGCCTGGAGATTAGGGAGCAGCCAACTCAGCACCACGGCGCCCGTACGGCTGGTGAAAAATGTCCCAGCGCCCATAAGAACTCTACGGGAGCCGGCCGGGCTCCGGCCGAAAATTCCCCAAATTCCTGTTTTTACTCGCCGTACGTGCTCCCGAGTGTATATATGGAAGGCCTTTAGCAGGCCGTTAACAATTGTGCCGTTGTTTATCTACAGGTTGCTTTATTTATAAAGGAACAATAATATGAATTTAAGATTCAAGATTCCAGATTCAAATTTTATTGTCCACGTTACAAAACACAGAATGTTGGCCTCCACTGGCAAGATAAACACAGAACATAAAAATACATGAATGTGCTTAAAACAAAAACATCAATTAAATTTATATACATATCATTTTGAATACATTATGACAAAAAAAGAGGAGATAGCAGAGTAGGATGATAGACCGAAAAGGAATGAACGAAAAGCAAAAAAACAGTCGATTGTAGGTGAGAGGAAAAGAGAATAAAAGCCGCTGAATATTAATGCCTCAAAAAATCTGCTTTACTAAAGGTAAAGAGGCAGCGGCTCAACTTGCATCTGTGATTCCGTTGAATCTGTGCGGGAATCTGTGAAACGTTTTGGACATGAGGCCCCCAAGTGTACAGACAGGGATCAAATTCTTGTATGCGTTTGATTTTCATATAACCATTCATGGTCAGTATGAATTGTATCATTAAACAAATTATTTTACTTTTTTTACCCTTAACTTTAGGAAGGACCTTGTAATATGGCTTCTTTGGACAAGTTTAAATGTTATAAAAGAATAAAGAATTTATCTTGGTACAAACCAACAATTTAGTTAACTAACCTACATTTAGAAGTGTAATAGGTCTATGCTGTTAATATGAAATCAATATTTCCCTTTATTCTCTGGTAGTGTGATTCCCCCTATGGCTTGTTTTTGTTTCATTTTTATTTTCATTTAACGCTGCCTCAACGTCATTACAAATAGCAAGCAAACATAAACTTCAGTTCTAAAGCCATCTTTTCCAGAGGCATTATAATACTTCATTTCCTTTAAAGAAACCTCAAGTCATTCGTTATTTACTACTATTATCGCCTATTTTAAGCATATCTTAAACAAAGAGAGAAACTTTTAATCGCCGCCCTCAACATTCTCAATAACTTCTTTCCCTAAATATACCTATAATTTCTGTTTTTGAATCGCCGTACAAACTGAGGGTAGAATAACACCTGCCGTGTGATTCTATTTGTTTTTGTCTTATAATTATGATTATTTTATAAAGCTTTATTTATATAAATTCTAGCAGTTTTCCACAACAATGTCTTTTCATTCGAAAGTGAACAGACATATGGTCTTCCTATGGAACAATCATGTATTTTTTTATTTATTTATTTTTTATTTTTTTTCGGGGGGGACGTTAATTTTTTTTATGTGTATGTGTGTGTGTGTGCGTTTTGTCGGATTTTAAGACTGTCGGTAAACTAGGAACAGTTTTATGTATGTCCAAAATATTGTCAATACCATACAAGGAAGGAAATTCGTATACACAGAATGTATGGACTATCGGTAGTGATATAAGTTTGTGTACACAAGTGTTGCTATGAAGCAGGTATTCGTCTCACTGGCGGACCTAATCAATATGAAAGCAAGGTACAGGTCAAGCTGATAAGTGGCAGTTGGAGTAGACTGTTTGCTGATTATGATTCTTATTATGATTGGTCTGCATATTATCACTAATCACACATTTGTCGTCAAATTGTGACGATATTGGTGGGATAACTATGACCTTGGCAGCACGTTTAGTATGACTAAATTGTCTTGTAATTATTCGGGTATTTGTACACATATTATGCTCATTTAATACATACTCAACCAAATACCAACTCTTCGTCGGATGCCACAAACCAGGTGAGGCGTTTGCTTTATTGTCATTTCTCATGAACGTATAAAGTAAGGCATGAAATGTCGATATTTGTATACCCCCAGCCCCGTGATTGCACTATGAAGTCAATGATTGGATGTAGTATTCATATAACCATTTACCGCACTGTGTACATATACAAATGCATTTCAACCAAAGTGCTCTTGATGACGATCTGTTGTAAATCCTGGACCTTTCACTAGGCCCAACTTTTAGTTATTCCACACGGGAAATGAAATATCTTATCCAAAGGTAAGGATATAAATCAACTTATGGTTATGCTAATTGAACAGCTGACTTGAAAAATAAACAAAAGGTGTTATGTTATCAAACTGCAACCTTGGTGTAAACCCGGTATTAGATTATGCTAATGTGGTGATGAATTACATGATCAAGTAGATCGAGAAACATCAGAATCAATCAATTCTCATAGTTTCGAATTTTTTTCTCGGTCGATTTTTCTAAAGTATCAAACAAACCAATTTTTGAGGCAGCAGTAGAATCAACCAATGCATATTTCTTTTAATTTGCAAAAAAAAATATAAACTCCGTGCTTGTTGTCGGTGTTCAATTGGGAAAGGTTCTTGAGTGTAATATTCAGTGGTTCCATGTGAGGTAAAATAATATCTGGATTTGTATTGTTTTAATATGCACTATTAAGCCTTTGGCATAAAAAAAGGAGACGTCAAATATTAAACACCGTTATTTAACATTGTTTGGATATAAATTGCTGGCAGTTTCTCAACAAATATCCCCTGACAACACTTGACAAGCACCGGGCATTAGTCGGCAATACCCCGGCAGTCAGTTTGAAAAATAATGATCAAAAATTACTTTTTCAACACCATTTTGGTCAGCAATATATTTGCAATACCGCAGTGTAAACCTCCAGCTCTTGGGGTCAATACCCGACCAATATTAACCCTTGTTAAGTTGTTAAACTGTGTAAAATCAATGCGACCTGTGCGACCGGTCGTACCTCTAGTGGGACTTTTGAAAAAAGCGATGTGACTTTCAGCAACCAATACTTTACATAAGCTATGAATATATGTTCTGCATCTGACAGCTGATTTTTATTTTCAAGTTGTCTCCGTCTCTTTATCTCTCCATCTGTCTGTCTATATTTATATATTTTTTTTCTTCTGTTTTCGCAAAATCCTTAGGGTGGAATTTAGTTGGGGCAGTTTAATTATAATTTTTGAGCAATTACAACTATGACATAGTATTCGATATTCACCGTAAACACAGGGAATATAAGGCGTCGTTATTATAAATATTTCTGTGACGGAAGGTTCCCGTACGGTCTCTAAAATCGTTTTGTGCTGGTCCAGATTTTTGACTCAGGCATGTAACGATCCAGTTTCGTGCACAAAGCTTGCCAATATATTTGTTCTGCTTGGCGGAGAACTCGTTGTGCCTCTGTTTTCTTGTCACAGAAGTCATCTATATTCTCCAGCGTTATTATTCTACCTTTAGAGAGCTTGTTACTCGCTTTATTTCTTTCTTTAATTTTAACTGAACATTCTTTTGTCATGGGACCGGTTTTTTTTTTTTTTTTTTTTTTTTTGTTTACTGTTTCGGGAAACAGTTTCCTCTATAACTTCTTTTAAGTATTCCATAAATTGGGTGTACATTTCCTTTACATTTGAGTTTTTTAATATAGTATGTTCATTTAATAAATCTTCCCATTTCTTTTCAAAGTTACCCAGTTTATATTCTTAAAAGAAAAAGGCTTTCCTACCACATTTCCATTAGGCATACTTGCATTTGCTCTATGCGGATCTATACTTTTTTTTGAGAGGCATTTGGAGAGGGATTGGAAAGTGGTCACTACCAAAAGTACTCCGCATGACTCCCCATGTACACTTACACGCTAAAGAAGGAGACGTGATACTTAGATCTAGACATGATGTTTTCCCTGTTCGTGGGTCTAATCTGGTCCCCTCTCCATTGTTCAGAAAAATCGAATTGTTCTTATCCAAGAAAATGTTCTATTACCTCACCGTTTTTGTCAGTTTTCTCGCTGCCCCATAAAACATAGTGAGCATTAAAATCTCCCATTATAAGGACGTTTTTATTGTTAGATACATTTGCCATTAAATTAGGGCGCGTTCATGCTTGATTTTGACGGCCAGAATCAGGCATCTGTTACGCGTTTAGTTTAAAACACGCTTGCGTTCATGCTCACTTTTGTAGAATCACCGAAAAACGGCGATCACGATCGCCGATCGTAAACTCACAAAAAGATGCGTTTACAATTTGTAAACGCGTTTAAATGGGGTCAACGCACTGACCTCTAGTGGGTCTACGTAGCATGCACAGTGAAGGTTTGCGAATCCAGCTGGAAGACCAATTAAGGCCACACACTGAGAATTGCCTGGGGGAGCCAGAGAAGTAAGCATGAACACTACATCGTGGAACTGCGATCACGATGAGCGTTTACGATGAGCGTTTCAGTTCGCTCATTCTACCTTCAAAATTTAAGCATGAACGCAGCCTTATTCATAATATTTTCATTTAGTCTATTACAAGGGTTAGGATAGGATAGGATGCTGCATAAGGTCAATCTAGAAAATAAGGATGTTTACTTGATGGGTGATTTTAATATTGATCTTTTGCAGGAAGAGAATACTTTTCATAATATGTTACGATCAAATTCATTCAATACCATGATTGATAAACCAACCAGATTGGCAAATAACTCTTCTACATTGATAGATAACATTTTTACAAATGTCACCAATAACTATATAGGCTCTGGCCTCTTGTATAGTGAAATCTCTGACCACCTTCCAATTTTCCTGATTTGTAATCATGTTCGCAATTATCCTGAGGACGAAAAGAATCAAGCTATGATACGTAAAATCACAGCTGAAAAAATAGCCATGTTTAATGACGAACTACTCAAAGTAACATGGAATGACGTGGTCGCATGTACTGACACCAATAAGGCATATGCACTTTTTTGGAACTTGTTCTCCTCTCTTTTAAATAAACATATCCCAATGACTAAAAAAAGATCGGCAAGAAATAGAATCAAGCAGCCATGGATAACTAAAGGTATCTTTTGCTCTATTAAAAAACGGAATAGATTATATAAATATAGTCTTCGACACCCAGGAGAGGAAAGCTTGAATAATTACAAATCATATAGGAACAAACTAACCACCATTATTAGACAGTCTCGACAAATGTATTTTGCCAAGCAGTTTGAAAATGCAAATGGAAATGCATCATCAACGTGGAATGTGATCAATCAAGCCCTCAAAAAACAAAAGAGTAAATCAAAGTGTCATATTACCAAAGATAATAATACAATGGTTGATTCAAAAGAAATAGCAAATTGCTTCAATGCTTACTTTGTTGGGGTTGGCCCCAATCAGGCCAATACAATAGCTTCGAACGGAGTCGACTTCTCACAATTTCTTCAAACTCCCTGCAACAAGTCATTATTTCTCAAACCAACAAACTTGATTGAAATCTTGAATATTGCACGTTCTCTTAAAATAAGCTATGCTAACGGTCATGATGGGATAAGCACATATCTTTTGAAACAAGTTATAGGAAATATAATAACCCCACTAGTGCATATTTTTAATCTCTCTCTGACGACAGGTACATTTCCAGAAGCATTTAAGATTGCTAAGGTTGTTCCGATATACAAAAAGGATGACTCTTCCCAAGTCTCAAACTATCGCCCTGTTTCTATTCTCTCGAGTTTGTTCAAAGTATTGGAAAGACTTATATACAATAGGCTATATTGTTTTCTAACAGAAAATGACTTACTGAATCAGGATCAATATGGTTTCAGGAAATACCACTCAACCGATTTAGCCCTTGCACAATTATATGATAAGGTTTCGAATGCTTTGGCGTCTCGAAAGCATGTTATTGGTGTATTCATGGACTTAAGTAAAGCATTTGACACTCTTGATCACAAGGTACTATCAAGCAAACTTCATTATTACGGAGTAAGAGGAGTTGCTCTTGACTGGTTTAATGATTATTTGTCAGGTAGAAAGCAATATGTAAGCTACGAATCTGTAGATTCATCATTATTGCCTATGAAATGTAGTGTCCCACAAGGATCGATACTCGGTCCTTTATTGTTTCTACTGTATGTTAATGATATCTCGAACTCAACTACATCATTTCAATGTATTATATTTGCTGATGATACTAATGTGTTTTGCTCCAATTCCGATTTTCGATCACTTCAGAGAATTCTGAACACCGAGCTACCTAAGCTGTCTTTGTGGTTTAGGAGCAACAAATTGTCTCTGAATCTGAAAAAAACTAATTATATTCATTTTCAAAGCAGGAAAAATGCAACTGATAAACCTATACCTGAAATAGTCTTGGATGGTGAATATTTGGAGAAAAAACAAAATACTAAATTTCTTGGAACTATCATCAATGAAAATCTGAAATGGAGTGATCATGTACATTACGTTTCAAAGAGAGTGTCACGCACTGTTGGTTTACTGTATAAGTTAAAACATTATGTGCCTTTGAATATTCTATATATGCTATACAATTCCTTGATTCTTCCTTACATGTCTTATTGCAATATACTGTGGGCAGACTCAAAAGTATATACTGATAAAATGCTACTTTTACAAAAGAAAGCGATTCGTATGTGTACCAATGCTGGATATCGCGATCACACTGATCCCTTATTCGCGAGGTTAAAAACTCTGAAAGTAACTGATATTAACTTTTTACAAAAAGCACTGTTCATGTTCCGTCTACATAATGATTCCCTACCTTCCCACTTCCCACCAATGTTTTGTTTGAATAGAAATATTCATACATACCCAACCAGACAATCAAATAAATACCATTTATGTAATCCTAAAACAACAATGGCTATGAAATATAGAAGACATTCTGGTCCGGATATTTGGAACTCACTGTCCGTTGACATCCGTAACTTGAAGTCAGTATATACTTTCAAGAAAAGTGTGAAATCAATTTTATTGAGCAAATATTGACAAATCTCTTAAATTAACACATGATATCATATATGTTTGTCAGCATTCCCTTGATATAGCAGGAAACCCCCCCCCCCCCCCCATGCACCCTCTATCCCATTTTTTTTTGGTTGCAAGTCACTGTTTATTTTTTGTTATTTTCCCCCAATTATGTACTGTAATTTACTTTACTTTACAATCGTTATGATTTTAAATGTTTCTGGGCTGCAAGCGTATCAAGCTGTCACGCTTAGGCTGTAGCCCTTCTGTATCATCACCTCTTCGAGCGTATGTATCTATGATTTACTGAATGTGGAAATGTAATTTAACTTATGTTTTATACTCATGTAAAGACATTGTCACATTATTGTTATAACCTATGATGATTCAGTAACCAATAAATATTTCAACTAGGGTTATAATAATTAACGATTGACAATTTTTTCTCCCCTATGTAAACATTCATTTGCTGTAATTCTAAGTTTGCGTCTGTGAAAGGACCATCGTACTTGATCCTATCATGAAGATATATAGCACAGCCTCCTCTAATGATATTTTTGTTTGTTTCTAGGAAAGCATGTATGTTCTGGAATATTCAAAATTATGTTATTATGAAATGAAGTCCCCTGTATGCAAATACTATCATATTCAAAATCTTTGTGTAAGTTAAAATATTTGAATAATTCATTGCCGTGCCCTAAGAGTCCCTGGGCGTTCCAATGTAAAATGGAAAGTAACATTAATAAATTCAGCAATATCATTTGTTCTATCATATGTACGATTTTGTTGCAGCGCCCTTTTGGGTGCGATGCAAACAAGTCTAGAGTATTTAATACTTTTTCAGTTCTACCTTCTGTAAATTTAAAAATTAGCAAATAAAATCTCCAATTTGTTCATCACTAATCGAGGCTATGAAGTTGGTCATAGGTGGAGTGCCTTTGTGGTGTTTCATTTGACGTTCCTTGATTAATATCTTCCTATGGTATCACTTTGAAAAGGGCATATGCCAATGTCATGAAAATGGTTATATGGATTAGGTACTGTGCGTATCATTGGAAGAGAAATGCAAATACTGGCTGTATGTTTAAGTCACCTTCCTAAAATCACAACGAAAAGAGCTATTTTGTAAAATTGGAAGGTAACGGTAGTTATATGCCCAACACCATCCAGGCCATCTGCCGATGGTGTATTATTTAAAACTTCGTTTATAAGAGTATGATTTTAACAAAGTAGTCCCCAATTGTATATGTTGTTTTCATCGCGTTCTGCAAATCATACATTGCCTTTGCCGCCCATGGTGGTGAGTTATGAACGTGAAAGTACCATATAGCGCAGTTATATAATTCCATATGTTCTGGTATGTTAACATATTCGGATGCATGAAATAAAAATGTATAGGGGGATGGCCTATGTATTAATTATGTATCAATTCATGAACCCTCTCAAAGATAACCGATGTAAAGCTTTATCGCTCTGGAAAGAACTTTCTAGGCATTGCCAACAATCACCCATTGTTACGGTAGTCAAATCCTTAAAATTTGGGGCAAAACGAATAGTTTCATATGTTTATCGGGGAGGGGGGGGGGGAGGACGATGGCTGCCAGATTTCGAAGGAAAAACATATCTAACTCGAAGCCTGATAATTACGTAATGCATTCTTGTGCAAAAAAAAAATTGAATGTGCAATGCAGCATTTTAGCATTCCTTTTTAATATAAACTAAATACATTATACTCATGAAGTAAATAATGTTTGAGGTCGCCCTCCAGACGCTCCTATTCTTTGCGATTCCCTCCTAGTAGAAAATAATATATTTACAAAATGACCGATTTGCTTGATTTCATGTCAATTTCAATCAAAACTTAATAATTCTTATGTCAAAAATATTTAGAAATTGCACATGAGTTAAAACAAACAGTGCAGTGCTACCATGGCTATTATATTCAGGTCGGACCGATCGGATTCTTGAATACCAAGGTGTAATGACCTCAGATCCACTAATATCATCGTTTCAGTTTTGGCATTTTGTTGTCAAATAAAAAGTATACGCAATAACCCATGAAGGAATTTTAAAGCATTTATTTAACCCTATTCAGACAGGGGGAGACATTACCCCCCCCCCCCCGCCCGCAAATGTTCAAATTGTTCGGAAACGCGCAAGAAAGGCGCCCGTCGCTTGCTGAATATTTTCTTTCGAATCTGGCTTGCGCATCTTTTAAAAACAAATTCTCGAAAATCGGACGTATCGTTGCAAAGTCACGTGACCTTTTGTTTTTGCATTTTGCAATACCGCTCAATTTCGTGATTTGTGTACAAAACATACGGAAATTTGTTTTCTTCCAAATAAAGATAAAACGTTGGTTATTTTGTCTAGTTTATAGTTTAGATGTTAGTTTTTTTTTTTTTTTTTTTTGGGGGGGGGAGGGGTCAACAAATTTGAATTATATTGAGAAATAAAATTAAACAAAAACGAAAACAAAATGCATTAGTTCAAAAGGGCTTTCCAAATTTGTTTGTTGAATATTTATCAAAAGGGTCTAAAGAATATATGCTATGAAAAGAAATGTTAAAAAAAGAACGTTTTATTTTATGGGAAAAAAGGTAAGTGTTATGACCATATTTGCATAAATTGTCATAAATATGAAATGGGTGATCTTTTTCTTCAAACAATTGAAATTACCATAGCATTTTATACAATGCAGTTGACGTGCATGCGCATTTTCGTGGCGATTGGCCGTTTTATGGCCGAGATATAACAGGGGAGGGGCATAATACCCCTCCCCCGGTCGTATAAGTACCTCAAATACCCCGGTCATTAGGGTTAGGTAAACAAATTAATTAGTCCTACCTTTACTGTATTGTTCGTACCTGGGTTGAATTGATTTTTTTTCCCCTTTGCATTCGGTCGATCGATCCTTTCGGTTTGATCTTTTGGGAGTTATATACATAAAAAGGAGGCGTCTAGTTGTGGTTCTGGCTCTAGTTCTAACACGTCTCATACTCGTTTAGCAATACGAATTGGAAATAGCCCTTCAATTCTATAGAGTTCATAGAAGCTCGCTTGAAGGCTGGTTTTATTCTGGTTCTCGGAGGTCCAATAATGTAATCCAATGAACCACCTGACCTTTAAGCAGGTGCATCGACGTAGGACTTCTGAACAGGAGATGTCTGCGGTTGATGGCTGGATCACAAGTCGTCCACACGCTGCGGTTGTTGGCGTGTGTCTCATTCTGTGTTGGGAGAATGCTCACATCGCATCTATTTAAATGTAGATGGAAATTGGCAGCCGAGAGTCGTTGACCGGTCCCTTGAGATGGACTTCCTCGTGCCCGAGATGTCGACGCTCGTTGAGGTCCCCACGGTGTATACAGGCAGGGGCGTCGCTAGACCTTTTTCAGTGGGGGGGGGGGGGGGGGGGTGTAGAGGCCAACGATTACCGACAAAACTAGCGACCAATTACCGACAAAATTAAATGTCCGATATCTACAAATTTAACCCTATAAACCCGGGGCCGAAGGCTAAATCGTTTTTCCTATGGACTATCTATAGTACTTGCATATGCGCGAATGATCATTTTCATCGACGACATAAATATACGAATTATTTCGTCAACTTAGTCAGCATCATAGCTGATATATTTTAATGCAAGCGCGGAGCTAGGATCTTATTTTAGGGAGGACGGTAGTGAGCAAGCGAATCACTTAAAGAGCGCTCATTATGGGGTGCGGCCTCTAAATTATTAGGAAAAAAAGACGATTTATTGTACCTTTCTCGACTGTTAATCCTCGTCTAAATGAAGTTCTCCCCCCCCCCCCTCCCGCGCGAAGCGCGAAAGAAGACGATTTGTTGTATCGTTTTCGACTCTTAATAAGCCCTAATTGTCTGAATTCAGTTTCCCCATGTAGCGCGAAGCGCAGAAGCTTTGACGTTTCCTTAAAATATTAGAGAAAGAAGACGATTCGTTGTACCGTTCTCGACTCGTCTAAATGAGGTCCCCCCCCCCCTCCCGCGCGAAGCGCTAAAGCTTTAACGTTTCATTAAATTATTAGAGAAAGAAGACGATTCGTTGTACCGTTTTCGACTCTTAATATAAAGCCCTAATTGTCTGAATTTAGTTTTCCCCTCTCGCGCATAGCGCGTAAGCTTTGACGTTTCATTAAATTATTAGAGAAAGAAGACGATTTATTTGTACCGTTTTCGACTCTTAATAAGCCCTATTTGGTGTACTGTTTTCGACTCTTAATCCTTATCTGAATTCAGTTGTCCCCCTTCCGCGGAGGTTTTGACGTTTTATTAAATTATTAGAGAAAGTAGACGATTTGTTGGACCTTGCTCGACTCTTAAAGCGTCTGAATTCAGTTTCCCCCTTTAGCGCGAAGCGCAGAAGCTTAGACGTTTCCTTAAAATATTAGAGAAATAAGACTATTCGTTGTACCGTTCTTGACTCGTCTAAATGAGGACCCCCCCTCCTCCCACGCGAAGCGCGAAAGCTTTGACGTTTCGCTTAATAAGCCCTATTTGGTGTACTGTTTTCGACTCTTCATCCTTATCTGAATTCAATTGTCCCCTCCCGCGCGAAGTGCGGAAATTTTGACGTTTCATTAAATTATTAGAGAAAGAAGATGATTCGCTCTACCGTTTTCGACTCTTAATAAGCCCTAATTGTCTGAATTCAGTTTTCCTTTTTTGGTTGACTCTTAAACCTTGTTTGAATTTAGTTTCCCCGAAAATTTCAAACCTCTAATTTCTTTAGCTGATATTATAGGAAAGTGAAACTTTGAAAAAATACAAGTATTGTAGTTGTAGTCAATCTTGAAGTCGTCACAGCGGATAAAAACCCACAGGTCGTATAGAAAAAAAACTTGTCGGCCGACCGACAATATACAAGAATACCGACACAGACATAGCAACATATTTGTGTGTCGTTCTTGCTCCCTCGACGAAACGACTCCAACATACCCCTTCTCTCTTTTACTCCCACTCTTCATCTCTCAGGCTCTTACCTCACCTCTCTCTTCTCTCTTTCACCACCGTTTCTTTTTGTGTCCCTTTTACTCTTCTTTTCTCTTTTTCCCTTTTCTTTCTTTTCCTTTCTTTCCTCTCCTCCCTCTTTTTCTTTTTTCTCTTTCTTTCTTCTCTTTTCTTTCCTTTCTTTTCCTTTCTTTCCTTTCTTTTCCTTTCTTTCTTTTATTTTCCTTTTCTTTTTTTCTTTTCTTTCCCTTTCCCTCTCTTTTTCCCCTCCCTCTTTTCTCTTTTTTCCCGACGGCAGCGCAATTTTACCGACAATATAATGACAGGTGGGGGGGGGGGGGGGTATTGCACCCCCCCCCCTTGGCATCCGTTGCTGAGCTTGACTTTTTAACTATTCGAGTTTCTTTTAACCGGCCTCCTCGATATGCTACGTCGATGACATGTAGTTTGGTGAGGTTTGGTAGTTGTGGCAGCAGTGGTTGTTTTGTTCCCAGCAGTGGCGATCAATTTTTTTTTTGGCGAATCAAATTTGCTTTCCATCAATTCCAAAAGTTCCTTTCACGAGTATGATGATTCTTGTATTGCATGGTCTTGTTTCCTGACACGATTTCTATTTTAAAGTTCGATCGACTTTCCCAATATGGCAACAAGTTTCCCTCAGCCTAATCGTATCTAGCCAATGTTTTTAGATTTAACTCGGAGGTCATTGACTCCGAGAATGTGTTTAAATGCCATGTCACAAACTAGGTGAGGCATTCGATTATTGATTGTATTGACTGGATTCTCTTTTTGTATGTTAAGATAAGTTATTTTTCTCAGTAAAGAACCAATGATATATTTCCAGGCGTTTGAAATGATAAACCAAATTTTACTAATACGCGCAACAAGGACTAAGACATGATATGTTTCCATTATGATATGTTCACATTCAAAACATTTACAAAGTGAGCAATGGATTTTTTGAGGGGGGGGGGGTGGTCATGCACCACATTACTCATAGATGGAACAAAATATGTTGAACAAATGAAACAGAATATTTCTGAGGGAAGTTATCTGTAATATTGTCAAGAGAGAGCAATACAAAAACCAGGGATGAATAAAACAGAAAACACCCGAACCTGTGATATGGATAATGATGGTAATGTGTTTTGTTTCTCTGACTGGTAAGAACGCATGCGTATGTTAATCGTCCAGCTCTCTCAGAAGAAATTGGTATATAGGAATATGCCTCGTCAAAATTCAATAGAGCATTTATTTGATTTTTAAACTGAGATATGTTATCTTGCCTACAAGTTTAATAGTAAACGAGATATTAATTAACATATATAAAGGAAGAAGAAAAAGAAGATGACAAAAAGAAAGTCGCTACATACGCGTATTAAGTCATTTGGAAGTTGGAATAAGCTTCTTGGTAGTCATTATAATTATCGGAATTACCCGTATATTGTGAACATCTGTCATCAGATTGGTTACGGGTAACTCAAGTAGTGGGATGTCCTTGAATTTAGCATCTCGTACATAATGACCAGGGTGTACAACTGCACTTACGACGTTGCGCACCACCGAAGCTGCACGGGGTTTTCTACAGTGTCAGACAAATATCAAGCATTCGTTAAATGTCACAAACCAGGTGAGGCGTTGATAATTGCTTCTTTAATGTTGAGGGGAAAAAACAGTTGACATATTAATCATATTCTATAATCAAATTTTTGCGTGGGCATAGCCAAGGGAAGTGGACAACTGGACATGCGATTGTGTGTACGACAATCGAATGTGAATCAGGGTGCATGGCCAAGCATCGTGCTCATCAGGATTGTACAATCATAAGTACGATAAACATTAGCCACTTCATCATTAGGATCGCTAGATTTATTTATTTATTTTGATCTCAGATCAAATATAATTGAAGATAAGACAAACATTTCAGACCAAGGATTACAAACGAATCATATTCAAGTAAATTTAGCAAAAATGGGCTCTATCTATTTTGAAACCATTCCTTCAAGCATGTAGATCGTTAGTACATAAATCTAGTAATAGTATGATCACAGTGTTACAAATGGTAAGATTTTAATAAGGCAAACGTTAAAAGTGATTTATTTTTTCTTAATTTTTTGTTTTAGGTGAACAAAATTGTGATAAGTAGGTATTACAACAGCGTTGCTACTGGGGATGGGCCGGGGACGGTGGCACAGTGCTCATTTATATTTCATTAGCCCTAATAGTACAAATGTTGATTCTGAGAGGGGCTTTTTTTATTTCAGCAAGTGCCTCTCCTTAATTTCTAAGGAGTGCTATTTACCCTTCCGATAACTGCATTTTCTCAAATCTAATTTAAAGATTTGTAGGTCTGTGCGGGAGGGTATATCTTATTAAGAAAATCCAGCATATAATGAATTTAATAAGACGTACTCCTTTAATCATAAATAAGATTAATATCTGATTTACATTTAATGTATTGATAATAGTACTGATGATTCTTATAATGGTATAATATTGACTGTCTTTGAGTGGTAAAGCAGATTATATTGCATTTAGCTCGCGAATATTGCACGAGTGAAAGCGATCGATTTAACAATCTAACAGTGTCTCGACTAGTCTTAAGCTAGATTTGACAAGTAAAAATAAAAGATGAACCAAGTTTTGAATATAAATTTGTGTTTAAATACATTACTAGCAACGCATTTTACATGATATACTGGGGCCGTATTCGATTCAGTACGTGTATTAACTAAGTTGGTATTTTTTTATTGAATTTTACTTTGTTAAGTTATGTTTTTTAACTCGCATTCAGATCGTACCTTTAAATGCTACTAAAGCAAGTGGACTTTAAGGCTAAACTCTAATTGATAAGCATTGTGAGTATGGTTAATTAAGAATTATGCACAATAAACGCGTCGCATTAAATGCCTGCTCTTATAATTGTGCGCATCTTAGGAAATAACCCATAACGTGAAATATAGCAATATTGCACGTGTATTCTCCATCAGTGAAGCGACGTATTGTATGAAGAAAAAGCAATATACTAACAAGAGTGAACTCTATCAAAGAAAGAGAATCAAATACATGATTTCATTTTATGGGAAAAGTGGCTCGTATGTATACTAATTACATTTATTTAGTGCTAAGTACGGACATTTCTGAGCGATGTTCTTTTATAACCCCGGCATTATATAGCCGGCCTACCCAATTCGAACAAATTCCTCTTACCAGGTACCACGAAAGGGTTTTTATGTAGTATTTAGATTGCGTCTATTTCTGCTGCAACTACAACTTTCCAATTCGTTACCTGACGTCCATAAATAATATTCAAGCCATTCTATATACAATATATATGTAGAGGAGATACGTCTGGTTCCTTTTTTTGTATCAATGTTTCAGTTCAGTTAACAATATGAAAGACTTCTTAACATAAAACCGGCAGGGATGACACATGATTTCCAGATATGGGGACTATTAAAGTCGGCCGAGTCTTCCCCCCCCCCCCATTAGTAAATGGCTATGACTACTGACATTTAATTGCAGTCCATATTCCGTAGGTTTTTAATCAATTAGAACATGATATTCATTCTTAATTTAAGATCAATTGAAAAAAAAAGCCCCATAACCTACAACTGGCTTAAGCTACGGTCACAAAGGTTCTAACGAATGATGCGTTCGTAGGAATTCAGAGTTCGTAGAGATAGGTAGACGGGACATAGTTTCTGACGTCCTTTTTTTTTTCTCGTAAGAATGCCTTGAGTTCTTCTTACGTCAGACTTACGGCCATTTTACGAGTTTTTGTTCTCAGAAGATGGTCGTACGTGTAACTGACGGCATTCTCAAGTCATTCGTAATACGATTTTACGATTTTAAACATATTTTGTCTGGTTGCAAAATAGCGCTACATAAATTGCATAACATGTGTACGTCTACCTTACGAGCAACTTACGAACGCCTTACGAACGCCAGAAGTCGTTCGTAGGAAGACAATATGAAAAGGAGTTCTTAAGAACGCCGTAAAAGCCCTCTATGAACAACTTCCGGCGTTCTTACGATCATCGTAAGAAATTTGAGGTTTCTAGAATTGTATCTCGACCCTACGGAATGTACGAAGGTCTTGCGTGGATATTACGATGTAGTACGGTCACCATACGAAGAGAGATTTTCGTACGAAGTTGAAAACCATCTTGAACAAGACCGTCGACCAATCTGCGATCTTACGAACGGTATACGAACTCTGGTTTCGTACGGACTTCTTAAGGAGATCTTACGAAATGGTATGAAAATCCGTCGTACGGCGTTCGTAGCAGCCCGTAACGGTATTTGTGACCGAGGCTTTAACAAAACAGAAACAAAAATACAAATAAAATTTACCGTCTTTTTCACAATATAATTGTTTGTAAAAAGATCGTAACATTGTTGTATGTAAAACCGGATTTGTTGTCGTGTTTAAAGTGTCATCAGCCCAACAAATAATGTTGTGCAGCTGGTAGAATATTTGTTAGTATAGAACAATTAAAAGGATCTTTTAAAGTAAAAGCATGAAGAGAAACTGCAATTGGTTAAAGCAAATCGTTAATGCCAAACCTATATTCAAAAGTACCGTAACCTGAAAAATAGCCTATGATTTTCAAGCACACACGTTATTTCGTCATCTTCTCCTTGAAGTGGAACCCCACTATATTGTTTACTGATATTACTTGTATTTTAGCATTTGTTATGTAAATTTTCTTGTTTCTGGATCGTTATGAACTTATTTTTTGTTTGATAAACTTTTTTTTACTAAAAAAATAATAATCATAGGCGAAAGAGAACATGGGAGCATTGAAACAAATCTTTCCCTAGGAAAGTTATCTTTTATATTATCATGAGAAGCAAATTAGAAATCAAGAATGAAATTGCACGAAAAAAGACTAAATTCGGATATGGGTATCTATGACCCCGTTCTCACTCACCTCGTTGGAGCGCTCTGGAGCGCTCTAACTAAGACCCGCTCCTCAGGAGCGGTTCCTAGGTGAGTGAGAACGCTCAAAGTGGTCCAGGAAGCGGACTTCTGGACCGCTCCAGAAGTCCACCTTCCGAGATGGTCTTGAGGAGCGGGTCTTATTAAGAGCGCTCCAGAGCGCTCTAACATGCAATGTGAACGGAAAGCGTACTTTGAACGGAAGTGACGTTCCGCGCGATGAGCGATCGGGCAGGCACTACACATATACATTATACGGGACGCGTCGCGAACGGGACATCAGGTGACATAGGGTTTGGATTCCGCGCGCGAAAAAATTGACCCGCCTACCTGAGCTGCCATAGCAACAAGACCACTTTGACTCGTGGAGCGGTTTGAGCCATAAAAACTGCTCGGAGTGTGAACGCTCGCAAACCGTTCCTCAAGACCCGTTCCTCTGGAGCGGTCTGGACCGGTCTAACTAAGACCACTTTCAAAGTGAGTGAGAACGGGGTCTAAGATTAATCATTATTGTCCATAATCGCGGATTTATGAGATGGAAATTATCAACTACCGACAAGTGTATAACTTTTTAGATAAAGTTATGAACATTAATATATTTATTAATCACCAGGGTCTGTATTAAAAAACTTCTAAGACATATTAAGTCGAAGAAAATGTCTAATTATTTGTCTATGTTTAGACAGTTGCCCTATCCGTGTTCGAAACTCGTAAAGCAGTTTGTCTTAGCTTGGAAGACAGATAAGACAAACTTCTTCGGCCCGATGACGTTATCTTGAAAGGTCAAATTGGTCGAGTCGAGCGACTTAATTGCCACTCAATTTGCCTATTCATTTTACGTGTATTAAGAATGATGCTCATAGTATTGTTTCGGGTTTGACGATCTGATTCTTAAACATCAGTGCTTATGCCTATTTTACATGTTGTCTGCGATAAGTCTATAAAGCCCGTATCCAGCACGTATCCCCTTTTCCGTGCCGTCTCCGCGCGGAGGCAGGGGGCGGCCCTGATATTTTCGCGCGGATTCACGGGCTCCGCGGCCTCTACGATTTTTTTATCGTGGGAAGTTATAACAATTTGAAAAATCGTAAGCTCGTAGCCCGTTAACATGTCGTAGGTGGAATTGCACAATCCGCGCACGGGCATCGCTCGGAGACCTCGCAGGCTTTGTTATGCCGCAGCTAGGGTCCATGAAGTAAGTGTCGCTAGCGGGCCGGCCAGCGACCCTACATCGTCTACTGTTTAAGCTAGCCTAAAAGCAATACAAATTTACAGTTACATTTTACCTTTATCAGACTTAAAATATGACATAGTTTGTCTTACCTAACAATATGCCCATGACATATTATTCCCTGTTTCCAGCTCGCGTTGTATGCATGCTCGAATCCGTACGTTTTTGTTCTTATTGCATTTAATCGAGACTCGAAGCGATATTGCTTGCAGCAGCATTGCACGTGTCACAGCCCTATTTAAACATCCTCAGTAGTATGCTTAAATACAGGGTAGATTACTTACTTATCTTAGATATCTCCATTGTATTATAATACGAAATGCTATTTAAGCCCGTTTATCATAGAACAGCCCTCATTATGAGATTGCGCGCAATTTTAAAATCAACAACGCTGATTTAATTTGAGACGGCATCCATGTTTGTGGAGATTGCGCCGTTTTTGTGATATGATTCATATTTCTCCTACAACTATTCATTTTTTAACCTAACGTCCATTAATCTTAAATAAACAATTCCCTAAAGAAAAATGACATAAAATTAAGATATTTCAACGATACATCGAAAGGACTTGATGCAAATAATACAAATGAATCCAACATCAATTGGAGGTCACAAAATGATGCTTTGCAGCTGGTCGAAACGTCTTTTCGGGACAATTGAAACGATTCTCTATATTCCAGATTCCAGGTGTTTGAAATAATTAAACCAACATAAACACTTATGTACACAAAACAAGAACACATATTATATTTTCCCTCAAGGATATGATCCCCTTTTAAAAAGTTGCGCTGAGGGCATGGTAAAATTAAGTAATGTTACTTTGGGTTATCCTCTAAAATGATGCACATTGATAATAAACTAAATAGTACAAGGAAAAATGTAAATATAATAATTCATTGAAATATCATATTTTATATTACCGAAAGAAACCAACGGAAAATAAGGATTAGAATATTAAAACAAAAATACACGAACCTCTGTAATGAATAGTGTGGTATTTCGGTGTGTTTTCCATGACTGGTACAAAAGCATGCGAATGCACATCGGTTAAACCGGGGACCGGATTTAAGTCCTCTCCGACTGAGTCGGCGTTAGAATGCCTTACCAAAGGGGCACTAAAGTTTCTACTTGATTTTGAACCGTAATTACGGGAGCACCGCTCTGTCACTGTGCTATCGTGCCTGGAAGTTTAGTAAAGAAAAAGTAGTTTCAAAAATTATAAAAGTTATGAAAGGACAACAATATGCCTTTCCCCATTCCCGAACTAAAATTGCCACATACATGTTAAGTCATTAATGAATTAAAATAAGCTGGATATTTATTATGGTTATGGGTATTACCAGTATATTGGAAACATCTGTCGTCAATTTGGTTTCGGGGAGCTAAAGTAGTGGGATGTCTTTGAACATAGCAGCTCATACAATATGACGTGGGTGTACAACTGCGCTTACGACGTTGCGAACCACATAAGCTGCACGTTTTCTACACTGTCATGGCAATACCAAGCATTCGTCGAATGTCACAAACCAGGTGAGGCGTTTTTAAAGCTGACAAACAAACCCGTTGACACTTTTATTTTAATAGGAGGATCGCGTAGAAAAGGGCAATACTATAAAAGGGGTGTTTTTAAATTTTCTTCTCATCTCTTTGGACTCCTGAGAAATTATTCCGAATTTTTAGGGGGGGGGGGGTACATTGAGCATTTTTCCTGATTTAGGGGGGTCTCCAAGGCAGGAAACGCGAAAAGCCCGCGAAAGGGGGGTTCGGAAATGTTGGCAATCCTCAGATAGGGGATGCTTTCAAAAAAAGGGAACAATCATATGCATACCCTAAATAACACTGAGTGGGGGGGGGGGGGGAGGGCTCCCACCCTCTTTCTTTCTCTCGCTTTTCTCTTTCTTTCCCCCTCTCTCTCTTCTTTACCCTTCCCCCTCTCTCTCCCTTTGTTTTTTTCTCTCTCTATTATCTCTCTCTTCTCTTTCTCTCTTTTCCTCTCCCCATCCTTCTATTTCTCTTTCCTCCTCTATCTTTCTAACTTCATCTCTCTTCCTCTCTCTTCCATCTCTCTCTCGCTCTCTCTCACTTTCCCTCTGTATCTCCCCTTCCCTCTCCCCTCTTTCTTTATTTCTACCCTCCTTTTTCAGTCCGTCTCTTTTTCTCTCGCCACTCTCTCTCTTCCTCATCATTTCTCTCCTTCTCAATTCCCTCGTCATCTCTCGCTTTGGTCTTGCTACTTGTAGCCAGCCGTTGAATATTGTAACCATATGTCCATGTGCGTGAAACAACATGTTTCCTTAAGTGTATATATTTCGGTTCAAATTTGTTTACACTATTCAATTTCATTGTAAACCAACTATTACGAGTTCCTGAACTTTACGTGTTGATGTTTGTAAACCTAATGATAATATAAAATAAATATATGGTGTAAATAATATTTAAAATATTAACGCACGTTCGAGCCGGACGACAAATATTTTTTAAAGAAACAATCGAAAACCATCTTCTCTCAAATATTCCTGGTCGGAGTTGTTGAACAATATTTATAGCAGCTTAAAAATATTTGCTTTGAATATATTTTAGCAGAAGAAAAGGCTCGTCATTTTTTTTCTCGATAGGAGGTACATCCTAACAATGTTATATGAAAGGTTGGCCTTTGGTGGTAAAACTCGTTGTCTTTGTCGATCGTGTCTAACCAGCTGTTAAACTTATTTTCGTATTATTGTAAACACGAATTCGTATTGCCTCTTTCTGTACCATTGGTAGTTATTCATGGAAATTTAACTGTACCTATAGCTATTATTTTTTATTACATGTATGCTTGTTTCTTAAAATATCAAAATATCTTATTTTACTTTCTCTCTCTTTTTCTCCCTCTTCATTCATTTGTTGTTGTTGACCAACTGCTAATCCATTATGCACTATTATGTCTGACGAACATGTTTCATGGCCCTCAGTTCAAGCTTTGCCTATGAATACTCCATATTTCTACTTCTGATTTGATGTGATCGTGCCGATAAGTTCATTAATTTTGATGATTTATATGTAATATAAATAAATGAACATCAATCAACAGATCAATCACGTTTGACTTTTGCAAGTGCCCCCTGCATTCTGCCTTCAATGTTGCCCTGTTAAGTTGCGTTTTCACCCCCTCCCCTGTCGACTGCATCAGGGAAAATAGAAAATTGAACATGAATTTATGAGGTCACTGTCTTTCTTGTCCTTACGTGTGACCGCCTCGGGAGCCCAGCGAATGCCAGATTACTCTCGCCTAATTTCTGATGCTAGCCTTTGGCACGTTTGACATGATTCCGATATGACGTTGGAACACACTGCTATTCCACGAAAAAAGAAGAAGATTTAGAAGCAAAAGAAGAAGGTGAAAATGATGATTAAGGAGAGGAAGGATAAGGGGATAAGATGGGTATTCCAATGCAAGGAATATACCATGGGGGGGGGGGTGGAGCTGTCATCACGTTTAAAGAAAGTTCAGTGTAGATTGTTTTCGTGCCCAACTGCATAGGAAGACTCCTCGTATACATATACAAAAACACGTTTCTCATTGTAACCTTTATATAAACGTAGCCTGTCTTTTTAAAGTTTTTAGTATGCAATTCTGTATTTGTTTTTCTATTTCTCCTCATGTATTTCTATTTTATATTTTAAATGTTTCCTTGTATTGTGTATTTGACCCAACCCCATCGAATTATAGCAGGGACCAAATTTTCAGACCGCGATGTAAGCGGGGGACAAAGTGAGGGCCCGTTTTAAGGGCTACTTTTCCGGCCACCTTTTGAGGCTTGCCCCGGGTCCGGCCTCAGACCGTCCCTTTAGGTAACAGGGTTGGTTCATTTGCTGATAAAGATAACATTTTATGTCGAATATTAACAATGATTCAATCATTTTACTGGATAAAAAGCTGCCTATTATGAATACATGCACTCCACCAAGGCTGCTCGTTTGATACACTGTCACGCACACACCAAACATACGTCGGATGCCACAAACCAGGTTAGACGGTTAAGATTAAATACAATGCAATGGCATATATAGCAACCATAGAACAAATTTCATACCTTTGTCATTGGCATAAGTTTTTATTGGATAGGATCCATATTTCCTTATTCATATTACGAATTCTAGAATATTTGTATTAATGTGTTAGTAATATAAGAGGGTGTTTCTGTTTTCAAATGCTTTGTTCTATATGTCATCCTCAAGTAGGCTTGGTATTTCCTTATTCAAATTACAAAATGTCCACATGTAACTTCATTTCTCTCTGATTACGATGAATTTGTTTATAATCATACACCCTCCCCACCCCCTCCCATTTCCTCTACGGATAACAATTTGATTGAAATAGTACTAAACCGAGTTTACAAATAAACTAGGACTGATGGTAACCCAACTTTAAATAAATATAACAAATTAACTCAATACATACTTTTTTGTTGTTGCAAAAATAAGATTTCTCTCATTTGTTTTTAACAATTAATTATTATTACATTCCTTTCTTGAAGTCCATAAAGTGGTAAAGGCATCGTTTAACGATCATAGTTAAATCTGAGATACACGGCCCTACGTATATCAATGGCCGTGATATGGTGAAATATTGAAGCCCTAACCAAAATTGCGCGTCAAAAAAATCAAGAAGTGCCTCAAAAAAGTAAACATCTGTGAGTGACCGGTTTTACCATATTCGTTTACCACAACAGACTGTAGTTTTATGAGAACCGTTAGAAAAACGCAAAATTTGGTTTCGGTTTCCAATCATAAATATCTTGATATAAGACAGGCGATCGGCTTGTAAAAGTCATGGGGTTTCTGACTGACCTAAAGGTTTATGATTATTATTGCAGGATGAGCTAAATCCTGGATTTTGTTTCATAATCTGAGACAAAGTTACCGGATCCCTTTAAAGGTACCTATAATTCACGAACATATACATTAAACGTTTTAAATAAGGAAGTAAAATGTTGACATGATAACAAATTGAAGTATTTCATCGTCTAAAGAAGGGAAAGTGTCATAATGGTTTCAACGTTATTAGATCATTATAGGCAGAATAATAAACAAATAAATAGTATTAAAGTTTTGATCAATGAAATCCTGTTCTATGATTGGTCAACATAGTATCTTAGCATAACATTGCTATGATGCAACTGTGACGTCATCCATAATATAGTGCACTATACCATGGCACTATACTATGGATGACATCATAAATATAAATATATATATATATATATGCGATCGATCAAGATCAATGTGCTATCGGTCTGTGCTGCTCTAAATGCACTCTACACTACTTCAGTGACAGTAAAGATTATTATCATTATTATTTTTAATAAAGTTTGGTTTGAAAGCAAAATAAAACAAACATATCAAGCACTATTTCAAGCCACTAGTGAAATTATGGATTCCTCGGCGACCAAAAAAGCAATATTTTCTTCGGGACTACGCCCCTCAAAAAATGGTGCTTTTCCTGCCACCTCGATCCATAATTGCAACTAGAGCATCTCAGTGCATTGTGTGTTTGTTTACTATAAAAGTCAAATCATAGGCCCACATGAATTACTTGCAAATACCAAATATTACCATTTTTGGTTTAAGTATTACTTTATATTCTTTATAGAAAACTAGGAAACCTTGCATATCATGAAAATGGAAATATTATTCATATTCCATTGTCTTTTTATTTGTAATGGTTTAAATCCATGAAACTACCCTATAATCCTGTTATACAACGAATTGCATTTCAGTTATTTGTTTTCTTTCTAAATATAAATGAGCGGGCTGTTCACTTGGTTGTCTTTGTTATATCTTGCCTATATCTACGGTTGTTTTATTTGTGCGGTCTCGCGGGCTGACAGTCTCGTTTCGGAGGAAAAAACTTGGTTATCTATTTGCTGTATCTGTCTTGTTGATCTTCTTTGGGGAGATTATTTTTTTTCTATTTTCATGTCCTGATCGTAATGTAGGTAATGTGTGATGGATGTCGTTAGTTAATGGTCTTATGTGCTTTTGTTCTCATTTGCGTATTTTTGGAGAAAATCTTAATGTTTGTATGCGTGCGTGTGTATGCGTATTTTTGACAGATCGTAGGGCTGCCAGCATACTAGGCTGATGACAGTGCACGCACAGACTCTCTGCCACACACATTGTACACTGACATACTTGGAAATCACACTATTTACAAATCAAAAATTATAAATTTTAAAAGCTGGTACAGGCTTAGTTCTTTCACAATAAGCAAATTAATATTTTCAGCCATGTATATGTGAATTTCCAAATCCTAGGTCATAGGAAAAAATCATGGTTAGAATTTGTTTTGAATATATACTGTTTTTCAGTGCGGTGTCTTGTACGTGTTGTTTCACCACTAACAACATTACTACTGGCGCCGTGACATAGTTGGTTAAACACCACTAACAAAAAAGCGAAGATTTTTCTCATATGTTTCATCCGATTGAGATAGGTGACCTTATAATACAGGTTTGCTATGACCTTTCCCCTGTACGTGCAGTGTTATTAACATTGTATATGGTTTGGGATATAGACCAACATCTGCATAACAAAAAAAAAAAAAAACAACAAAAAAAACAGAGAAAGCTTCAAGAGGCGTTAAATAGTCCACCGACTGGAACAGTTAAACTATCTATCATTTGGAAACGTAAACATGGATACTGCCTAAATGTCCTCTTCTTGAAGATTATTGATAGACAGGTCGATTGGCTGAGAACAAAAATAAAAATATTACTGGAAAATTGCATTTTCATTTTGCGATTATTAAGCTGCTAATTAGCTAAATTTGTATATATAAAATAACAAATCATTTATATTTGGGCCAGATACAAAATACTCTCTCAGATTAACATTCCTGTAAAGTCTCATCTACAATGAACATTAACAAAGTCCTGATATTTGGTATGCACATATCAATTAGCAGCTCAAAGTAATTTTGTGGACATTTCTGCATGTGCAGATGTGTAAAGTTGAATAAATTGGCATTTTTGACAACTCTGTGTGTTAAACTATAACAAGTTTGGTCATCGATACTGACTTTACCTTGAAGTATCAGAACATTCTCTCAGAAATTCCAAATATTTTGTCTTTTCATTACCTTTTTTCTTTCAAAAAAAGGCATGTAAACTTGGAGAATAGTAATAATATTTACCTTATTTGTTCATTATATAAACAGGTTTCCGGTAAATAATCGATATTTTACTTTGAAACATTTTACACATTTTTGAAAATGATGGTAGAAAAATAAAGCATTATATCTTTCATACAAAATCAAAATTATACATGTGTGATACATTATTATTTTGGGGATGCTCTACCTAATACTAGGAGCAGTATTATGTAATCTTTTAGAAATGGTACAATGTATGGACTATCGGTGGTTATATAAGTTTTTGGGCAAAAGTGTTGCTATGAAACAGGTATTCGGCTCTACAACGGACCTAATCAATATGAAAGGCTTCGTACAGGTCAAGCTGCTAAATGGCATTTGGAGTAAACTGTATGCTTATCGTTATTGGTATGGATATTATCACTAATCACACATTTGTCGTCAAATTGTGCCAATATTGATGGGATTACTATGACCTTGGCACTACGGTTAGTATGACTAGATTATCTTGTACTTCGTCGGGTATTTGTACACACACTCTGCTCATTTAATACACAGTCAACCAAATACCAACTCTTCGTCGGATGCCATAAACCAGGTGAGGCGTTTGCTTTATTGTCATTTCTCATGAACGTATCAAGTTAGGCATGGGTGGTTGCCAATATACCAAAGAGTGCGAAGTGATCAAACAACAACCATGCAATAAACCCGGTATTCAATTATGCTTATGATGTTGATAATAGAACAACACATAACAACATGATCTACGAAGATCTAGGACAATCAGAGTCAATTTTCATAGTTTCGTATATTCTTTTTGTCGGTATCTTTTTCTAACGTATCAAACGAACTAAACTGTTGAAACAGCAGTAGAATCGACAAATATGTATATATTGTTAAATTTCCAAAGGTTCTTGGTGCAATTTTTAGTGATCCTATGTGAGGTTAAATGATATTGAGAATTCGTTGTGAACATGCATTATTCAGCCTTTAAAATTCAGCCGTTGTCGCATAAAACTGTTATTGAACGTTGTTTGGATAGTAATCGGTGGCAGGTCGATTATCATTTGTTGATCAGTTGCCGGCATTTTTTCAAGCAAATATACGCCAGATAATACCCGGCACACACCGGGCATTAGTTGGCGATACGTCGGCGGTCAGTTTGAAACTATCACCTACCATTGAAAAACACTAAGATAACCCTCCCACCACCAGTTTGGTCAGCAATATATTTTTGATGCCGCAGAGTAAACCTCCATTTTATGAGGTTCATGGCCGACCACTAACAACCATTTTTAAGACTACCTAACCTTTCTGCGACAGTAAATTACAGACTAGTGGATGTTGGTCGTCTTGTCTCTCTCTCTCTCTCTCTCTCTCTCTCTCTCTATCTCTATATTTATTTTCCCTGTCTTCTGTATTTGCCAACTGTCGGATGGAATTTTGTTTGCAGTTGAAATATATTTTATGAGCAATTTGAATTATGATATATTGTTCAATGTTTACCGTAAACATTGGGAAATTGTGTGTTCGCATAACCTGTGGTATCAATTTGAAAAGAGGCTAATGCCAATGGCATGACAAATATTTAAAAAATGATTTGGTACTGTGCGTATCATTGGAGGAAGGAATGTGAATACTGGTTAGTAACGATGGTTGTATAACTAGGATTCGTAATGGCTGGTCCCTGAATACATATTTTGTTTTAATTGCGTTTTGCAAATCGTTTCTTGTTTTGCCGCCCATGATGTTGCATTTGTGAACGTGAAGATACTTAACCCTAATAAGACCGGGGGGGGGGGGGCATTATGCCCCCCCCCCCTCCACGATTTTTCTGATTGCTCGCGAACGCATATGGATGGCGCCCTGCCACTCGCTGAAAAATAGATTTCTTAAAATAGATTAGACATTGGTTATTGAGTCTTCTTTAAAGTTTAGGTGGTTTATTTTGAATTCAAAATAGTTGAATTGTAGTTAGAAATGAATAAACAACAACATAAAGAATTAAAAAAATAAGTTAAACAAAACAATGAAATGCATGATAAATTATCAAAACAACAGATAACATAAGGAATAAGCTGGCTCTTCCAAAAAAAAATTGTAGTTCTTTCATTCCAAATGGTCTAATTATGTAGTGAAAAAGAATGCTTAAATATGAATAATATATAATTTATGGGTAAAAATATGATTTTATGAGCTTATTTGCATAAATTACCATAAATATGCAAATAAGTGAATTTTTCAAAAAATTGAAATTACGCTTTTATTCTATACACTTCACTTGACATGCGTGCCAATTTTCGTGGAGATCGGCCGCTTAACTCCCGAGATCTTAAGGGGGCCATAATGCCCCTCCCCATATGGAAACGTTTGCTTGTATTTGTCTCATAAAAGAATTTGATCACGAACTGACTCCGACACGGTGTTGAGTGCTCAGGGGTCATAGGCCACTGGCTTCATCGGGCAGGTAGTTCCATTATGTGAATGGGTAAATTAACTATTACAAAATGAGGGGACACATTACATTGTACAATAGGGACACACATTGTTTTTATGGTGCAGAACACACTCTTTTATTGACTTACTTATTGCATGGAGCTATAAAACCAAAATGCATTTTGTATTCTAACAATTGGAGTACAAAGAATAATAACAGATGAATGAAATGCATAAACACCACAAACACCTGGGGAGGAAGCATTCATAAATTTGAATACAATGAAACTATAAAACCAAAATGAAATTTGCGTTCTGGAAATTGGAGTACAAAGCATGATAGTAGGTGAATGAAATGCTTCAACAGCAACACAAACACCTGGGAAGCTAGGAAGCATCCATAAATTTGAATAATTTAGTTGATAAACGACTCCGCATGTGGACGTTTGTTGGAGCAGAAAGCAGTGGATTCTTAACAACACGAACCCATTTAACAGAATGTTGGAACGTTAATTAAATTTGGCGCGGTTGGAAAATGCATCTTTCTACCCTGCGACTTTAATGGTACGATCCAGTAAATTAAAACAGTAAAATAGGTCTTATTTTAAAATTACTCATTAAACAAAACCCAAAACTTCAGGGATATCAGAAAAAATATGTTATATCTTACTAATAATTAAAAAAAAGATGTATAAACATTGTGAAAGTGTCGCATTTTACGATAAAAGACACCGATTTAGGGAAGATGACGTCATTAGTGCGCTTGCATCAGGGAATTCAAGGTCAAAATGTCAATTCAGACGCTGATAAGTTATTGGTCGAGCCTTTTTGTTTCCTTTATTCCCACAAAATTATACAATCAATCAAAATAAGTTTGATACCAGAAGAAAGCTAACGATAAGTATTTTCATTAACCGCTTGCCCCAAAGTCTTTTGACCACAGTGAAACGAGTGAGAGCTTGCGAGAGCGGCCAAAGTGTGATTGAAACTCGCTATTTGCTCTTCTCCAACGCAAAAAGAGACGACATTGTGCTGGATAAATGTATTTTTTCAGACAAAAGTACAGAAAATTTGCATATGGTCTTTTTATATTATACTTTATGAAATGTTACCCGAGCGACTTCCGGGCGCCCCAATGCTGGAAAGAAACGCACATTTTAGAAAACTTCACTTTTTCATGGAAAAATGCTTATTTGTTCTATGCACGCAAGTCAGATTGAGCAGATGATACAACGTTTCCATATGCCCTGCCGTACTAAGACCTCAAATAGCCCGGCCTTTTTATGGTTAACATAAAGCGCTAAAATTAGTCCATTTGTTCTAGTATGTTAACATATTTTGATGCATTGCAAAATACTGAATTTAAAAGGGGGACGGGCTTATTTATTTATTTTTTCAGCACTTTGATTGGAATATCATGGCATATCATCTATTCAATTTTCCTCCTTATTGTTGTGATATGTCCTGCATTCAATTGCTCTAGTCATAGCACACCAGCCGAACTTTTGCAACCCCGTAACTAACAACTCATGGACTCTCCCAAAGGTCAACCTACTCATACTTCCCTCTTTAGCACGGCTAGTTTTGATGTAAACGTACTTTAAGGCTAACGAATTTGCGTGTTTAGGGTCACATTTACTTATATACAAAGATAACCAGCAATAAATTCGAGGAAAATCCGATGAAAATGGAGAGTGAATGAAAACCGATTGAGATTACTTCTAAATAAGCAGTTCCTACAGCAAGACAGTTTAATATTTATAGATAGATAAGGGCTATAATCAGGTAAAGTACACCTTCTTGAGATCAATAGCCTATCTGAAAATTTAGGCGGTCCCAATAATTTACAGAGAACCCCCAAAACAATTTGTATCCACCCCATCCTGGGGAGTAGATGGCACTAAATGTCATTCATCATGGTGCATTTGACCACTTCATATTCTCTAAATACTTTGTATTTTAAATTAATCAGTATACTTCCTCTTCAAACCAGTTTGTGATGGATGTATTTTGTGAGTTACATATTTATTTTCCGTTCGTTTCCCCCTTACCTTTCTGCAGCTACTCTTCATTTCTTTTTCAAAAAGCTCTAAAAATGATCTTCCAATTTGTAGACCGATATGCAAAGACAATCGGTTTCCAATTCATAATCAGTTTGACAACTGTCATGTGATAGTTTTTTTTTTTTTTGTTACACATTTTTGAATATTTATTTTGAATTGTCCAATCTTCAAGCCGAAATAAACGTTAAATATATTTACTTTATTTGGTAAATAATGTCATTGCCCTTGCTCAAGAAGCCATATACCTACCCTTGGCACCCACCGTACTTGTACGAACTTACATATTCTTCATTGATCTGCCTTTTAGAAATATGGTCAGAACCGTTTGAATTGAATTATATAGTAAAATCAGATTGTTTAACGTTCTTTCCATAACTTGACCAGTCATTAGTTTTGCCTAACGCGTAATTTGGATAATGACCGGTCATTATCCAATTCTAATGATCGGTCATCAGTAAAATCATGTAATAAAACATAATTTTTTTAAACAAATCAAAAATAATCTTATAAAACAAATAATAATAATTTTATTCTGGCATTAGTAAAATTACCCTCGCTCGGTACCTTCAAAACAGTCAAAACACCCTCGGCTACCGCCTAGGGCGTGTTAGACTGTTCAAAAGGTACTTTGTGTGGTTAATTCGTACTAATGCCCTCACTGCTGTGTATTATTGGTATTTGACTATAGTTCCCGACATCTTCACAGTAGATGGTTTCATAAACTGGATTAACACCTGGCAATTTCCATTCATCGCAAAATATATGTGTCTTCAATGATATGTATAAAAGATATGTTAAAGAGAACTGTACCTTCATACTTTAAAATATCTTCTACTATTGCCCACGGCTTTGCTCGATTTCATTAGCTTTAATTCTTTATAAATAAATGTCATAGTGACATGATAAATCTATGTAGTTGTCTATATAGTGTTCTGGTTTAACATCGACTATGGAACGCTTTTCCGAATCATCAAACTAAGCTGAAAGCTCCTTCCTTATTTCAGCAAATTAGACATTTAACTCATCTGTTTCGAAAACTGAATATTTCGCTGCAAAGGTAAAGGTTGAAATATATATATTGACATATTTTACTACTTTCCCTATTTCTTCAAGAATCATCTTTTTCATTTGATTAAGATTATTTTCTTCTTCAAATGTTTGCCATGTTGTTCACAGTATAGCGTTCCATCTTTTGTGGAACAGCCAGATTCTCATAGTCACCTCTTTTCTGGCCCTTTGTCCAGAGTGACCCCATGTGTCGTCCCGGACGAAGCATCTCTCTAGTAACTCAGGGCGCCGCGTGATTTTATTACTACAACGGATATTTGTGATTTGAGAGACAGATTTGCTTGATTTCAAGTCAACTTTAATCCAAAATGATAAAAAATGAATTGTGGTTGTGTCAAGAATAGTACGAAATAAGACACAATTAAAAGGAAAGTGCTGTAGTACTATGGCTATCATATGTAGGTCGGTCCGTGGATAAGGATGTCACATTTACTAGCAACATCGTGTAACCACGTTTCAGTAAATACGCAATACTCAATTGAGTGAATACTCAATTGTGGAATGTTAAAACATTTAAGTAAACAAAGTTAATCCGTAATACCTTTACTGTTTTGTTCATATTTGGGTTGAGTTTACTTCGTTTGTTTTATTTCTTGTATTCGGTCGTTCTGTCCTTTTGGTTTAAACTTTTGAAAGTGATGTAGGCCTACATGAAAAAGAAGCGTCTGGTTTTGGACCGGGTTTCAGTTTTCATCATCACTTAGTATCTGATTCATGTTCTGAAAATAATTATGGCTGTGGCTCTAGTACAGATTGCGTCTCTTGGTCTTGTAGTAGGTATAGCACACCAAAAATAATTACAACAAACACATGTTATTTGATGGTTGCAAATGATCAAGCTTTATGAAAGCTTCAAAAAACAAAAAACAGAATTGAAATCGGTCAATGCGGGGGGGGGGGGGGGGGGGGGGGTAAGAGGACACATTTTTTTTTTTTTTTGGTCCCAAAAAAATCGCAACGACTCAGCCGACCGCTGAATAAGCGGGGGGTAAGAGGACACTTTTTTTTTTTTTTTTTGGTCTCGAAATTTGGAAATTTGACATTTTGCTCCGTTGGGGGGGGGGGTAAGGTCACCTTTTTTTAGGTCGGCCATGGGAATAATTTTTTTTTTTTTTTTTTTTTTTTTTTTTAATAATAAAAAAAAACAAAAACAAAAAAACAAAAAAAATCCAAAAGGGGGGGGGGGGGGTTTTAGGTTTTTTTTAGGGGGGTTTACACACAAAAAATTTCCAAAGGGGGGGTTTAACCCCCCAAACCCCCCCCCCCCTGCGTACGCGCCTGTCACAGTATATCTACCTTTTTCAAAGATGTCAGATTTGAGGATTTATGACGATTTTCCGAGATACCATTCAACAGGCCATAACATTCCACAGGAACTGAATTTTAGATGGGCAGAAACTTTAGTGATCCCAGTACAGTTGTGGCTACCATGATTGTAAATAACAAATTAATTCAATAAATGAAACACATGAGGATATTGCATTTTTGTAGGGGAGTTTTATACATTGAGGTGCATTTTTTTCACCACGCAGAATAGCAGCGCGAGTCAATGGGCGATAAGCGGGCCATGTCACACATGGCTGAAAAGACAATATTCTAATTCAATAATTAACATATTTCCCACATGCCTATAACAATTAAAATACACAGAATTGTAGTTAAAGGTATGCTTAAAAAATATGTGAAATAAAAATTAAAAAATATTGTTTAGTTTTGTTTTAATACATTTACAAAAATTGCTATTTCTACCAACTGACTGCTGTTGTGTGTGTGTGTTCGCGGGGCAGACTATTTGCACAGGCAGTGTGATCACCCTACTTGTAGCAGTACGAATTGGAAGTTGCCTGAACCATCTGTCCTGTTTGCAGCTCCTGCGGCGTAGAACTTCTGAACAGGTGATGTCTGCAAGTGATGGCTGGATCACCAGTCGTCCACACGCTGCGGTTGTCGGCACATAAGTCGTTCTGCTTTGGGCGAACGCTCTCCTGCGATCGCCTCTATTTAAGTGTCGATGGAAATTGGCATAATAGTGTGTTTTGAGGCGTTGTGTCGTGCGCCTGTAATCGAGCTAACAGTTGGAGTTACACACTGATTCAGCCGAGGACGCAGTTTCTAAGCTGGGTCACGTCTTTCGGATGGTAAAAAGACGTAAACAATCATATATGATTGATACACGTCTGTAAAAGCCTTATACACACACGTCAGCCAAGAGTCACTTACCGGACCTCTTGAGATGGCCTTCATCGTGCCCGATATGGCGCCGCTTGCTGATGTTCTGCCAGGCAACTTCCTCAAACAGGCGGTTGACGTCATCCACTCTCCTCCTCTCGTCGTTATTCTCCCATCTGCGGTGGATGATGCTCGAGATGGTGACACAAATTTTGCGGGAAACTTTGTCAACACTCTCTGCTACGTTGGTGCCGTATGCGTAGATTATGATATAACCTCCAGGCTTCAGCATTTCACGTGGCGGAGGAGTGGCGGTGTCCTTCACCTTGGTACCAGGGTTAGACATGCCTATAGCTCTGTTTTCTCCGAGAAAGAAGTCCCCCTCCGCAAGGGAGAATGTTTTGCTGTTCGTACAGGCACTTTGTACTACTCAACCTTTCCACTTTCGATTTAAACAAAATATTTATTACTAGGTTAATGATATCTGAGATAATAATATGTTTATTTACATAGCGCTCTCAAACAAATGGTTTTCCTCTTAATATGATGTAACTTTTTGCACTGCGACCTCAAAAATCTCAACATTGTTGATCGCTCGCTTCGCTTGCTCGTAAATATATATATTCAGACCACCAGACCCAACTGCAAAGCACAGATATGCTGTTTACGCAGTGTCTTCGACCATGTAAAGAGAAAACAAAAACATTTAAATCATCCCTGATCATGTTATCACAATGTAAAGGTGCCCCTTTTTCTCCGAAAGTGCACTTTTTGTTGGTGCCCCCCCCCCCCACTCAAAATGACGCTCCGCCACCCCTGGCCTGCTTAAACCCCTGAGCATAAGGGGCTCCGCCCCCTGGACCCCACACCAATTTACGCTCGCTTCGCTCTACCTGATCGTAAATACTTTTGTACCCCTCCCAAATTGAAAAACGTCCCGCGGTTCTGGTCAGAGGTTTCACTATTTTAACCATAGGCTGAAGTATACTTGTATTTGTGAACTATTTGTGAACGGTTTACTTTAAATCCGTATATTTCAGCAGTTAGAGTTTGAAAGTCGGCCAGATCTGTCTTTAGTCGCCATGGTGGCATTTCAGGCTGTGCAATAGTTTTTTTTTTAAATGAATCTGCCCGAATACGGTAGCCCATTCAGGGGATTTTTATATTTTGTAACTGCTATAAGCATTGAAACGGATTCCAACGAATTATTAACACATGAAATATTGATTATTGTCTACTTAACCCGCAAAAGAATGGTAGTATATGTCCACTCCAAGCGAGGCAAAATTCCAAAACTCTATCCGTGTTATTAACGATCTTCCATCCTATTGTTGTCGTCCCTTTTGAAGGTCCCAAATACCGTGCGCTGTTTGATCATACTTTTTCACTGAAGATTGTGCCGCAACCGCTCGGAATTTTGATTTCTCGTTTTTTTTCCTCAAGTCTTACGCACATTTTGATACCATTTTCGTCGAAATCGGATATACCTGTAAGGTGTTACATAACAATTAGTATGCGCATGTCATCAAAAAGTGCTATAATTGCATAAATTCATGTACAAGCAGGAATGTAAAGATATGAATTGATATCAAATTAAACATAAAGTAACTTGATGTATTTCAGAACAAAAGAATACATTAGAAATTAAAGATAAAGACCAGTTATGGTCATGCGATTGCATTGTGAAATAAACGTGGAATCGATCAGAAGAGGTTGATCATCTAGCATATAAGTATTGATGTGTACTGCAAGGTTCTGGAATCATCAAAATGATACGAAATTTGGCCCAGTCTTCTTAAAGTTACAAGCACTGTACACAGAAAGATGTATATGGGACTACGCACACGTGCGCGACACATGCGTTTATCTCTCACACACCAATAGATAAACTAACTTACCAAATATATCAATTAGTTGGCGGTTTCCCGGCAAAATTTGTATCATCATGTATTAGTCAAAACATATTCTTTCACATGATTGGTAATAAGAGCTTCCATTTCATTTTTTGAAATTTGGGCGTTTCCAATACTGGTCTTTACCTTTAAGCAATAGATATAATAAGAAATAAAAAACGATAAAATACATAAGAAAATAAATAGTTGAAATTATCATTATTGATATACTTCAAATAACTGTTTTGTGTTAGAAAAGAAGTTTCAAATGAATAATGAGTTTCAACATTCAAAAAGTGGAGTCTGACAATTTTAGTAATGATTCTAGTTCCCTTATATATTTCGAGATTTGATATTCATGAATGCGTATTCATAATTTATTCAAACTAACCTATGCATTTTCAAATATCATAAAAAAAATGAAACCTCATGAATTTAGGATGAAGGAAACATTTATTCAAAACATTTTCAAGATTCTTCACAAGTATAAGGACAAATACGTAGAGTTTTCTGTAAAATGCATAAACTTAGCATTTTGCATAATTAATTAGGCTATAACGACAAAAATGTGCATATTAAGACAAAACTAATTATACCCTCTTGTTCTTTACTAAAATATCTACAAACATGCAAATTTTCGCGTTCAACGGACATTCGACGGCCGATATCATGGGGGGGGGGCTCCCAGGCCCCCCCCCCCCCCCAGTCAGAGAGTGCTCGAAGTAGCCCAGTACAGTAAGGGTTAAATCTCATGATAAAGGGACTTTGGACGCATGCTTTATTTAAATGGAGTCACTCAAACGTTTTTTTTTTGTTAAAACTAATACATTATAATTTTCTCTTAAAATGGGGACAGCAGGCAAGATATTCATTTCATTTACAGTGTAAAAACCTTGTAACATGTGAGTTCTGTCTTGTTACAAATGGGTCTCTCATTCGCTATAAATACAAATGACAATGAAACTAGATAAAGGAAAAGATAATCAAAAATAAAAATGCGCTCTCAATATTTTATAAGTCAGTTTAAGTTTTATTATTAAATTTCGCTAAACAAGTGGAATTTTTTATTGACTGGGGCAGCACGATCAGTATAACGTTATTTTTACGATTGTACTTACGGGGTTACTTATCACTAAATGTGCACGTTTTCTTCAACGTCACAAAAATACCAAACATACGTTGGATGCCACAAACCAGGTGAGGCTTTTGAACAGACCGGTAATCACAATCTTTTTTTTGTTGTGCTTTTGGGTGTGGGGGGGGGGGGGTAACAAGTTAGAAAGTACCTATATAAATTAATTAACCAATCAACATAAAGGGTTCAACGATATTAGACAAATGAAGAATTATTTTCAGTTTATTTTATTTCGTTCATTGCATTGTCAACATTTCTTTTTGTTTGTGAAGTGGTAAAGTTCCCTTGTTGCGAAAGGTCATGGAATCTTAGTTGTTTCTGATAGACTAGGCAGTCATCTTCACATAGTATGACAGTTGTGTCATGAGCCAGGTACTATGGAAGGTCATAAATGAACAGCCAGAGTAACATTGGCCGATTACGCTACGCTGCGGAACTTGAGATGTCACTTTGGATTTGGAAGAGACGGTTTCTTCGAGGAGTACCTGCTGTGTACGATCACGAAAAGTCTAATATCCGTGCAAGTGTAGAGTTTTGTGTACGGTGGTAGTCGAGCTTATGAAGAAACTTTCTATGTGGCATCATGTCAAAGGCCTTGGACAAAAAAAGAAGAATGACATCGAGTTGTTTCATGTTGTCAATGCCCTTGGCAAGGTCTTGAATGGCACGAGTAAGTTTGGAGACACACGATCTCTTTGTATGGAATCTATGTTGGGCATCAGATAGTATATCGTGCTATTCGAGGCGGTGCATGATGCTACTGTGGGCTATGTGCTCCTGGACTTTACCTGATTATTGTGTTAGTGGTATGGGTCTGTTGTTTTGTGTTATTCACCGTTCACACTTCTTGAAGCCAGGAGCAACATTTGCATCTTCCTGTCATCTGGGATCTCTCATTGAAAATGGGATGCTTGAAGAAGGACTGTCAGCAGAGGTGTGAGCTCATGAGATAAGCTCCTCAATGACATTGAAAGACGTTCATCCGGCCTAGTAGCTTTGTGAAATGTAAGCTCCAACAGGATCTTTAGCCCCCCCCCCCCCCCCCAGCTCGTCGGACCATTTTCGATTATTGTCTAAATCTGGGCTAACAATATGTTCAACATATTTGTGATACGCATTGCTACAGGCTTTCCTAGTCCGTTACTTTACAGTCAAGTACTTGTTATAGTCATCAGAGCTGTAATGGCCTTACCTCTTTCGAAGCTTCGTTTCTTCCTCCGGGTCAGTTCCTTCAGCGAACGAGTGAGCCAAGGTTGGTTGAACCTTGTTGAGGTCATCTTAGATGGAACATGCTTTTCCCTCTGCTGTAAGTGAGTGTTCTTCATGTTATCCTACATGTCTTTAACTGTGCATGATTAAACAGAAAGACTTTCCTCTTTACTGGTCTGTTCCTACCTGCTACAACAGAAGATTCTACTGGCACACAATGTCATGGTCACTTACAACTGGAAGCTCAGTCCATTTGCTTAGAAGAGTTGGTCTGTTCGAGAATAAGAGATAAAGATAGTTGTTAAGTCTATTAGTTAATGATACCATCTGTGTGGGTCACAGTTTGCTGCATCTCAATAAAACGTTGATTAATTAGCATATGATACTGGTAACCTGACGAGGACTCTGTTGCTCAATCTGCAATCAATGTCAGGTAGATTCATGTCACGTGCCCCTAACGATGACAATGTGACCTCACAAGGCTTCACGATATTTGCTCGCTTACTCCTCTTGCTAGAAACTGTATGATTCAAATAATTTTTGTTCTCACAAAATATGCAATGAAACGACAAATATAATAGAAAAACACGAGAAAAGAGGAACTAACTAGCAGCAAAGCTTGTTGAAGTGTTAGTTCCTTCGATGCTGTTTAACAATATAACATGAGTATGCTAAGAAAATCAATAAATAGAAACAAAATATGTAACTAAGAATTTATCGATTTTGGGGGGAAAACAAATAAGAGAGAGGAAAAAATGGAAAAAATAGTAGAAGGCAAAAAGAAAGAAAGATACAAAAAAGGCAAATGAATGATTGCAAAAGCTCTAATAAAAAGGAGGTTAGATAAGTAAAAAGAGGGAGTAAGAGATTGAGTCGACAGCCAAACAAACCGAGATTCATGTATATGTGTTTAAAAGTTTAATCTTTAGCTTTCGTTTAAATGTGTATAGACTGGTACTTTGTTTAAGAGGTGGATCTATATGTTATTCCAAAATACTGGACCGGTGTAAATATTTTGTTTTGTTGTGCGAAAGCTGTTCTCATCCGAGGAGTGTGGAAGTGGTTCGACTCTGTAGTGGGGTATGAATGTATCACGCTATTTTTTTTGAAAAGTGGAGGAAATCGGGAGAGGTTACTCTTTATTATTTAGTTGGAACATAAATATACCGAGGTACCAAGAATACGAATCATTAATTTAAAGAATTTTGTCTTGTAAAAATAAGTGGTTAGTGTGGGAACGAAAGTAGACATTATGGATTATTCTTAATGCACGCTTCTGCAAAATTAATATTCGATCATTTAAAGTCTTACAAGGATTTCCCCATGCTAAAATCCTATAATTTAGATAAGGCAAAATAAGGGTGTATACAGCGATGATAACACCGGTAAAGGAAATGTATTTTAACATGACTTATGACACCAATGTTTCTTGATAATAATTTACATAAATAATTAATATGCACTTTCCATGTCAATTTGCGATCAAATTACATGAAATCAAAGGAATTTCGTACTTTGAACATATTTTAGTTCGATACCATTTATTTGAATGGGACCAGGAAGATGATCAATAGTGCTGCTAAATATCATATAATTTGTCTTTTTAATAGTCAATGATAGTTTTTTGGCTTGTATCCAACTTTGAACCAAAACTAATTCCGAGTTAATTGTATTTAGGAGAGTTTGTGGGTCATGACATGAGAGAAAAAATATTAGAGTCATCAGCAAATAACATGAATATTAAAATATTAGATGATCGTTTGAAATCATTTATATATTTATAAAAAGAAGGGGACGTTTTGGCGTGCGCCTGTAATCCAGCTAACAGTGGAAGTTAAAAACTGATTCAGGCGAGGACGCAGGTTCGAAACTGAGTCACGTCTATCGGATGGTGATGTTTAAAGGTCGGTCCCCAGACGTAAATAATCATATCTGATTGATACACGTCTGTAAAAACCCAAATCACACACACACACACACACACACACACACACAGAAGAGAGCCTTGAGGCACCCCACAAGTAATATTTGTAATTGATGACTGGAGATTATATTCACACCATCACAGACAAGTGCAAAATTAGTATGCTGCATCAGTATCTTTGACCACATGAAGACAAAAACAACGAAATCTTGGAAACGATCCTTGATAATGTAACATTAGAGTGTAGGGGTACATACGGATTTTGCACGTAGACTGCATAGGGATATATGCGTGCAATGTCAATGGGAAGGATCTTAGCACACACAAAATCGAGAGAGCCTAAGCTTCCTGCATTTATTTTATTTTTCTTCAGTATGTGCCCCTTCCCCCTCCCCAAAAGAGCCCGTCTTTGTTGGTGACCCCAACCACTTTAAAAATCTTTTCGCCGCCATTGACCGTAGGAGCATAAATGTGTAATGATTACATAACTTTCATGAGCACGTATCCAATTTTCGTCTAGAGGGTTATTGACAGTTTTGTACAAATATCCTTTATCAATCAAGAGCAAATGGTACTTACGAACTGGCTTAATATGACATGTGATCGGCCGCCAACCAGTTTTAGGGCAGTTGTCGAGCGGTTGCCAAGTGCTGCGCGAAAGATCTCCGATTTTTAAAATGTAATGTAATGTAATTTAAAATGAGCATTTATTCAATCCGAGCTAAATTCTAGCCGGTAAGATATTCTAAACAGATTCACACATACAAAGCTGTATGATAGTAATAATAATATGGATATTTATATAGCGTCGGTATCCGCCGGGCTCTGACGCTCATGGCGCTTTACACAAATTACCCTGGCTATAGCTCAGCTGCAAAAGTAACTAGCGCTCAAGGATATCAGGTACTGATTAAAACATGGTTGTAGAGTGTCAAATGTAGATCAACGTCTTGCAGAATGACATGAACCCCGTACCTTGTGATATGCAGTCGGGTGACGTATCCACGAGACAACAACACCTGTACAATATAAAAGGTAGTCTATTAAAATACCCAAATACTCCCGCTCTTTGAATAACGCTCAGGATACAAACTTTAGCTGTCAACATGCGATGTCGCTAATATTGTCAATGTCCAGTAATGATGAACTGACGAAGTAGGAGAAATGGATGGCGGCACTGACGAATGACGTGTGTTGCTGATGTGGAAGGTAAGAGTACAGTTCTAACCTTCAAACAAAGAGTCTCCGACGATGCCGAAGAAACGAGTGTCGATGGTGAAGTTTCTGACGATGTCGAACTTCGAAGAATAACTAGAAACAAGAATCGATTAATGTGGACGATGTAAATATAAAAACTGGAGTTCGTACAGCACAATGGCGAACGTTCAAACAGCCACGTTGAATAAGATGTTTAGCACCAAAAGTGATGACGCAGCAAAAGCAGTCAAACATTTACTTTAATTCATTTATTGCCGAAACAAGACAATGCAAAACAAATCTCACTCGATGCTGGATGGTGCCAAATCGAGGAGGACCAAGATAGCGAAGGTCCCACCGGCACCGGTATCTCGTAGCGACTGATGGAAACATCGCGGGACAAATGCGAAAGAAAGTCGGCTCTTGGTCTGGCGCACCGGTCTTTCTGATTAAGCCAACCGCGTTGCTAAAAATTCGACACATCACAGGCCCTTCGTATTGGCCTGATTAAATGACTGGCAATCTTTACAAGATTGTGCTATTCAATGAAGAATTAGTCCCCAATTTTAGCCAAATGACAATCTCTTATAAAATACAGACTTCTTTTCATAATCAATCTAAGTATACTTAGACCAAAAAGATGGAATTTAATCTTTATCATTTGACACGCTATACAGCATTTTCCGTTTTTGACAAATACTATTATATAGAGATAATGACTGCTATAGGGGAAATAGTTGTTTCATAGGCTCACGGGGATGTTGCATCCTGATACTCATGGTAATCAAGTTTGTTGACGCTATCGAGGTCTGTGTTGATAAACTTGCAGGTAGCAAATTGGTCAATATAATAATTTCCAAATCGAGATTCAAACCTTTATTGCTTGTGATCCTGAAGGTGATACTAAAAAAATGAGGTGTCATATGAAAGAGCAGGTTTATCCCTATTTTTCCAAAGGGGCGTCATCTCTACATTATATGTATAGCTAGGCCTAGCTACAATCGAGATCGGTGGTCGTCTGCGCTGTGTTTGTAGCAATCAAATTAATCACACACAAAAATGAATGGGAGCCGCGCTCCGCACAGACTATTAACACGTAAACCAATGGGGATTGTAACTATTTTTCTGGTACGCGGAATCTTGCGGGAATGTCACTCATAAACTATTGACCATTTGATAGTCTCTGTAAGGGAATATCCAAAATCACGACTGCAATTTCGACCAATCAGATGGCTAGATATCTAAAGAGAGGTATATAATGTTCAATAATTGCATGGATGGACTGCTACAATTATCAACCGAAAACTAAGCGCGGGAACCAAACAATTAAGCGCCATCTACGGCGGAGTCTTGTCAAATGACTAAATCCACATATTCAAGACGCTACATATCAAACAAAATTAATTGTAAAACAGAGGTAGAATCAACACTTACATATTAATTGAAGGTTATAAATTGAAAAACAAAATATTTAAAAGTTTAAATTTTCTTATCATATATGCAAAATTCGCAGTTTATTTAACATTTATGCAAGCAGAAAATCGCAAACTCATGTTTCATGAAGTCTCTATTCTTTGTATTTTCAAAAGACTAATCCACAATCGATTAAAGATCGAAAGGAACTGTAAAACAAAAAAGATATGCATTTTTGAAAACACTGTTATTCAAGAAAACGAAACATGTTTTATTTGAACTATGCTAAGATGCTACGATGTTATTTCAATTGATTGTGTATGATTGTTTGTTTTGTTCAAATGCATATATTTATCAATAAATTCATTTTACAAAAAAAAAAAAAAAAAAAACACTTACATATTATTTGTATTAAGCTAAACTCTTAGCACCCCAACATTTAACATAAGGTTTATTTTGTTAGTCCCCATCTTCAATCTATACTAAAATGTACTTTATGAGACTCGCTTTGTAGAAAAGCAATATATTTTACAGCGTAAAAGCCTCGTTTCATAGTGTTGTTTTAATTCGGATTCTAAAGTGGTATTTGGAATAGATTGTCTGGTTATTCTTATGACTGAGATATATAAAGGTGTTATCTTTTGAATATCTGTCGTCAGCTTAATTTCTGGGAGCTCAACTTGTGGGATAATTTTGTACATAGCAACTCGATCAGTATGACTTTGGTGAGAGATTGCAATTACGTAGTTTAACTATCGAAGCTGTGGCACGTTTCGTTCATATACATCCAAATACCAAATATTCGTCGGATGCCACAAACCAGGTGAGATGGTGGGAAAGAAAACCAAACCAAAAAAAGCACAAAACAAAAATGCCATGAAGACATACCTCTTGCTTTCAAATATAAATAGCTACCATGTTTTGTCGAATGCAGAAAGACTTGTTAACGAATATTTGTCACGTTCTAGGTTTAAAAAGGTATATGGATTCAGGTAGGCATTCGAACAAACAGCAAAAGACAAGCTAACACAACGTTTAAGTGCATTTTTTCCTATTTGTCTGTATCTACAGTTACTTCAGTCGTTGTCATGATAGGCGTACATTTGATTATCTTTAGGCAAGATTTGGTTACCCCACCCCCTCCTACCTTTTGATCCCCCAATGTCTTTACGACTTGCACATGATTTCTGTTTCTAGTTGAATTACAAGAATTGATGATAGTATGTAGAAAATGAAGTCGTCGTATAGTCTTATTTTTAAGTTGCCTTCGTCCTCTTGTCTCTTGCTCTATGTCTATATATTTATATCTATATATTTTTTATTCTGTGTTCGCCAAACTGCCGGGTGGGCACATGTCTCCCCGAGCTCCTTTTTGTCATGCATACTGCACTTAAAATGGATAAGACCATATATATAATCTTATTTTAGTGGAATTTCAACATAAATGATCAAGTCGAAGGTTTATTATTCGCTGGTCATTTGGAATCACCAGAGTTCAGAGGATGCACGCTTTTAACAACGAAAAAAACTTCTCCATGGCCATGTTTCAGCCCTTGCGCGATCCAGCTCCAGCAGATATCGGCAGCAGCGTGCACACGTACCGGTATTAATGGCGCAGTGTAGCCACTGCTGACGGCCACACTTCACTGCGAGCTTCCATTGTTTGTATTGGTATTACTCATAAAAATGGAATATATAGCGCTATCTTCTGGCGAATAAGCATACATATCTTTACAATTATGGCGGCCTGTACTCTTCAGACACTGACATATTCGAGCGAGAAATCTTGCACGCTAAACTAAGTTCCATTTCATTGGTTTAAGGTTTGAAAATTGAAACTCAATAAAGTGTTAAAGTTATAACAGAAAAGATAATCGTGATTTTATAATTCCACGGGGGCGGTTTTAAATTTTGCAATCGTCCCCGTGAGCAACCTGACGGAGGCGATTATGTAGCTCACGGGGGCGAATCGCCCCCAGTCCCCGTGTATTTTAAGCCTTAATTGTCAATTATGAGTATTACAGGTTTATTGCGGAAAAACAAAGAAATGTATAAGCTTGGTCTCGGAGAGATTAACTCTTAGAATTGGTTTGAACTTAGCAGCTCGACCAGTATGACGTACGTGTACAGCTGAAATTATGGTGTTGCACACCACCGAAGCTGTTCGTCTGGTTCAGTGTCGTACAATTACCAACAAATCGTCGGATGTGACAAACAAGGTGAGACGTTTGAAAATTGTCTTTTCAGTGTTTAAAAAGTGTCGCATCGATAATTTATATGCTGCCGTAAAAATCACCGGAAAAGGGCACCAGTCACACTTAGTCGTTTTCTTGCCAGACCATGTAGTTTCCTGGAACAATTGCAAGAATGAGTATGACTGGTTAATTTGGGACCCTGTCGCTAACATGTCATCCTCATTTTGAGAAACTGGAGAGAAACGTCGGGAGAGACCAGTTAAATGAATAATAACCACTAACATAATTCTCATTTATACTCAGTTCATTTATTGGAAAATGATAAACTGGCTCTAGATTGAATAAAGAGAGATGGAGGGGGGGGGGGGGGACAACAAAGCGACATGGGTTTCCTGAGGTTAAATACACTTCCTTAAGTCCGGAAATGTATGCAGATCCTTTTGACAAAGACCATACTTGGTCTCCTTGACCATCGTACTGAAGAAGGAAGATAATATTTTGACATTTCACCTTCGTTTTTTACTTTTCATGTCTGGCCGTCGTGTAACTATTTCACTATAACATGGTGTTTAGGTAGACAGCCAAGCCTTGAGAGGGTTTTCCTCGGCAAATGTAAGAGTTAGTATGTTAGTCGGTAAAGCTAGGTTCATCTACTAGGTTGGTTCCACCACCGTTTAACTCAACTTTCTCTGTGCATTACTGCAAACTTTTATGGAGGTTCTTTTAACTGCTACATTATAAGGTTTAGAAAGAAGTCAGCACAGAAGATCGTTTTTCTTGGAGAACATCTGTGATCTCTTAATAATTTTCATCGACCCATTTTGTTCCTTTGTTCCAGCTGGTATGGCATTCTAACTCAAAAGTTACCGATTTGAGAATGAATGTCATCTTCTGCCACTGGGTCTCTGGATCCTGGCTCTCCTGACACAGGTTACTGGCGAGTTGCTTGTAGATCATCCTATATGGTCTGATCTAATAATTCTTTTCAATTCCATACAGATTATCATCTTTAAAAGAAAGTATCTGAGTTCCCTTTTCCTTGTTGGTGGCTTAAACGTCAGTCCTTTGCTTTGGCAAGCTGATTGTTTTTGTAGCTGTCTACCCTGGGCATGCCACGAGTGTTCAGGACATCATACAAAATATATTGCTATACAAATATGTAGTCCAGGAAGTGCCAATGTTTGGAGTGTAGATGTCGTCAACTTCTCTTGGAGATTGCTTTCTATTGAAGAAGGATATTGGTAATGCACATACAAGTTTCTGTGCACAGTTCAAGAAATATTATTCCGTTATCACAATTGCATACTCCATATCGGCCGATGTCCCTCGGCCATCATCAAAATACCTGCCTACTCTGGCAATAAAGTAGCTCATTGTTAGAATCCTATGTGCCTCGCTTATTCCACCAAAGAGGTTTGTTAAAGAAGGAAACTTTGATGACACTATCCGCCAGTAAAAACAAGATACTGATAAGGATGCTACACTGGTCGTCGCACCATTGACACAATAATAGTGGTGAGATTTGGGATTGGGACATTTTTGAGTTTGCCGGTTTTATGTAGAGAGTTCTCAATCACGGATGATGGTTCTTCACCATGAATAGGTACCGTGGTGCAGCTTATACTTAATACTTATATAATAATGGATGGCTTTGAGTGTGATGCAAGAATATATGTCATAGCGAGAGCAAGTTATTCTTGTATCACACGAAAACAAAGCCATCAGATAATATTGTTATTATCTATATCAGGCTGACTAGCCAAATAACAACAATCGAATTACATTAGTAAATGTTTCAATAATCAAGCAATATTGTATTAACAATTGAAGTAAGAGGACCCTTTTTTGTTTGTCCCGTAAAAATCGCAACGCTCAGCCAGCTGCTGAATAAGCGGGGGTGGGGGTGTTGGGGGGGGGGGGGGGGGGGAGGGGGTTAAGAGCACCCTTTTTTGTTGGGGGGGGGGGAGGGTCCAAAAAATCGCAACGACTCAGTCAGCCGCTGAATAAGTGGGGGGGGGGGGGTAAGAGGACATTTTTTTTTTGGGGGGGGGGGGGGTCCCGAAATTTGAAATTTTGACCCATCGACATTTTTAGAATTTTATTTAAAAAAAACAAAAAGGGGGGGGGGGGGTCCCCAAAAACATTTATAAACAATCCCATACAAAAAACTCAAGGGAGGGGTTTAACCCCATAATCTCCCCCCCCCCCCCCCCCCCCTTCGTACGCGCCTGGTGTGGACAGTCGGTTTTGTCTGAAACCTGCACTGTACATGCTGCTTCCATCACGCTGCTTCCAATGGTGCTGTGTTCTTCTTCCCTTTATCTTGTTCCTCATCGCTTGGATAAGATCCACTTGACGACGGCGGCTGGTCAGCCAGATAATGATGAGACAAGCTTCTTAGATCTGTCGCCATTTTCTTTTAACGAACAAACCACACAATAAGTAGTAATTTGATGTCTTTGTCTCGAAAGAATATAGATAGATATAGTCTAAATTACGTTAACATATACTAAGGTATTGTTTCACTGATTTCATAAGCCAAGATAAGTCTATTTTAGTGAACGATTTGTCGAAGAGATTGCTCTTTATTGGAAGAGGTTGTCATCATGGACATTATACATATGACGTAAACTTGAGATATGTGCCTGGGGGGGGGTGGAATTAATATAAGGTGCGAAATATTAGACGATGGGAGCACAGTTTGCTGTGTTTATGCTTTATTAGAGCTTTCTTGCCTTTAAATAAAATATAAAAGATAAGCCTCAGTTGTGGAATAATCACAAGAAAACTCTTGGCCAAATCTGGCTCAGGAAATTTCCCATGAAGGAGGCAATGCTGAATATGACAGCATGATTAATTTACCTGTTCGGGATAACAGTTAGAATACCATACACCACTTCTGTTGTTTGGCGTTTTTCATAACTAAAAATGATCAGAATATCGAACATTTACTTTACTTGTAATCGCCATGAATCAGGCTTTCAAATAAAACCGTGATAAAATTGTATTATCATCATACCGCTTTGTCTCGGCTTGGGTGGTTGTCGAACATCTGTCAGCAGCTTTGATATAAAAAAAAAAAACTTGTGGAATTATATTGATCATGGCAGCTCGTTGAGTATGAGGATAGCAATTACGTAGTTTAACTATCGAAGCTGTGGCAGGTTTTCTTTACATACAACCAAATACCAAGCATTTGTCGGATGTCACAAACCAGGTGATGCGTAAGATTTTAACAAAAAGAAATATTGATATTCCCCAAAAAGCATACCAAATGTGACCTTTACTCATAATGGTACTAATATTACGCGCACATATGAAATAAATGCATAATTAAATAATTTTTCTGACAATAATTATATCATTAAATAAAACAAAGAAAATTAAGAATGAAAAGTAAACAAATATTGAGTAGTTTGTGAAAACACCCATAAATCATTCGGGGTTACATATATATATGCCATCAGACATTAATGACAAAACAGTTTTCCACACGTTAGCATGGCCATTTCTAATGAAAATGAACACAAAGGCTCAAGCATTTGCAGTTCGGGGACTGTTTATAGTTTATAAACAGGGGCTAATGTCAAGGTGGATACGATAACAATAGAGAGTGAGGGTTGACTTCTAAAAAAAAATAGTTCATAAAGAAGTAGTTCATAAAGAAACAGATCGTAACATGAATGGAATGCCAACGTCTATAACATGGTCCACCCACTTGACAAAAACTGCAAAGCCGAAAATGTAGTCGGTTTCAATACTTTATAGAGAACCCCCAAAACATGTCGACCCCACCCTAGAAAGTGGATGACAGTACATGACGTTAATCACGGTGCATTTGACCACTATCTGTTTTTTGAATAGTTCGTTTTTCAATTAATCAGTTTAATTCCTCTTCATACATGTTTCTGAGGGATGTATTCGGCGAAGTAGATATCTAGTTTCCGACCCTATTTCCTTTCTGCGTTACTCTTCATTACTCTGTTAAAGAGCTACTTTTTCAATTTTTCTGAACATCTGCGGACTAGTAAAATAGAATAGCATCCATATGTAAAGAAGAAAAATAAAGAAAAGGAAGAGGACAAATAAAAAACCTAACTGGTGGCCACCGAAAAACCAAAGAACCAGCACTTGAAACTGATCTTCCAAATTAGTGGCCGATGTACAAGGCTCGAATGGTTCCCCATTCCTATTCAGTCTGATATATGTCATGAGATACGTTATATAGACCATTTTAATATCAATTTCATTCAATCTTAAAGGCATCGTTTAACAATGTTAAATCTGAGATGCATGGCCCTACGTGTTATCAGTGTCTGTGACATGGTGCAATATTGAAGCCCTTAACAAATTGCGCTTAAAAATGATCATGAAGTGCCTCAAAAAAGTAAAAATCTTTGAGTGACCGGTTTTACCATTCTCATTTTCCCCAATAGACTGTATTGTTATAAAAGCCGTTAGGAAAACGCAACATTTGATTTCGATTTTCAATTAAATATCTTGATAATCAGACAAGCGATTGGCTTGTGAAAGTCATGGGATTCATGTATTACCTAAAGGTTTGTAATTATGTTTATTGTTAGTTATATGTATTTAATTGTCCTTTTTCAATAAGACATATACCTACACGTGACACATACTGGTACGCTATGTCACTTACCAGTTACACTTGGCTTGCATTCAGATTTTGAACTTTGCCGAACGTATTTGCTTGTAATTCAATGCCGAAACCCATTTTGTGTGCATTGTCACGTAAGCAGTAGAAAACAGTTCTGAAGGTATTTATTGAATGACAGACCTGCACGAATTACCAACATTGGTAAATATGCGTTTTCCAAAGTGTACTGCTTATTTTCTATCGGTAAAATTTGCTCCCGTTCCATACTCGTCATTGATTGGCCTTTAGATAATACCAGACTGTTCCTTCGTGAATACTTGTTTTCTCCGCAGAGATTTTAAAGTTGATTGTTATCTGTTATTTTTTAAATATTGTTTTCAAAAATAATAGCTTGTACACAGCGACATTCAAATATATAGGTCTAAAATTCCTGACATGTTGTCAGTCAATGGTTTTATGAACTGGTTAAACACTTGACATCTTCCATTCTTCAGAGAGTATATTGGTTTCAAAGAAATATTCATTACATATGTAAGAGATCACTGTATATTCAGACTTTAGAAGATATTTTACCTTTGCTAGTGGTATTTTACATCTAATCATTGATGCATATAATTAGTTGGGACATGATAAAACAAAGAGATATAAACATTTCTTACAGGATAACAAATATTTGATAAGTTGGTAAATAAATACAGAAGCGGTTCTACATGGGGTGTCATGGGGAAGGAAGCACAGTGCTCATAACTATATTTAATTAGCCCCCAAAGTGCCCATTTTAACTCTGATAAGGACTCTTCTTACTTCAGCAAGTGACTCCCTTTCATTTCCAAGGAGTGTTCTTTAGCCGCCTCCAAGTTTAATGAGTGTCCATTTCTTTAAAGAAATAGGTGCATGATACAATATGATGAGTTCCCCTTGTTAATTTGGCAAGAATCCCATTTTCATATCCATCTCAAATGCGCTTTAAGATAAATGTCCCTTTTTTCTCATTGTCACCTACCGAAGTGCCTCTTTACGGTTATCTAAAAATGTATTTCAAATTTATATTTTTATAATAATATAATCATCATATCATAATTTCGCAAAAACTAATAATAATAATAATAATAATAATAATAGTTCAGTTCTTGTATAGCGCATAATACGTTATGAAATAACATCTCTATGCGCTTCCAAAGAGCTTTGGACTTTATTACCCTTGCCTTAGCTCCGGCAGCCTTATCAGCGCACAGTGCATTTCAAGGAATAATCGTACCAGGTACCCATTTACCTGGGTTGAGTGTGGCAAATTTAGATCAATGTCTTGCCAAAGGACACATATTGCTCCGATTGTCTCATTTTCGCTCGCGTGAACATTGCCAGCACAAAACGCTGACCTCTACCTCCTGGACGGATCATCGCCCATTCCAATTCACTATACGTTACGTACTAAACGGCTGTATTGTCTGACCGTTCATGAATATTCATGTTTTTGCTAAACTCGGCAAAATGTTTGCTTTTACTAAATGGAAAAAATACGGTGGGGGGGGGGGGGGGGTTGGATGAAATAGGCATAATGAACATAGCAAAAGTGATAATTGATAATTCATGCTTCTTATCATTACTGTGCTTGACCTATAATCTTAAAATCACTTTGGAGACTGAGTCCAAAGTTCGACTTGTTCACATGTGTATTGTAGACAATGGCGAGCTAGCAACCTATTTTGAAAAATTACGGTGGGTGAACTTTCAAAAGTCAATGAGACATGAGGGATCCAATAAAAGAGCTAGTGATAACGTACGTCGGGGTGGATGTGCTTTTCGTTTAAACAAAAAATGAATTTTTAACGATTTAAAAAAAAACGTTCATAGGCTAACATGTATGGCTGCTGACTCTGATCGACAGTCCGGTGACGTATCCACTCGACCACAACACCTCTATGCTATGCAGCTGGTCGAAACCCTTTTTTAATTGAGGGACAATTCAAATGTTTCTTCAATTGTAAAAAAAACGAAAGAAATTGCTATCGAAAAACAAACAAACATGAATGCCGAGGCTAGTTTCTAAAGTTCCGTACCCTGAACAATAACCAAGGCTGTCTAAGAACACGCGTTACTTCGTTATCGTCTCCTTGAACCCCCACCCTCTTGTCTAGTTTTAAAGTTTGTGTTTAAATATCTGTTGTATTTTTTTTCTTCTTCTTCTCTGTTTAAAATAACCTATTTCTAATTGAAGACTTTCCACTTATTAACAACATATAATTTTACTAATACCAAGACAAAGACACCTGTACTATGTTTTCATTAATATATGTTCGCATTCTAAACTTTACACTGTGGGCATGAACAAATAGATTAATGAGATAATGGGAACATTGAAACATAATATTCCCTTGGAAAAATCATATGTTATGTTATCTAGAAAGAACAATGTTTATTTAGAAATAGGAATACACAAACATGTGCTATGAATATGATGGTATTTCGTTTTTTTTTCTGAATGGTAAAAGGGCTCATTAGTTAGCAAGCAGGGGTCGGATTTAAGTCCTCTACGACTTAGTCGGAAAAGGAATAGGATTAGCGCCTTACCAAAGCGCAATAGAGTATCTACCCGATTTCGAACACGAAATATGGGAGCACCGCTCTGGCAATGAGCCTACTTGCCTTAAAGTTTAATAAGGATATAAAACAAATATAAATGAAAGGAAGGACAACATTAAGCCTCCCTAGAAGAAAATGGCTACATATACATATACATGACGAAAAGTCATTTTACAGTTAAAATAGGCTGCATATTTATTATGATTTGTATTGGTATTACCGGTACATTGCGAACATCTGTCGTCAGCTTAGTTTCGGGGAGCTAATATGGTGGGATGTTATTGAATTTAGCAGCTCGCAGAGTATGACGTACGTGTACAGCTGCACTTACGACGTTGCACACCACCAAAGTTGCACGTTTTCTACAGTGTCAACCAAATACCAAGCATACGTCGAATGTCACAAACCAGGTGAGGCGTTTGATTATTGCCTCTTTAAAGTTGGATTTTTTGTTGTTGATATTTCATTATATGCGAAAGTATTCATATTGAATTGATTTTCCGAGTTGGAATAGGCTAAGAAAAGGAAGTATTAGACAATCTCGCACCGTGATCTTTGATTACTTTAACCATTAAAATTACACTACAAATTAACCTCTTCATCTTTAACATAACTATATATCGGGCCACGGTAAAGCTAAGGTGAAGATTAGACCAATATCTATATATTTATTTAGTTAGATATATTCATCCATACATGGAAACAATTGAGAACTGGGCAAACATACAGTTGTGAAGTAAGCAAAATTGCAGAAAAATTACACGCGTAAAAAGTGAAAACAAATAAATGAAGGGAAAGTGTGATAAGTAAGTAACACAGAAGCGGTTCTCAAAGGGGTTGGGGACGAGGGGACACAGTGCTCATAACTATTCGAGTAACCTCAATCTGATAAATATTTCAACCAATTTAAAAAAGCAGTATTTGGGAACACTATATTGGAGAAAAAGTACTTTTTAGGAGTACTATTTGGCAGTTTGAAAATTCAGCGAGTGTACGGGATTTCAAATGCCTCAAGCGATCAGCTACGTCGTTTCCACGGCGCTAACGCCGTGCAATCTACGCTGAGCCGCAGTCTTATTAGCTGCACTACTGCAGCATATGTATGTAAATTATTATGCTTGATTATACGTTTTTGATGTAGGATATAGAATAAGTATACACTGCCTTCTGTTGAGGTACGGGTTATAATAATGGGCCTTGTGACTCCAATATTACTATTGGAGTCACGTCGTGCCCAAATTTTTAACTAAAGCTTCTCAAGACAGGGTATAAGTGCATAATATTGAGATCGAAGGAAAGTTTACGTTAAGATTACCCCTCCCCCTCCCTAATTAAAAATAAACAAACATGAGGTCATTACTGATCTATTTAAAATGTAATTATCCATGCATGGAATAATTGGGCCATGGTCAAACATGCAGGTTGTTAAATAAAGAGTAAGCAACAATGCAGAAAATGTACGTTTTCAATATTGCAAGCGTTACAGTGAACAACAGTTGATTGCATGGAAATTGTGATAAGTAGATTACACAAAAGCGGGAGAGGGGCAGGGGGGGGGTTACAGGGCCAATGCTCATTCCAGTAACCCCAGATTGCTCCTTTACTCTTCCCTTTGCACCTCCGATAAGTATCCCGATTTAAATTAATTTATGCCAATATTGTCCGTACATATCACTTCATGGACATGGCCTTTATTGAATTATGCGATAATTTTGTAAAACCTCTTTAATAATCTAGGACCATAATCTTTAATTACTTATGAACCTCAGTTTTATACAAATAATACATAGCAGCAAGGGCATTATTAAGAATTACCCACACAAGGAACATTCGAAACTGTCTAACACGCACGAGGCGATAGCCGAGGCTTTTTGTATCAGAGGAGTTGTTCTCAAATCGTTTCAAAGTTATCTATAAACTACTCGACAAAAAATACTATTTTTACAACACGGATTCTAATTCTTCACCAATGAAAAGTGGATTCCCTCAAGGTAGCATTTTATAGCCCTTTTTTATTTGTGATATACATACATTTGTAAAACCTAATCTGTACTTACATTTTTTTTGCTTTCCTAATATTTCAAATACTGATAATATATTTAATGAAACAATGACTATCGAATTAGCAAATGCATCCACATGGTTTAGATGCAATGAATTATCTTTAAATTTGAGAAAGGTCAGTTACATACAATTTAAATGGAACAGTGTATTGATAAATAATTTACAGTTTCATGTACATGTATATATTTATGAATTTAAAAAAAAAAAGGAAAAAGCTATTGGGTATTACGATCGATCAGTGCTTGAATATCAAGCTACCACACAATCTGTGAATCCTGGTGTACACACCCTTTTTTCTCACTCTCTCTCTTTCCCCTTTTACCAATATTTTCCCTCTACATTTGTATTGTTATGTATCCATTGAGGTTAGTCATTCTATCAAGCTTTGTTTACTTTGTCAACCCTCCTGTTTGATTTTTCCGATTGGTTACAGACAACCTTGCTATATTCTACATAATATAGTCTTTTGTCATCTATAACTCGCAATGATTTGTTTGTTATATATTTGTACAAAAAGAAAAAGAAAGTCAAACAGAAATGAATAAAAAAAAAAAGATCAAATCAAATCAAATATAACTAACACGTCGAAAATGTACATCTTTGTAATCGGAATTCTCTCTCTCCCCCAAAAAAAGCCATAGGCCTATGTTTCATTGAATAATATATTGCATATCATATATAACGCTATAGTCATGCCACATGTCTCCTATTGTTTCCTCGTCTCTACTGTCTACTCAAAAATATAAAATCGACCGTATTTTACTACTAAACAAAAAACAGTTTGTGTACAAATGCAGCTTATCAAGTAAATATAGAACCAATATTTTCGATCTATGAATTGCACCCGTACCAAATTACCATATTCGTGCAAGGATTGTATTCCTCAGAACCACCAGTGACCTGTAACGGCAAGTTTCAATGAAATTCGTCCATTCATAAATACCCTGCCCGAACTTCTTCAAATGTGCTTTTGAAAGATCCCCTAAACAGCCCTGGCCCATAGATCAGAAGACACAGACCCGATACTTTGAATTTCTTTATCCAGAAACGCGTAAAAAACCATCTTCTCTTCAAGTATTAATGGTCGGGATGGTTGAACAGTATTTCTAGCAATATACAAATATTATTAATTGCTATGAATAAGAGCGGACAAAAAGCCTTTTAGACTAGTATAAATAGTGATAGCAGTTTTTTTTATTGGATATAAACTCTGCCAATGTTGCATGTAGGGTAAGCCTTTGGCGGTAAACAGGGTCTGATCATCCCTTAATTTGTTTTCTTATTATTGTAAAAAGAAATTTGTATTAATATTGCCTCTACCTGTTACACTGGTGTTTGTGCATATAAATATACATTTACATACAGCTACTATTTTATAGCATGCATGCTTTTATCTTCAAATATGAAAATCTCTTTCTTACTTTCTCTCTCTCTCTCTCTCTCTCTCTCTTTTTTTTTTCAATGTTTGTTTGTTGACTAACAGCTATTATATTATGCAATGTATATTGTATGAACATGTTTCAAGGCCCTCAGTTGAAGCTTTGCCTATACACAAAATCAAAGATTTGTGATGATGTATATGGAGGTAAATAAACATAAATAAACCCATCAATCACATTTTACATTAGCAAATGCCCCCCTTCCTTCTATCTTCAATGTTGCCCTGTTTAGTTGCCGTTTTACCCCCAAAATATCCCCTTTTTGTTGGTGCCCCCCTCCCCGTCCACTGCACCAGGGGAAAAAGAACATTAAACATGATTTGTTTAGTATACTGTCCTTGCTTGTCCTTGCCTGCAACCGACTCGTGAGTCCCGCAATTACCAGATTACTCTCGCCTAACATTGAAGCTAGCTTCCGGCACGTTTGGCACGAAAAGAAAGAAGATTTAGAAGCAGAAGGAGAAGAGGAAAAAAAAGAAGAAGAAAAAGAAGGAGGAGGGGCATATACCAATGGGGGGGGGGGGGCTGCTGTCACAACGTTTAAAGAAAGTTCAGTGAAGCATGTTTTCGTGACCAACTGCATAGGAAGCCTACTTGTACGAATGTATATAAAACAACACATTTCTCATTGAAACCTGTATAGAACGATCTTTCATCTCTTCTTATGTATTTCTTTGTTAAGTCCCCTATCCCCTCCCCCATCGAGTAGTAGCAGGGACCACCTTATTGATCCGCTATGTAAGCGTGGGACAAATAAAGGGCCCGTTTTAAGCGCTAGTTCTGCACCAACTTTTGACGCTTGTTCCGTGACCGGCCTCAGACCGTCATTTATTTGTAACAGGGGTCACCTGCTGATAAAGATCCCATATAATGTCAATAAAAAAAAAAAAAAATGTTAAAATCATACTGCATAAGAAGATGCCTTTACTAATGTATTCACTTCACCAAAGCTGCTCGTTTAATACATATTCACGCACACACCAAGCATACGTCGGATGCCACAAACCAGGTAAGACGGTTAAAATGAGATACATGCAAGGGTACAAATAGCAACCGCAGAAACTATTTCATACCTTTGTGAGTAGCATTTAGCCCTTTGTTGTGTGTGTGTGGGTGGGGGGGGGCATGGGCAAACCCTCACCAATTTTCCATTCTATACACTCCATTTCCCTTTTTTCCTCTCTCTCTCTCTTCGCCACCCCCTCCACCCAACCCTTCCCAATTTGTGTCCAATTTCTGTATTTATTTCTCAGTCCTGGGAAATTGGAGAGAGAAGAGCGAGTTAGACAGAGAGAGAGAGAGAGCGTCCCCTCCCTTTTCGCGTCCTCTCTGCCTATGGTTCTTGTTATGATATTTGAATGCGAAGCACTCATTAATTATTTTATTGGAAAGGATTCTTGTTTCCTTGTTCCTATTACTCATTCTAGAATATTATTATTATTGTATATACATAAGTGGGTGTACCTGATTTAACTCCTTTGTTCTACATGTCACCCTCAAGTAGGCTTAATATTTCCTTATTCAAATTACAACAATCACACATGTAACTTAATTTCCCTGTGATTATGGTGTACGTGTGTATACCCATATACCTCCCTCACCACTCCCTTCTCATCAATAAAGGATGCCAATTCGTTCGAAATAGTGATAAACCGAGGTTACAAATAAACCAGGACAGATGATAACCCCACTCTAAATAAATATATTAATTTAACATGATACATACTATTTTTATGAGAAAATTATCAATTTCCAGCTGTAATTATATTCCGTTTTGAAGTCCATAAAGTGATAAAGGTACCTATCCCCCCCCCCCCCGACAAACACAAATTTTAATCAGGAAGGAGGATGTTTATATGCTTATCAAATGAAGTATTCAATCATATAAATGAAGGGAAGTGTCTTATTTGATTCGGCTTTTCGGTATTTGTCAAACATCTTTCAGTATTTATTTATTTATTATTTATTATAGCTTTGATATAAGAAATTCAACTTGTGGGATAGTGCTGAATATGGCAGCTCGTTGAGTATGACTTTGGTGAGGGATTGCAATTACGTAGTTTATCTATTACAGCTGTGGCACGTTTTCTTCATATAGAACCAAATACCAAGCATTCGTCGGATGCCACAAACCAGGTTAGGCCTTTGATATGTATACAATTAAGTATTACTTATCCCAATAAAGCATACCAAATATTATATTAACTCATACTGGTATGGATATTACGCCCAGAAATAGAATACATACATAACTAATTAATGGTATGGCAATGCAATTAATAATACAAATACAAAAAAGAACATCTTCAAACCATAGAAACGTGGGCGTTGCGTGAAATGATCGTTAAAACCATCCGGGATTTATGAAACTTATGAAACTTATGATAATAATACAGTTCTTCCCAGGTTAGCATATTTTTGCCGAACATTTTTACGAAGTCTTAAGAATTTGCGGTTTAGGGACACATTTTTTTCAGGAAAAAAACTAAAAGAAAACACCTAAACCTGTGCTAAGAATATGATATTATTAGTTTTGTTTTTCCTGATTGGTGAAAAAGCAAGCGTATCCTAATTGGACAATCTTCGAGGGAATAATATTATGTAAATAAGAGTACGCCTCACAAAATGACTGTAGAACATTTATTCGCTGTTTAACCCGAGATCCCGGACGACCGCTCTGCCAATGAGCCATCATACCTATAAGTTTGATAATAAATGAGAAACTAGAAATGCAATCGTGTCACAACGATGTGCGTGCAATGACGCCATGTTACTACGTGTCAAACGAAAGAGCTTCTCTCGGACTATCCATAGCAATTTGTACGAAGTCTGTAGCTTCTGTGATATTGGAGATAGGTAGGGCGAAAGAAAGGCCTCAATATTGATGGGATGGTAGTGATGCCTACGAAGTTTGAAAGAAATTGGGATAGGGGAAAGAACCTAGAAAGGGCCGCAAGCACTGCGGGCAAAAACCAATAGGATTTGGTGCATGTTCGTCATTGCAATCAAGATCGTTCTGGAAAAAAAAAAGGACGTTTAAAGGGCGAAAAGCAGTCTAAATAAGTGACGTCATAGCCGATACGTGTTAGATTCGGGCGGAATTCGTGTAGTGACCTTTGTTCAAATGCAATTTACTCACAATTTTCTGTGTGAACATATACTATACTTGGTATCATTCGAAAGGGCTTTTCATTACGGTCAGTTTGACACAATTGTTATTTGCGCGCAATGTATTGCCCGCATTAAACCCGCTATTACGTAATGCATAGTAAATTCATCATTTTTGGCGATAACTTTGCGCTGACATATATTTGAATTATACCAAACTTGGCAGACAGTTGTCACGTATATGGATACATAGGTCTGCCAAGTTTAATTGATGTAGGTATAAAGATCGCCATTTTAGAGCAAGTTGAAGTTATTTCTGAATTTTCTTGGAAATAGCGAATTTGGAGGGCATTTTTCTGAAAGTCGGTCAGTGTTAGGGTATATCATTTTGTATATGGCTGGAAAGGGCATATCTTCAAGTATCTAAATCCAAAAAAAGGTACGGGTCTGCCAAGCCAAAATGGAGATACGGCCACAAAAAGAAAGCCAATTCCCAGAACTTTAGAGGGCGCTATTTATGTTTTGCAAAGTCAATGGAGCGTGAAATTTGGCATGGCTATGTGCAATTATGAGATAAAGATATTGTAAGATTTAAATACAAAACGGAATTTATATGAGAAAGTTATGGCAGTTTTAGAATTTTTAAGGGTCAATTTTTCAAGAATTTGAGAGATTTTTGACGGAGTCGGTTTCAGATTTGAATTTTGAGTACGAAGATGGCATTTTGAAGGGCAGGTTATACATCGCAGATTAAAGAACATCTCTTAGACTATCTAGAGGAATTTGTTAGAAGTTTTTAGGATCTAGGATAGTGGAGATAGGAAGGAAGATAGAAAGGCCTTAAAATGGACCAAAACGGACAAAATGGCGCCTGGACGGTTATGCATGAGTGATTTCGAAAATCAAAAAAATAGGTGACCTTGATGAGATGCTAGAGATGATGCCTACGAAATTTGAAAGGAAAAAGACATGAGAAAAGTACCTAACTAGGAATAACAAGCACTACGTGCAAAACGAATGGGATTTCCGGACGATAAGGATTAGGATAAGGATAAGTATATTAATGGGGCAGAATGTGAACGAAAACAAGGCAATGAAGAAGGTCGTCATTGCAATGAATGAACAGATATACAGGAATAAAAAAGAAGAAGGCATAAAGAAAGTCGTTAGATACATGTACGGTCGTTTGGAAGTTTGAAAACGCTGCTTGATAATTATTATGATTATTGGATAAATCCATATATTGAGAACATCTGTCGTCAGCTTGGTTTCTGGTAGCTAAAGTAGTGGGATATCCTTGATTTAGCATCTCGTACAGTATGACGAGGGTGTCCAGCTGCTCTTACGATGTCGCACACCACCAAAGCTTCATATTTTCTACAGTGTCAACCAAATATCAAGCATTCGTTGAATGTCACAAACCAGGTGAGGCGATGATTATTGCCTCTTTAAAGTTGAGGAAAAAAAAAGATCTTACAAAAATTGAATAAAGAGAAAAGATAGCCAAAATCCTTCGGCGCACTACATGGCTGCCGGGAATATAATGAAAACCTATCATAAGCAAATAGTTGAAGACGACACGTATATTTCAGACTGGGGATTGCAAATAAAGGCATATTTAAGTAACTTTTGCAGAAAGGGGCGATATGTATTCTAAAGCTAATCAATCATGCATGTAAATCGTTGGAACAGGGTCACAAAAATAGTTTTAATATGAGCACAATTTTGCAAATATTAAGATTTCAATAAGGAAATCGTTTAAAGTGATTTTGTTAATTTGTTTAATAATAATAATAATATCAAATTGTTAAACAGCGCTTAATACAAATGTGATAAGTAGGTAATACAACATCGGTATGGGCAGATTAAGGATGCACAGTGCTGCTAATTATTCCGGTAGCCCACAACGTGCCCATTTTCTACTCTGATAAGGGCGCCTTTTACTTTGGCAAGTGCCTCTCTTTCATTTCTAAGGGGTGCTCTTTTCCCTTCTGATAAGTGCTTTTTCGCAAATGTAATCATAAAGATGTGTAGGTCTATACAGGAGGGTATTTGTGAGATAATTCAGCTATTTATACATTTTATAAGACGTACTTCTGTGATAATGAATAAGCTATTAATGTAATTTATATGTTGTGCATAATAATGGTAATAATGATGCTTATAATTGCCATGTTCAATATCGTATACATATGAAGAGACTCCTGCTTGTATTTCATTATTTATATTCGTCTTCCTCTAAGTATAATAGTAGTGTAATTAATCCTTCTAGACATCTCAGATCATCAAATTCATCTGTATTGGTTCTACCACAAACTCGAAAATTCTTGAGGGGATAGGCCCTTTTTCACATACCGGTGCATTACTTTAAAACAAACTGCCAAAATCTGTTCGATACCTGTCGTCTGTCAATGAAATTAAAACCACACTCTTTCAATTCTCCAGGCGTGGGACTACGTCGAGCTCCAGTTATTCGGTCCGTTGCGTCGTTCGCTGACTTTTGCAGGTCTGTTGTCGTCTCCAGTAGGCTCTTTAGCTCATTTCGTAGTTCAGTGATCCCGAGGCTTGTCGTATCCAGGCGCGTAGCCAGGGGGGGGGGGGGGGCGGTGATGGCGGTCGCTGCCCCAAAAAACGCTGCCCCCCCAAAAAAAAAAAGAGAGAGAAAGAGAAGGAAAATGAAACGTCAAAGCTTCCGCGCTTCGAAAGATGGGACTGAATACAAATAAGGATTAAGGGTCGGGAAAGGTACAACGAATCGTCTTCTTTGTCTAATAATACATCAAAGCTTCCGCGCCTCGCGCAGGAGGAGGGGGGAGGGCTGAATTCAGACAAGGATTAAGAGTCGAGAACGGTACTTCGAGTCGTCTTTTTTTCTCTAATAATTTTAATGAAACTTCAAAGTTTTCGCGCGGGAGCGGAGGAAACTGAATTCAGAAAGGATTAGAGTCGAGAACGGAACATCGAATCGTCTTCTTTGTCTAATAACACGTCAAAGCTTCCGCGCTACGCGCAGGAGGTGCGGGCTGAATTCAGACAAGGATTATGAATCGAGAAAGGTACAACGAATCGTCTTCTTTCAAAGCTTCCGCGCTTCGCGCCTCCCTGCACCCACCCCCTAGGGAGCGCGCTCTATAAGTGATTTGCAGGCTACGCGTGCTCACTACCACCCCCTAAAATAAAATCCTGGCTACGCGCTTTGTCGTATCGAGCTTTTGAAGAATTATATTCGTAAGCTCCTCGAGGTCCGCACGTAGCCTCGTAATACATTTTTCGGAGAGTATTGATCCATGGCTTGCTGGTCGTTTCCTCTAGATTTCTGGGAATTTCGTAGAAAACATGTATTCGATGTGGTGCTATTCTTTGTCTTAGGATTCTGGTTCATAGTTTGATCTCAAAATGTTGCAAAATAACGACGATGCAGGTGGATTTCGACGTCAACTCTTAACCGGAAAAATATATCGTTCTACACCATGATAACGCCCTACATGCGTCTAGACACATTTGTTCAACGGTACACACCGCTTAGTATTAAGTGTACATAGTGTATCATATGATGTCATATTAAATGTTTGGACTTAAGTTCATGTATAAGTATGCGACTGTTACTACTTTGTTTCTATTGTGCCGGGAACATCACTACTGCGACGGATACCAGTGCAATATAAGTGTTCATATTATTATTATTATTATTAGTAGTAGTAGTAGTAGTAGTAGTAGTAGTAGTAGTAGTAGTATTATCATTATTATTATTGTTATAATAATTATTATTATTGTTATTATTATTATTATTATTATTATTATTATTATTATTATTATTATTATTATTATTATTTTTATTATTATTATTATCAATGAGCCATAATTTTATACCAACCCGTGAAACCCATCGTACATTGTACGAACTATGTCGAGCGATTTTGCTTGGAATTGAAGTCAACCACCTTTTTTCGTGCCGAAACCCATTATGTGTGCATATTTATGTAAGCAACATAAAATAGTCCTTACGGTCTTTACACAAATCACACACGCGCACTGATTACCAATATGTGTAAAAATTCGTTTTCCAAAGTGTAATGCCTAATTTCAATCTGGAACATTTAAATTCATTAAAATTGAATTTAACTTATCAGCTAAAATACGAAAAACAATATTCCGCTGCATGGGTTCATATACAAGTCGAGATACAGGACGACCGCTTGGTCATCGTACCCATAATTGTAATAATGAATAAGAACGAAATAAACCGATACACAGAAAGGAGAAGAAAATGGCAAAAAGAAATTTGGTACATAGAGTAAAAGTCATTTGGAAGTGAGATTTAGATGCATATTGATAATGCTAATTATTGGTATTACCCGTATGAGAACATATGTCTTCAGCTTGGTTTCGGGTAATCAATAAGTGGTGGGATTTTTATTAATATAGTAGCGCGCTCACTATTACAGCGGTGTACAACTGCGCTTACGACGTTGCGCACCATCGAAGCTGCACGGGGTTTTCTACAGTGTCAGTCAAATATCAAGCATTCGTTGAATGTCACAAACCAGGTGAGGCGTTTGATTATTGCCTTGTTTGTTCGTCTGTGTGTTTCGTTTTCCATATAAAAAAGATAAGACGCAATCAGTAAAACAATAACGGATTGAATAATGAGTAACAATATAAAAATAAACGACTGGAAAGCCCATTTTCAGCGATATCGTTATGATTCCGCTAGTTTTCCATGGTGACCAGTAATCGAACATTAAAACAATACAATTTTTAAAAACAAACCACTAAGAACAGTGGCAAAACATCATTTTCCCAAGCAAAAAATAGTAAGAAACGTCCAAGAAAAACATATTGTTTTGTTTTTGTTTATAGAAACAGAATAGAGTTAGGTAAACTTCAAATTAATGTGATCTCTCGGTACTCTCTACGGTCACTAAGGTCTCAATATGTGGTTCACATAATAGCTACAACAAAAATATCTAGAAGGATCAAGTTTCATAAGCTTTCTGTCAAATTTCTCTAAACGGAAGACAATGTATCACAGTTGCGTAACGTCAATGGTAACACGGTAACACTGAACCTCTATAAACAACGGTTCTGTCACAATAATTTGTCCTTGGTTTAGGATGGGCAATATTATATTGACTTCGAGGTGTTTATCCAGTACCTCTACAAGAAACATTTTAATTTGGAGTCAGGCCATGTAGTATTTGAAACATCATAATATCCGTGTGTTTAGTACGCCGTATAGACAAAGTGCCCCATTTTAGGATATCATGCAATTGTTAACTGAATAAATATGATTGCCGATTTATCTTCAAAATGATTCTCTCCGCTTTATTCGGAAGTTTCTTTAATTGATCAAGATATTTTATGTAGATGGGAGTCCCTTTCAAACCTCTGAGTTTCTTTCTTGCCTGGAAGACATTGTAACGCCGTGTAGTTGGTAAATCGAACAGTGATCCTTTTGGTCGATCATTCACTTTTCGATCCTAATATGTGCGATCTATCGATGTCTCCTCTGTGTATTTGTATGTCTAATTTCTCCTCTCAAACTGTGTTGATTATTTCAACTGTCTATCCTGACTCTTTCTTACGCTCTCTAATTCAGACTATGAGTAATCATACAATTCCTTCTTGAATTTTGCTCAGCCTCTTTATGCCTCTCCCTCAGTCTGGCAAAGTTCTCTCAGGAAGATCAAACTCAAAAGTGTCACTATAATTGCTTTCGTCAACCTTTCAGTAATGATAGATGTTAGTTCTTCAATGTGTGTTAGCTTTTCTTCTGATACCTAGTGAGTCTGGGTATTGTTGTACTCCGGTACTTTCTTGACTTCTCCACGTATATCTCTTATCCTCGGCTTCAAGTTCCGTTTAATTAAGTTAATGCATAATAGCAAAATTAAAACCAACACAGATAGCTAAACGTCCTCCCCAAATTACCAAACTAGGCAATACTCCAATAGGTGCTACAATTAGAGTAACATTGATGTAGTTAATACTTTAGCGAAGCTGTGGGCGCAGAGCGAGTCGTTAAGCACGTCTATTCTTGACGACGTTCATGATTTGAATGAAGAAAAAAAACGGTTGATACATTTATTATATTAGAATGTAATTCAATTCAATTAAATTTTTCGAGTTGGCTTAGCCAGACGAAAACGAAGAACTAGACATGTGACTGTGTGTACGACAATCAAAGGTGAATCGGGATGCACGGTCAAGCATCATGATCGTCAGGTAACGATAAGACACACATTCAGACCCAGGATTGCAAATTAAGTCATATTTGGGTAAATTTAGCAGAAAGTGGCAATATTTATTTAAAATCTAATCGTTCATGCATGACCAACTTTGGGACATGGTCACACAAAGAGTAATAATATGAAAAAAAAAAAATCATAATGCAAGTTTTGCATGTAAAAAAAAACGTTATAAATAGATAACACGGAAGCAGTTCTCTTGGTGGTGGGGTGGGGAAGTAGGCACAGTGCAAATATATTTCCAATTAATAGCTCCCGAAGTTCAATATTTTCTCTAATAACGGCTCCTTTTACTTTGGCAATTGGCTCCCTTTCTTTTTTACGAAGTTTTCTTTTCCCCTTCAGATATCAGTGCCTTTGCGCAAATCTGATAAGTTTCCGTTATTAAATGTAAAGATTTTCTTGTTTTAATTGTCATATTAAGTGCCTGTAACTAATATGATCATTTCCCATTGTAAATTTGGTAAGAATCGCATTTGATTCTTATCAACATGCATTAAGAAATAGTTGTCCCTTTCTTCAAATTGTTCACAGTGTCACCTGCACACCTGCCATTTTCAGGAAATCTAAGTAGTTATATTAAGCGACAGAGAAATCGCTACGGATCGGAAATCAACTGGCCCTAATTGACATGATGCTGATACTGTCCTTACTAACAAAGCTCATTCATTAGAATTGGGGAAGTTCCTTCACAGGAAATTTGTCATTTGAAGGGAAGTTAAAAACAAAAAGGGGTTAAAGGCTATCAACTCTCGTCTAGCCGGGACATTTTCTGTAACAGTGTTCTGGGGGCAGGAGGTGCCACACCCCTTCAATCAAAAGGGTGCAATGATTATAATGATTTGGTACCAATGGATAGCTACAGGTTTTCTCCATATCTAGACCAAAGTCTTCACGAAAACGAGGAAATTCAATTATATTGCCCGGAAATCACTGGTTTGAAAATTTCGGGAGAAGGATTGAAGCCCTCAGCCCCCTGAGTCGTGCCTGCAATTATAATCCAATGCAGACATGGATATTCATGTTCTCAATCTTCCTTTCTAAGTAAAGTACGTGAATTAGTCTGAGAACGTGTTAAAGACATGGAAACAATAAAAAGATTATAAAAGTTTTTTATATCTTCATATTCTCAATTTATCGTTTTTGTCACAGTGATGTCAATTTTATGTCTTCCTATACGTTGTTTGTACCCTACTGATCGGAGCATTCAGCAATTGCATTAGGCTGGTAGCTATAACTAGCAGTCGTGCAGTAACATATTATAATTGCAATCACCTTCGCTGAACTCGGAGAATCAATCCTGTTACCCCTCAAGACATGGTCCTGAGAACAGATATACGTCAGTTTCATAACATTTCAATATTACGAAATCAACATGCCTACCTGCGACATCATTTTCTCGCTGAAAGTGTCATTTTCAGTAACCTTTTTTCGAAAACGTGATCGTATTTTTCGACGAAAAGATGACCTCGCTCGTAAATAATTCGATCATACTCACAGAAAACCTGTTTCATGAAAATGCCTCTGTGTTTAAAATGAAAGGGAAACAAAGTGGGAAAGATTTTAAAGTGTTCAGAAAGAAGTGATACAGGAAATTGAAACACTCGTAATAGCCTGATATACAGGACGACCGCTCTGAGAATGAGCCATCGTACAAATAAGTTTATTAACACATGAGAAATAAATGATCAGATATAAAGGAAGGAGAAAGAGATGGCAAACAAAAATCGCTACAAAGATGAACAGTCGTTTGAAAGTTTAAAAAAACTGGATGGTGATTACTTTAATTGGGATGAGCCTTTTGTTATGAACATCTATCGTCAGCTTAGTTTCGGAGAGCTTAAGTGGTTAGATGCCTTTGAATTTAGCATCTCGTACATTATGACGGTGGTGTACAGCTGCACTTACAAAGTTGCGCACCACCAAAGCTGCACGTTTACTACACAGTCAGAAAAATACCAAACATTCGTTAGATGCCACAAACCAGGTGAGACGTTTGACTATTGCCTCTTTAAAGTTTTATTTAAAAAGAGGAAAAGACAATTGACATTTTCATTACATTCGATAATAATTCAGTTTGATTTTCCTATCTTAAAAACGGTAGAGATTATCCCCTCCATATTTTGAATCACTAGATATATTTGGAGAGCCGAGAAACTAATTGAAAATAAGACAAACAAAAAGGATAAAAATTCCAACTGAAGGCGTAGTTAAGACGAAATATCAGAAAGGGGTGATGATTGTTTTAAATCGAGTCATACATGCTATGAAATGGTTGGGACATGGTAATATGTAATAAAGTAAAGAGTAATATATATTCTGTAAATGTTAACAAATATATGATAAGTAGGTATAATACAAAAGCGATTCTCCATGGCGTAATACGAAAGGTAACACAATTCTCATTCTAATTTAAGTAACCCCAACGTGCCTATCTTTTGCCCTAATAAGGACAAAAAATTCAGCAAGTGCCTCCCTTTCTTTTCTAATGAGTGTTTTTCCCCTTCCGATAAGCGCATTTTTCGTTAATTTCAAAAGTATCCGCTTCTAAATTTAATGGGTGTCCGTTCCTTTAAGGAAATAGGTTTCACTAGTTGATTTCGTAAGATTTCCATTTGGCTTTCTACCAAGTGCACTTTGAAATAAGTGTCCCTTTCTTCTCAGGTTTTCCAATTTTAATCAATACAAATTTGTATCGTTATCTAGAAATATATTTCTATTTCATATTTTTTCTAGAATGATATAATCATCATCACATCCTTTTCTTAAAACAAAATGATGCTCTGTTGCTAATTGAAACATTTCTTAAAATTCAGAAACAACTCAAAAGATTATACAAATACAGAACGAAATAAACTGCGATCCCCCAACAAACAAATCACGAATGCCAAGCCTAGTTTCCAAAGTCCTGTAATCTCAAAAAGAGCGAAGGATTTCAATGAACACACGTTACTTTGTCATCTTCTCCTTCAAGAGGAACCTTATTCTCTTGTCTAGTTGTATAGTAGTGTTTGATATTTGTTGTAAAAGGTTTCCTTTGTTTCTATATTTGTTCTCCTCTGTTTCAAGAACCTTTTTTTTTATTGAAGAAATAAGGACATTTCCAGGCCTTTCATTTTGGGTTAATCTCAGACCTTCGTCATATACGAAGGAGAACGTGGGAACATATTCCCTTGGAAAATCATATTTTTTAATATTAAGAAAAACTAATGAGTAAACAGAAATACGAATGAACATTAATACATGAACATACGCTGTGAATCTGATGTTATTACGATTTGTTGTCACTCACCGGTAAAAGGGCATGTGTATGGTTATCAGTTATAAATCAGGTGACCAGATGTCTGTCCTATAACCTCACTTCTCAATTTCTCTCTCGATACAAACATATATCGCAATAATTAAGTTATATTGTTTTGGGACAGCCTGACAACGACTATTGGAAGCCGGCCGTTTATTCAGCATGAACGTTTTTGCTAGTTCATTTAGGAACCTGGACCGCACATGGTCCATGGTTAAAAAACAGAGGTAAAACTCAACGAAAACAACAACTCTGGAAACCATAAGACCCATGTCGTACCATAAAGTAAATCACCGCTAGAATGATTCAATTACACACTAATTGACGCCACGCCCTGGTCTCCTTGGCGGAAGCTCGCACACTTGTAAGAGCTGTCAATGTAAATTGCATTCAACCGGGGCACCAGCCACGGACCAAACTGTAGTACGCATTCTTTTACGATACAACCTACATTTGCCTGCTATACAAACGTACCATAGACACACATATTAAGTTCTCTCCGACTGATGCCTGGATTACATTTGGCCTGCGATTAGTCTACGGAGCCCGTATCCTGCCCGTATCCACTTTTCCGTGAGGCCTCTGTGCGGAGGCAGGAAGTGGCCGTGAGATTTCCGTACGGATTCACGGGCTCCGCAGCCTTTATGATTTTGTTTCGCGAGAAGTTAAACAAATTTGAAAATATCGTAAGCCCAGAGCCCGTATACATGTCATTTTGGGGGCAAAAAAAAAATCGTACATAGATTGCAGACTCGTTGAGCATTCGCACGGCCATTGCGCAGCTATCGCAAGGTTGCTGCTCGCTGCCCGTGCAGTATCCGTGATATTGAGCAGTCATCTCCGCGCAACCTTTGCACGGAAGCTGCACGGGCTCCGTACGATTTCTGTGCGGAGGCTGCGAAGACTGCACGGCTACTGCATTCAAATTGCACGATTTCCGTACATTCCCCGAGCAGCCTCTGTACGGATTTGCCCCGGCCTACCCCCGATGGCCAATACAATAAATGGCACGATACATGTAGATAATGTAAACACAAACATCGTAGCCCGTAGCCTCCTACGATGTTTACGACAAATCGTATACCAGTTTATCGTACGGCGCCCGGGACAAATGTAATCCAGGCATAGTCGGCATGGAATAGGATTAGAGTCTTACCAAAGCACATTATCTACTTAATTTTGAACCCGAACACGGGAACACGGCTCTTCCAATGAGCCTACATGCCGGAGAGCGTGATAATGAAATAAAAGTAAAACAATTATAAATGAAAGCAATAATATGACCCCCTCCCTCATCCCAGAATAACAAAACGTACATACGCGTAAATAAAATTGGAAATTGAAATAAGCTGCATATTTAAATGCTTATTGGCACTACCAGTATATTATGAACATCTGTCGTCAGCTTGGTTTCAGGAAGCAAAGATGTTGGGATGACGTTGAATATATCAGCTCATACAAAGTGTTCAGCTACACTTACGACGTTGCACACCACCAAAGCTGCACGTTTCGTACATTGTCAAACAAATACCAAACATTTGTGGTATGTCACAAACCAGGTGAGGCGTTTGTTTATTGCCTCTTTAAAGTTAAATATAAGAGAGAGAAACAAAAGTTGATACTTTCCTTATATTCGACAGTAATTGAATTGAATTGATTTTCAGAGTTGGATTAGACAAGGAAAAGGGAAAACTGAATATGTGATTGTCGGGGCGCCATTCATGTTAAATATCACCGTCTATGCATGGAATGAATTGTTCACACATACAGTTATAAAATAAGCAACATTGCTTCATGTCAATATTGATCTCGGAAATACTACTCCATAGACATAGCGGTTATTGGATTGTCCTATAATATTGTAACATCATTATTGAATGAGGACCATGTTCTTTTTATGGACCTCGGTAAGGCATTTATACCTTTGATCATACTAAATGTTTGAATAAACTACAACTTTATTGCATTAGAGTAATTGCTCCAAGTAAACTAACTAATCGACAAGCATTCACTTGTTTCTGAATATAGTTTTTAAAATATTATCATACAATGTGGAATCCATTAAAGAAGTTTCCTCGACCCCTAAATCAGTAACATGCATTTTGAAAGCAACAGTGTATTGACGAATTAAAATTACATGTACATATATATATATCGACGGAAAACAAGTAAAGGCAGATTTATTGGGTATTACGATCGATCAGTGCTTGATTTCAACGCACACATTGAAAATGTAGTCAACTCTTTATTATTTGGAACTGAATTTTGAAGATTGTAAGCCACATGTTTCCTTGAGGGGTACCTTGATTTTCCAAACATATAGATTAAAAAAGAAATAGGATTTGCATAAGATTATCAAGTTATTAAAGGAAGACAATGTATCACAATTGTTTAACTTCAATAGTAACACAAGAACACTGACTTTGGAGTGTATATCTAGTAGCTGTTAAACAAAAATATGTAGTACTTTAAACATCGAACTGTTCATTTCTTTAGTACGCCGTATGGAAAAAGTGTCCCATTTGAGAAAATATCATGCAATTGATGATTGAATATATTTGATTACCGATTTATCTTCAAAATGATTCTCCCCGCTTTATACTGGAGCTTCTGTAATTGATCAAGACATTCATCAGAAGTTTACCATCTAATGAATTTGTTTAAAGTTAGACTTAGATAAATCATTATTATTTCTTTTATTTTCCCAAAGTAACATATTTTAACCATGTAATTAAGGGGATTTCCATATTGAACAACTTATGGAACGGTCGCTCAAACCATTATGAATGACACTAAATTACCATATTGATCTAGTTCAAACAATATCATTTTTTTGATTATATTTCTCAGTTGCCCCTTTTAGCGGAGTTTTCAAAGTATTCCATCGACATCACCCATACAATTGGCATAAAGTATCTCCGCTTTACAATTTAGAGGCATGTACCAATTAAAAAATACAATGGGACTCGCGTTTCTTCGCCGTATCAATAATGAAATTACTTCCATACGCAAAAACGAACTGTGTTTCAAACTGCATAGACCAAGCTATAGGAGTTATCCACCGTTTTAATACTGTCCTTACTGATAACATTGTAGTCAGGCACATTTACCACAGTGTTCATTGTATTTCACACTTTTACTTGAAATATTAGGACTATTTTTTTTTACCCATACGAGGCATTCTACCTGCTAAATATAAAGACGCATTTTGCACGCTACTCCTAATATGAAACCGGAGAGGGCAATATGTGTTATATTGCCCTCTTCCGGTTTTCTCCCTTAGACCACCACTGTACTAAAGTCAGAGGGCAACATTCTGCCATATTCAACTCTTTATTGTCAATGCGCTTTTATTAAAGTGCATACGCCAGTATTGTGTAAGCGTTAAAGTGTACGTCACAATTCGTCCCTGCTTTCACGAAGTGACGGTAGTGAGGAAAATCGTCACGCAAAGTGAATGCAATTTTTGTCACTACCGTCACTTCGTGAAAACAGCGACGAATTACATACCTGCCTGAATTGCCTGAAATCAGATAGACTGGCAATTAGACGTGAGTAAAAATTATGCTAGATACAAAAGTTGTATATCATTTTTTTTTTAATTTCTTGTATAGGTAATAATAATTATTTTGACTGGGCTTCTTTCAAAACCATATTGTCGACTCGAGGCAATATTATCTTAGCTTGGTTAATATTTCTGATGTACCCCTCAAGCCCATTCAATAATATATAAATGTTTGCCATACATACAAAAAAATACATACTATTATTAACCGTATCATACATCTCAGTAGGGCAATTTTTAGATTGTGTTGCCCTCAAAGTTTGATTGATAAGCCAACAAAACTACGGGTGAAATACAATCCATGACATTGTGTGTGTAATTTGTTCGTCAATTATAATACACAATGAACAAATATTATTGCCCGATCGGAAAAGTCAATGGCAAAATGCGTGTTAAACTAGCGAGCAATAATGTAGAGCCAACATCCAGGTATTTTGTAATCTTCATTGGGCATCTATTACGCGTATGATAACCCGCGATCTTTGCGCCCACTTTATTGTAACGTAACAATGATATACAAGACTGTTTGCAGTGTATCCAACATTTCGTCAAGTACTTGATGCACAGTGCTGGTTTGACGATGGTTTTGCCACTGTTCATGCTAGGAAACCCTGTGCAGTGTAGGCTACTTTTTTACATGATATAATATATTATATATAAGATATAAGATATTACGAGTATAAGATATTACGAGTTTTTTGTTCGCTCTAGATATCTGACGTGGTTAATAATATTAATATTGACTGCCTAATTCAGGGCATTACAACTTGTCATTTATCACCATCACCTACGGTTAAGGCGATATAGGCAGTCAATATTGATTAATTAATACTTCTTATAAAATACAGAATATAATTATTAACGATTATGTAATGTGCACACCAAAAAGAACGCATGAAATTCAAACATCATTCATCATGAAAAGAAACTTATAAAGTACCCGGTTGGAATTACTATTTAAAACTGCGCGCGAAATAGAGAGTTCTGTATTTTACTCTTCGAATACAATCACATTTTCCTATAGCCGCATTGTGATTAAATAGGAGGCAGTGAGGGAAAACTATTTAACAAATATTTCTAAGGGATAAAGTGGATTTCCAACGAAACATATTTATATTAGAATAATCTTGTATCAACACTGGTTCAACAATATATGACCGCACGTAGATCAAACCAAATCCAACTCAATTCGAGGTATGGACAGTCCAGTGCTTCCAATATAATGAAGTTCCATGAACAATGAGACACTTAAAGAGATGGATTAATTGCTACTTCCGGTATGTATGTCAATAATTCAAAGTACAATAAACGGGATAATCATGTCTCCTTTTACTAACAATCGACTGATCATGCTTATGAAGCCAATGTAAAGTTGCTGATGTCGGCAATCTTTGTCAAAACTATACGGCGTTCATCTTTGGTCAATACTATGATTTAGATATCTTGAGTCAAAATCACTTTCAGTTATTTGTTATGTTTTGACTTCATCTCCCAAAAGAGTCTTCCCTTTCGTCAAATTCTCTTGTATGTAGATGGAGTCCCTACCAAACCTCTCAGTTTCTGTCTTGCCTAGAAGACTGTTACGCCGTGTAATTGGTAATTCGAACAGTGATCCTTTTGGTTGATCATTCACTTTTCGATCCTAACCTGTGCGATTTCTCGATGTCTCCTCTTTGTAGCTTTTTGTTCAATTTCTCCTCTCAAACTGTGTTGATTATTTCAACTGTCTATCCTGACTCTATCTTACCCTCTCTCATTCAGACTATGAGCAACCATACAATTCCTTCTTGAATTTTGCTCAGCCTCTTTATGCCCCTCCCTCAGTCTGGCAAAGTTTCTCTCAGAAAGATCAAACTCAAAAGTTTTACTAATGGTTTTGTCAACCTTGCAGTAATGACAGATGTTAGTTCTTTAATGGGTGTATGCTTTGCCTCAGATACCTAGTGAGTCTGAAATATCGTTGTACTCCGGTACTTTCTTGACTTCTCCGCGTATATATCTTATCCTCGGTTTGAAGTTCCGCGCCTTTCGGCATCCTCACGCGCCTATGTGCAATAACTTCCTCATGTTTCATAAACTAAATGCATAATAGCAAAATTATCATCAACACAGTAAGCTCAACGACCTCCCAAAGTTACTAAAACCGGGCAATAATCCGATATGTGCTACAACAACGGTTTAATTGCTGTTGTTTATACTTTAGCGAAGTTATGAGCGCAGAGAAAGTAAAGCAAGCCCATTCTTGACGACATTCTTTATTTGAAAAAAAAAAAAACGGTTGATACATTTATTTCATTAGACGGTAACTCAAATTAATTGAATTTTTCGAGTTGGCTCAGCCAGCTGGGGTGCGCGGTCAAGCATCATGATCTTCAGGTGAAAATAAGACACACATTTCAGACACGGGATTGCAAAAGAAGTCATATTTGGGTAAATTAAGCAGAAAGTGGCGATATTTATTTCAAATTTGATCATGTATGCATGTACACTGTTGCGACATGGTCAAACACAGAGTAATGATATGCGACCAAATAGAAAACAAAACAGATTTTCATAACGCAAGCGTTAAAAGCCAATTTTTGTATATAAATACAAATGTTATAAATAAATAAAACGGAAGCAGTTCTCCTAGTGGTAGAGTGGGGAAGTAGGCACAGTGTAAATAGTTTTTTTTAAGTAGCCCCCAAAGTGCATTTTATCTTGTCTGATAACGGCTTATTTTACGTTGGCAAGTGCGTCCTTTTCATTTTAAGGAGTTATCTTTTCTCCTTCCGATAAGTGCATTTGCGCAAATCTAATAAGTTTGCGGTTTTAAATGTAAGAATGTGTACATGTCATAAGTGCCCAAAACAAATATGATCATTTCTCATTGTTGTAAGAATCGCATTTTATTCCTAAGGCTACCAAGGTTATTTTCTGTAATAGTGTCCGGAGGGGGGGGGGGGGGTTGCCACACCCCTTATAGAAAAGGGGTGCAGTGATTATCATGATTTGGTACCAATGGATAGCTACAGGTTTCCTCTAGATCCAAATACAATATTTGCCTGAAAATCTTATGGGGAAGGAATGTAGCCCCCAGCCCCCTGAGTATGGATTCTACTCATAATCCTATGCAGACGCGGATATTGTTGTTCTGCAATCTTGCTTTCTTAGTGAAGTACGTAAAGAAGTCCGAGATATCTTAAAGATATGGTTACAATGAAGAGATAATGAAAATTCAGCTTTTTATATCTCCATTCTCTCAATTTATCGTTTTCGTTAGTCATGTCAATTGTATGTATTCCTATATGTAGTATGTTCGCTGCTGATCGGAGCATTCAGCCATTGCATTAGGCACCATCAGGTCGATCCCCGGGGACCGAACGAAAGGGGCCCGGCAGCTGTGAATGGGAGTCGAGCAGTAACATATATTCATTTAACTCAGGGAATGAACCCTGATCCCCCATCAAGACATGGTCCCGAGAACAAATATACGTCAACTTCATATGATTTTTAATATTACCAAATCAACATGCGAACCTCCGACATAAATTCTCGCTCAAAGTGTCATTTTCAGGAACTTATTAAACGTTGATCGTATTGCTCGACGAAAAGATGACCGCGTTCGTGAATATTGCGATCTTAATCACAGGAGAGCTGTCCCATGAAAATGCCTCTGTGTAGAAAATGAATGGGAAAAATTGGGTCACATTTTAAAGTGTGGCAGGTGGGTCAGAAAGAAGTGGTACATCAAAGGGAAACATCATTAATAGCTGATATACAGGATGACCGCTCGGTCAATGAGCCATCGAAACCAAATGTTTAATGATAAATAATGAATAAATTAATCAATATAATGTAAGGAAAAGATGATGTCAAAAGGAAAGTCGCTACATACATGAACAGGCCCTTGAAAGTTTGAATAAACTGGATGGTGATTATGATTATCGAGATGAGCCTTTTATTATGAACATATGTTGTCAGCTTGGTTTCGGAGAGCTAAAGTGTTTATATGCTTTTGAATTTAGCACCTCGTACAGTATGACGTGGGTGTACAGCTGCACTTACGATGTTGCGCACCACCAAAGCTGCTCGTTTTCTACAGTGTCAGAAAAGTACCAAACATTTGTTGGATGCCACAAATCAGGTGAGGCGTTTGACTATTGCCTCTCTAAAGTTTAAACAAAATTGACGCTTTTCTTATATTAATAATTCATTTTGATTTTCCGAGTCGGAATACCCAAGGGTAATGGAAAACTGAAGATGTGATTACGTGGTCGATAATCGAATGTTAGATTTTAGTAGGTGGGGATGCAGTGTCACGCAAATTGCTCAGTATAGTTCTCCTATATATTAAGTACGATATACATTAACCTCTTCATATTTTGGATTGCTAGATATATTTTAAGAGCCGAGCAATCAATTGAAAACAAGACAAACAAATAGGATAAGAATTCCAACTGAAGTCGTTGTTAAGAAGAAACATCAGAAAGGGGTGTTGTTTGTTTTAAATCGAGTTATTAATGCATGGAAATGGTTTGGACATGGTCAAATAAAGAGTAATATATATTCTGTAAATGTTAACAAATATATGATAAGTGGGTATAATACAAAAGCGATTCTCCATGGCGCTATAAGAAAGGTAACACAATTCTCATACTAATTTAAGTAGCCCCAAATGGCCTTATAAGGACGAAGAATTCAGCAAGTGCCTCCATTTCTTTTCTAATGAGTGTTTTTCCCCTTCCGATAAGCGCATTTTCATAAATGTTAAAAGTATCCGCTTCCAAATGTCATGAGTGTCCGTCCTTTTAAGGTAATAGGTTGAGTTGATTTCGTAAGACTCCCATTTTCTTTCTATCAAGTGCACTTTGAAATAAGTGTCCCTTTCTTCTCATATTTCCCAATTTTAATCAATACAAATGTATTTGTATCGTTATCTAGAACGATATTTCTATTTCATATATTTTCTAGAATGATATAATCATCATCTTAAAACAAAATGATGCTCTGTAGCTGATTGACACATTTCTTAAAATTCAGAAACAACTCAAAAGATTATACAAATGTAAACAAAACGAAATAAACTGCGATCCCCCAACAAACAAATCACGAATGCCAAGCCTAGTTTCTAAAGTCCTGTAATCTGAAAAAGAGCGAAGGAATTCAATGAACACACATTACTTGTCATCTTCTCCTTCAAGTGGAACCTTATTCTCTTGTCTAGTTGTATAGTAGTGTTTTACATTTGTTGTAAAAGTTTTTCTGTGTTTCGATATTTGTTCTCGTCTGTTTCAAGAACTTTTTTTTTTTCATTGAAGAAATAAGGACATTTTCGGGCCTTTCATTTGGGGTAATCTCAGACATGCGTCATATACGAACGAGAACTTGGTAACATATTCCCTTGTAAAATCATGTTTTATGTTATTAAGAGAAACTAATGAGTTAACAGAATTGGAATGAACGTAAATACATGAACCTGTGCTGTGAATTTGATGTTATTTCGGTTTGTTGTCACTCACCAGTAAAAGGGCATGTGTATGCTTATCAGTTATAAATCAGGTGACCGGATGTCTGTCCTATAACTTCACATCTTATTTCATCTGTCTTTTTTCATGACTCCCAATACAATCACATATCACAATAATTAAGTTCTATTGTTGTGGCACAGCCTGACAACGACTACTAGAATCCGGACGTTTATTCCGAATAAACGTTTTTTTTTTTCTAGTTCCCTTAAGCACCTGGACTGATATTGTCTATGGTTAAAAACCAGAGGTAAAACTTAACAAGTATAACAAACCTGAAAAAAACATAAGACCCATGTCGTACATAACGTAAAACACCGCTCTGTCGTTTCAAATAAAAGTTGTCTTGTCCAAGGCACAAGCTAGAGTGATTCATTTACACACTAGTTGATGCCACGCCCTGGTCTCCGTGGCGGAAGCTCGCACATTTGTACGAGCTGTCTATGCAAATTATATTCAACTAGGGCAACAGCCACGGACCAAACTGTAGTGCGCATTATTTTACGAAACCACCTACATTTGCCTGCTATACAATCGTACAATAGACAAATGATATTAATTCTTCTCCGACTGAGTCAACATGCTGGAGAGCGTCATAAAGAAATAAAAGTTAAACAATTATAAATGAAAGGAATGACAATAATATGACCCCTCCCTCATCCCAGAAAAACAAAACGTAAAGAAAATTGAAAATTGAAATAAGCTGCAGATTTATTATGCTTATTGGCACTACCAGTATTATTATGAACATCTGTCGTCAGCTTGGTTTCAGGAAACAAAGGTGTTGGGATGTCGTTGAATATATCAGCTCATACAAAATGTACAGCTACACTTACGACGTTGCTCAAAACAAAAGCTGCACGTTTCAAACACTGTCAAACAAATACCAAGCATTTGTCGTATGTCACAAACCAGGTGAGGCGTTTGGTTATTGCCTCTTTAGAGTTAAAATATAAGGGAAAAAACAGTTGATACTTCCATTATATTTGACAGTAAAAAGTGAATTGATTTTCAAAGTTGGATTAGACGAGGAAAACTGAATATGTGATTACCGGGGCGCCATTCATGTTAAATATAATCATCCATGCATGGAAGGAATTTGTCACACATACAGTTATACAGTAAGCAAAAATTACTTTTGCAAGTGCATCCTCTGACTAACACTGATAAATATTCAAGAAGACAACTTATTCAAATGGGTGAATTAAGCCCCTCATTCATCTTGCAGCCCACTGACGTGACATTTGAATACGATGTTGTTATTAGTATTTAATAGGAAAGGCTCCATATTTCCTTAATCATATTACTCATTCTAGAATATTTTAATATATTTTTTTCTCGAAGTGGGTGTATCTGTTTTCAAACGCTAAGTACTACATGTCATCCTCAAGTAGGTTTAATATTTCCTTATTCAGATTACAATAGTTGCTTCATGTACTCTGGTTACGGTGTCGTGGTATATATTCATACAGCCCTTCCTTCTTGATAATACATGCTGGAAATCTATTGAAAAAGTAATAAACAGAGTTTACATAGATACCACTGTAAATTCTTTGTTAAACATATTTATGCGAAAATTATGATTCTCTCTGTTGTTCTTAAGGATTATTGCCATTACATTCCTTTATGTAGTCCGTGAAGTAATAAGGCGTATCTAATTTTCCCAAACATATAGATTAACGAGAAATATGATTTGTAAAAGATTATCAAATGAAGTATCTAATCGATTAAAAGAGGGTGATTGTGAGAGCAGTTTTTAATGTTATTAGATAATTCTATATAGAAGAATTACAGAGGTGTTATAAATGTTATATCATACGTGAAATACTTCCCGGAAACGAATTAAAAAATCGTATCACTTCATATTTTCTATGGAAACCTAAGAGACCTGGCATGAACTATAAGTGGAAATGATCATTCCAATTCCATTGTCTTTGCATTTTCAACAGTTAAGAAACAGAAGATACCCTTTAGTATTCCCTAGTGTTGTACTACATTGGCTGCATTACAGATATTGTGATAATTTTTTTCTTCCAAATTTGAATAAGCAGGGCTTTATATCTTGCTGATTAATGGTTGCCTCATTTATACAGGAATCTAATTCGAAATATTTTGATCGGCGATTCTGAACAAGGCTTGGTAATTGAATGCTTTTAAGATATTTTGAATTGTCGAAATTGTTGGGGATTCAATTTCTTGGGGATTCAATTTCTCTACATTTTTCAGTTTTTATATCATACCTGGTCAGTATGAGTTGTATCACTTACTTTTTAAAAAATCTCTTAGCCTAGACTTTGAAAGTACCTTGTAATCGGTATTATTTTGTTAACTTAAATATAAAGTTGAGTTCTGGTCATGCGATGTCATTGTGAAAGAAAAGGTGTGGAATGGATCAGAAAAGTTGATTATGTAGCATGTAAGCATTGTTGTGTACTGCAAGTTCTGGAGTCATCAAAATCATAATATATGTGGCCCAGTCTTGGTAAAGTAACAAACACTGTACACAGAAATATGTATATGGGACTACACAAATGGTGTCGGGGCTACTTACCTTTATTTCCTTTTCTTTCTTTGCTCATTACTCGGCTAGTATACATTTTCTATCAAATTCAGTGTAAGCTTCGTTTGATTCTGTGCGAATTAATTTTATTTTGGTTTTACCAGAACTCAAGTTTATTTTTAAGGTTTTTTCTGGGACGAATTTCAATTTGTTTACATCAATAGTATTCTGGCTCGCACCCAGTAGATAAAATCGAGTGCTCGACCTTGTAATTAAAATTCAGTTTTATCTTAATCTACGGCGTGCATGTCAACGATTTATTTACAAGACCTAAGTTTATTAGTGTAATAGGTCAATAATATCCATTATGAAATCAAATTTTTCATTTCTTCTCTGTTAGTATGATTGCCCTTGTTTTTTATGACCCGTGACATATGCTTCATTTAGAGCTGCACTAACGTTATTACATATTACAAGCCAAAATATTCACTAAAATTAAGTTGTACAATCATCGTTCCCAGGAGCTTTATCACACTGTATTACATTGAAAAAACTAAAGACATTCGACATTAGTTGCATGGCTTCGCAAAGTTCTTTACTGTGATCGCCTATTTGAGGCATTGCTTTACAAAAAGAGAGAAACTTATGTTATGTTCTCAATACCAAACGAATTTATATTCACCTGTCGTGTGATTCTGCAACGCTATTCCACTCATGATCTGTGTGTATATATATATATATATATATATGTTGCTTTTAGCCTTAATTTTGAGAATATGATTGTAAATGGACAAATTTACTTTTACAAAAAGTCCTACCAGACGGATTTACTTTCGAATTCCGAATCCTCCTCCTTCTCCTTCAACCTAGCCCTTTCAAAATCAAATCCTAAACGCCCTTCACATATAGGCATAACATATTGTTACATTTTTTAGTACGATCTTCTTTTTCTGAGTTCTATACCTCTACTTTCTAAACGATTTCCACCATATATATAGGGCTGTATATATAATTTAGGGCTAATTTGGACGCTTGACGATCAGCTACGAAAGACCTCATTATGTTTGCTAAGAATACTTGAGTATATTGTCCTTCAAAAGATTATAGGACTCCTATGATCTTGAAATTAATGCGAATAGCAAACGCAATTCTTAGATTCTGTAGTGTCAAACCTGATATCATATACGTACATACATGAATGTATTTAAAATTAAATCATTTTCTATTTCTCCATGTAGTACTCATTTTCTTCACTTATAACACACACATCGTGAACACTGAAAGTCGTCATCATGTTCATGGCGAATCCACGATTGGAATGGTGTTTGCAAAATAGCAACTGAGAAAAACAGCCACCCCCGAAAAAAGGAAACACTTTCCCGCAGTTCGGAAGATGGCTAGACTAGCAAAAACATATCTTGTCATGAAAACGTCTTAATGCGTTTGTGTGTGAGAGTATGTTTCGTCGGATTTAAGTGCGGTCGATGTACTAAAAGCAGTTATGTCTTTTTATCTTGTTTAAAATAATGTTATTATAAGTTAAGGAAGAAAATTATACATGCAAACGACAAAACGACACTGTTTAGAACATGGGTTAATGTATGAACTATTAGTAGTCGTAAATTCATGTCAGAAAATTGCTATGAAGCAGATATTCGTCTCACCTACGGACCTAATCGATATGAAAGCAAGGGACAAATCAAGCTGGTAAATGGTAGTTGTAGTAGCATGTATTATCATTATGATTGGTCTGAATATTGTTTTTTATCACACATTTGTCGTCAAATTGTGCCGATATTGATGGATTACTATGACGTTGGCAGCACGTTCAGTATGACTACATTGTCTTGTACTTCGGATATTTATACACGAATCTGCTGGTTCAATACACATTCAAACAAATACCAACTGTTTGTCGGATGCCATAAACCAGGTGAGGCGTTTGGGTTATTGCCAGATCGCGTGGAAGTATAAAGTTAGAGAAGAAAGTTTGTCAAATATCATCCCCCCCCCCTCCTTCTCCTAGTGCATTATGAATTCGCTGACCGACTGTGGTATTCATATAACCCTTTAATGCATTGTGTACAAATACAAATTCATATGAATTCAAATGGTAATTCTTTGATCTGCGACTGACCCAAGCCTTAGTTATTCCTCAAGGGACATCTACAATCTTACCCATAGGTAAGACCAGGATGCAACTTATGGTGATGCTAATTGAATGGTTGACTTGAATTAAAAAGAGGGTTGATGTGATCGAACTGTAACCTTGTATTAGTAGTAGATAATGTTAATGATATTGATGATATATTTTATAGTTTCGTATGATTTTCGCATGTTTAGTTTCGTATTAAAAGTGCGACAAAAAGGTCGCTCTTTTCCTTTAAGTATCAAGGAAACTAAATATATATTTTGTAAAACTTTCCAAAGTTAAATTCCTTGCTTCTTGTCGGTGAATGCAATTTTTAGTCCTTCGATGTGAGGTTAAATAATATTTATAATTCGTTGTGGACATGCACTATTCAGCCTTTATATGAAAATCATTGTTTTATACAATCATTGATGATCATTGTTTAGAGATCAATCGGCGGCTGATCGTTTATCATTTGTCGATCATTTGTCGGCTTTTTCTCAACCAAATATCGCCCGATAAAAGACGGCAAGCACTAGTTATTAATAGGCGATAAGTCGACAGTCATTTTAAAAATATCACCAACCCTTGGAAAAATGGACAACTTTTCCACCACCAGTTCGGTCAGCAAAAGATTGTTAATGCCGCGGTATAAACCTCAGTCCCTTGAGGCCAACAGCTAACCGGTGATAACCCCTTTGTAAGACTGCGTAACTTTTCTGCGACCTCTGACAATAAACAGCGACTAGTGGATTTCGGTCTTCTATGCTCGGTCGTACCATTGACGTTAAAGAAAAAAGCGATGTGACTAGACAGACACTCAAAACCCAACAATAATGGACATAAACATTGATTATATAGTCCGTGTCTGACTTGTGATCAATTTATATTAAAATGAACTGTGCAGAAAAGCAACTTTTTTAAGGAAACACTATGACAAAAAGTGGCAATACAAACTGTATTTTATATTGTTGTCTAAAGTCCGTTACTAAAGAGGAAGTTGTAACACATTTTCTAGTTATTTGTATGGCTAGGATGTATCTCGGTATCTCGAATATATGTTTATCAATTTAGATTTTGGAAGCGCAATGGCCAGCATACCATAGCTCCTGTCACATCACACCTGCCGAAATCTTGCAACCAAAATTAAACCACGAATACACTTTTTATTATCTGATCACATTCCAGTCTTGTGTTTTCTAAACTGTTATACATTTACATTGCCTTCTAAACTGATATAATTTCGAAAGGTATCTGCTCTTAATGTAAATAGATTGAAGTGAGACGTCGCTGAAGTGAGCTTTGTAAGCACACACCTAGTACCCTCACTCAACTAGCTTTGTTGTATGATGCTACGCTCAGTGATATCTTTCAAAAACGTGCTCCCGTTGTTATTAAACAGGTAGTTCTATGTCCCCAAGTACCGTAGTATACTGACTGTGTCAGGACAGAAAAAAAGGGAAAGAGAAAGGCTGAAAAGCGTAGGTTGAAAACTAGGACCGATAATGATTGGGACAACTATAAGTCCGTTCGAAAAGCAACTTTACAACTTTTGAACGAAGTTCGTTGAAAATATCACAGATATCTGATTATGGAAAATAAGGATAATCAAAAGAAGTTATTCAATGTTGTCAAGTCTCCGTTGAACATGTCAAATAAACAATCCTTGATACCTTGTAAACTGATGAACATAAGTTCGTGATTGAACTAGGTGAATATTTTTGTGACAAAGTCGTGAAAATCCACAAGAATATTGAAACAAGATTAGATGAAATGAATGAACCCAGGACTTATTATCTATTAGCAACTTACCATGATGTCGATGTTTTAATAATAATAATAATAATACAGAGTATTTGTACTGCGCCAACTCCACATGAATAATGTGTTCGAGGCGCATGCAATTTCAAATCTCTTTCTGAGCACCAAATTGAAAAACGTATATTTAACCTCAGTAAGGAATCATGCTCATTAGATCCTATGCCCCTGAAATTTCTTCTACAATGTATCCTGTGTTCTCTCGACTGGTCATTTCCATATGCAATGGGAAAATGCCCTCGTCACACCATTATTGAAAAACCTGATCTTGACGCAGATTTTAACAACTTAAGACCTAAAGCAATCTGAAATACATATCGACGTTGGTTGAAAGTGCTGTTACCCGGCAAATTATGGATCACCTCAATAACAACTCACTTTTGCTATCTACTCAGTCTGAATATCGACAATTTCATAGTACTGAAACTGCACTGCTAAGAACAAAGGGTGATCTATTGATGGCTATAGATTCCCAGAAAGTCACTCTTTTACTTTTATTAGATTTAAGTAGTGCATGCATTCGACACCGGAGATCATTCTTGCTTATCAAAAACTTTAAAGACCTATGTCGGCATAGATGGTGTTGTTCTTAAATGGATAGAGCCGTACTTGGCAAATAGATATCAAAACATCAAAATAGATGATGTGATCTCTGATGATTTCCCAGTGCCTTTTGGAGTTCCACAAGATTCCCGGCTGGGTCCTTTGTTATTTACTCTGTACACTGCTAATCTCATTTTCCCGAGATATCATGCCAATGCTATGCAGATGACACACAGCTTTATGTATCATTCAGACCTAATGAGCATGCTAATGAGCGATGTGTCTCCCTCCTAGAAAAATGTGTTGACTATGTACGTGCAAAATAGGCTCATGCTTAATGATAGTAAAACAGAAAAAGTTATCATGAACACGTTTAAACAAACATCCAAAATCAACTCGAACAGTGTATCAATTGAAGAATCTGTTAGTACAAGAAATCTCGGAGTACAGTTCGATGCGCATTTGAATATGAGAGAACACATCATAAATGTTTAAAAATCAGCATACTACATGGTCTATAACGTATTCGTAAATATTTAGATAAGGACATTGTTCACGCATGTATCACCAATACGTTGGACAATTGTAATGCTCTACTGTATTGGATCCCTGACTCTCAAATAGTGAGATTGCAACGGGTTCAAAATACCTGTGCAAGGTAGGATTACTTTGAACGTAGCTCGACCAGTATGACGTACGTGTATAGCTGCAATTACGATGTTGCGCACCACCGAAGCTGTTCGTTTGGTACAGGGTCATACACATACCAAACATTCGTCGGATGTCACAAAAAAGGTGAGACGTTTGGACATTGTTCTTTCACACATTTGTCGCAGCGTTATATATATTCCGCTTTAGAATGAACTGAAAATATCACGAACCCCACCTATTTGTTTCCTTACAAGCCCATTAGGTTTCCAAGAAAAATTGCCACAATTAAAACGACTGGTTAGTTTGGTATGTTGAACCCTTTCACTAACAATCCTAATTTCATTTGTGGATAACCGGAGAGAAACATTTTCAAGGCCAGTTAAAAGTCTACTGCACTATAAACATAATTATCATTACTCAATTCACTTATTGGGAAATAATAAAGAAAGAAAGGGCCAAGGGAGACAACAAAACGACAGATGTCTTCGTAGGTTAAATACACTTCCATCGGTCCGGAAATGTGTGTAGATTCTTAACAAATCTCATGATTGCCCCTACTTGACCCTGAAACTGAAGAAGGTGGATATTGCTCTTACATGTCACCGTCGTACTGCATGTTTCTTGGTTGGCCTCATTGTAACTAGTTTACTATAGGAAGGTGCTTAGGTACACAACCAAGTCTTCAGAGAATTATGCAGGATGTCTTTGTTGGCTGTTTATTGGTACATTTTCTTCATCAATGGAAAGAGTAAGTCTCGACAATAGTCGGTCAAAAGGAGCGTTTATCGCGATGAACATCTCTAAACTGTAGGTCATTTTCACCCAACCATGGGGGGGGGGGGGCTTTTTTTTGCTTTGTTTTCCTTCTTGCTGACATGGTAAGTTACCGATTGGACGATGTATTTCAACTTCTGCCACTGCGTCTCTGCATCCTGGATCTTTCGAGACAGGTTACTAGCGAGTTGCTTATCCAATCGCCCAATTTGTTCTGATTCACCTTTTCAATTCCATATAGAATATTAGCATATAATTATGTTTTTTTGATTATTATTATTATTTTTTTAATCTGTGGTCATTTCTTCCTGTTGGTGTCTTGAACGTATAAGTATGCGCCTTGTTATGACAAACCGATTGTTATTGTAGTAGTCTACACTGGGCATGGTACAGATGTTTACTACATCACACGATTTCATCATCGTCGTGCAGAGATGTTATCCATGAGATGTAAATGTTTGGGACGTAGATGTCGTCAAATTGTCTAGGATCCTGCTTAATATTGGTAGAGGGTGTTGTTATTGCACATTCCTTGTTTTCACTGTTCAAGAAGTAGCATTCCGTTGTTACAAGTGCATATCGGCCAATGTTCCTGGGCCAAACATAACGACTCTACTCACTCTGGCAGTAACGTTGCCCATTTTGAGAATCCTGTCTGTCTCGCGTATTCAGCCAAAGAGATTTATGTGTAGGAGATAGCTTGGATAACAGTATCTGCCATTACTTTAGGGACCTACTTCTGATCAGAAATGGTGCCTGGTCGTAACATTCCCGATGGAGTAGAGCATGTGCACTTTCTAATGCGGGTTGTCATTTAAATACAATGACCGGTTTAATAACAATAAATCGTCGATAAATCCACCCATCTCTGAATAACACTTATTCAGATACAAATGTTGCATAAACTGTTGTTACATTTCCAGTACAATCTTCCTCGTTCAAATGGTTTTCTTTAATTCTAATTTTAAATCGAATTCCACAATATCATAGCGTTGTATCAACAATGCTCTCTCTTTCTCTATTTTTCGAGGAGCTGCCACGAAGGTCTTAATAAGAATAATTGAGTTTATAATCCTTCAAGAGATACATGACTCCTATGATTTTGGAATGTATGGGAATGGCAGAGGTATTTATGTTTTGTTTTTTAGTCTCAAACCTGTTATCATACATACATACGTATATAAAAACAAAAATGTGTATGTACAAAACATCATTATTCTTCCTCCATAATGCATGTATGTATTACTCACATCCTTCGACTGGGTATAAACCCTAAACTTCGCTTAAATCAACACTACCGTGAAAGCTTTCATCATGTTAATGGCGAATCATTAACATGTACGTAGGCCTACTCACTACTGACTGCGGTTGAGTAACCCCTTGCAGATAATATGGATTACAAATTATAAAAAAACTTCACTAATTTGCACACTTAAATCTCATTAAATCATGAAAGCAAACCTGTGGATATACTATCAATTTTACATCAAAAACAAATTACAAATTGGAAAACGTTTGCCTACAAAAGCTTATCTATTAACAGGAAATAACGAAATGGTCGGTTGTGACTTGTGATAAGCCAGTTATTTCACGAAGATTCGAATAGTTCCCTCCTTTAGAGATTGCAAGTGGGAGGGAACTATATTGTGCTCCATACGTATGCATATAATATCTTGTCACAACTATATCTTTCAATACGCTGTGGTTAACACCATCTAAGCTGCACGTTTTACACATCGTCTTACCAATACCAAGCATACGTCGAATGCTACAAACCAGGTGAGGCGTTTCAATCATCCTGAATATAAAAAAAAAATGGAGAACAAAGTATCAAAAACAGTCACATTGATAAATTGGTTTGTAATACATGTCCGCGATGGCTTTAGTCAATATCTTTGTAATGCAAGGGCTATGCGTCATATAACTGCTGCAACTTTTATGTTTATGACAGTTTGACAATAGGCTTTGTATAATTGTCTTCCTTTTTAGTGGCTGATTGTTGTTCATAAACGTTATTATTTATTCATTTTTATGTTTTTATTCATGTAATAACAATAATAATGAGTACAATAAACTATTAAAAATTGGGCTTAGATATAATAAGGATTGGTAAAAAGGTGCATTATTGTATCATCGAAACCTCATAAAACGTAAATGTCTATTTTATTAAGAACTTATAATATATAAGCCTTGCTTTTCAAAAGTTTCCTCACATTCTACTTAATCTTTCATGTGAATTAAGTATTATTGAGAAGTAGTCATATTACATGTATACAATTTTGTTATTTTATATGGTTTTGTATATTTTGGTAAAATGTTTTTTAAAAAAAATTGAACTTGAAACGTATTGAACATGCAAAGACCCTTTATATGCCAAGCTATATTTGAAAAGGAGTCGAAGGAAAATACTATTGGTTGCATATTTATAATTTTCAGACATTTGCAGACCGATGTATCATCTGGGCCTCGTTGCACATAACTTATCATTGATGGTAAATATGCCATCAATGGTAATTACCATGGAAACCTTGATTTTAATCGGCTGTTTAGCCCTGTTACCAAGGTAGTTGTAATTGATGACAAAATTAATATTAATTGTACCATCAATGGTCTCTCTTTATTGCATTGGAATTTTGTATACAATCATTGGTAGGTGCAGATTTCTTCAGTTCGTCTAGGAGATTGCTTTCTATTGAAAGAGGGTGTTGTTATTGCACGTTCCTTTTGTGCACGTGACAGTTCAAGAAGTAGCATTCCGTTGTAATAAGTGCATATCGGCCAATGTTCCTGGGCCAAACATTTCCGACTCTGCTCACTCTGGCAATAAAGTTGCCCATTATGAGAATCCTGTCTGTCTTGCGTATTCCGCCAAAGAGGTTTGCGAATAGGCTGTAAGCTTGGATGACAGGACCCGCCACATTTTAGGAGCAAACAAACTGATTAGGGTGCCATACGTGTCGTCGCACAGTTGCAAGCAGACATATATTAAAGTGGTAAGATTGAGAGTGGTATATTCTGGAGTTATAGCTGGTTATACAGAGTTATTAATCATGGACCATGATTATTATTCATATAGAGTTGCCTTGGTCTAGTCGATACAGTGTACGTCACTGGACAGTGGGTCTTATGTCCTTTAACCTGGTTGGATTGGCATGGTGCACTTGTAACATGGTGCCTGGTCGTAACATTCCCGAGGGAGCGGAGCATGTGAGCTATCGCGGGCAATGTAATGTGAAGTACAATTTAATGTGCTTAGCACGTAGTAATTTGCGCAATACAACCCAATGCGACTATTTTTATTCGTAATATCCCACGCCATAGACAACTAGGATTGTCGATCTTTAATATCGCAGGTCTTTACCTGACCTGATCTCTACCTCGTTTTTCCTATTCTGTATTTATAAAATTCATATATTGGGATAATTTCTTTTGCCTCCGGCACTATACATCATGATGGTGTAATGGTGTACGTATATTCCAGGACGCTGCTTTCATAGGTGCTTTTTTCTTGTTTCCCACCGTTTGTATGAGATCCTCTTGGCGTCGGCTACCAAACCAGATGGTGGTGACGTAAACTTCGTAGGTTTGTTTCCATCTTTAATATAAATTAAACGACACAATATGCAGTATAATTGAATACTTTATAATCCGTTAAATAATTATACTAAGGAAACCGAGATAATGCTATCTAGGTTTCGCTTTAAAACACATCCTGAATTACATTTAACTTGAATGGCTGCCCAAACATTAAACACTTGTCAAGCTTGGGTTCGTAAAATGCCATCATGAATCAGCCATGCTTTAGATTGTGTGCTGGAAGAAGTGAAGTGTGATGTCACACCTATAACTTTTTATTTTCTATCAAATTATTTGTTTTTAAACTTACGATTATGAATGCTCTCATGAAGAGCTCTTGGCCACTCCTGGCACAGTGAATTCCTATGCGGGTATAATGCTAAAGAAGGTCTATGATATAATAGTACGATTAGTATACGTGTTAGGGATTAAATTTCGGATACCATAAACCACTTGTATTGCTTTGCGTTTGACGCAACTAAAACGAATCAGAATCTCATACATTAATTTAACTATCAATCGCCATGAGTCGGGCTTTCCGATACCTCCTGGAAAACAATTTTTCATTGTTATCATTCTCATTATTGGAATCATCTTTGGTATTTATCAAACATCTGTCAGCAGCTTTGATTTGAGATACTCAATTTGTGGAATAATGTTGATCATGGCAGCTCGTTGAGTATGACTTGGATGGAGGATTGCAATTACGTAGTTTAACTATCGAAGCTGTGTCATGTTTTCTCCATATACAACCAAATACCAAGCATTTGTCGGATGCCACAAACTAGGTGAGCGTTTGATTTGTATACAAATACTATTACTATTAAATACTTTACCGGGTTTAAAAGGTTAAATTTGTAGACACTGGGACATTTGTCGGTAATTGGTGGCTAGTTTTGTCGGTAATCGTAGACCTATACACCCCCAATTAAAAAGGTCTGGCAAATCCCCTGCCCCCCCCCCCCCCCAAGTTAGCATGACGACTTGCCTAATCTTTTTATGAAAATCTGTGTGATGTAAAATCATAAGACAAGGTTACAATTTTAAGTCTCTTAATCGTTTTTGAATGAGACGAACATATAAGATCAATAGAGGTGCCATATTTTTTGCCTACCCTAAAAGATTTTTCCAACCAGTTGCAACTTATTTTCATATCAGAAACACTTGATCGTATCCCTTATTTTGTAGCACATACATATATATTTAAAGCACCAACAATATCATATTCCTTGTCATATTTCTGAAGTTTGTTTAAGTTTAAGCTTTTAGTCAACGTAGTATGTGTTTTGTCAGGTTGAGAATATACACAATTAAGAAATGGCAGATTTACGGGGGTAATCCAAAGACATGCGCTACAATAATCATAGACGAAGGAGAACGTTGGAACATTGAAATATAATGTTTCCAAGGAAAATAAAATCATCTTTAACATTTTTAAGAAAAAAACAACGGAAACTAGGAAAATATATAACCACCAACAAATACCCCATCTATGATATAAATATCTGTAATTTCCTTCTGAAGGTAAGTTAGTTTGTTTCATCAGACTGATAAGAAAACATGCGTATCCTCTTCGGTCAGCTACTAGATTTAAGTCCTATTCCTATCTCCGAGGAAATTGGTAAACGTGATTAATGCCTCACCAAAGGATACTAGAGCATTTATTAAGTTTCTAACCCGAGATACAGGACCACTGCTCTACCACTGAGCGTGACAATGAATGAGAAATAAATAATATATTACAAGGAGAAGAATATGACAAAAGGAAAGTCACTTTATACATTTGATGTCATTTGGAAATTGGAATAAACTGGCTATTGATGTAGATAAATTCTACATAGGGATTACCTATATATCGTAAATATCTGTCGTTAACTTGGTTTCGGTAAGCTAAATTGGTAGGATGTTTCTGTATATAGCAGCTCGATCTCTATGACGTACGTGCACAGCTGCACTTACGACGTTGCGCACCACCGAAGTTGCACGTTTTCTTCAACGTCAAACAATTACCAAGCATATGTCACATGTCACAAACTAGGTGAGGTGTTTGATCAATGCCTTTTTAAAGTTGAGAAGAAACAAAATTTGAAAGTCTCATTATATTACACATTACTTCAATTAAACAACCGTATCTTACTACCCGAGAAGAGAACAGTTCGTGTTCAAATACATCATATTTTGCAAGTATAGAGCCCATATGACAGATCTTTGGTATGCACTCGATCTAAGTTACCATATTCATGCAAACATTGTATATTTCAGAACCTTCAGTGACCTTAAAAGGCACGTTTCAATATGGTTCGTCCAATCATAAATACCCTACCCGAACTTCCACGAATGTACGTTTGAGTAATCCCGAAACAGCCCTGGCACAAAATCCATAATACACAATGGACACTTTGAAATCATTATCCATTGTCACAAACCTTCCAGGCGGATGAATAATATTTTGATAGAAACGCTTGAAAGACCATCTTATTTCATGAATTGCCGGCCGGGGTGGTTAACAATTCTTTCTGGCATTATACAATTATTATTAATTGCTTTGAATATGAACGGACAAAAACGCTAGTCAGACTTGACTATTTAATACCATAACATTTTTTCTTCATATTTTTCTTCATTTGAGATACACCCTACCAATGATGTATGCACGGTGGGTCTTTGATGATATCATTCACTGCCCTTGTCGTTGTCCATTATGAATGGCCAGCCCTTATAATAACTATAGTTTAATTATTATTGTAAGAACAATTTGTATTACTAACGCCTGTACCTATAACATTGGTCCTTATGCATTGAAATTAACATGTACCTACCCCTATATTTAAAACATGTATGCTCTTATCTTACAATATTACAATCTTTGTCCTACTATCTCTCTCTTAGTTTTCGTTGTTGTCTTTGCCCAGCTGCAATTTCGTTATGCACTATATATTGTATGAACATGTTTTAACTCATGCCAAGGACGTCAGTTAAAGCTTTGCCTATGATGACCCCTTATTTATATCAATGGTTTTATGTGATCGTGCAAACAATTCATATATGTATGGTGATGTTTAGAAAATAAATGTACATACATCCTACTTAATAGCTTTTGCAAGTGAACCCCCTCTCCCCTTTCGTGTCGCTCCGGACCCTCGAAGTGATATGTTCGAATATGTTTATTTTTCTTATATTTTGCGCCTCGAGCAAAGATTTGCCGAAATGTACATTGCTTCGTACAATATTTAGAAGCATTAATTAATCACGAGCATGAAAATGATTGTAGATAATATCAAAACCGTATGGGGTATAGGCATTGGAAGTAATATGCGACCATGATAATAACAATGTAGGGCCATACACCAATGTCCCAAAGAAGGAGGAGGAGGAGGATGTTGGGAGGGGTATTTCATTGCAAGGAATATAGACTTTTCGGAGGGGGGGGGGGGGGGCTTCTGTCACCACGTTTATAGAAAGATGGGTGAAGCATGTTTTCGCGACCAGGTGCAAAGGAAAAACTACTTGTATATATTTGTATAAAACACTGCGTTGCTCATTGAAACCAATTTAAAACGTAACTTGACATAGGCCCATGTTACACTCTAAAAAAATTATGTTACTCTTTGTTTGTATTTCATGTTCCTTTTGTATTCCGGGAACTCCCCACATGTTAAATGCCTAGGTGACCCGCTAAGCCAATACAATTTGTATTTATGATTCTACTAAGCTAGAGGAAAATTATTTCATCTGATGAAATTTGTTATGATAATTACATTTTGTTCAGACAATAAAAAGGGAACAGTATTGGCGACAAGAAGACAACTGATTAAAAAATGGGCGATTTAAACTCCTCAATTATCGTTCGGATCCTCGGCATGATATTTTTGATTGAATTTATTTTATTTCTGCATTTTTCCAAATATATAACAAGGAACATATAAATGTAAGGTATAAAACAACATATACAAACAATATTTTTTCATGTCAACATTTTTTTTGGACATATTATATGTACATATAACAACGAAACTTAATATTTCCATAAAATATTATCATACATTTCAAGTATTATTCGAAATATCTGTTGGAAAAGTGCAGGAGACCGCAATCATAAGCGATGCTTGACATGGATTGCGATCCTTGTCAATGTACTTGTCAACGTTTCTTGGAGAGGATCCATGTTTCCTTAATCATATTACTGAGTCTTTAATATTGTTATTATTGTATTATTTATTGAAGTTGGTGTTTTCAAATTCTTTGTTCTACTTTTTATCCTCAAGTAGGCTTCATATTTCCTTATTCAAATTACGAAGATTCCCAGAATTAACTTTATTTCGCTCCGATTACGGTGTGTTTATATTTACTCATATAAACATTAAATCATAAACGAACTACTTGCAAATGCAGAGATTACTGCCCCCACCCTTTGTATTGATGGAAACTTTATTCCTATTCCATTTTCTTTGTATTTTCAATGGTTACAATCACTGACAATCCATTCAAGTATCCCGAATCCTCTATGACATTAACTTGAATTAGATTTATTGGGAATATTATTTCTTTTTTCTTAATTTAAATTAGGAGGCCGTTCACTCGGTTGTCTTGCTTAATTAAGGTTGCCTCATTTATGAAGGAAGACAATTATGTGTAGTATTTCGTTAGTACAAGTGGTGATTCATGACAATGCTGTTGAAATGTTGATATATTTTGTTAGGTGTATGGTTTTTTACCTTTCATATATCCTACATTGTCAGTATGAACTTTATCAACAAAAATCTCCTTTATTCTCTAAACCTAAACTTGAGAAGTACCTATTTATATGCATTCCATTGTTAAAGTTAGGCGTCTTTGGACAAGTTTATAATGTTTTTAATAATTTGTTGGCTTGCAACCAATAAATACAAATCGCGTGCTCTATCTTATAATTAAAAACAAGTTTTGTTAATCTTTATCTACTGTGTGCAATCCAAACATTTATTTACAAACATACATTTAGCAGCGACATAGATCTATAATTGTTAATGTGACATGAATATATGAATATTTCCCTTTTTTTATCGTACTACTTGTTTCTGTGACCCGTAACATATGCTTCATTTAATGCTGTTATAAATTCATTACATAATAAAAGCCCGGATAAATAGTAACATTCAGTTGTACAAACATCGTCCACAACCATTGCATTTTGTTTCCTTAAAGAACACAAGACATTCGTCTTTTATTATATTTCCTTCAGAAAGTTCTCCACAGTTATAGCCTATTTTAAGAATATATTTAAAGGAAAAAGAACTTCTTACAACTGCCTTCTAACTTCCTGTTGTGAATAACAACCTTTACCAAATTAAACGGCCTACGTGTAGAATATCACATCTCATGTGATTCTGTTTTTACTGTCAGTATATAATTCTTTTGTGACGCTTTTTTCTTTATTCAATTAGCTGTCAAAAATAATTACTTTTGTTTTTATTTCTTCAACTCAGCTCGGATATAAACAAACATTTGGTATTTTTACAAATTAATCATGGGATATTCTTTACTGACTTTTTTTTCTCCATTAATCGTTTCCGAAATGTTGCTATTATCATTTAATGCAGTAGTCACTAAAATATATTCTAAGGCTTGTATTTCCGCTCATAACCTGTTTATTTATGTATGTACATGTTTTAATTAGTCCCACCAAACTGATTTACTTTCGAATTCCGCTTCCTCAGCCACCCCTTTCATTTTCATCTCTTTAACGTGATTTACATACTTATATACATCAACTGTTGTTGCATTTTCTGTACGATTTTTCCTTATTCAACGTATTTAATATTTACATTTAATTTCATATCGAATTCCATGATATAATAGCATCGTATAAAACATATATTTCAATACGCTTTGGTTAACACCATCTAAGCTGCACGTTTTACACATCGTCTTATAAACACCAAGCATACGTCGAATGCTACAAAGCAGGTGAGGCGTTTTAATCATCCTGAACATTCATGTAACAATAGTAATAATAATAATAATTATAATAAACTATTACCAATTTGTCTGAGATATATTTAGGATTTATCAGAAGGTGCATTATTCTATAATGCACAATTTGTAAAACTAAACATATTGCTTCTTAATAGGTTACTCATATTCTACTTAATCTTTGATATGAGTTGAGTATCATTGGGAAGTACTCATATGACATGTATATAATTGTTATTATGTATGGCTTAGTATTTTATTTGGTAAAATGTTGCAAAAATTAACTTGAACTTGAAACGTTCTCATGTTGATTTTATAACAAAGTTGAAACCCTTCCATATGCCATGCTATGTTTGACAAAAAAATCAAATTAACAATGTCGTCTTGCTTATCGATAATTGTCAGATATTTGCAAACCAAAGGTGTCTGCTAGGTAGTTGGAATGGTTCTTACTTTAATACTAACAGCATACACCTAGTAATAGGTCAATGGTTTACAAAACACTGTGTGTCGACCATGGTCGACAATGTGAACATCAAGGAATCCGCGTGACTTGGACAAATTTGGCGGTTAAGATCCTATTTCAAGTAGCGAGTCGTTCATGAACTGACTTATAATCTAACTGAACATTGAAGCTAAGCACTAAGCGACATATAGAGCACAACTACTCAACCTAAATCGACTTGCGCCAAAGTTACTTATGTGATGTTTAAATAAAACAATTGGGTTTTGGTTATTAAATTGGTTTTTGCAGATCCAAATAACATCCCTAACAAAATTAATCATACCACACATATCAAATATGGAATATAAAACATCAACGAATATTTGTGCGCGTATGTGTGTGTGCGTGTGCGACTTTGCTTCTGCAAAAAAGCATATGCATTGCATTTCATCTGATACATTCAATTCATTCTCTCACGTCGCTAATCCCAACATAATACATGCTGTAGGCATCACTTTGGCGCAAGTCGATTTTTGCACTCTCGCAAACAATGCCTCATGTTCATTCAAGCGTGAACATACACCACACATAAATGATAACAAATGATGTGGGATAAAACACTCTTTCATAAGATGAATACGAATTTACTATTCATAGATGATTTTCAAAATAATTAGCAATTTTCTAGGCGTAAACTTTGTTGTTGCAACAGTCGCGCCACTCCGACTGACTCACACGATTCTGCTTATTCCAATTAAACGAAAGGGGGACATAGTTGTAATCGCATTTTTAAAGTATCAATTGAAAGAAGAAAACAAACAACCTCTCGTGGAGTTTCTTAGGAAATGGCCTCTTTTTTATTCGAATTTCTGTTTGCATTTATGTCTCTCTTGGTTGCCGTCTCGCTGGCTTTCAGACTCTCTTTTTTTGTTGGGTGGGGGGGGGGGGGTATTTTACATATTTATTTGCTTTTTCAATCTCGTTGACTTTCTGGGAATTTGTTTCGTTCCATATTTTTTCATTCATATGTCCCATCGGTGATGAAGGTAACATGGCCTTTTGTAAATGTGAGTGTCGTTGACTACTGTTCGGTCGTACGAGCCTCCGTCCTAGTTGACGTTTGTTTTGGGGGAAATCGTAATGATTGCCTGTGCGTATTTGGTGTATGTTTTCTTATCATTTGGAAAATATTGTTAAAATAATATAAGTAAGGAAATTGTACTCAGAATTTACAAGGATACGTCCGTATACGTAATTTTTAAAAAAATGGGACAATTTATGGACTATTAATAGTTTTTGGCATTTCTGTCAAAATGATGCAGATATTCGGCTCGTCAACGGACCTGATCAATATTAAAGCAAGGTACAGGTCAAGCTGATAAATGGCAGTTGGAGTAGACTGTATGTTTATTATTATTGGTCTGCATATTTTCACTAATAACACATTTATCGTCTTATTGTGCCGATACTGATGGGATTACTATGAAATTGTCACCACGTTCAGTATGACTACATTGTCTTGTACTTCTTCGGGTATTCGTTCACATACTCTGCTCATTAAATAACGAGTCAACTACATACCAACTCTTCGTCGTATGCCACAAACCAGGTGAGGCGTTTGGTTTATTTCTCCTTCTCGTGAATATGCAAAGATAAGCATCGAAGTTTGTCGATGTACCGCCCCCCCCCCCCCTCGCAGTGCATTATGAATTATCTCAGTGACTGTGGTAACATATAACCTTCAATGCATTATGTAATTGAAATTTAGTAGCCTGCCTAAAACAATTATAATAAAGAATTGACTTAGATATGATTAGGACTTTTTGAAAGGTGCATAATTCTATTATGGAATATTCTGTTGTATATATATATATATATACATTTGTTTGTCATTTTAAACATATATTTCGGTCTTCATAGGAGACTGAAACGGCTATCCTTAAATAAATCATGGACCTATCACTAGGTACAGGTTAAAAAAAAAAAAATGTGTGTCTACCGTAGTCGACAATGAAAAAACACCGAGGCATCCTCGTGATTTAACAAGGAAATTGTGGTTCTAATCCTAATTAAAGTAAGGAGTTATTCATGACCGTACGTTGAAGTTAAACTCTGAGAAGGAGAGATCGATTGCTTGACTGAATGGTTGGTGACATACTCTGCTCATATACTCAATGTTTGGAAAATTAAACATAAAAATATAGGGATGGAGGGTTGTCAATATAACCTTACCCCTTCCCCCCCCCCTTCCCAGTGCTGTGTGAATTCTCACAGTGAATTTGGCAACATTTAACCTTAACTGAATTATGTAATTTTGTTTTATTAACCTGCTTATATCAATTGTAATGAAAATTTAAATATATATAATTAAGATTTGTCAAAAGATGTATTATACTCCAAAAACGTAATACTTCACAACTTGATAATTTAGAATCATGGACAAGGTGCATTGTTTTTTTCTTCTTTTCCCTAAAGTGCATAGATACATGCGATTTCGCCTTTAAGTTATGCGCTATATAATAATGTTTATTTCTTAATACTGTTATTATTATGATTCTACCAAAATAGCTTTAAACGTAGACGTTTGGATTTTATTATCCGGTCAAGACTGAAGACCCTCCATATGTCATGCTATACCGAACAAGAATCAAATTTAAATATCTCTGTTGCATAAACATTGTTGTCCAAACAAGTTCAAATATTAACTGTTTACCTCATTACGTAAAACTAATGGCGACACTTTGACTTATACGGATAAATATATTCTAAGAACTATATTGATAAATACATTCCAAACATATCAATATAAAAATCAAATTGCAGTTGACCTATACAAACTGTATGGTTGAAACATAATTGGGTTCAGATGTGGTGAAATTATCCGATCATGTTTCAGTATTTCAATCTGGGTCATTTGGACCGGAAACACATACGCAGATAACTCGTACATAAGAATATCTCACATTGAATTTCAAATGTCACTCAGTCACTTAAAGGTTGTCAATATCTGGTATGGCCTCCACTTGACGCGGATAAGTGCGTTTGGACGTCTTGACACACTGTCCACAAGCTTGTTGATGTTGTCAATACATACATGTACTCTTTAGTCAGAGCCTATAGGCTCATTCCTGAACAGTTTGAGGAATAGTGTCCCTCGTATTAACGGCTCGGCCTGAGACATCCCAGGCATGGTCGATAGGGTTCATATCGGGGGGCAAGCAGGTCATATAGCATATTCCACACTCCTGTGCATCGTGTAATTCTGACACATCAGGGGCCCTATGTAATCTAGCGTTGTCGTCTTGCAGCTTGGAATTGTTTCTATAGACTCCTCTTGCGTGTGGAATGAAATGGTTCTCCAAAATGTCTCGAAAAACAACGGTGTTTACGTTTCTATCTCGCAACACCAATAGCGTCCCCCCCCCCGTAAGGAATACCGGTCCATTCCACCACTGGGCCGCCACAAGCTTTATTAGTTTCTTGGATGCAGTGATTGCGGAGGTTCTCGCCACGTAATTACCAAGCATTTTGTCTGCCGTCTGTACGGTCAAGGATATAATGGTTCTCATCCGTAAGAATTACATGTTGCCAGTACCCATGCGTCAATCGTCTTTGTTCCCCAGCCCAGAGAAGTCGGATAAGTCTGTGTCAAGTAGTTACGCATGGATATTTGGTAATTTGGAACCTTTTTAGTTCAAACTATTTAAACGAACGGGATTATGTCAAATTAGCTAACATAATTGGAATTATGTTTGCAAAGTATCATATTTTTTTTAAAATCCCGCAGGTCGGAAGATTACTAGAATATCAAGCAACATTCCTTCGTCATCAAATAAATATAAATGCACATATTGCTGTGTTGGTCTAGTTTAATTCTTAAGTGAATGTCCCCCCTTTTTTTTTCATTTATTCATGGATTTTTTCTTCCATTAGTTGTTGGTCTTGTGGGTTGACTGTCTCGTTTGAATTTTTTTTTAATTTGTTTTATCAGTCTCATCGACCTTCTTTGGGAAATATTTTCTTTCTATATTTTCGTATGTTCTTTATTTGTGTTTGTTGGGACCTTTTTTTAATATGGGTGTCGTTGGCTAACGGTCTGATATGCTTTTGTAATTTGTGTTTTTGTGGATGTGTATATGTATGTTTTCTTTGAGTTTCTGTAAGGCTTCTGGAATACTAGGAGCTGTATTATAAATATTGTCAATATGTTATAAGGATGGAAACGTAACAAACATAACACAAAACCACAATGTTTTAAAAAGGGGACAATGTATGGCTATCGGTTGTGGTATAGATTTTTGTCAAAAGTGTTGCTATGAAGCAGGTATTCGTCTCACCCACGGACCTTATCAATTTGAGACCAAGGTACAGGTCAAGCTGATAAATGGCAGTTTGAGTGGACTGTATGCTTATTTTTATTGGTTTTTATACTGTCATTTTTCGTCAAATTGTGCCGATATTGCTACGATAAGTTTGACCTCCTCAGCAGTATGACTATAGTGTCTTGATCTTTGGATATTTCTACACGGAATCTGCTCGTTCACTACATTCTCAACCAAATATCAATTGTTCGTCGGATGCCATAAACCAGGTGAGGTGTTAGTGTTATTGCCACTTCTCGTGATCGTACCCCAACACTTGACATAAGCTTTAATTGTATACCCGTCAAGTGAATTCTGTTCAGTCTATAATAAAATGTACTGTATTGAACTTGCTTTGCAGAAAAGCATCGCATTATAGGACATACTATGATTAAACAAATGGTTTTTCATTACGTTGTTTTTAATTCGGATGCTGAAGTGAATATTTAAAGGTATTATCTCCCGAACATCTGTCGTCAGCTTAGATTCTGGGAGCTCAACTGGTTGGATAATTTTGTGCATAGCAGCTCGGTCAGTATGACTTATGTTAGAGATTGCCATTACGTAGTTTAACCATCGAAGTTGTGGCACGTTTTCTTCATATACATCCCAATACCAAATGTTTGTTGGATGCCACAAACCAGGTGAGGCGTTTCGGTTATTGCCATATATTGGCAAGGGCAAGGGTGGCTGTTGATACCCCCTTCCCCCCCCCCCCCCCATTCCCCCAGTGAACTATGAATTCGCTCAATGACTGTGGAATTCATATACACTTTACAGCATAATTTTCAATTCAAAATACTCTTGCTGATCTATGGCGAATCCTTGATCCGCGACTTGGCCCAACCCTTAATTTATTTTACAGGGCAAATGGCACTGCAGGGTGTGCTGAATAAAATGAAATGAATGAATGAAATGAAGAAATATCGAATTAATGACTTGGATAGGATAGATGGAAAATCGACGAAAGTTTGTACTCGCGCACAAAACTACTTTTGGTGTATGTTTCTGTTACCGACCCTTCAAGCATGCGGTGTCTGCATTTCTGCACATTACAGTCTCCATTTACCATCGGAGGAGAATTCCAGCTAGTCAGCTATTTAACAGGCACACACATGCTTATCCAACCGTAATAACGTTCGCCTTCTACCGGGCACGTATTTAGCACTTTGCCGAAAAGGAGCAATGCATGCTATATACAATGTCTTGTTCAAGGACATAAACAAAAGCTGTATTGGGACTCGTACCCGCGACCATTTAACTTTCAGACAAGTGATTAAACCACTCCACGACGACACCAAAAGTGTACCAATCGATTAGAACGAGAGGTTCTATCGCTAAAGCCTGGTCAGTAAATAACGAACAACATGTTACTTTAGGCTTAGTGACAAGCTGAGAGACGGAGGATGGTAATATGTGATACATGGATTTAAACTTAAGATCTAGTTTTTAAACAATAATTCTTTTGAATACCAGGAGACATGTCATAATATTGGAGTGACATCTACCATCTTTCTTACATCATTATACCAGGGAGTTGGAATGAATGGATATACCGTCTCGAAAGGATTTCCAGAGGGAGATATATTCTGGATTAAAATGGCTTAACAACATGAAATGTAACTCTCCATCCATCAAATCCATCAACAGCTGCCCTTATCTAATCACAGTTCACCTCTAGTATTCCAAATATTACGAAATGTTACGCATCGCCGTCCTCTTCCCTAAGTTCTCTATTCACTCGGTTGTAAAGGTATGTAGGCCTCGAGCTTGCAAGGCATGCGTGGTACCGTAACAATGACGTCATGTTCATTGAACATGACGTCATTTTTGTGGTGTCTTTGTTCAGTGAAGATGTATATAGCTATGCAACATAATCCACAAAACATCACCACCACCACGTTCTATTGGTTACCTAATACTTTTCTCGTGCTTGGGTATAAACTCTACTGGAGACATAACCATTTGAACCAGGGAATCGACCAAGGAAAACGAGAGAATAAGAGCGAATGTAAGGTTCTCATCGAAATATTGACATTTTCCCAAAATTTTCGAATCTTTGTAATAGTTAGGAAGGTAGTCCAATGGTTTATCTCCCTAGAGAACTAACTTTAGTGTTTTTATATATTTGCATATGTGTTGAATGAGGGTTATAAGTGGTCAATTCAACACCACTTTTCACCCCGAGTACGGGCCGGCAAAGCATAAGCCGCCTCTCGCTGGGCTGGGCTGTGGGTGGAAAGGGAGAACTTAGTGCTACCAGGGAGCTACGTGGTCTTGGAGAGGGTAAATGTGATTACGGTATGGGGAGACGCGCGGTACCACGGATGATTCCTAAGAGGCCTCTTGGATGGCATTTTCATTCATTCCAACTCCCTGATTATACACTATTATTATATTTTAGAGCAGCAAAGGCGTCCAAAATTAACTTGGTGTTGGTGGAAAAAAGAACATACACTTGTATTTCAAATGTATACAACTAAAAAATAAGGGTGCATTTGGCGTGCAGATTTGCAACCACCTACGCGTATTTGGCAGAGGGTGCTGATCTGCTCCTTGTATGATGCAGTAACTAACAAGCGGTGTAAATTTGCACCTTTATGGGTGCGAGACGTTCAAGGGTGCGCAATATGCACCCGGCGTATAAAGTATGTATCAAGGCTTAATGATAAATAGATAATAAAAACGATTATCAGAAGGTTTGCCTATACATCAATATTTACCACTACAATACATCGTCTATATATTCTCTTGATAAACGGGCTGCATCTTTTCTTTACCTAAACCAGATGGATGCAGTGAACTGTAGATTAAACGTTAGGCCTTAGGGTAAGGAATATAATTTGGTAATAATAATAATAATGATAATAATACATGAGATTTATATAGCGCCATTATCCATTTTAATTAAATGCTCGAGGCGCTTCAACATATTAGGGCACACATTACATCATGACAAAGAATCGTGTACATTTACATAACAAAGAAAATGCAAAAATGAAAGAATGGATGTCTGTCTTCAAAACGCAAAATTAAACAAATGTGATTTAAGGTTGCTCTTAAAAGATGTTGAAGAGTCAGAGTTCTTCAGCTCCCGTGGAAGTGAATTCCACAGGGCTGGTCCGGCATTAGCAAAAGCTCGTTCCCCCTAAGATTTCTTTGAAAGCGGTATGTGCAGAAGACCAGAGTTGGAAGATCGGAGGGTACGTGTGGGTTGGTAGAGGTGAACTAAAGACTGGTTGATCCAGGAGCTGTTCTGTTCATGATTTGATGAACTAAAAGAAGGATTTTGAAAAGTATACGTTCTGTAACAGGCAACCAATGGAGATTTTGTAAGATAGGTGTAATGTGACTATGTAAGTGATTTCGGTTAGGGTTAGAGTTGGGATTAGGGTTAGGGTTAGGGTTAGGGTTAGGGTTAGGGTTAGAATTAGGATAAAGGGTTAGGGTTAGGATTAGGATTAGGATTAAGATAAACATGCAAACCCATCTTTCATCAACCAGCCCATAGTTGTCTGTGGCATTTAAGAATTAGCAGTGTCCTAGTATTCATAGTATGCAATAAAACCCGTCTACCTTCTAAACTTCAACTGTCAGACACTATTTAGTGACTGACTGCCTTTTTTTCCGTTGGTAATAAAATACATAACATTAACTTTAACAGGTACATGTGTATTTGTCTACATCAATAACCAGTCTTGTTAAGGCCAAAATTAACCTGATCGAACTTTTGTGCAGCGCAAATCGTACGACCATTTGGTAAAAGAGTCTGAAAATAAGACTATTACTTTGAGGATTCGAAAACTATTTTCCCACTAAAAAACATTTCCAAGCCCTTTCGTTTTGAGGGAAATTCTAAATTAGTATTGGCTTTCGATTACTGTTCGAATTTAGCCTTTTCATTTGTTGGGGCCTGTAAATAAGACATAATACCTTTAACCTCGACCTACCTCTCATATTTCATGATTACTTTTTTTTAATGATCAATTCATAATAATAATCAGCTTCAATGCAACCCATTTATTCGTCTTTTAAAGAACTGTAAACAAAAACAGAGTAAAACACCTTATCTAAAAAAAAATACATTTACTAATGATGAGCGAGAATTTTCTCATGCTTGTTTGAACCAGTGATGATACACCTTCCCTAAATGTACATCTTGCCTGCCGTTGTAAGAACATCGGCCATTGATCTCCAACCAGTTATTTATTATCTCCGATCAATTTCTGAAGAAATAAATGCCTACCATTCAACAATATGTCACCGAGTGGTAGCAAATTAGTTAACGAAAATCTCTGATGATCAGACAATTTTCGTACAACTTTACGCAACCAATCGATCAAATGCCTTTCCACCGATCAGCAATTGATCGCCCATAATTAATTATTGCGATGAGTGCAGCTTTGTTAGGTTGTCAGACGTCTATAACGATTCACTTGAGTGTAGTTTGCAGGCACAGTCTCTAATTTGTCACTTTATTATAATTCATTAAGCTTAAAAAAGCTATCTGTAGCTGTATTAGCTTAACGACAGAGCAGTTTGTTATTTGCATAATTCTCACAGCTCAGATATTGTTACCCACAGCGACTTAAAGGGGTTTGTGCTTGTAAACTAATTATGGTGTGCATGAGTTTTTAGTATTTGTCTCATCCTCGGATCTGATTTATATGAAGGTGAGGTAAAGGTCAAACTAGCGGATGGTAGTTAAGCTAGACTGTATGATTTAAATAGTTGGTTTAACCTAAAGTATTTATCAACATACTTTCAACTCTGGTTAGATCAAATATTGGTGAGAAAGTTTTGACCATGGCAGCGCGACTAGTATGACACAAGTGACGAGCTGCATTTACAGATTGTTACGCAACAAAAGCTACTCGTTTGCTTCAGTGTCAAAGAGATACCAAGCATTTATCGGATGCCACAAACCAGGTGAGGCGTTTGACTCTTCAAATTGATAGGACTTAGGGAACATGACGTGAACCAAATAACTATACAAACAAAATTCCATCTTGGTGTTGGGTAATGGCAACATAGACACAAAACTAAACATTATATACGTTCGTACGGTTTGTTCCTGAAACCCGTCGAGCTGTTTACGCTTTGTGATTATGATGTTTCCTAAAGTCATGGAAGTATAGTGGGGATCTCTATTTCGGCGCACTCTTATTTTATTTCAAATTGACAAAGATATTTTTTCTATTCCTGTAGTGATCCATGTTCTCATCATCATTTGTTATGAAGTGTGTCTAAAGTTTTGTCAGATTTAAGCAAGACAAATATCATGTCAATATTAAAAGGCATCCAAGTTATTTTGACAATGCGGTTCGGGACTTTTTTAGGTAAGAGGAAGGAAAAAGGCTCTTTGAGTCAGCTTCGTATTTAAAAAAGGGTAAGAACTTTCAGAATTTGGGTCTTTTTATCGTTTCCACTGTTTTGCGTTCGACTCCACTTGTTCTCTAAAATTATTTCTGACCACAGAAATATGATAAATCCGAAAGATGTAGGTCGGTCCATTATCTCTTTACTTGCGCAATACGCAATATATTTATGATTGAATGTTGCTTACGCGAAGGTTGGCCAATAAAATACCCCTTATGTTCAATTCATAACAATCTGCTTCAGTGCAATCCATGTAATCGTATTTTAAAGAACTGTAAAAAGTGGGCCTCGGGAAAGACGCATAGTCTTGTCATAGTACAGCCCCTTAATAACGCTTAAGTCTTATTTAACTCTAGTGTAGTTTGCAGTTCTTGTTATTACAATTCATGAAGCTTTAAAGATATTATGTCCCTTTTCCATCCAACATCAAATTATGTCGAACTTTGCAGGTATTATGAATGTGTAATGTGTTTCCTATCTGTGAAATTTAAAAGTAATCAGTGTCCTAAAATTTAAATTATGCAAGGAAACCCGTTTACTTGCTAGAAATCACTGTCAGAAACTTTTGAGTGACCGACTGACTTTGTTGTTCTTTGGTAATAACATACATAAAATGAGCTCTAAAGGGTAGGCCTACATGAGCATGTGTCTACATCAATAACCCACTTCCTGTAATGGCCAAAATTAAACTGACGGAATCTTTGTGCAGCACAAAACGTACGACCATTCGGTACAATGTTCTGACAATCAGACTATTACTTACTAACTTGGTAGCACTTAAGTCGATTTGACAACTAATAGTCGTTATTTTCCCACATAAAGACGTTTCAAGCCACCCCCTTTTTTTTTAGCGAAGTTCTAAATTAATATATATTTTTAAATTTCGTTGGAAATAAACTTTTCATTTTTGGCCTTCAAATGGGACATAGTACCATCTGTCTCTAGGTATGTCAGTTTAATTACAGAGCAGTTTGGTCTTTGCATAGTCTCACATGGAATATTACTAATGTTACTCACAACGACTGACCAGGGTTTGCGCCTCAAAAACTAACTCCAATGTGACGGAATAAGGGGTATTCGTCTCATCCTCAATCGATCGCCCACTATTAGTTCTTGCGATGAGTGCAGCTTTGTTTGGTTGCCAGAAGTCGGCAATGAGCTTAATTCACTTGAGTGAAGTTTGCAGGAACAGTCTCTACTTTGTCACTTTATTACAATTCATGAAACCTTAAAGGTAAAGACCAGTTATGGTCATGCGATTGCATTGTAAAAGAAACGTTGTGGAATCGATCAGAAAAGGTTGATCATCTAGCATCTAGCATCTGCAAGGTTCTGGAATCATCAAAATGATAAGAAATTAGGCCCGTTCTTCGTAAAGTTACAAGCACTATACACAGAAAGATGTATATGGGACTACCCTATATCTCTTACAGACCATGAGAGAAACAAATTTACCAAATATATGAATTAGTAGGCGGTTTCCCGGCAAATTTTTTATCACCATGTATTAGTCAAAACATATTCTTTCACATGATTGGTAATGAGAGCTTCCATTTCATTTTTTGAAATTGGGGCGTTTCCAATACTGGTCTTTACCTTTAAACAAAGTCTATCTTCGTCTGTCTGTAGCTGTTTCAGCTAAACTACAGAGCAGTATGTTGGAATATCATTCTCGCAGTTCAGATACTGTTACTTACGGTTACTGACCAGGGTTTGTCTCATCAGGTATTCGTCTCATCCTCGGATCTGATTCATATGCAGGCGAGGTACAGGTCAAACTAGCGGATTGCAGTTGGGCTCTACTGTATGATTGATATTATTAGTTTGAACTATAATGATCAGCATATTTCAACTTTGGTGATATCAAATATTGGTGGGATGTCTATGAATATGGCAACGCGACTAGTATGACACAAGTGACGAGCTGTATTTACAGATTGTTACGCAACAAAAGCTACTCGTTTGCTTCAGTGTCAAAGAGATACCAAGCATTTATCGGATGCCACAAACCAGGTGAGGCGTTGGACTCTGTATGTTGATTGGTCTTAGGAAACATGACGTGAACCAAATAACTATACAAACAAAACTCCATCTTAGTGTTGGGTAATGGCAACATAGACACAAAACTAAACATTATATACGTTCGTACGGTTTGTTCCTGAAACCCGTCGAGCTGTTTACGCTTTGTGATTATGATGTTTCATAAAGTCATGGAAGTATAGTGGGGATCTCTATTTCGGCGCACTCTTATTTTATTTCAAATTGACAAAGATATTTTTTCTATTCCTGTAGTGATCCATGTTCTCATCATCATTTGTTATGAAGTGTGTCTAAAGTTTTGTCAGATTTAAGCAAGACAAATATCATGTCAATATTAAAAGGCATCCAAGTTATTTTGACAATGCGGTTCGGGACTTTTTTAGGTAAGAGGAAGGAAAAAGGCTCTTTGAGTCAGCTTCGTATTTAAAAAAGGGTAAGAACTTTCAGAATTTGGGTCTTTTTATCGTTTCCACTGTTTTGCGTTCGACTCCACTTGTTCTCTAAAATTATTTCTGACCACAGAAATATGATAAATCCGAAAGATGTAGGTCGGTCCATTATCTCTTTACTTGCGCAATACGCAATATATTTATGATTGAATGTTGCTTACGCGAAGGTTGGCCAATAAAATACCCCTTATGTTCAATTCATAACAATCTGCTTCAGTGCAATCCATGTAATCGTATTTTAAAGAACTGTAAAAAGTGGGCCTCGGGAAAGACGCATAGTCTTGTCATAGTACAGCCCCTTAATAACGCTTAAGTCTTATTTAACTCTAGTGTAGTTTGCAGTTCTTGTTATTACAATTCATGAAGCTTTAAAGATATTATGTCCCTTTTCCATCCAACATCAAATTATGTCGAACTTTGCAGGTATTATGAATGTGTAATGTGTTTCCTATCTGTGAAATTTAAAAGTAATCAGTGTCCTAAAATTTAAATTATGCAAGGAAACCCGTTTACTTGCTAGAAATCACTGTCAGAAACTTTTGAGTGACCGACTGACTTTGTTGTTCTTTGGTAATAACATACATAAAATGAGCTCTAAAGGGTAGGCCTACATGAGCATGTGTCTACATCAATAACCCACTTCCTGTAATGGCCAAAATTAAACTGACGGAATCTTTGTGCAGCACAAAACGTACGACCATTCGGTACAATGTTCTGACAATCAGACTATTACTTACTAACTTGGTAGCACTTAAGTCGATTTGACAACTAATAGTCGTTATTTTCCCACATAAAGACGTTTCAAGCCACCCCTTTTTTTTTAGCGAAGTTCTAAATTAATATATATTTTTAAATTTCGTTGGAAATAAACTTTTCATTTTTGGCCTTCAAATGGGACATAGTACCATCTGTCTCTAGGTATGTCAGTTTAATTACAGAGCAGTTTGGTCTTTGCATAGTCTCACATGGAATATTACTAATGTTACTCACAACGACTGACCAGGGTTTGCGCCTCAAAAACTAACTCCAATGTGACGGAATAAGGGGTATTCGTCTCATCCTCAATCGATCGCCCACTATTAGTTCTTGCGATGAGTGCAGCTTTGTTTGGTTGCCAGAAGTCGGCAATGAGCTTAATTCACTTGAGTGAAGTTTGCAGGAACAGTCTCTACTTTGTCACTTTATTACAATTCATGAAACCTTAAAGGTAAAGACCAGTTATGGTCATGCGATTGCATTGTAAAAGAAACGTTGTGGAATCGATCAGAAAAGGTTGATCATCTAGCATCTAGCATCTGCAAGGTTCTGGAATCATCAAAATGATAAGAAATTAGGCCCGTTCTTCGTAAAGTTACAAGCACTATACACAGAAAGATGTATATGGGACTACCCTATATCTCTTACAGACCATGAGAGAAACAAATTTACCAAATATATGAATTAGTAGGCGGTTTCCCGGCAAATTTTTTATCACCATGTATTAGTCAAAACATATTCTTTCACATGATTGGTAATGAGAGCTTCCATTTCATTTTTTGAAATTGGGGCGTTTCCAATACTGGTCTTTACCTTTAAACAAAGTCTATCTTCGTCTGTCTGTAGCTGTTTCAGCTAAACTACAGAGCAGTATGTTGGAATATCATTCTCGCAGTTCAGATACTGTTACTTACGGTTACTGACCAGGGTTTGTCTCATCAGGTATTCGTCTCATCCTCGGATCTGATTCATATGCAGGCGAGGTACAGGTCAAACTAGCGGATTGCAGTTGGGCTCTACTGTATGATTGATATTATTAGTTTGAACTATAATGATCAGCATATTTCAACTTTGGTGATATCAAATATTGGTGGGATGTCTATGAATATGGCAACGCGACTAGTATGACACAAGTGACGAGCTGTATTTACAGATTGTTACGCAACAAAAGCTACTCGTTTGCTTCAGTGTCAAAGAGATACCAAGCATTTATCGGATGCCACAAACCAGGTGAGGCGTTGGACTCTGTATGTTGATTGGTCTTAGGAAACATGACGTGAACCAAATAACTATACAAACAAAACTCCATCTTAGTGTTGGGTAATGGCAACATAGACACAAAACTAAACATAATATACGTTCGTACGGTTTGTTCCTGAAACCCGTCGAGCTGTTTACGCTTTGTGATTATTATGTTTCCTAAAGTCATGGAAGTATAGTGGGGATCTCTATTTCGGCGCACTCATATTTTATTTCAAATTGACAATGATATGTTTTCTATTCCTGTAGTGATCCATGTTCACATCATCATTTGTTATGAAGTGTGTCTAAAGTTTTGTCAGATTTAAGCAAGACAAATATCACGTCAATATGAAAAGGCATCCAAGTTATTTTGACAATGCGGTTCGGGACTTTTTTAGGTAAGAGGAAGGAAAAGGGCTCTTTGAGTCAGTTTCATATTTCAAAAAGGGTAAGAACTTTCAGAATTTGGGTCTTTTTATCGTTTCCACTGTTTTGCGTTCGACTCCACTTGTTCTCTAAAATTATTTTTGATCACAGAAATATGATAAATCCAAAAGATGTAGGTCGGTCTATAATATCTCTTTACTTGCGCAATACGCAATATATTTGTGATTGAATGTTGCTTACGCGAAGGTTGGCCGATAAAATACCCCTTATGTTCAATTCATAACAATCTGCTTCAGTGCAATCCATGTAATCGTCTTTTAAAGAACTGTAAAAATTGGGCCTCGGGAAAGACGCATAGTCTCGTCATAGTACAGCCCCTTTAAGGCTTAAGTCTTATTTAACTCTAGTGTAGTTTGCAGTTCTTGTTATTACAATTCATGAAGCTTTAACGATACTATGTCCCTTTTCCATCCAACATCAAATTATGTCGAACTTTGCAGGTATTATGAATGTGTAATGTGTTTCCTATCTGTGAAATTTAAACGTAATCAGTGTCCTAAAATTTAAATTATGCAAGGAAACCCGTTTACTTGCTAGAAATCACTGTCAGAAACTTTTGAGTGACCGACTGACTTTGTTGTTCTTTGGTAATAACATACATAAAATGAGCTCTAAAGGGTAGGCCTACATGAGCATTTGTCTACATCAATAACCCACTTCCTGTAATGGTCAAAATTAAACTGACGGAATCTTTACGCAGCACAAAACGTACGACCATTCGGTACAGTCTGAAAATCAGACTATTTCTTACCGACTTGGTAGCACTTAAGTCGATTTCACAACTAATAGTCGTTTTTTTCCCACTTAAAGACATTTTAAGCCCCCCTTTTTATGGAACTTCTAAATTAGTATTACCTTTTAGATGCCGTTGGAATTTAAACTTTTCATTTTTTGGCCTTCATTGTCTAGCACCGTCTGTCTCTAGGTATGTCAGTTTAAGTACAATGCAGTTTGCTATTTGCATAGTCTCATATTAAATATTACTAATGTTACTCACAACGACTGACCATGTTTTGCGCCTCAAAAACTAACTCCAATGTGACGGAATAAGGGGTATTCGTCTCATCCTCAATCGATCGCCCACTATTAGTTCTTGCGATGAGTGCATCTTTGTTTGGTTATCAGAAGTCGGCAATGAGCTTAATTCACTTGAGTGAAGTTTGCAGGAACAGTCTCTACTTTGTCACTTTATTACAATTCATGAAACCTCAAACAAAGTCTATCTTCATCTGTCTGTAGCTGTTTCAGCTAAACTACAGAGCAGTATGTTAGATTATCATTCTCACAGTTCAGATACTGTTACTCACAGTTACTGACCAGGGTTTGTCTCATCAGGTATTCGTCTCATCCTCGGATCTGATTCATATGCAGGCGAGGTACAGGTCAAACTAGCGGATTGCAGTTGGGCTCTACTGTATGATTGATATTATTAGTTTGAACTATAATGATCAGCATATTTCAACTTTGGTGATATCAAATATTGGTGGGATGTCTATGAATATGGCAGCGCGACTAGTATGACACAAGTGACGAGCTGTATTTACAGATTGTTACGCAACAAAAGCTACTCGTTTGCTTCAGTGTCAAAGAGATACCAAGCATTTATCGGATGCCACAAACCAGGTGAGGCGTTGGACTCTGTATGTTGATTGGTCTTAGGAAACATGACGTTAAAAAAATAATTATACAAACATTAATAAAGGTAGACTCATTCTAGTCGACATTAAAACATATTTATAAACAACAAAATGTGTTTCTTTTTCGAACCAAAGGTCTATTTTTTATAATAAATCTTGCTATTAATATTAGGTTGCAGTAATTGGTATAAACTCCTGAAATATAGGCATTGAGAAAAACGATTCGTTATATAAATAAACCATTTGTTATCAATAAAATAAAACGTATGAAACGTATAAAACATAATTTTTTGCATGATTGAATTACATGTCCACCTGTCCACTTTTTGGGTGCATCCTCAATACAGTTTAGGATAACGGGTACGTCGATCCATTTTAAAAGGTAATTTGTTGTTGTTTTTGTTGTTTTTCTGTTTTATTTGGCGTCTGTTTTTGGATTTGTTCTCGGGCCGCATGACCCTTGTTATCAGTTGTCTCAGGAGATTCAATGGTTTTTGACACAGTTTCAATCAAAAAAGATTATTTCCTTTTTTTACCAATGTTAGTGGTAGCCATTTATGTGTTGATGTCATCACAGAGACGAGATAGGAATGGAACTTATGCTTGAAATTTACTTGCGATACCAGTTACGATTTAATGAAAGTAAGGATTGGTAAAATCAAAAGCAAATATTTGCTTGAAGGTTCCGTCATCTTTCACGTCATTCGATCATTGAAGCCGTCTATTTCGGAAGAAGGTCTGCTGATTTACAAAGCTTCTGCATATTTCTCACTATTCCATTCTCAAAAAACTGCGACTAATTGCACTTTTAAACGGCTTTCCCTATCTCTTATTTTGTGTCACTTTCAATTTGTATTAATATGTGTTGCTGAAAGGTCTGCTGTTGTCGCAATCTTAAACTGCCTTGAAAGTTATGGAGCACCTTGAAGAGGATTTGAAACAGTTTTCCAGTTTATTTTTAAATTCAGGCTTCCTTTAAAAAATAACATGATTATTATTCATTTATGTTGTTATCGTCTCATACCCACCTATTGGACTTACACCCCCCCCCCAACAACAACAACAACGAAATAGCCAAAAACGCTGTTTTGAATCGAAATACATGAAAAACAAAGCTTTTTGTATTAATTGTTCTCATCAGACAAAATATTTCGTGCTGGTATATGGAATTTTTCGGACTTGGAGTATTTGTAAGTGTGTGTTTTTGCTCGAATATATTCGAACTCGTTTTTTTAACCCCTGATTTAATATCCGCAACTGATGTAGCAATAAATAGAGTAATTGCACCATCAGCATACATCATAACTTCCCGATTCTTCACATAGAACGAGAACACAACAGTGCATCGACCTCTTTCATAAGGATAGTCAATGAATCATTCCCTCCCTAATAATTATATTACTACATTACGGGAAAGCGTATCGATGGTCTATAGTGTCAGATACCTTTTCAAAGTTAAAAAAACACAATGCCAGCCAAACTAATGTGCTTTACTAAAACCCATTGTCCTTCAATCAGGACACGCAGAACGTCATCTTCTGGAACATTTTTCAATTAGCTGGCCATTGACTGATTTTCAAGCATTTTCAGTATCATTGGAGTAATTGATACTGGCCTTAATTTGAGATAATAATACTCATTTTTTATATAGCGCTTATTACAATCACTAAGCGCTTCCAAACTTTGAGATTATTAACCCGGCTTTAGCTGTGCTGTCTTTACGGCGCTCTAGCATTTCAAGGAATTTATTCCTGCCAGTTTCCCATTTATGTCACCTGGGTTGAGTGTGGCAAATGTAGATCAATGTCTTGCCAAAGGATATTAGTGCCGCGGCGGGTCTCGAACCGCGAACCTTGTGAGCGACTGTCCGGCGACCTAACCACTTGACCTTGGCACCTCCCCCTTCAAAATTGGGGTATCATTTGATTGTAACCACTCTAACGCTACTTATCGTTTACTCAAGGGGAATAATAATCATATAAATCATAAGATGCGCGCTGCAGCTTCGAGAATTTTGATACAAATATTACCAAGGATGCAACCCAGTGTACATTTATGATATGTATTTTATCAAGGACCGCAATGTAAACATGTTTGGACTTAACTTGGATTTGCGAAGTCTCCTGATTCAATTAATAAGACTGTGATCATCTATCCCATGGGTGTAGCATTCTATATATACCTTTCACATTGTCGGTATATTAGTAAGCGCTTCTATGGATTCGCCGTTTCCATTGATGCTGGCGGATGATCTAATAGCTTGCTTAACCCTAATAAGGCCATAATTTCTCCGATTGCTCGGAAACGCATATGGATGGCGCACCGCCGCTCGCTGACTTTTTTCTTTCGAGTCTTGCGCATCTTTAAAAAAATAAAAATGAAAATCGAACCAATAGTTACAAGGTGACGTAACCTTTTGTCTTTGCATGTCAGCCCGAAAATCGCTCATTTTTGTGATTTGAGTACAAAACATATGGAAATGTCATTTTTCCTAAAACTTGGTTTTGGGGTCTTGTTTAACGTTTAGGTGGTTGTTTTTGGAGTCAAAATAGTTGAATTGTAGTAAGAAATGAAATAAAACAACAAAAACAATAAAATACTTAAGTTAAAAAACAAGAAAATACTTAAAAAATTATAAAAACAAGAGATAACATAAGGAATAAGCTAGCTCTTCAGATTTGTTTGTTTGTCTTTTTTATTCCAATTGGTCTAATAAAGATATGTAGTGGAAAAGAATGCCCAAATATGAATAATATATGATTTATGGACAAAAATGTGATGTTATGACTTTCTTTGCATAAATTACCATAAATATGCAAATAAGTGATTTAAAAAAAAAATTGAAATTATCATATTAGTCTAGCGTGCATATTTTCGCGGAGATCGGCCGCTTCACGGCCGAGATCTTAAAGGGGGGGGGGGGGCATAATGCCCCCCCCCCCCACGGCCGTACTAAGACCTCAAATAGCCCGGCCTTTTTAGGGTTAAGGTTTTATCGGATACACAATTGTCTGTTAAGCTTAATATTATTAAAATCACCCGGAATGTATGCTTCTTTACCATTACTAGTTGTTTGTGTCATTTATAGATGTTAGATATAAAGAGACAGCACTAGGATTTGTCAGATAATCTTTAAAATCTGAGGATACAAAACTATCATATTTGAGCAATGAAGTAATGGCTCTGGTACATGAGTTAAAGGAGCTACACAAAGAAAATTCACTAACAACTCATAATTAGAACAAATTACATATGGATGGGAAGATTTTCTCTTGAAAAACACGAACAATTTGCTGAGAAATCATATAGATATCATGGAAAGGCGTAAATGCAATTTGTCAAGACCCTCCTTAGACCCCCAAACGCCCCTGAACGTAAGTCAAATACACAAGCGTAGCGAGCTCTGAATTGTGACGTCACACACTGGACGAACAGCTTAGTGCCGTGTAGCAATATGCAGCTAGCCAGCCGTGTCCCGTATGTGACGTCACAAATATTGACGCTCCACAGAGGACCGCTGAAGGCAGAAAATCTGGATCTTAAAACGTTTTTGTGAGTTGATTAATTTTGATTATTCGTGTGGCTACTTTAATGGAATGATTATTAAATTCATTTGCAATTGTCGTAGATCATCTACACAGTTATCATCATGTATAAAATACTTGTGAAGAGAACTAGTCATTTATTCAAAAGGTAACAGGGTTATACCAAGTATCCAACCAAAGTCAACATAATCATTGCTTCTGTTTCTACATTCTTGTTATTTTCCCCCCATATTTTTGTTAAATTGAGACTTGCACTTGTTCAATGTTGCCAATATTACAGTGACTTCATGAGTCTATGCATGAATGATATCACAGCACCCTCCTTTCAGCTTAATTTATCTTATCTCATAGTGTTTGCAATGAACAATAAACAACTCTGTTGGCCTCTGGATACGGTCCAATAAAACAACCTATAGTCACATATCACATTTAATCCCCCCTCCCCCTCTTCATTTGATTCAACTAGATCTAGAATCCTTTCAAGATAAAATGATTTTACTGCTTTACTTAAATCAGCAGTGAAACTTTGCAACCCTTGGCGGCACGAAAGTCTCATAGATTCAACCGGTGCCTCTTATATCAGTACATGTTGATACTGACAGTGCATTTATATTCTCATTCGGATGCATTGTACCCCTGTACGCGCGCGCAAAAAACACACTTTAATAAACATTGATATTTGTATCACATAAATAAGGAACTATCTGTTATCATGAGTTGAAATTGAGGTAAAGTAAAATCTTCATCATCATCATTATAATAACGATTGGGCGACGTTCTACACCTTTTTCCCGAACATTTGTCGTTAGCTTGGTCTCTGGGATATTAACTGTTGTGATTGGTTTGAACTTCGAAGCTCGACCAGTATGACTTACGTGTACAGCTGCAATTACGGTGTTGCACACCACCTAAGTTGTACGTTTTCTACAGAGTCAGTAACATATCAAGCATTCGTCGGATGCCACAAACAAGGTTAGGGGAAACATGGTTACCTAGAGTTAAAAAGACATCTATGTTTTGTTCTATTATCTAAAAATGTAAAATGTATATTATCTGTCAACATTTAATATATTCAGGTATTCATGACAACGATTAATATCCCATCACGATCTTAATTACAGAAAATTGCGAGGTATACTTTCTTGGTTTGCCCTATAAAATGTTTTGGTGTAATACCTAGCACATCGCAAGCAGCACCAATACAAACATGTTAAGTGCTTGACAAAAATTGATATTTTAACATTTGAACTATGGCTGTCATATGTTACAATGTAATCAGTATTCTTAAGCCAATGTCAATGCTGCTTTTCAACTATTTAATTTACAAGGGCAAACGGGCCGCTGAGATGTGTATAAAACCTGCAATAGGAAGTCCATTTTGGTGTTGGGTAATCAAACAACAGACACACAATTATAAATTATTTATATTCGTAGGGTTTTCTTTTGAAACTGTCCGTCCTGATGTCTACGCTATGTGATCATAAGTATTGGCTAAAGTCATGACAGTATAACAGAGATCTCTATTTCTGCACACTAAACATTTTATTTCAAATTGACAATAATATCCTGTTATGGTTTTTGTACTGTGTCATTGTTGTATCATTGTAAATATCAAGTGTGTCTAAAGTTTTGTAAAATTGAAGCAGAAACAACATCATATTAATATGAAAAGGCACCTATCTTATTTTGACAATGCGGTTCGGGCCTTTATTTTCGGGGGGGGGGGGGGACTATAAACAAACAAGATTGGAAGTGAAAGGGGCTCGATCTCAGACTATTTATAACAGCTTATTAAGTTTAATAGTGTATATCATTAATGACATAAACATGTAGAAAATGCACTAAAATCTGCAAAATAATTCGAAACATAACATGAATGAAACAATTTATTTAGCGACAGAAGAGTAAGAAAAATCAAAAACCCTTCTTAAAAGTTGAGTGAAAAGAGTTCATCTCATGGATAGTTATGATTTACCAAAATAAGGAAATTACAGAGCAAGTCGAGACACAAGAAAAAAAAAAAAAAAAAAAAAAAACAGACTGACATTTTTAACGTGGATATAGAAAATATAAACACAAATGGTTTAATGTAACTTTTAATAAGAATTTAACATTTATTTTTCCCTTAAACAAATTATTCTCATATTAAACTTTAAGGCTCTTAAAAAAGATATAGGTTGCTTTAAGCAGTTAACATTTGTTTCATATACAACATCGTGTGAGGAATGTGCGGTACAGTAAGTTATTTTGTAATTTACACAAGTAATCGTTAAAATTGTTGAATTCGTGCGCACTTATTTCGTCATTGCATTGTTCGCGAAAGTAGAGTTATCAAGTGGCATCTCCATTAATTTCGAGCAGCACAATAGTGAATATTGAATTTCATGCCTGCAGTTTGAACAATAATTATCAGCCTTGAACCTTTATATTTGCGGTATGTAATGATTTACAACCCATGTAATATGAGAACATCGCGTGTACTATTCATTATTAGACACACTTTAATGGTTTTTGATTGGGAGGGTCTAAATAATATCATACCACAAACAGAGATACTAAAAATCATCATATTATTCAAAATTCAAACAAGTTGTTCACTAGCGACAAACGAATTATAGTGAATATCGTTGAGAAATGGGAGTTACTGAATTGAACGACAAATTATAAAATAATTATTAAATGTTTGGTCTGCTAGATGTGATAGGGCACATTAAAAATATAATAATGTGTGATTTAGGGTTCCAGCAACCTTAACATTTATCAGGCAAGCTTTCATCAACGTTTGATGACTTTCTCAAGGTAAATGATTCTTTGAACAGTTTATCGTTGTCTGCTTCATCGAGAACACTGGAGCAATGATAAGTGACAGAGACTAGCCATAGTCTCTACAGGATTAAACATTTTGACCCGGATGGATTCTGTCACCTTTCCTGACCAGAAGTGTGTTTCAAAGTCAATATTATCCCATCCAATATCGTTTTCATTATGAACGTGTTCTACTACCGATGGTTGAGATGGATTGCTTAATCTGAGGGATCTTGTGTGTTCTTTCAATCAACCCTTCTATGTTATCCATGTCTCTCCAACATAGTAATTGCAAAAATCAGTGCGTGTTATCTTGCAGACAATACCTGTTTTTTCTTCTGTAGGTGATGTATCCTTTGCATGAAATAGCCTCGGGGCGTTTGGTATTCTAAAGACAACGCCGATGCCCTTGCTATTAGGAAAGCTCGTTTAAAGCGTGAAGCTTGTTGTATTTAAAAAAAAGGAGGGCTACACGGTGTCTTTATTCCTTCTTTTTTCTTAAAATTGATTATGAAAGGGTTTTCTGCAAATATATTGTTTATAAATTTGAAATATCATGACGTAACACCACATCGATTGTGGCAATTTCACCATTTGCACACCAAAACATGCACATTTGGTACAGTGTCAGTAAAACACCAAGCAACCATCGGATGCCACAAACCCGGTGAGACGTTTAACCGAAGCTAGCTACATCTAGTGAATAGTTAACAAAGTCTCGTACATGCATGTATGCTTATTAAATTGCTACCACTTAATCGGTATGTCCATTAAGATCACTCGGCATTTGAATGAAATTAATGTTTCGTTCCATGTCATAATTTGTTTTCATGTAATTGCTTTGTCACATTCAAATTATCGTAAAAATAATATATATATATATACATATACAAAGTATTTCAAAGATATTAAACTATTTGCGATAGAAGATTGTATTATATTGGTGTTCAAAATGGTTCTCATGAAGCTGATCGAGACTGAACAAAACATCATTCCCTCGATAGGCGCCTAAACTAAATTCCGTCGTTCAAGAATGTACAAATGGCAAACGGGTGATCGTGCAGAGAGGCGAAACAAAGCCACCGAAGTGTTGACCCTAAGAAATCCACACTCGTTAATATATACAATACGATATGTAACAAAAAATGTCTTTTAATAAAATAAAAAAATTCAGTGCCAGTCACCGACACACAAAAAAAATACTGAGCTTTACAGCTTTACGTTCATTGTAAAACAGATATTGGAAGGAATAATGAGATAATTTGATTTGACGAAAAATTGTCGATATTAATCAAAGATGCTACTGTTTGTATTTTGGCTAATTGCAGAGTGACTGGCCTGAGAATTGTTTGTTGTTGTATTAAAGTAGAATACTGAACTATTTTTCATGTTTTACGTAGCCTTCACATTGCAATTATTTGCAGTATATGCCGGATTGCCGGAGTATGCCGGATTGTATTAGTGGATCTAAATAATAGCCTTGTCCGCCTACTCTTTTCCACACAATGTCTTATATTTAAAAAAATAGTGGATAAAGTGTGTTTATTATACTGTTTTCAGAATTTGATGAAATATCATGAAGCACGTTATCATTTTCATTTTCGTACTCTTTACTGCAATCATTGTAGTTGAGGTTTTTTTCTTCTTCAAATGAGATGATTATGCTCTTAGTTATTCAATAAATATTTTAACTTTAACATACCATGACGATTCGATCTGCTATATGTCGTGCTTTCATCAGAAGCTTGAAGTTGTGATCATTAAGATCGTATATAATATTCTCTACCCTTCAATTTCGACTTCATCTGCATCAGAGTGTTCTTTCAATGATAATAAATATGATATATCAAGAAAAGGGAGGCATGATTTCACGTTGTAATTAACAAAACGTTCCATTTGTAGGCCATATCTCATTTGCATCTGTCCTAAAGTGATAGACAATACACAAATGTCATTCAAATATACCAGCGCGGTCAGTATGACGAAGATGTTCAGTTGCGATTATGGCATTTAACACCAAAGGCACGTTCGATTCATGGTCAAACAAATACCAAGCATTCGTCTGATGCCATAAACCAGGTGAGGCGTAGAATGAATATAAATGGTGTTGTAAAGAAGGCTCTTTCAAATATCATAATACTTATAAGAACTTATTTACTATTACATCCCTTACTGAAACGATTCATGGTCATGGATTGGGAAGACCTGTTAATTTGACCTTTGCGAATTTGTAGAAAAATAAGGGAGCGATTACCTTGTCGAGGGAAAATCAATTGGTGCTACGAAAGACTTTTCAAAGTAACGTTTTGTTCTTCTTTGTGGTCTGTTTTCTGTCCCACTGCCAGTTGTCCTCTAACATTAATTCTGATCACAGAAGTACGCTGAATAAAAAAGGTGTAGGTCAGTCCATTGCCACTTTTACTCAGTTGGCCTTGGAAACATCACTTAGGCCCACTTTCACATCAAAAAGACCATTTAAAGAAATCGTCGATTTTGTTTTACTCCCGATTACAACTATTTGACGTCAAAGTTTGCTCATACCGTTTTCGGGTTGAGTTGTGTGCAAGAATAACTCGCCGGTGCAATACATGCCTTGCAGAGTCACGTGACGAAAAACGGGCATCTCACCGAAAAATTGCTTTTGCAATGCAGTGTTTAAAAAAAAATACCCCAGAGGTAGGGTTTTCGATTTAGATTTATTGCGATTGGCAGTAGTTGCTATGTAACTTTTTGTGAAACACCGGAATTTGAGACAAACAGACGATTTTTGGTTGCGGTGTAAACGCAGCTCAAGTTTAGTAGACGATGACTAACTTTCAGACTGTGTTCAGCTCAAGTAATAAACAATGAACAGGTAAGAAACTAACAAGGTGAGATTAATGACTGTCTTTGTATGGATTCTCAATATACCATATAGATCTGATTGAGATTAACAACAAAGCGTTAATGTGTATGTAGATTCTAAATACTAGATAAGACCTAGATCTACTCCATGCACACAAGACATGAAGATTGACATTGACATTGAGATTAACAACAAAGCGTTAATTTGTATGTAGATTCTAAAACTAGGTGAGACCTAGATCTAGTTCTTGCACACAAGATCTAGATGTACATCCAGATGCATAGTCTGTAGGTGTAGATATGATCGACGTCTATCTTATACATAGGTTAGTTATATTAGGCCTAGGTTTGAAGTGTTAGCCTTACCAAGGAGTCTTCTACCTTTTTAATTGTTTAGACTTACTTTTAAGTCCTAAAGATTAATAGTTTTAGTACGAGGGGGTTTTAAAACGTAGACGAACCGTGGAGTTAAATCCTAAGTCTCGTAATTTATATCCCATATATATATATATATATATATATCATATTTAAAATTCAGGTTAAATTTTATATTTGTTCAGTCCAAAAATAGTTTTTGGCTGCGCTTGAATGCATGACATCATATACGGACAGTAAGATTGGCGATAAGTTGTAAGCCCTCACAGATTTATAGCTAGACGACAAACTTGTTTGAAGTTTAAGTTTTATACTCACCTTGAGTAATCCTCGATACTCAAATTAAGGTTAAGTCTAACAAAATATTTTAAATTCAGTTCTAGAAAAAGAGTAGCATTAGGGCTAGAGATACAAGAGGCACTCTTCATTTCTGCTGGACTCTCATCAGATTATATGAAAGGATATATCTACTGTATAATCGTATTGTTAATTTATCTCATGTCAAGATGTCACACCGAAAGATATTAGATTAAATTTGTTTAGGGCTTTTTTCTAATTTATGGGGATTGGATCTTTGAGGGTGATGTTCGATAGCTTATTTACACCTGGTTTTTTCCATTCGGGAAAAGGCGAGTGCATTAGACCCAAGTACACTTTATAATACACATCTGCCGAAAAGGCATGTGGCATAGTTTCCATCTAATATTAAATGATAAATGATAACAGTAGAATACACGATTTGCATAAAGGAAATATGATACATATAACTCCAATCCCGACTTTTCACTGGCTTTCAATGCACAACAAATTAAATCTAAGATCATGCTCCTAACATTCAAAGCTTTTTAACATGTTCTAGCTCCGGCAAGCTTCACTGCTTTATTTTCTCCCGCTTTGTTCACTTCTTCCCTTAGACTAACATCCACGTCCCATGCACGCCTTGACCAGACGCCAGGACCCCGCCCATGCACTCTATATGGAGATCACGCCTTCTCTTCGAATCGCACCAAAACTCTGGAATAATCTACCTACTGACGTCCGTGATGCCCATTCCCTTAACTCATTTCACTGTACAGTGAATTCAATACTTTCTCGTCCGACTTTACCTCTCTGTGCAAAGTGATATTAAATGCTCGATTATGTTAATCGTATTAATGCAGCTTTATTGTATAGGTTGTAGATCGTTATTATGATTTCATTTTGTTAAAAGTATATTTGTTGTATCTTAGAACAAAGCTAATTATGATAGTTATTTATATTATCATTATGATAAGTAGTAGTATCAGTAGTAGTAGTATCAGTAGTATTAGTATTAGTAGTAGTAGTAGTAGTAGTAGTGTGTGCATAGCAATACAACTTATTATGTACCGCACTATATAAGTATCGCTTAGTAATGTTCTTGTAATGAAGCATATTTCCATTGAACTCGAACAGTTTGGATGATCGTTTTTACATTTGCAGAAACAAGAAATAGTTAATTATTTCTATTTACAATACCATAACTTTAACAGCTATTTGTTCATGCTATGCGATAGGTTTTCGAATTCAGATAAACACCATCTGTGAGATGAAAAGGTGAAATGCAGGGTACTGCATCTGCTAAAATATTAGTTTTGTGTATAATATTATAACTAAAGAAGGAAATACACCAACTATTATACAATGCAACTAGAGGATCTGAAATGAATATGGTTCTCCAAGACAATTTCGAGGAGCGTACCTCAGTATCAAGATTGTATGATTCGATAGCTTTAACCATTACCAAAAATAGACGAATGGCATAAATATTTTAGATATTTGTCTTTTACAATCCGTATAATTCTTTAAAAGGGACATCTTTGGCTGAAGTGTTCCATATAAATTATAAGATACTCACTTGTAAGAACAAAAATGTATTCCAGTCACATATTTGAACAGTCAAAGAGCTAAAAAATAAAAAAATCTTCTGTCCCTTTTCAATACACAGCCACTTTTAATGTTATGTTCACTCAAAGTGTTTCGTTGTGATATAAATTCTTTAGAAGCCATCGACTAGGCAACTTAGTCACTATTGCCTATTAATGTGGTGCTTAAGAACACGCATTTTGGGGCTTAATACATTGATTTTTTCGTGTTTTTTTTTGTTATAATTATCCACCGGTTATTTGAGCATATGGAACGTATGGAATGTAAAGTTTGTAACGAAGTCGATACTTACCATGGCCCAAGAAATGATGGTGATTTCTGATCGTGAGCTTCACGTAATCATTGTTCAATATACGCTTGTACAAAATACTAGTGGACCATCTTCGACGTGTTGTCTGGTTTTCGCGTGTTTGTTCCCGGAGAGTCTCCGGACGCGCGGGTTCGGCTGCCAATGCCAGATATTTGTGTTTCTTTTGTCGGGGCTTGTTCGGTGCGCAACATTTTATGTTGCTCGTTGCTAGGTCGGGCAGACCTTGAGCTTGTTCGACCTGGCAACGGCAGACTGGTGTACGCTGAATGGGCATTGGCGGGGGAGACCCGGGGATCTGGCGCGGGCGGGTGGGTTTGATCGTCTCTGGTCTCTCTGGGAGCGGACATGTGCAGAATTTGATGCACGTCGTTGATGGTCCATCATTTCATTTATACTGGGAATCTCGCTCAACAAGCCTAGCTTTTCTGAGATTTACTTTTTCCCCTCTCAGTTAAATCAAGCAATATAAAATATTTTGTATAATTCTCAAAATTAAATGTACTCTGTAAACTTATTTAATTACGAACATACTTGTCAGTATTTCGTTAATTTTATAATTCATTTGTTCTATTATATATTGTATTATTGTATGGTTTATATATGTCATTTAATGTGTGGATATTTGAGTGGAAAATAAATCAAATCAATTCAAATCAAATCAAAATATTGTAATAATTACATTATTAGTATTAAAAGTGTAAGAAAAAGTCCGATATAACGTTGAGACATAATAAAGTTTCCCATTTTAAACTCATAACTGTGTTAAAGTCTGATGATATCTTTGGCAAAGGCAATGTAGAAAAAAGGCAATGATTGAATTGGTAAATGTATTTTGAAAATAGGTGACGTCATTGTTCTAAGGGAATGTATTGATACCCAAAACCAAAATACAACCATGCCTACCATGTTCTAAAGAACGTCTGTAAATCATCCCCACGATTGACCTATATCTCGAGCCCATTTTTTCTAGATTCCTTTGAAACAAAGGAGCAAGTCGATAATGGTAGAAAGTTGGCTCGACTTGTGGTATATGTTAACTAATATCGGTTAAACTTAAACTAAGATTCATTCTGTGTCAAATCACACCCTGGAAAAATTAGTGAAAATTAACGAATTAACAGGAAATTTATGTTTGAGAAATGAAGTAAAAGCTTGCAACGTTTTTGATCAAGTGAAAACGAAATTAAATGTAAAGATACACGCGATTCAAAATATTATATTGCAATTAACTACGCTAACATTTCCATTTTATATCTACAAATTTATTTTTGTTCTGCCTTTCTTGCCGTATTTCTTTCTTATCTTCTTCTTACTCTAGAATTGAAGCATATGGTCGTCTTATTTTTATTTTCGGACTTGGTTTAAACAAAACGTTGATATTGCTCAGCATATTGTGATTGTCATGTGTTCAGGAATCGTGAACAGAATTACAAAAATAAAGGAGTTCATTACTTTGTTGACAAAAGCTTAAAATGCAATATCATTTGAGAGGTTTTGATATTGGAGTATTGATCTTTTAATTTAAATTATATTTACCTTAGTTCTGATTTGTTCGAAATAAATTTCAGACTCTTGATGCGCTTTTCAAGTTTTAATTCCATGTTGATATGGATCTTCTAAAATATGAATGCAAAACAATTCTGTCAGGATATGAAAGTTCAATTATGCAATGTTTTTTATTTGTGTCATAATGAATTTTCTGTTGAGGCAGTTTTGTCTGTTTTGCTACTCTTTACGTGTCACGTTTCCCCGCTAAACACTCATGCTAACATGTTTGCACTCCCACAGCCTATTTCTGTTACAGCCATTCCAAGCTTTGAATGAATTATTGCTTGTCTTCACACTCTTCGTTTTATTAATTTTGTCATAATAATAATAATCATCTTTATAATCACGATGTATCTTTTTAATAATGAACATAACCTTCTTGACTTCAACTTACTTCTTAGCAATGAACCCCTGATCTACATATTTCAAATGATGGCAGGGTGACCAGTTTTTAAGGACGCGTGGTAGTTATATTTATGTCTATAAACCCATCTAAAGTATACATTTATTTACACTAAATTTAATGGCGTAAATAATCAAAATCACTTTATTCTATCAATTTGTTTGTTCTTTCAGGTTCAATAAAATGTGGTGCTCCATATATTCCTCATCATGCTATGGTGGAAGATCTCCGTTTGAATTACGACTTTGGTGACAGTGTGAATGTGAGGTGTAATACCAGTGATGCTATCTTCCCCCTTCAATGTCATAACAAAGGATTGTGGAGCGGGCCGCTTGCGTCTTGTCCCGAACCCGAACCAAAGAGTAAGGTTTCCTCTTAGTTCCTGTAAAAATATTGGTTTGGTTTGGTTTGGTTTTATTTTCCGTATAAAAATTCAATACATACAAGAATACAATTTACAAATAATACAAATCAAGAATTAAAAAACGGCTGGAAAGCTCTATTCAGAGTCATTATTAAAATGGCTCTGTTGTTCCTAGAGGTCCAGAAATAATCAAACATAGAAATAAAACACAAAATAGTACACAAATATAATATAACAAACGCACTATCTACAACCCCCTTCCAAACCCTCTATAACACATTATGAATACGATTGTTACCATCCCTCCCCCCTCCCCGTTTACACCAAAAGTTTATACATCAAAATCTAGCATCCATTCATTTAGGCCCTGTCGAAATAAATTGAGTGTGTTCGGTCTACGTAAGTTAATCGGTAATTCATTATATAATTTAGATCCGCGATAAAAAAATGTTCGTTTACAATAATTAGTTTTAGGTTTGGGCAAGACTAAGTTATCGATATTTCTTAGGGCATAATTGGTTTCTTTAAACCAATATAAGCTGATTCTGTTTTCAAAGGAAATATTACAGAAATGAATCATTAATCATTTAGTACCATTTTTAGAACATCAAAACCACAGCGTTTCATTACTTTTCATCAAATCCCTTTTATTGATGAATATAAATCAGACCTGCAATATTGTTCCATATGATCATATCCGTAAGTTATCTGGAATTTAATCATTATCATTTTTTTCATTTTAACTACGTTTATGTTTTACTGTCATACACTCTAAAAGGCTTAAATTTCCCTTTCAATATACAATCGCTATGCCAATGTTTTGCCAGTGTGATAAATACAAAAAGACTCTACAAAAGTCGTAAAAGTTATCGTGAGAGAGATTCCAATCCCCTGTTTATATACTCTTGTTATTAATTGTTCAAACGTTAATTTATCTAAAAACTAGTGCGATATGCATATTCGAAAAAATTCTCAAATATTTATCACCGCTTTTCATTTGTCCTCGCAGGTGCTCCATCAGTTGACTCTTGTACTGCCCCAGCAGTGCCAATTGATTCAACCATTCAGAATCTTCGTCTCTCATACAAAGACGGTGACAGGATGAACGTGACATGTAACGAGGGCCCTGAGTGGTTCGGCGTGACATGTGAGGATGGAATATGGACAGGCCAAAACATAGTGTGCCCTAATCCTGTCATAGGTATGCCAAACATACATTGAAATAACCCTAACGGTAAAAAAGCTACCGGTCGTATATTGATTTCAGCGAAGTGTTGGATCGAATCCCTATTGATGTCCTTTGAACACATCTATGCACATTTGTCTATCTCTGAACATGTATAAATAAGTGCGTGCCAATTACTGGGGCAACACGAATTAAAAGAAGAAGACTCAATTATTATTTATTTTTAACAACATTGATTAATAATAAATCGGTATTCAAACGCTTACACTAAATTGACACGAGAATGCAAGGTGATCTGACAATTTGAATTAACATTTTATATAGAGATTTAAAGCGCCCTTAAAAAAAGCTCATTCTGTCGTGTCTGTGGGGGGGGGGGGGAGAGGGGTGAGGGTGTAGGATAGTTTGTTCAACTCATGATTAGAGTCGCTTCGTTTTCGATCGAAACGTAGTTTAATTCTCAATAACCAAAGATGTGCGCTTTATTGGCAACTCATAGCGCTTGCAAGAGGCTTCCCTGAATATTTACTGTGCTGTAATGAATGTAAAGCCTTCGAAAAAAAAATTGATTTTGAATATTCTCCAACTTTCTTTGTTTGTACAAGTAAACTATAAATCAGTTTGTTCTTATTTAAAAATACTTCATTTGCAGAATGCAATCAACCGATCATCTCTGTCGACGCATACATTGGAAATGTTAAGCCTCGCTACAAGAATGGTGACCAAGTGAACATCACATGTAACGACGATTCTGTTTCTTTAATTTGGGAATGTCAACGAGATGGATTGTGGCGTGGGCCTCCCTTCGAATGCTCTCGTACTAATCCATCGCCTGAAGGTAATTATGCACCTAAACATATCCGATAAGACGGGATAATGTGGTACCACACTATGACACGATCTGGTATAATATCACATCATATACCAACTTATAAAGTAAACAATTTATCCTCTGAATGTGTAGTACTACTAGATGTATGTCATTTAGTAACTGCGCCTTTTACATGTAACATCAAGCTCTATGACCAAAATGTATCTCCACCTGAACAAATGAATAGATAGACTTCCCGCAAGCTCTTTACTACAATACATTTCTTATTTCAAAGATCAAATAAAGCATGATGAATTACAAGACCCAAAAGCATATTTACATGAGATGTAAAAGAAACGAAAAGTAAAAAGCGAAACAAGCGAAAAAGGGGTACTGCTTTACAAATTAAGCTTATCTCTTTGATTATTATGAATATTTGTGGAACAATTTACCTACTTGCGCTTATATTAATACCGTCTATAGTTTACCATCCGGACTATTCTATACATACATTTTTGTTCATGCCCACCTTGTTTTTATAATAATTGTTATCTTTAAACAAATATATATTTTGTGTACGGGGTCGCTAAAGTTATGTACGGATTTTGCTGCATGTTCGGTAAAAAATAAAGATATCTAAAATTAAAATACTGAAACAAATGTCAATGGAAATATGAGTACAAATACAAATGCAAATAATAAATAAAGAAAAGAAAAACAAAATACAATTACCGGTTTGAATATGAATACGAGTACAAATGCAAATGCTAAATACGAATATAAAGATATATCTTAATACACAAATTAATGCGGTCTTTGCTGATAACCAAATTACTTGTATTTCCAGGGCAACAACCTTCATCTCCGGGGCGCTTTACAAGACCTAATACTGAGCATGATGGAAGGGATTACTTTATCACCGGTCTTCTGGTTACAGCTGTCATCTTATTCATCCTTGTTCTGATGTGTATGGCTGTGTTTGTTATCTTCATGAGAAAGTAAGTAAATATTTTCATTATTGTTTTCTATTTATGCAAAATGTCTTTTATTGTATCAAGGCCGTGATTTAAAAAATACTTGTACCAAGCGTTTCGTCAAAACCAGGCAATGGGATGGTTTCATGATATCATTATTTTCATTTTACATTATACATATTGAAGACAAACCAAAGTATTTAACCACTAATGAACTCCGCTGTAAGAAAAGTCTCCACTATCTTTGTTCGGTCAGATAGTTTGACAAATAATGTTGAAATATTCAGGCAGTTTTTTTCTGTGATACGGTAAAGATAGATTGTTAAAAAAAAAAAAAAAGCGTAAAATTGGGAAGATTCTCAATAAATGCGTATAAACTTCGTAAAGATTTTCGCAGAGCCTAAGAATCAATTAGAACAGAAAAGAAAATGGTCATGCAATGCAACACTTGCATAAATAAATCAGACGTTTATAGTTTTAAATATAACGATCGAATTAAAATCAGAATAGAATTTTAAATCTCATTCCAATACATTTTTTTTCATTTTATAATCAAACAGTCGTGGGTACGATTTGGTAACATCATCGAAAGACGCTCTTCAAGATGAGAATGGATCTAGAGGACCCCTCCCTGACGTTCCTGAAGGATATGCTAACTACGTTGCTGGTGAACAGTCACTCTATGTCGAACCATATCTCAAACAAAATGGAGATCACATTCCAGCCTATGAAGTCTACGAAAAACCAGTTTGATTAATTTATCCTCGATAATGTAAACAGCTAATCACTATCAGTGTTAGATTCAGCGTGCTTTTCCTTTTCTGTACCATTCATGTTAATATTTTTTTTGGTTTAGTTTACAAAATGTTTAGACCAACCTGGGGCATGCACCTTCGCCTAATAATCTATGTATTAATTGTCAGTTGTTTTAATTTTAATACTATTTAATCTTTTAATGTAAGTTCTTACTAGCAGTTATTCCCTTCTGCTCACTAAATTATACGTATATTCAATATATAGAAAAGCTATACAATTTCTGTCCTCCCCAATGATGCATTAGTTATTGTCCTTAATCCAACACTGATTTGTTTTCTGCATATTTAAATGAAATGTATGTTTATTAGCGTTTTTTCTTTCTTAATTTCTCAAGTAAGAATATGAAAAGCCCAATTTTCTCTCGTGTATCAAATGTTTATTACTGAGATCAATTTAAGACGAGGTTAAACCTTTAACGCTTTACATACAATAGGTAGCAGATGTGTACAGTATGATTCTATATGTATTTCTTCATAATGTGAATACTTTTCTTTCTTCAACTTACATGTCCAGGTTATTATCAAAGTGTACGATATTCAACTCATTGATTACTCTAATACACATGGAAAATAAACAAAACAAAACTTCAACTTAGGAATACTAATTTCATTATTTTCAATCCATTTTTATTTCGAATTCATTTCGATTTCAATTTTCATTTCAGTCAATTCATGTAGCTTTACATATTTGTATATTTTACTAAGTAAAAACTAAATGTCCCTTTTTACAGCCCTTGTAAATTTGATGCGTTCTTGTTTTGTTCGTAAATCAAGAATAGTAGATGCCCTGGTTGAAATAACGCTTTGTTAATATGTTTAGATAAAAAGCTTTAATATGTCATATTCTCAAGAAAAATAAATCCATACAAATATATTTTTCACATGCTTTTTTTGTTTTGTTTAAGCATCATAAGCGTATTAATAATGTAGTTGTTAACGTCATGGATTTGTACCCCTATTATAAAAAAAAATCAGTGTTGTCCCTGTATTTTTGTATGTGATTTTTTTTGTAAATAAATAATAATAATAATAATAATAATAATGGTGGCTTCGTATACAGCGCACATGTTCGTCACGCTGTGACGATCCTGCCGCTGTCCCGATTATTAAGTTTGAAAAAAGAAATGCTATTATAAGTAAGTGACATATGTTCAATGAATTAAATATGACATATGTATATATATCCGGAACCGATAGGAAATAATTTGTGTACAAAACTACCTTGGATTTTTTATTCTGACTCGTTAAATATAAATGCATGCATACATCTATAACAATTACGATGAAGGTGCTGACAAGGATAGTGATAATAATGATGATAATTAAAATAATAATGTTAATGATGATGATAGTTATAGTAACAAAAGTAATGATAATTATGAAAATGGTACTAACACTGTTAATGACGATGGTAATTATAATAACAATAGTGATAATAAAAATGATAAACAACCGTAGCTCACAATCTCCTCATTTGTTTAACGGTGTATAAAATATAACGCAGTTTGTTTATAAAAGGTTCATTAATCATAAACAGGAGAAAACAGGATATATAAAAATCATGAAAACAATGATGATATTAATTATAACAATAATGATAAATTATAATAATACACACTTTTACTAATGTTAATGAGCATTATAAAAACAATTATAATAATAGTAATACAAATAATAATACTAATAATACAAATAATAATAATAATACGAATAAGAAGAATTAAAGAGGACTAAGAACATTTAATAAGAAAGTGGTTTATCTAATGATGTTCGGATTTTTATTCGTTAAACCTATATATTATAATCTATACTCAGACTTGCACTTTATATGCTACAACGCAAATGTTGTAATATAATATTGTGTTATGATTCTACAGAGAATGGTATGAAAATAAATTACTTACATTAGCATAACATGTTTGTATATGAATTTTATTTCCTGTCAGCGATTTCGTATGCAACTACCCTAAATACGTTCAGATAATATGTAACAGGCGCACATCAATAGTTTGATCCGTCTTTGCCTTCTGTGAGGTTGAGTTTAAGAATACCCTATAATCGATTTGAATGAAATATATACCTAAGATATCAGAGACTGCATTTCTTGTACATAATAATTATTTAAATTGGTTATCATATATTTTTTATCATATCATATTTTTATATCATATAGGGGAGATAAAAGAACAAAATAACAATAATAGGTTTCAGGCAAAGTAATTTATTTCCGTTGTTAGCCAGTCATTTTTATCAAAGTAAACTGTTATCATTCATGGAAAAAAATTAGTCACTTCTCTTTTTTCTACAATGGCACTTTTACGCTGTCGACAATGATAATAGCACATTTAATCAAATAAAGTACCAAGTGAAGCGGGCATTAAGCTCGTCTACGGACCTGATCGGTATTCAGGCTGGGTCCAGGTCAAGCTTACAAGTGGCAGTAGAAATAATCTGATCCCATAAGTCACCGACTTCACACGTTATGATTAATATTACTCCAAATGTTTAACACTTCCGATTGTGAGATGATTGACCATGGCAATACTGCATCGTAAGTAACCTGTCCTTAGGCGGTTGAGGCTTAGCTAAGAAGGCCAAGTTGGAACTGGATACAAGGGACTCCATTGGGCTGGGGAATAGTTTACGTGGAGTGTTTTGGAGGTGGTTAGACCACTAAATCATCCTTTGATTGTGAGGGCTGGAATCAAGGGGCTCTACATTGAACAAGAAGCCATACCAACAATATGACAGCAAAGGCATTCACTAAGGTTTGCTTTGCAGCTTATAACATCACTTCATATATCATGTTTTCAGAAGCTAGAAGCCTATTATATAAAACTTAAATTCTGAATATTATTCAATGTTGATATGGGCTAGATGGAAGAGAAGCCAGATCGTTGTTCTACTGCCCCAATCTGAAAAAAACGTTGATTTGAAATGAGTTTGTTTTGTACCTTAGCTCGTAATCTCGTAAATTTCGAACATTAATATAATGAGGGGGACAAATGAATTTACTCCAATGTTTAATATAATTCAAAAGTTAACACGGACATAAAGTGTGTTTACGGCTCGTACGCGGACCTGATCAGTACACAGGCTGGGTAGAGGTCAAACAGGCAAATGGCACTTTAAAAAAATGGACAACGCCAATATAAGACCAACATTAAATGTTACGTTGGTCTACTCGATAATATTGTTCACCTGCTAGCTTTCAAAGAATGCAATTCACCAAGACTGCATTTCTTGTACATAATAATTATCTAAATTGGTTATCATATATTTTATATCATATATTTTTATCATATCATATTTTATATCATATAGGGGAGATAAAAGAACAAAATAACAATAATAGGTTTCAGGCAAAATAATTTATTTCCGTTGTTAGCCAGTCATTTTTATCAAAGTAAACTGTTATCATTCAAAGAAAAAAAAAATCGTCACTTCTCTTTTTTTTCTACAATGGCACTACGCATTCAGCTATACGCAGTGCCGATAATAGATCACGTGTTGATGTATACACTTTGTTTGCACGGACCTCATACATATTTAGGTGGTGTACAAGTCAGAATTAACCAATGGCAATTTGTGGTTAACAATCTTTGAATAGATTGATAAATAATTAAAGTTCAATTCTTAAAGGAAAGACTCTGCATAATGTTATCGCAATATACCTTAAATGACTGCTATCGTCCGTCAATTGGAAACATTGTAAAACAACTTTAAGATGTTATAGAACAAAGCAGGTGTTTGATAAAATGTATTTTCATTTTTGAATTTCCAGGAAAATTAAGAGAAAAAATGTATATACAAATGGAGTAACAAATACCCTCGATTAGTGCCCAAGAATAACCAGATGGAACTGTATAATCAGTGAATTAAACATTAATTATGATTAAATGTGTTGCTCTCCAAAACAATTTTAAAGATCATATTTCCTTTTGAACTAAGAAAAGTACCCCGACGCATTTTGTTCTCTTCTGCAAAGCTATAAAGGGACTTGGAATATATAATACAATACAAGTGATGCGGGTGTGCAGCTCGTCAGCGGACCTGATCAGTATTCAGACCTCTTAGATATCAGTTTCGTCGTGAGCTGTCCTTTTTGGAGAAAGGCACGCGTTTAATATATGTTTTTTCTTCACATTCAAATAATGTCAGATACCACAGACTATGTGAGCTCTTTTAGTGAAACGAGAGGGAAAGTTAAGCAATTTTAAATTATTAGGAAACAAGGTTTTGGCTCATGTATTTTATATTGGCACGAGGAACACTTGACATTTCGCAACCAATAGTGGCCAATTTGGCTCTCGGACCTAAAATATATATGTATGGCAGAATGATGTTGATATAAATCAGCATATCCCGAACATTTGTCTATAATTTGGTTTGTGAATCAGATTCATGATAACATTACCTTACCACCACAATTACTATGACCCTAGTATCTAGCTGTGCTTACTAACTTTGACACAGCAGATAATATCTCTTCCGAATAAACACATAAGACCCAAGCAAACAGTGATGTACTACAAACTAGGTGATGTATTTTACTGGAATTTTCTTTCCTCACATGCCCCCTCCCCCGCAAGAACGGACAGAAGACAATTGCTGATATCAATTACCGTCTATAATCAAGACACATTAAACCCTTTTCAAGGGATGCATGTTGAATTAAATCAAAAAGAAGAAAAATTAAAATAACGTCGAAGTATTTTCCATGATCCTTAAACTTCGAAGTTTCATTACTCTTAACAATTAATTTGTCACTGCATAATAATGCGTGAGGTATTAATAAATCTCAAATTGCAATGTACAAGTATTTTTCTTGTTAAGAAATAACGAAAGAAAATCTATTTAAAATAATTTATTATGACCTTCTTTACAGGTTCCATTCCTTGCAGTGCCCCATACATTCCCGCACACGCACATGTTACAAATCCTCGTCTCAACTACAACTTTGGGGCCAAAATTACTGTGACGTGCAATGCCAGTTCGGATACCTTCAACCTTCAGTGTCATAACAAAGGACTTTGGAGTGGACCTATTGTATCCTGCCCTGAATCGACGGGTAAGCTAATATTCAAATCCGTACCCGGTTTAGGATTACTTTGCTTCTATTAAGATTTGAATCTAAACAATGCATCGAAATCCCTAACACTGCGTCAGGTTGTACGGGGCGTGAATATGTTCGTCCCATTACGAAACGTTCTGAACGGAGTCCAACTTAATTACCCGAATGAATCCCTAGCTGCCAAAAAACTATGAACTCGCAATGCTAGTATTAATGCTGATGAGCACTTTTTTTCCAAATGGTATTGCTGAATGTGTTGCATACGTGATTGGTTCGTTTGTTCTTTAGTCCGTATATATGTTCTTGTTGCACTTCATTACGTGAGACGCATTCACAATTTGGTGAAAGTAAAACATATTGTTTTCGTTTAGTTTGGTTTACACAATCCACCACACTGAGGGTTCAGACATAACATAGTAATTGTAGACATTTCGTACAGATGTGAAGCAAGTAACTTAAAATTGTTTCCCTTAACTCTAGCTCTTCCGACGAACTGTAATGCTCCTTCAGTCCCGAGATACTCAACGCTCGAAACCCTCAGTCCGAATTATAACCTTGGAGACAGTGTGACATTCCGATGTGACAATACCAGCATTCAACCGTTTAGTCTTCTGTGTGAAACCACTGGGCTATGGAGTGGACCAATGCAGTCGTGCCCGCCACCCGTCTCAGGTATTTAAAACATACATGCATCCATTATTGTCACAGAAGATAAATATATACGGGACCAAAAATAGAACACCTATAAAAGTCAAGTTTACTAGTTTTCAAAATTTCGATTACTTTAGATCAAAAACATTGACAACGACTGAAATATATGAATATATATGCTGCCTTATTAATTGAGGTTTATAAAGAGGTGAACAAGATAACAGCAGTGCATTGGTATCTGAAACCTATCCCTCTGACAGGAAAATTTCAACTGGCTTCCGTCAAATACGATCCCCAAATTAATGTTCATGATTATGGAGGAAGATATATTAAATCTTAATATTAGATTCAGGGAAAAGTGCCCATTACTGTGCAAACTGTAATTGTAATTGACTTATTAGCAGGTAACATTTAGATGTTGGCTTATCATCGAAATGTAGGATAAAAACAACAGTTGTGATTATAACGAAGACTATGTCTACGCAAAACATTATAAAAAGATAGCTATTAATTGTTCAAGTTAGGAGGTCCAGTAAGGTAAGAGCTTCATTGCTGCGCTATTGGTCGTACAACTGTTCGCCATTATCCATAATTGTAGCATTAACATCATGGTATCAATACATCAGCTCCTAGTTTAAACTTTAGATATTGATCATTACTTTCTCTGTCTAAACTACTAATGCTATATTATTAAACATATGTATTGAATTTCCTTTCACAGCCCCTACACGATGCACTAGTCCATATATCCCAAAGTATGCATCAGCTGAAAACATACGTTTGGTTTACAGCATCGATGAGAGTGTAACAATCACCTGTGACAGCAATACAGACAGGTCGTTTACACTTCAGTGCAAATCAGATGGGTTTTGGACGGGTGGTGTCCAGTCTTGCCCACCGCCGTTAGAAGGTTAGCTTTATTCATTAATCATTTATTCATTAATCATTATTCATTTACCCAGCTATCAATGGTCAAAAACTTGTAAATAATACTTAAGCCCCAACGCTCACACGTATTTAATTAACGGTACATTTGTTGTCTTTCGTGGTTGTGGTTTTCAAAAAAGATAGCATCCACCCACTTAATGTTGTCTGTGTTATCTTCCAACAACATAATACTTTATTTTCCTGTTTACGTCCACAGATATACTCAAATAACATTTCAAGTAGATAGATGTTTGTTGTACCAACTATCATCTCCACTTAATTTTCTGAACAGCTCCGGATAAGTGCAGTGCCCCTTACGTTCCAAGATATGCATCGATTCAAGGCCTGCAACTGAATTATGACTATGATGACAGTATTATTGTAACATGTGACAGCAGCACTGCTCAGTTTAACCTTCGGTGTGACACGAAAGGTCAATGGAGTGGCCAGGAGGTTTCTTGTCCTGCACCTACCCCAGGTAAGACTTTTAAAAAAAATTATTTTTATTTGATTCTATTTGATTAATTGTTTTTGTCTAAAACTCCCCCCCCCCCCCAAAAAAAAAAAAAATAATAAAAAAATAAAAAATAAAAAATAAAAAAAAAAAATAATAATAATAATAATAATAAAAAAATCAATAAAAAAAAAAAAAAAAATCGACTGGCTTTCGCAATTTACATAACAATTGGTTTTGTTGGTGGATGTGGTCAACAAAATATAGCATCCAACCAATTCAGTGTTTTCTGTTATAACTCATTAACATTATTCTTTATTTCTCCTGTTTACGTCCAGAGATATACTCAAATAACATTTCAAGTAGATAGATGTTTGTTGTACGATTTATCATCTTCACCTGATATTCTTTACAGTTCCGGAGAAGTGCAGTGCCCCTTATGTTCCAAGTTATGCAACTATTCAAAACCTGCAACTGAATTATGACTATGGTGACAGTATTACTGTGGCATGTGACAATAGCAGTGCTCAGTTTAACCTTCGGTGTGACACGAAAGGTCGATGGAGTGGACAGGAAGTTTCTTGTCCCGTACCTACCCAAGGTAAGACTTTTTTTTTTGATTCGATTTATTCATAGTTTCTGTCTATAACTTACCCCCCCCCCCCCCCCCACCATTCGACTAGCTTTCAAAATAAACAAGTCCTAAATCAATGGCCATGATGATGGAGGACGATATTTTTAATCTTCATATTAGATCTAGGAAAAAGTGAATGTGCAAATTATTAGAGTTCACATTTCAAAAAAGGGTTTAACAAACGACAATATAATTGCCCAAAATGCTAGGACATTAACAGAGAAACTGGCTTGGCACGTTACTGTAGACCCGAGTTATTATCAGGTAACATTTTGAACTGGGCTTATCATGAAAATGTCGGAAATATCGAATTTGTTTATTATAACTAAGGCTATGTCGAGACGAAGTATTATTAGAGAAAGGTATTAATAGTTCAAGTTAAGAGGTCCAGTAGGGTAAGAGTTTGATTCTTGTGGTATTGGTCGTACAACTGTTAGACATTATTCATAATTGTAGGATGTAAATTATGGATAAAATCAGAATCAGCTTCCAGTATTAACTGTAGATATTAATCATAACTTTCTCTGTCTAAACTACTAATGAAATAATAAGAAACATTCGTATTGCATTTCCATTCACAGCCCCTACACGATGCACTAGTCCATATATCCCAAAGTATGCATCAGCTGTAAACGTTCGTTTGGTCTACAGCATCGATGAGAGGGTAACAGTCACCTGTGACAGCAATACAGACAGGTCGTTTACCCTTCAGTGCAACTCAGATGGGTTTTGGACGGGAACTGTCCTTTCTTGCTCACAGCCGATAGAAGGTTAGTTATTCTTATTATTCAATTATTCATCATTTATTATTCATTTAGCTACCCAGCTATCAATGTTCGAAAACGTGTAAATAATACCTTAGCCTCAACGCACACACGTTTATAATTTACTGTACAGTTGTTGTTGTTCATGGTTGTAGTCAAAAGAATATAGCATCCAACCACTTTAGTGTTTTCTGTTTACACTCAACAACATTATACTTTGTTTTTCCCGTTTACGTCCAGAGATATACTCAAATACCATTTCAAGTAAATAAATGTTTGCTGTATCAACTATCATCTTTACTTGATTTTCTTTACAGTTCCGGAAAAGTGCAGTGCCCCTTACGTTCCAAGATATGCAACTATTAAAAACCTGCAACTGAATTATGAGTATGGTGACAGCATTACTGTGGCATGTGACAATAGCAGTGCTCGGTTTAACCTTCAGTGTGACACGAAAGGTCGATGGACTGGTCAGGAAGTTTCTTGTCCCGTACCTACCCCAGGTAAAAAAAATTAAATTGTAAATTTATTTGATTCATTGTTTTCGTCTGAACACCCCCCCCCCCCCTCCCTATTTTCGACTGGCTTTCGCACTATACGAGCCCAATATCAATGGTCATGATGGTGAAGGGAGTTAGAAGAATTCTGAAATTAGATCCAGAGAAAACTGCCAGTTAATGTGCAAATTGTAAGAGTTCAAATTTAAAGCACAGTTTGACCAATAGCAATGTAATTGCGAATGTACTACAACATTAACAAAGTAAATGAATGGGCACGCAACTGGAGACCCGACATATGATCAGGTAACATTTTAATCAGGGTTTATTATCAGAATGTAAAATAGCGTATCCGGACACCTTACCCTTAGACATCCACCCCCGGATAACAACCCCAGTCAACCACCCCCTAGGACGACTATCACCCTGGACAACTACCCCCGGACAACTACTCCCCCGACAACTTCCCCCTGACAACTACCCCTTAGGACAACTACCCCCTAGGGCAACCACCCTCTAGGACGACTACCCCGGGGGGTAGGTGACTGCGGGTTGGTTATCCGGGGGATGTCAAGGGGGTAGGTGTCCTAGAACCGTCGGATCGATTGAGACCTGTGATTAACATTAAGGTTATGTCTAGCCGAAGCATCAGATGGAGATCGGTATAAATAGTTCAAGTTGGGAAGTTTTAGTAGGGTAAGAGTTTGGTCACTGCAATATTGGTCGTAAAACTGTTCGACATTATTCATAATTAGAGCGTGTATATTATTTTATCAACACATCAGCTCCTACTTTAAACTCTAGATATTGATCATTACTTTCTCTGTCTAAACTATTAATTATTTTAATAAACATACGTATTGTATTTCCATTCACAGCCCCTATACGATGCACTAGTCCATACATCCCAAAGTATGCATCAGCTGTAAACGTTCGTTTGGTCTACAGCATCGGTGAGAGTGTAACAATCACCTGTGACAGCAATACAGACAGGTCGTTTACTCTTCAGTGCAACTCAGATGGGTTTTGGGCGGGTAGTGTCCTTTCTTGCACACAGCCGATCGAAGGTTAGCTTTATTTATTATTTAATTATATATTAAGTCTTATTCATTTCTCTACCCACCTATCTATTGTCCAAAACCTTTAAATATCAAAGAACATATATAACCCCATTGATCCTACGCGCATACGTGAATAAGGAACCTGACACTTGGCGTTGTTAGTGGTTGTTGTCAAAAGAAGAAAGCATCCAACCACTTCATTGTTTTATGTTATCACTCAACAACATTATTCTTAATTTCTCCTGGTTACGTCCGGAAATATAATACAATAACATTTCAAGTAGATAAATGTTTGATGTACCAACTATCATCTTTATTTGATTTTCTGTACAGCTCCGGAGAAGTGCAGTGCCCCTTACGTTTCACGATATGCAACCATTCAAAACCTGCAACTGAATTATGACTACGGTGTCAGTATTACTGTTGCATGTGACAGCAGCAATGCTCAGTTTACCCTTCAGTGTCGCACGAATGGTCAATGGACAGGTCAGGTGGTGTCCTGTCCTAGACCTCCACAATGTAAGACTTTCGATTTTGATTTGATTGCATTCACTTACCCCTCCCCTCCGAATTGGACCGCTTTTCTCATTAGACAAGCCCCAAATCAATGGTCATGATGGTGGGGATAAATAGAATGAATCTGAAATTAGATCCAGGGAACACTGACAGGTGCTGTGCCAATTGTGAGAGTTTACAATTTAAAAAAAAGTTTGACCAACACAAATAAAATCGCCCCAAATGCCTGATGTATCTATAACAAAATAACATTTTCACCCTATTAAAAATGTAATGTTGTGGCCTTCTTGCAAATTTTAGACATACGACTTGTCCGTTCGCATGTACCTGGACATTGACGTGTACCAGAGGGATGGAAAATTAAACTTTTATAATTAAAATTTTACCATACTCAAAACGACATTTGTTTTAATATGTTTGGGAACCTAACACATTATTCTTGATGTCTGTTTATTTTGTTATAACTACACAATCTACATAGTCATGTAATTGTGACCTAGCATCGTCTTTCCATTCATGAATGAACCTGCATTCAATCAACAGATGTATGAGATTTATTGTATTATTACCAACGCTCCTTCTCTTCCTCCTTCTCTCCTCTTTCCCTTTCTTTTCTGCAAGTCACTCTTTTTTATTTTTATTTGTATTGTTGTATCTAAGTTGAGGGCTGCCGGCACGTCAAGCTACTTTGCTTATTTATGTAGCCCTCCTGCATCTAATGTATGTTAATTATGCATTCAATATATTTGTTTAAATTCAATATATTTGTTTAAATTCAATATATTTGTTTAATATCGTTTATTATCTGTATACAATTATATACACTTGAAATATTGTATTAAGCCATATTATGTTAATGAAAATGTATGATGAAAAAAAGAAAAAAGATACAGAAACCAATAAATCAAATCAAAATCAAATCAAATTGTATCATTGTCCTTGTCTAATTATTGATAAATTTTGTATACTTAATTCTCGGGGGAAAAAAAGAAAATCTATCATTTTACCTGGGACAGACTGTGATTTCATTGAAATATTATATTGTCATTGTGAATAATTGATAAGAATACATGCTGAGGAGCTAGAAATAATGCTCAAAATCTAATGATAAGGGTAATGATATATGTAAGGTGCTTCAGAGATGTGTTAAGTGTTTAATTATCTCACATTTCTATACAGTTGTATATTATTGTTTTCGTTTTATTACTGCTGCTGTTTTTACTACTACCTGATTATTTATTTATGTTCTTATGCTACATACGTGATTTCCTTGTTGCATTGAACCTCACTTTCCAATGATGTTATGTTATATTTTCCAAGCAGCTCCATCTCAATGCAGTGCTCCTGTTATTCCCAGACATTCTACCATTGCATTCTACCGAATAACCTACAACTCAGGTGATGACGTGATTGTAACTTGTGATGCAAGCAACGATCGTTTTACCCTTCATTGTAACAACAGTGGAACGTGGAGTGGACCAGAAATGTCTTGTCGAGAACCAGCCAAACGTAAGATATTTGGTTTTTATCTGACTAGTATGGTAATGTGCTTGGTTTACCTTCACCAAAAAATTAATTAGTTATGTATATGAATCATAATTTAAAAAATTAGAGATAGTTTTTATTTCCAACAGTTGAATAGATAGATAGAATTGTCATTTTCATCATCCATATACATAACTAAATCATTTTAGAATTATGTACGTTGAGATGAACGAAACTTCTTTTATGTTTATAATTATGAATCTTATTTCATATTGGGAATTGCAAAACTTCAACAAAATAGCACGTTAGCGTCTATCAAAATTGTGAGCCGTCAGACGAAAAATCTTTGAAAATAACAAATCCTCGCAATTTAAAACCTTGGAGTAACACACAATATTAAAAGTGCCACCAAGGCTGGAAATTGCAAGTTAGTGTATTCGGAATTAGTCTATAGATATTCGGAATTACGAACCTTTACCCCGCTCCCCAACGTTATACATTAATTAATAAACTAATTATAATAATTGTAGATTTATATTGCGCAATGCTGTACACTGGTAGGAATTTATTCCTTGAAACGCAGCGCGCGTAACAGCTGCACTGCTAAAGCCAGGGTAATTATGCTGCATTATTGTAGAGCGCTTAGAGACTTCAGACAAAGTAAGTGTTAAGCGCTATATAAGCACTGTAATTATTTACATTGCGTCCCAGAAAAAAAGAAACCGAGAATTATCGATGTTTTATCATAACTTAGCCACATTTATAATTAATCAATGACACATAGCTGGAAAGCTTAGACCTCCTGTTTCATTTGATGCAACTCATATGACGCATATTCCACGCATGAGTGAGTACAATTATTTTAAAGAGAGGAAGCCAAAAAGTCGTTTGGCGGACGGTATCTGAATTTCAAAGAGAAAATCACATTTATAGAAGGCTGAGTTTCTGTCCTTTCATATGAAACCTCAATCAGGAAAAATGAGCAATTAATGACAAAGTTGTGTTTGTTTAAAGCAGTGCTTGCATTTCCATATTTTTATCAAACGAATTCGTTTTCACTGACTGCCTGCCGTAACAACAAGCAGAATTGACAAAAGACTTAACTCCGTTTCGTTGACAATCAGCCATGCATCAAGACTTTCGTCTACGACTGATTGTCAACAAAACGGAGTTAAGTCTTTTGTTAATTCCGTTTGTTGCTACGGCACACAGCCAGTGAAAACGAGACCATTTAATAACATTATGAAAATGCAAGCACTACTTTAAACAAACAGAACATTGTTATCCCTTGCTCATTCTTCCTGAATGAGGTGTCTGTATAATGTGATGTTTTAATTTGAGGTTTCAGTGGTTTCAGTTTTGAACTTTTCTTCTTCTTTCCCCCAAATGCTATGAATATGACAGCTCCACCACTTTGCAGTGCACCTCATATTCCGAGATATTCCGAGATTGAGAGTTATCAATTGAACTATAATTACGATGACAGAGTGACAGTGACATGTGACACGAACAGTGATCAGTTCACTTTACGGTGTCAGGCAAGTGGATTATGGGATGGCCCTGATATATCCTGTGCAGCACCGACATTGCCGATAATACCAGGTCCATGTAAGTAAATATATTTTGGGTATTGTATCTGAAATATTTTCTTTCTTATACTCCCTTGTTTCCACCATCATCATCGTCATCATCATCATGTTCTTCTTCATTATCATCACCACTACCAGTTCCATAACCATGGCATAAATGGGGCCCGGAGAAGTATAAAAATATAAATATAAAAGTAATATAAACACGCACTGAGATGAACGCACATCTTGCGCTCAATCCGTTACAATAATCACTGATATCTAGAATAACGTATTTTTCCAGAGAACCTGATATTTTGTTAAACAAAAATACAAAGTACATTTTTTTTTTTTGTAAAATTAATTTATTGAAAAAATATATATGCATTTGCACAAATCAAACAATCATACACAATCGATTGAAATAATATCGTAGCATCTTAACATAGTTCAAATAAAACATGTTTCGTTTTCTTGAATAACAGTGTTTTAAAAAATGCATAGCTTTTTTGTTTTACAGTTCCTTTCGATCTTTAATCGATTGTGGATAAGTCTTTTTCAAATACAAAGAATAGAGAATTCATGAAACATGAGTTTGTGATTTTCTGCTTGCATAAATGTTAAATAAACTGCGTATTTTGCATATATGATAAGACAATTTAAACTGTTAAAATTTTTTTTTTCAAGTTATAACCTTCAATTAAAACGAACTTGTCAAAAGAAAAATTAACATTGTAAAGTTTTCGAATTATGTCTCCAAATTTTAACAAAAAAAATCTTGTGGGCTTGCATTTTACAAATAAATGGAGATTGTCGTGTAACTGATTATCATATAAACATAAGGGATTGTTACACAATTTCCATTTGAATAAATTATACCTATTTGGTAATACGTTGCGTAATAACTTAAAATTGAATTCTGATATTTTGTTTTCTTTCATAGCTTGTAAATTAAATGACCATATGACTTTCCAGTCAATTTTTTCTGTACTATTTAACATTTCTTCCCATTTCTCTTATATTGGAGGTCTAACAATTGAATGAATATACAACGTAGAGTAAAAAAAACTTCGACTTTCGTTTAGTGTTAACATTCATTAAAACATTTTTCATGACACCTTCATTTTCTTCTCGTGTCGCATTTTATACATCTACCTGTCTAAACATATTTTGTTTCCACACTTTGGGAATTACATGTACTATGATATAATATTCTTGAAACAAAGTAGCATGTTTTTTCTCAAATCTTTCTTCAATTTCTCTCAAAGACATAAATCTAGAGTTTTCTACATCAATAATTTTCAAAAGGCCTACATCGAACCATTTTAAAAATAAATAATACATTTTTGTTATGATCTCTTGTATTTGAGTTAAACCATATGTTTTCACTTCTAACATTAGTACATTGTAAATCAATTGGCGTCTTACATTCTACTATCTCTTTAAATTCAAATCAAGTATATACCATATTATTGTAATATTGGGGCATTTTTATATTCTTTAAACAAAACTTCATATCATCTTTTGTACATTTACTATTGAACACATATTGTAAATTGCCAACTTTTTTTTAAAGAAACCATCAATTATCTTTTTCCACTTTGAGTTTTCGTGGGAGAAGTAATGCAATATCCAGTAACTCATACAAACCACTTTTCTTTTTATTTTGTGTTTTTTTTCCATTCCACAAACATGTATACAGTAAAGAGTCAATGAATTTCATTACATTTCTAGCATGGAAATCATGTGAGCATTGTATATAATTTGAGAAACAAGAAATGATTTGATTATAGTTATTTTACCAGAAAATGTTAAGCGCCTTGCTTTCCATAGACGTACTTTATTTTCAATCTTTGATATTTTGGGTTTCCAATTAAGATTTATTAGGTTTTGTTCATTTTCCCCAAAATGAACCCCTAATATTTTAACATCAGAATAGGTCCATGGAATGAATTTCTTTCTTTTTTTTCTCTTTCCATCTCTTCGATTTCCAAAATCTGATTTCCCTTTTTACACCTAAACCTACAAACTTTCTTCAACAAAAAATCTTACCACCTATCAATTTTATTCCATTGTCCTTAACATATGACAAGGACGAATATTTTTAACCGTGATTAGTAGCATTTGTGGATTTAAAGCATTTTTTTAAATATAAATATTGTTTTCCTTTTATGTGTTGCTGTCCCAAACTTAAAAACGCTTAAATTGCCATTACAATGACAATATCTTATGTAAATATTTTGAAGACTGTTTGTTCTGTATGAGTAATAAACTTGTATTTACTGAGCAAAGTCGTACAGGTATTTCTGAGAGAGGTTCAAATCACCTTTTCAATACTTTTATGTTTATTTCACACATTAATTATTTTAAGAACGTCACAAATTTAAATATCCTAACGATTTCCTAAAATATGAACCAACGCTTCCCATTTATAGTACAGCACCTCTCGTGGCCTCCATAATATTGTTTGCAATTATTCTCTCCACAGTTCCTCCATCGCATGCCTCCTGCAGTGCACCAGCAGTGCCTATTGATTCAACCATTCAGAATCTTCGTCTCTCATACAAAAACGGTGACAGGATGAACGTGACATGTAACGTTGGTTCTGATTGGTTCGACGTGTCATGTGACGATGGAATATGGATAGGCCAAAACATAGTTTGCCCTGACCCTCCCAAAGGTATGCAAAACATACGTTTTAAAAAGCTGCCTGTTGTAAAGTCAGTTCGTGTAATAAAAATGTATATGTGTCGTGGTATAGGGCTTCATTCAATTAACTATCAGTCGAAGGGTTGAGGGATCGAATCCCATCCCTCTACAAACGTCCTTTGAACACATTGATGCACATTCGCCTATTTTCGACCATGTACATACCGTGTGAGTCAAACAAAATGTTACACCTAGAAAATTGCTAATTATTTTAAAAATCATCTACGAATAGTAATTATTATACATCTTATGAAAGAGTGTTTTATCCCAAATCATTTGGTATCACGTTTGTGTGGTATGTGTTTACGCTTGGATAAAAAATGAGGCATTGTTTGCGAGGGTGTAAAAATCGAATTGCGCCAAACTAAGTGATGCCTACAGCATGTATTATTTTGGGATTAGCGGAGTGAGAGATTGAATTGAATGAAATGTATTACATATGCTTTTTGCAGAGGAAAAGTCACACACACACACACACACACACGCACAAATGTTCGTTGTTATTTGATATCCGATGTTTGATATGTATGTCATGATTAATTTTGTTAGGGTTGTTATTTGGATCTGCAAAGACCGAATTAATACCCAAATCCCATTTTTTTTTTAAATTCAAACATAACACAAGCAACTTTGGCGCAAATCGATGTTTGCACTCTCGCAAACAATGCCTCCTGCTCATCAAAGCGTGAACACATACCACATAAAATTGATATCAAATATCTGGGATAAAACACTCTTTTATAAAATGTATAATCGTTTATTGTTCATAGATGATTTTTTTAAATAATTATCAATTTTCTAGGTGTAAACTGTCGTTTGACTCACACTGTATAGGTGCTTGACAATTACTGGGACATTACAAATTGCAAGACGAAGACTCGATCATTATTTATTTGTAATAACGTCGATTTTCTAAAAATGATACGAGGATAAGAGGTAATGTGATCAACAAAAGATTGTGAGCGCCCTTCAAAAATCTTATGATCTCTTTGAGAGTGTGTGTGTGTGTATTGGACAGTTTGTACCGTGCGTGATCAAGGTAACTACGTTTACGATCGAAACATAGTTCCATTTTCAATCATCAAAGATTTGCACTTTTTTAGGCAACTACAAGCGCTCGAAAGAGGCTTCCTTGAATGATTATTGTGATGTATTCATTGAAGAGTCTTCGAAGAAGCCATTGATTTTGAATATTCTCCAATTGTCTGTTTGTGTACAAATATACCCTTATCCAGTGAATGAGTTTGTTGTAATGTTTAAATAATTCATTTGCAGAATGCAATCCACCAATCATCCCCGTCGTCTCATTCGTTGAAAATGTTAAGCCTCGCTACAAGATTGGTGACCAAGTCAACATCACATGTAACGACGACTCTGATTGGTTCGCTTGGGAATGTCACACAGATGGCTTGTGGCGAGGGAATTCTGTCCAGTGCTCTACTGATTGTCCACCAACCGGAGGTTATTATGCACTTAGAAATGTCTGATATACGGGGATAATGTCACTATGAACATAACAGACAAAGAAAGAGGACGAAATATGCAGTTCCTCATTCTAACTTCAACAATTGCTGTTGTAGACAAAGGAACATCTTTTTACTGCTATGATGTAAACATATGTAGAACAGGCGAATATGCATGTGCCATCTGTTCTACGCATTTCTGACACAATGGCAGTGAAGGGATGTTCCTTTGCCTACCACAGCATTTGTTGAGGGTAGAATGAGGAACTGTATATTTTGTCCTATTTCTTTGTCCGTCATGTTCATAGTGTGTGGTACCAGACTATGATAACGATCTTGTGTTATATGTTATAATAGTTATGCTGTAAATGATAATCATCTTAATATGTTGCATACTAAAATATTTAAAATAATGAATGTAAACTGGTCCTTTTACATGTAAATAAAAGTAATATAAGAGAAACCATCTCTGCCGCCACAAAATTCGGGAGAGTTTACACTAGCTCTTATGTTGCATGATATTTTTTTCTGTTGAAAGACCGAGCAAAACACGGTGATGAATAACAAAAGCTAAATCATTTTAGACATAAGATGGGAAAGAAAAACAAAATGTAAAGGGAAAAAAGGATACTGCTTTACAAATTAAGCTCATCTCTTTGCAAATCAGAAATAATATTGCATCAATTTACTAATTTGGGATTGTATTATTATTGCTTATTATTTACCTTCCTACTTATTTTTTCCAGGTATTTCTTCCATGCAAAACTTTTTGTTATGATCATTTATCTTTTTATCTTTTTATTTTGTTTAACATATTTTACGGGGCTGCTGTAATCATGTACAGAAATTAGCTGTTTGTTTTGTAACGAATATCTAAGGAAAAGAAATACAAATAGAATAAAGAATATAATTACTCATATATTAATGATATATATATATATATATATATATATACAAAGATAAAAACATTTACGAAGGCGAATACAAATATGAAGAAGAATACAAATAAAAATACAAATGTAAATGATGCACATGCAAATGAAATGATAAAAATACACATACATGTACAAGTACAAATACAATTACAAGTTTAAAGGAAAATACAAATTAAAAACAAAACAAAAATACAAATACAAATACAAACACATATTAGAGTACTAAGAAAAATATGCATCCAACTTCAATTACTGAAATTTAATACAAATATATCTCATGATAATTGGTGTTTGCTTACAACCAAATTATTTATATCTACAGGAGGAAAACCTACATTTCCAGAGCGCATTGCATATTCTAGTAGTGAGCAAAAGGGAAGGGATTACTTTATCACCGGTCTTCTGGTTACAGCTGTCATCTTATTCATCCTTGTTTTGATGTGTATGGCTGCGTTTGTTATCTTCATGAGAAAGTAAGTAAATGTTTGTTATAATAATCGTATAGAGTGGTGAAGAGTGACGTCGTTAAAAAAATATTATTAGAATTTCTCATTTTTTCTCCATTTTCTGAAAACGCATCACAAATAATGTCCGAATGGCTAAAACCAATTGGATATATTTAGCATTGGCTGAGATATGACCATCTGAAGAAAAAAAAATGTCCTATGGGAACTCAGTGTGTAGTGCTCTGGTTCATAACATTAGGAACCAGAGCACTATAACACTGAGTTCCCATAAACCATTTATTTATTCATCGGGTCATATCTCAGCCAATACCTAATATATTCAATTAGTTTTCGACATTCGGACATTATTTTTGATGCTCTTTTGGAAAATGAAGAAATTAAAAAAAAAAAAGATTTGTATGATTTCACAACCTCGATACTCTATAATGTCTAGATCTGTACAATAACTTGTTATTATATTTTCAGTGTATTTTCTCCTTACGCAAAACATTTTTCATGATGAAAATCAACTCTCAGTTGATTCCAGGAGTTTACCCTTTTAACATCAATTACTCAATTCCAATTAACTCAATTTACTGGGACTAATTGAAGGAGGTTGAAACCCCGCCGCTCGCGTTCATAATGTGTAAAACTACAAGTACTTGGGAAAGCGTTTCCTCGAAATCAAGGAAAGAGGTGGTTTCGTGGTTGTTGATACACTTTAGGTATAATCTTAGAATGGAAAACAATATGACAGAATAACATGTCTAATAAACTCCGGAAAAAAATCCTTACTAACTTAGATAAAACTTGGAAAAGATGTTGACATATTCAGGTAATTTGTGTCTGTGTTATTGTATAGATATATCTTTTAAAAGTAGCTGAACCAACAGAAGTGTTAGTCGGAAAAATTATTAAATCATTGAAAAGAAAGATAATGTTCATGAAATGCAACCTAACATCTCCTTCTTATAGTGTTGGGAGTCCCAAATTCGCCAAAAATTTCACTTAAATTGTGTCTTAATGTGAAAGAGGGTGTCATTTGAGACGCACTTCTGCAAAGATTTTCCCCTAAAATTGCGTTCAAAGACAAATATTGATGAAAAAATACGTAATTTGATATTCTTTCATAATTGTATTTAAATTCAAACATTTTCAAATGTTTTAAATTACATCCTCTTTCACATTATGATACAATTTAAATACAAAATTTCCATCAAGTTTGTTGGGCTCCCAACACTTTCGAGGGGCTTAAATAATATGAAAGTTCATCCAAGAATTTTTTTTTTTTTTAATAATTAACAGCGCACTTATACTTCCCATAATTTAACGATTCAATTGAAATCTGAATAGTAAATTAAATGTTATCTGAATATAATATTTGTTTTAATTTTATTTTATAATCTACAGCCGTGGCTATGATTTAGCAACATCATCGAAAGACACACTTCAAGATGAGAAGGGATCCAGAGGACCTCTTCCTGACGTCCCTGACGGTTATGCCAAGTACATTGGAGGTGACCAGTCACTCTATGTCGAACCATATCTCAAAGAAAATGGAGATCCCATTCGAAGCTATGAAGTCTACGAAAAACCAATTTGAATAAATTACTACCAGTTTTAGATTCGGTGTGCACTTTATTTAGGAAAACTCCACTCTCTTTTATTGACCTTCTTTTATACTTATGCTGTTGTTCTATGGTGTTGTTTAGTTGTTATAAATTTTGATTAATATTTCCCTCAAATGTTAGAAGTTATTTCACGCAGTCATTCCCCATTCCTTACTTATTTACATGTACATTCAATATATGAAAATGGCATACCATTTATCCCCTCTTCTTTTTTATAATGCATTCGTTGTTGTCTTGGATCCACAACTGAATCCACTGAATATCTTGTTATGTTGCACTCAATAAAAGTTATAAACGTATATGTTGATTTATGTCATGATTGTTCAAGTAAGAATATGAAGAAGACCGCTATCGCTCTTGTATCCTATTTGTATTATTGAGATAATTTTAAGATGAGGTTAAACCATTTTTGCTCTCTGTATAGTAGATAGGAGATGTATACATCAAGATAAAGAACGTATTTCCTCATAATGATAATTTATTTTCTTTCTAAAAACATGTCCAGGTTAATATAAAGTTGTACAATATTTAGTTAATTGATGGATTTAATATCAAGGAATCCATCAATACCAAATGAGATTGCCTTAATGAAAAACAAAACAAAACAATTGGTCAACTTCCAATCCATTTCACAGAAATTCCTTTGGCTAGGCATATGTGTATTTTTCACTAAAAAGAAACGACTAAATTTATTTTTTGCACCCCTTGAAATTTGATGTTTTTCGTTTTTGTTTCTTTGGTTTCCGTAACTCAAGAATAAAAGATGTAACAGTTAAATGAACGTTTTGTTGAATACGTTTAGTTAAAAGCTTTACTATGTCATGTTCTCAAGAAACATCAATCAGGACGAATATATATTTTGTACATGCTTAATAAAAGGTACGGTTAAAGTCGTAAGGGTGATAACTTTATAAATGAGTACCACACCTCGTTAGCTCCTTGTATTCCCTTTGTGGAAATGTATGTAAATTAAACTCAATCAAACTTGAAGAAGGAAAAAAACAGTATAAAAATATTGAATAAGGTGACAAATTATTATAAAATTCAAGACGTTATATATGTATGAACGTGATATATATACATACACAGAACCTATTAGAAGTCATTTGTGTACAAAGTACCCATGACTTTGTTGGCATGACTCGCAAAATGTCAATGTATGCATACATCATATAAAAATGGCGATACATGTGGCAATAAGGATAATGGTGATGGTATTAATAATGATTATAACATTGATGATAATACAGTGCGTCCCAGAAAAAGCGAAACCCAGAATTATCGATGTTTTACCATAACTCAATCACAATTATAATTAATAAATGCCACATATTTGTAAAGCTTAGGTCTTCTTCTTTTATTCGAAGCAACTCATATCAAGCATATTCTACGCATTCTTCGAAAAAAATGTGTAGAGAGGGTAACAAAAAATAATTTGGCGGGCGGTATTTGACAAGCAATACTATATTCATGGCTCATATTTCCTGATTAGGGTGTCATATGAAAGGGCAGATAATGGACTGTGTAGAAATGTAATTTTCTCTTTGAAATTCAGATACCGCTCGTCAAATGACTTGTTGGTACCCTCTCTTCAAATTGTTTTTAATCACTCTAGCGTGAAATATGCATCACATGAGTTGCATCAAGTGCATGATGCGGTTCTAAGCTTTACATATATGTGGCGTTTATTAATCTTAATCGTGATTTAGTTATAATAAAACATCGATCATTCTCGGTTTCGTTTTTTTCTGGGACGCACTGTACAATAATAACTATCACAATAGGCTTACGTCTCATAGTCCTCCTTTGTATAATGGCGTAGGACATGAAACATAGTACGTTAATGAATGAGTAAATATACAATCTTAAAGGGGATAATCAGGGAGACACAGGAATTCTAACAATCAGAGTAACAATAATGATAATACCCCCCCCCCCCCTCCATCCAAAATAAAAGGGAAAAGATAAAAGTAATGATAATTGGATTAACAATAATAATAATATTGATAATGATAATGATAATTATGATGATAATGATTTTGATAATAATATGACTAATACTACAATGATAATAATGGAAAATCGTCAAGGATGATGATGATAGGATATATATAACATTTTATTTCAGAGCATGTAAGATCTAAATGGACTTGAAAATTAAGAAAATGGTTTATCTTTCGATGTTTGCCATTGTGTTCGTTACACCGGTGTACGATATATTTATACTCAGACTTGCACTTCATATACCACAAAGTACATGTCATTATGTAAAAGAAGGAAAACTGTCACTTAGTGATATCTAGATGTCAATCTACAGAGAATGATATACAATAAATCCGTTCATTAGCAGAAATGATTTCTTACGACTTTTATTTCATGTGAACAATTTATCATGTCACCACCCTACATACGTAACGACAATACTGATTATCACAAGATAAAATTGTCACTCGCTTTCAGCAATAATTGAACATAACATGGTTTCCTTGTATTATTACTATAACTAATATAGTGGGGAGATGAATAAACAACCTACAAATAATAGACTTCAGTGAGGGTTTTAGTAAGACTTATATCCTTATGCTAATCTTTTGGGAAGGTTTGGACTGTTTAAAAGGTACCCAAAATTCGTTTCCAATGGCTGCCAGCCGTTGCAACAAACAAAGTTGACAAAAGATTTAACTCCGTTTCGTAGACGATCGGCCATGCATCAAGTCTTTCGTCTTCTTTGTGCATGGGTGATCGTCAACGAAACACAGTTAAGCCTCAATTTATGGAAATGCAAGCATTACTTTAAACAAACAGAACTTTGTTTTTCCTGGTTCATTTTTCCTTATTGAGGCGTCATATGAAAGGGCAGAAAATGAACTTTTCCGAAATAAATCTTCTCCTTGAAATGCAGATACCCCCCGCCAATTGACTTTTTGTTACCCTCTCTTTAATTTGTTTTAATCACTCATTCGTAGGATATGCTTCACATGATTTGCATCAAATGAAAGAGGAGGATCTAAACTTTACAAATGTGTGTCATTTATTAATTATAATTGTGATCGAGTTATGATAAAACATCGATAATTCTTGGTTTCGTTTTTTTCTGGGACGCACTGTATATACATATATACATTTATATTATTAAATAGCAAGTTCGGTGAAAACTAGGTGACATACTGCGAGGTACATTCACCAACACGCATGCGCATAAACACACACACACGCGTATACATAAAAGTGCTAACGGCCGCTACAGATTGAGGTAAAACAATGCATATCCGCTCTTAACCAAGGTTTGTTTAACAAATCTATCTAATTATAGAACATTTAATGGATTAAAGATTAAGTGAAGTGGGCATTAAACTCATCGACGGCCATAATCTTTATTCTGGCATGGTCCAGGTCAAGCTTACAAATGACATTTGGAAGAACTTGATTACAATGTTCAACAGCTTCGAATTTAATCATTAGTATGACGCCAAATTAAAATAATTGCAATTGTGAAATGGTCGACGAATCGTGGCGACAAATAAATCATATGACAGTGCTGAGTTGTCCTTGGAGATATTCCTTTAAAAGCAGCCTTACAGATGATGAGAACACTTTTCTGATGTTTTCAGATGCTAGAAACCTGTTGAGGCGTTTTACTATACTGATTTAGAATGCTGAATATTATTTAATCTTAATATGGGCTTCATGACACTTGAACTTAAGAAGAAAAAAGGGATTGGAAATACCCGTGGTTTATGGCTTAGTGTGCAATCCCGTCAATTTTGACGTGACTAAAGAAGATGGAGTAATTAATTCCAATTATTAACATAATCAATGAATGCACAAGAAAAATGGAATCCGGTATGTAATAGTCACTCAATTTCAAAATAAAGTTTTGTTTCGGCTCGTCAGCGGACCTGATCAGTATACAGGCAGGGTAGAGGTCAAAAAGGCAAATGGAAGTTCTAAACAAATATCGACAACGCCAAAATAAGACCGATATTAAATGTTGCATTGATCTACTGAATGTTGTTTACCTGCTAGCACCCTCCCCGCCCCCTCTCTACTTCTCTCTCAATCTGGCAAAACCACATATACCATAACGGCATTAAATGTTTGAGTTCTTTAAATTGAAGAACAAATAATATTCAATATGCATCTGTATGTGTAAACACGTAAAAGATGGGACTTCTTTTCCTTACATTAGCATAAATAATTTTATATAGGTTTCACTTCCAACTTTCTAAATTAGTAACCAAGTTAACATTGCCAGAGTTTATTCAATTTCGTGCGAAATCGAATGAATGCGTAGATCGTCATTCAACATGTAATTTTGCTCATTCAATCAATAATTAGGAGCATGTGACTATATACTAGTCTGCAAGCACAGACCCTGATGTGACACTTTATCAAAAAATCATCGTGCCCTGAAAGAAGCCTAGACCAGCTACCTACTGATTGTGTCAATATAGGAGCAGCTATATATATATATATATATATATATATATATATATATATAGTACATGGCCTATGGTAGTCTTATAGTGCAGACTCTCTTTTTCGACTGACCAAGGTTTGTGCCTGTGTCAGGAGCAGCTATAGTAAATTGCCTATGGTAGTCTTATAGTGCAGACTCTCTTTTTCGACTGACCAAGGTTTGTGCCTGTGTCAGGAGCAGCTATAGTAAATTGCCTATGGTAGTCTTACAGTGCAGACTCTCTTTTACGACTGACCAGGGTTTCTGCCTGCAAACTAACTATGTACGGCAGCTTGAATGCGATCATTTAATTTATATTTCAAAAGCACCCCTTCACCCTTCCAGTCACACTTGGCGAAATAAAATTACGATTACGCATTTCGAATTTCGTTGAAATACACCCAAATTTGAATGTGAAACACGGGGTTTTCGAGAAACAACAAAACATTATATGTACAAAGATTCAAGCATAAGAAACCGCAAGCAACCCAAATTTGAGTGAACTTGATTGAATGTTGAGAAGTAAAATCATGTTTTGGACGAATTTGGCAGGGAAAATCTTTTAACGCTCTGGCATTCCGAGTGAAGACGGCGAAATAAAGCAGAGAAAAAATGTAAATAATATTTTATATTATTAACAAATAAAACGTATGATATTTTCAACGTGAACGCACACGTGCATATGCTATTATCTTAATGACGAAGATATAACAAAATAACTGCAGAATATACCAAATAGTAGAAAATTCCTATATTTTGTAACTTCTACGGTTGTTTTATTATTTTTTTTCGTCAATCACCACATAACTATTTATACATATATGTATATATTTATGATAGGCCATTTTATTAGTGTTGGGACTTAGAGTACAATATACTCTATATCTATTTTCATCTATTTTGAGATTGATATTGAATAGGTAGGACAGGGAATCGGTCTGGACATTTAACGTTTTCCTTACTGGGCTTTGACCATCTACCGTCGACATTAATATGAAATACAACAATGACGTGTGTGATCGTTAAATAAATAAGGATGGATGACTGGGTGTAAGTCAAATAAAAGATTTTAATTTCGTCTTTAAAAAAGAAAAGCAATAAACACATATCACTACCAGTCTAAAAACTTTGTCACGTGCGATTTTCTGTCTTATAACAAATGAGAATTGCATTCTCTTTTATGACAAATTATAATAACAAATAATATTAAGAACATTTAAATATATAATACGCTCTAAGCGTTTAAATAATTCGTTAAAGCGTTAATATTAAATTTCGCTGAACTTGTATAGGATTATTTTGACTGGGGCAGCACGATCAGTATGGCGTTAGTGTACGATTGCACTTACGGGGTTACTTATCACCAAATCTGCACGTTTACTTCAACGTCACAAAAATATCAAACATACGTTGGATGCCACAAACCAGGTGAGGCTTTTGAACAAACTGCTTATCACATCACGGTCTTATTTAGGGGGCATGATAGGAAGTACAGTATATAATTTTTTTTAAATAAAAAAAAAATGGGGGGGGGGGGGCTAAAAGAACGTAACATTACTGTGTGTAAAATCAAATTTGTAGTTACGTTTCAAGTGTCATCAGCATAATTATCAAAATCGTACTCAAAATTATGCATGTCAAAAAATAAATGTATTCAAGGACAACTCAAAGATTTAAGAAGTGCTACAAAAGAAATTAAACTGCAATTGTTTAAGAAAACTTAATTGCCAATCCTATTTGTATAAACTCTTGTAGCCGTATAATGGCGGAAGCTTTGGAAGCACAAAATTTACTCCGCCATTCCCTCTTTGAAGTGGAACCCCACTCTTTAGGATAGGATTAAGGCTCGTGTTAGAGCATTGCTATACTAATTTTCCTACCGCGGAAGAGGTTTACGCCCGGCCCCCCCACTCAGGTTTCAAAATGACCGCATGCGTGTTGCCAAAATGTCCTTTTCGTAACAAAAGAAAAAGGTCGAGCCGTATTGACTTTACACACCGGACTTTTGCTGAAAAGGGGGGATGCTGAAAAAGGCTCGTATACAAAAGAAAAAGGTCGAGCCGTATTGACTTTACACACCGGACTTTTGCTGAAAAGGGGGGGGGGGGGATGCTGAAAAAGGCTCGTATACAAAAGAAAAAGGTCGAGCCGTATTGACTTTACACACCGGACTTTTGCTGAAAAGGGGGGGTCGGTTGGAACACGCATATGCGTACCCTAAATAACACTGAGTGGGGGGGGGGGGGGGGGCCGGGGGTTTACGGTACATTATGTGTAAAGTCCTAGAAGGACTAAGGAAAGTGGATAGAAAATAGAAGTGAAATGGAAAGGCGAGAAAGTGGAGGTTGGAAGGAAGAGTATCTTTCGGAAGTGAGTATAGTCCTGAAAAGGACTGTAAACCAGAAAGTTGTAGACAGGATGAGAGGTTTGAGTAGAAGACTGGATTGAGTTGGAGAGTTGAGTAGAGTTGCAGAGCAGCAGCAGGAGAGTAGACTCGACGTTTCGGACAGGTTGACTGTCCTTCTAGGACTTTACACATGGTGTACCGTAAACCTCTTCCGCGATTGTTCATACCACCATGCAAACCTTCAAACATCATCTAATTTTCCTATGTTTCTGATTCTTTTTCTTTTCTGTTAAGAGAACTTTTTTTCTTAGAGAAGAACCAAGGATATTTCCATGCTATGAAATAACTGAATCAATAGATAATGTTACTAATACGCAACAATGACACAGAAATGTTTCCATTGGGACATGTTCACATTCCCACACCTATCACAGTGGGTTTGGCGTAATGTATTCGAATTTATTTTGAATAATGCACAATAGACATACACAATATTAATAACAGTCGGAACACAATCTTTCTTAACAAATTTATCTTTAATTATTTCAAGATAAATGAATGAAATAGCAGGAATGAAAATAAACGAAAAAACGAACCTGTGCTATGAATATGATGGTTATTGTATCCCCCGGCAGTATGCCTCAGGGGTACTTTGGATTCAGCAGCGTTACGCCGCGTCATCTTGTGTGCGCTCTAACTGCCATATTTCTTGACGGATTTCTTTTAAATTTTGTATGGAGGTGTATCTTGGTATAATCTACACAGCTATAACTTTTGGTGATGCTGCCCCCAGTGTTTTGTCTTCTATAGGGTAAAAGGCCATAGGCGCTCTAACTGCCACATTACTTGACAGATTTCTTTCAAATGCTGTATGGAGGTGTGTCTCAGTGCAATTTACACATCGTAAGTGTTTGGTGAAGCTGCCACCTGTGTTCCGTCTGTTATAGGGTCAAATTATAATTATAATTATGCGGATCACTCGTACATTGTCAACGTCTGTCAGCAGCTTGGTTTCGGGGAGCTATTGTGGTGGAATGTCTTTGCATATAGAAGCTCGTACACTATGTCGTGGGTGTACAGCTACACTTTGACCTTTGGCACCATCGAAGCTTCATGTTTTCTACAGTTTATACCAAATATCAAGTATTCATCTCTATCAGACACCAGATGAGGCATTTAATTATTGCCTCTTTAAAGTCGAAAAATAACGGCTAATGTAATAAATTCATTATGTTTGACGGTAATTCAATTGAATTGAATGAGCCCAGTTGGAAAAGCAAAGGGGAAGGGAGAACTGGACTTGTGATTGTGAGTGCATTTATTAACCCATCGTTATCTTTTTAGAGGCTGGGTGCTCAGTCTAGCCGCATCATTAAACCATCATCATTAAACTGCAAATTTTACTCTTTATCATTAAGATAGCTATATACATTTATATATGTATGTATATATATATATATCAAGCTCCGAGGAAAACTAAAGTGAAGATTACCTTCCCCGCCCCCATACTTTTGTTAAAAGCGTGACAAACTGCAACGAATGACAACATATATATATACATATATATATATATATATATATATATATATATATATCAATACACAATGTCCCCCTTTAAACAAACTTTTTTTTTCTTTAAACCAATCTAAAACATAACCTGACATAGGTGCCCCCCCCCCCCCCACAGTTACACTCTGGAAAAGAAGATAATTGGCTTTTTTATCCTAATTATGTTATGCAATTCTTTAATTGATTTTTTTTTCTCTCTCTCTCTCTCTGTATATCTTTGTTAATAATTTTTTATTTGTGTATGTTCCTTGTGTATTTGAACACCCCCCCCCCCCCTTTCTCCTCAGTTGGGGATTGTCCCGGGGGCGAATTTGCGATTCCCAAACCATTCATCTATGGGACACTTTATGAGCAACGTGATTGGTCGAGAGAAGAAATAAATATTACGTCATTTACTGCACGCTCGGGCTCGCTCACAGCTGACACAGACACACAAACACTCACGGTGTTAGTATGCAAGCACAGACTCTAATTTGACACTTTACGAAAGATATCATGTCTGAGGATAGTCTATCTACATGAAATGGCCCACTGTAGTCTCACGATTCAGACTCTGTATTTTGCACAGGTATGTGCCTGCAAACTACTCACATGCCTTAGAATTCTGCTACTGAAGGTGTGTATCATCTAAATCTACATGTGACTTGTATTATTGTCAATGTTCAAACAATGCATGGCTAGGCTCAACAAAACACTCATGACTGCACATACGCTATGTTGTTAGGTACAATGCACTTCACACGCGAGCTAGCTACAGGCACATACAGGCCCACTGTTATCCATTGTTTATGTGCAGCCCATTCATGCAAACATCATTCCAAAAGTCATAGACACGGATCTGATCATGGCGACTTTATAATAAAATGATTAAATACAGGGTCTAAATATCTACTTACATGCAGATTTGGAAAATCATTTTGAAGATTTGATGGTTCACTCGGACTTGGCCCCAAACACATTCGCACCGCCATGATGAGATGGCTCGCGTCGATGTGGGCGTGTCTTTATAACTTTTTTAACCAATCACGTTGCTCAAAATGTTTTCCATAGCTGAATGGTTTGGGAATCGCAAATTCGCGTCCCGGGGGGGGGGGGGGGCGTTCATACCCCTTGTTTGTGTTGGTAACAGGCAAAAATCAAGTTTTATGTCAAATATTAACAATGATTCAAACATCTTACTGGATAAGAAGCTGTCTATTATGAATGCAGGCACTCCAACAAGGCTGCTCGTTTTATACATTGTCACGCACACACCAATCATACGTCGGATGCCACAAACCAGGTTAGACGGTTAACATTAGATACAATGCAATGGCATATATAGCAACCATAGAACCTATTTCATACCTTTGTCTTTGCCATAAGTTTTTATTGGATAGGATCCATATTTCCTTATTCATATTACTAATTTTGTATTAATGTGTTAGTAATAGAAGTGGGTGTATCTGTTTTCAAATGCTTTGATCTATACGTCATCCTCAAGTAGGCTTGGTATTTCCTTATTCAAATTACAAAATGTCCACATGTAACTTCATTTCTCTCTGATTACGATGGATTTGTTTATAATCATACACCCTCCCCACCCCTTCCCATTTCCTCTACGGATAACAATTTGATTGAAATAGTACTAAACCGAGTTTACAAATAAACCAGGACTGATTGGTAACCAACCTTTAAATAAGTATAACAAATTAAGACAATACATAATTTTTTTTTTTGCAAAAATAATATTTCTCTCATTTGTTTTTAACAATTCATTATTATCATATTCCTTTCTTAAAGTCCATAAAGTGGTAGGGGCATCGTTTAACGATCATAGTTAAATCTGAGATGCACGGCCCTACGTATATCAGTGGCCGTGATTTGGTGAAATATTGAAGCCCTAACTAAAATTGCGCGTCAAAATAATCAAGAAGTGCCTCAAAAAAGTAAAAATCTGTGAGTGACCTGTTTTACCATACTCGTTTTACACAATATACCGTAGTTTTATGAGAACCGTTAGAAAAACGCAAAATTTGGTTTCGGTTTCCAATCATAAATATATTGATATAAGACAGGCGATCGGCTTGTAAAAGTCATGGGGTTCCCGACTGACCTAAAGGTTTACGATTATTATTGCAGGATGAGCTAAATCCTGGATTTGGTTTCATAATCTGAGACAAAGTTACTGGATCCCTTTAAAGGTACCTTTATTTCCCGAACATATACATTAAACGTTTTAAAATTTAGGAAATAAAATGTTGACATGATTACAAGTTGAAGTATTTCATCGTCTAAAGAAGGGAAAGTGTCATAATGGTTTCAACGTTATTAGATCATTATAAGCAGAATAACAAACAAATACATAGTATTAAAGTTTTGATCAATAAAATCCTGTTCTATGATTGGTCAACATAGTATCTTAACATAACATTGCTATGATGCAACTGTGATGTCATCCATAATATAGTGCACTATGCCATGGCACTATACCATGGATGACATCATATATATGCGATCAATCAAGATCAATGTGCTATCGGTCTGTGCTGCTATAAATGCACTCTACATTACTTCAGTGACAGTAAAGATTATTATTATTATTATTATTATTATTATTTTTAATAACGTTTGGTTTGAAAAAAAATAAAACAAATATATCATCCACTATTTCAAGCCACTAGTGAATTTATGGATTCCTCGGCAACAGAAAAAGTAATATTTTCTTCGGGACTACGCCCCTCAAAAAATAGTGCTATTCGTGCCACCTCGATCCATAATTGCAACTAGAGCCTCTCAGTGCATTGTGTGCTTGTTTACTATAAAAGTTAAATCATAGGCCCCCATGAATTACTTGCAAATACCAAATATTACCATTTTTGGTTTAAGTATTACTTTATATTCTTTATAGAAAACTAGGAAACTTTGCATATCATAAAAATGGAAATATTATTCATATGCCATTGTCTTTCTATTTGTAATGGTTTAAATCCATGAAACTACCCTTTTCGGGTAAATAGTCGATATTTTACTTTGGAACCGTTTACACATTTTTGAAAATGATAGTAAAAAAATAAAGCATATCTTTCATACAAAATCAAAAGTATACATGTGTGATACATTCTTATTTTGGGGATGCTTTACCTAATACTAGGAGCAGTATTATGTAATCTTTTAGAAATGGTACAATGTATGGACTATCGGTGGTGATATAAGTTTTGGGCCAAAATTTTTGCTATGAAGCAGGTATTCGGCTCACCAACGGACCTAATCAATATTAAAGCAAGGTACAGGTCAAGCTGCTAAATGACAGTTGGAGTATGCTGTATGCTTATTATGATTGGTCTGCATAGTATCACTAATCACAAATTTGTCGTCAAATTGTGCCGATATTGGTGGGATTACTTTGAACATGCCAGCACGCTTAGTATGACTAAATTGTCTCGTACTTATTCGGGTATTTGTACACACACTCTGCTCATTTAATACACAGTCAATCAAATACCAACTCTTCGTCGGATGCCATAAACCAGGTGAGGCGTTTGCTTTATTGTTACTTCTCGTGAACGTATACAGTATGCATCAGATACACCAAAGAGTGCGAAGTGATCAAACAACAAACATGCTTTAACCCGGCCTCCAAGCCCCCCCCCCCCCTCCCCAGTCAGAGAGTGCTCGAAATAGCCCAGTACAGTAAGGGTTAAATCTCATGATGAAGGGACTTTGCACGCGTGCTTTATTTAAATGGAGTCACTCAAACGGTTTTTTGTTGTTAAAACTAATACATTATAATTTTTCTTTAAATGGGGACAGCAGGCAAGATATTCATTTCATTTACAGTGTAAAAACCTTGTAACATGTGAGTTTTCTCTTGTTACAAATGGGTCTCTCATTCGCTATAAATACAAATGACAATGAAACTAAATAAAGAAAAAGATAATCAAACATAAACATGCGCTCTCAATATTTTATTAGTCAGTTTTAAGTTTTACTATTAAATTTCGCTAAACAAGTGGAAGTTTTTATTGACTGGGGCAGCACGATTAGTATGACGTTATTGTACGATTGTACTTACGGGGTTACTTATCACTAAATGTGCACGTTTTCTTCAACGTCACAAAAATATCAAACATACGTTGGATGCCACAAACCAGGTGAGGCTTTTGAACAGACCGGTAATCACAATTGTTTTTTTTGTGTGCTTTTTTTTTTTTTTTTTTTTTTTTAGGGGGGGGGGGGGAGTCATGTTAAGAAGTATCCTTTAAATTCACTTATCAATCAAAATTAATTGCAATGCCGATACGTCGTTGTGTTTGTGAAGTAGTTAACTTCCATTGTTGCGCAAGGTAATGTAATATTGGTTGTTGCTGGAGAAAAAATCGACGCAATAATTGCAAACGTTCCTTGAAACTTGATATACTAATCAGTCATCTGCACAGAATCTAACAGTGGTGTCACGAGACAGGTAATATGGCAGGTAATACATGAACAAAAAGAATAAGCTTAGACCGATGACACTACCCTGCGGAACTTTGTATGTCACTTTGGACTTGGTAGAGCTGGTTACTTAAATGATTACCTGCTGCGTACGATCACGAACAAATTCAGATTTGTGTGCATTGGTAGAGTTTCGTATGCCGTAGTAGTCGATGTGGCAACCTGCCAAAGGCTTTGGCAAAATAAAGGAGAGTGAATTCGAGTTATGTCATGTTGCCAGTGCCCTTGGCAAGATCTTGGACGACACGAGTAAGTTGAGGGACACGAAATCGCTTTTCACGGAATCTCTGTTGGCCATAAGAGACTTTGTCATGGTCTTCGAGATTTCGTTCAAACTTCCTCCTGTCTACTTGTATGACTTGTATGTTTCATTGAGTTTAGATTTCACTTTAAACTGGACGATAGGATTTCTCTTCAGTTTTTTTCTCATTCTGCTCCCTGTTCGAGCAAGAAGTGATTTTAAACGTGAACTCGCCTGTTCGATTGCAAAGCTCCCGTGTCAGATTTCCCTGGTAAATGCATTTTCAAGGTTAAAATGCCAGAAGCTTCCTACTCTGTAGTTTTGATCCGTCGCATGTTAACTTTATGTAGATACGTTAGGGTGTGACAGGGAGGCACCTATATTATATGTTGTTGACCATAATCAGACCATGAGACCATTAGGAGGTGATGTGGTCCTGCGAATAGGTCTCTGGACAAGGCCTTTATTTTTAATCGTGAAGAGATGATAAACACGACATCCCGAAAATCACATTCGTATAGTGGGGTCCGATAGTGGGGTTCGATAGTGGGGTTCGATACGTACATAGCTAGTGGCAAGACCCGATAAACGCACACGTTCGTTCATCGTGATGGTTAGATGAAAGGTGCACACGACTATTCATCCGCTCGTAATGCATTCGAGACATTTGGAACAAAGGTGATATGATATCTAACATATTAAATATATTGTCAAATGGATCTGATATGCTTGCCTGTTTTACAATATCGGGCAAGCTATTTTACAATTCGACCGAAATTGTTTGAAAGAGCGAGTGCCATAATATTTTGTTTGAGTTACCAGGAGGAACTTATTATTTGATCTTGATTTTCTTGCATGGGTATATTGTTGAATGAGATCTTGCAGGTAAGACGGGGCTGTACCTTGAAATCATTGATATGTCAGTAAAATGATCTTATTATTAATACCGGACTTAAGTTGGAGCCAGCGCAATTGTTTGAGTGTGGGTCTCATATGTTCTCTGCGTTCAGTTCTAGTGATTATTCTCGCTGTAGAGATTTTGATTCTTGGTAATGTATATGAATGAACGTCAGGAAGACCATATAGTAAACTACATTATTGATTTGAGCTGTCATTGTAAGTTTGTTGTATAGTCGCACGCTAATATTTCTAGCGGTATCGACACATTGGACAATGGTATTGTTTATTTCTATGCCATTCATCTGGTTACTGTTCCAGATTTTGCTGGTGAAATGTAGAACATCAGTTGTGTTACTATTGAGTTTCGGTCCATTTTTATTAGACCAATTGATGAAATCGTTCACATAAACTTGTGCCCTGCTAACATGCTACAAGTGAACTTGTAGAGTATAATATTGACTGGCGCAGTACAATAAGTATGACGTTAGTGTACGATTGCACTTACAGGGTTACTTATCACCAAATGTGCACGTTTACTTCATCGTCAGAAAAATACCATACATATGTTGGATGTCACAAACCAGGTGAGGTTTTTGAACATGACCTGTACTCACCATGTTATGATTACCTGCTGCGTATACTCATCACGACAAAAAGTCAACAATCAATGCATGGGTAGATTTGCAAAGGCTGTAGTAGTCGAGCTAATTGAGAAGCTTTCCATGTGTCACCTTGTCAAAGGCGTTGGCAATATACAGGAGAATGCCATCGAGTTGTTTCATGTTTCCAGTGCCCTTGGCAAGATCTTGGACGGCACGGGTAAGTTCCTAGACACGAGATCGCTTTTTACGGAATCTATATCTCCTTTCACACCATATTTAATTTCCTGTAGTCTCACCAAATCAAACAATCGTCTACTGAGAGTGGCACATCCTTGATGGTGACCCTTGTTAATTTTCATCTCTAGATTTGGTGAATGGGTTGATGTTGTAGATTCAGATGATATTTCCTACCGATTTTACTTCCTCAATGATAAGCTTGATTCTAGGCCCTTGCGAGTCAAAATAAAATCTCCTAAGTGAACCAATTCGTTGAATATCAACTATGGCGTCAGTCTGAATTCCGCTGTAAATTGTAGTTCGTTGATGTTTGATGTTCAATATCAAAAACAGTATAATTTTCGCAACTGGCCATACATTGTCGGGTTACTATATTAGTTCATCATTATGTAATAAATCACATGAAGTCTCAAATAAAAAAGAGACAAATTTCCTGACTTTCTTGAATTAAAAGCACAAAATCGGAGAAGACGAAACTCACGTCGTAACGTTAGAAAAACGCCCTCTATGATGTGTTTCACGAGTGTGATAATTATTGTAGTACATACTCTTATTTTGAACTAGTTGCGCCCACCGGTTCAGAATCATTGTCGATCTTCATATCAATTCCTTTCATAGCAAAAGCGCTCCTCACAATTTCTGTAAATTGGCAGTTTAACGCTACGCGTACCGCCTTGACCGGACTGTGCGGTATCTGTGCATTTCTGTGTGTAGAGAGGTCGGGCCGTATTCATTATTTCTTGGGGGTGCATAAATTGCTCTAATTGTACGTACGCGTGTAATGCGCAAGTTTATTGTGAAGGCACTAAACCCATCCCACTCATTGTTCCCCTATTTTCATAATGGTACTGACCCAATGAAATGGCCGATGCTGCTTCATATTTATTTTTTAGATTTCTCAATCTCAGATATAGTCTATACATTTTTGTTTGTACAGTAAATGATCCCAAATCTCAATGGTATATGAAGTGATAATGTCATGTAGAGCATCACATATTCACATACTTTACTAGAATTAGCTTAATTTCATTGCTAGAATCAAACTCTTCGAAGAAAAGATCTAAAACAAAGACAAAGTCAAGAACACCAATTCGCTCTTTCTCCGTCCACATCTACAGTAGGTTTGATATACATACTACGTTGGGCTGGTACGCGCTGCGCTGCGTGTGTATTGTACTTATGCATGTTCAGTTATATGTGTATGCATAGCATTACGTACATGTATGCATACACGGCTAGCTGGCACAAAACCCTGGGTCGGGCTTTTAAAATGGGACATGAAGCATGATTTGACATGAAAATTGACGGGGCTAAAAATTATTAAATCAAAATGATCTTTATATGTATGAAAAGCTTACGTATCATATAACATTGTCTGGGATTGAGGATTTACAAATTTGACACAAAACGCGTTGCTGCAAAGTTGAAGATTGGTATATTGAAAGGCAATCGAGCAAAGTGCGACCGATTAATGGACATTATATATGAGAAAGTAAAAAAAAGTTAAATGGATTGTAAAGTTTAACGTCAAAATGACGGAAGTTTCTTTTTCAAGTAAGGGCATGGTTTTACATTGAATGTAAAGGAAATATTCCCTTCTTCTCATATCTCGATTGAGGATATTATACTCAATTTCGATTTTTAATGGTAAAGAAAAGTGTAAAAAGATGTCGAGAATTTTACAATATGTCATTACAATATGTCATGCGCGCGGGTCGGTTGATCACCCAAAAGGAGCGCGAAGGAATTGATATGCTCTGCATCTTTTTCCTGACACGATTTCCTTGTTTAAGTTCTATCGAATTTCTTAATTTTGCACAAGTTTCCCTCGAACCATTCTTATCTAGCCAACGTTTTAAAAGTTTAATCGGATGTCCTTTACTCTATGAATCTGTTTATATTTCTTGTCGCAAACTAGTTGAGGCATTCGATTATAATTTGTATAAACCTTGCTTTATTTCTGGATTATATTTCGTTTCTGTTTAGATAACTTATGTTTCTTATTAAAGAACCAAGGGTATTTCCAGGTGTTTGAAATAACTAACCCATTTTATTAATACACAACAAGGACAAAGGCATTATTTGTTTCATTTATGATATGTTCACATTTTAAAACTCTACACAATGGGGATTGGAAAATAATTTCATATTATTTGGGGGTTATCCCAGAAATGCACCACATTGGTTATAGATGGAGGAAAATTGTACAACATTGAAACATATTCTTTCCTAGGAAAATTAAATTTAATATTATCAATAGAAACCAATGACAAATCAGGAATAAATATTAAAAAAACAAGCTGAACCCTTTGCTATGGATATGATGGTATTAAAGTTGTTTTGTTTTCAATGCCTGATAAGAAGGCATGCGTATGTTAATCGGTTAGCTCTCTCAGAGGGAATTGGTATATAAGATAGGAATATGCCACATCAACAGACAGTAGAGCATCTATTTGATTTCCAACCTGAGACACAGGACGAACGCTCTGTTTAATAAAGAATGATAAATATATGATCGAAATAAAGGATGGAGAAGAAGATGACAACAAACAGTTGCTAAATATGTACAGTCGTTTGGAAGTTTGAAAACGCTTCTTGATAATTATTATGATTATTGGAATAACCGGTATGTTGAGAACATCTGTCGTCAGCTTGGTTTCGGGTAACTCAAGTAGTGGGATGTCCTTGAATTTAGCACCTCGTACAGTATGACTCTGGTGTACAGCTGCTCTTACGACGTTGCGCACCACCGAAGTTGCACGGGGTTTTCTTCACTGTCAACCAAATACCAAACATTCGTTGAATGTCACAAACCAGGTGAGGCGTTGATTAGGTTATTTGTGAGATAATTCAGCTATTTTTAAATTGTATAAGACGTACTTCTGTGATCATACATAAGGTGTTAATGTTATGTATTCGTTGTACATAATATTGATAATAATGATGATTATAATTGCCATGTTCAATATCGTATACATATAAAGATACTCATGCTTTTTTCATTCTTTACATGGGTATTCCCCTCAGTATAATCTTAGTTTGAATAACAAATACAATCCTTCTAGATATCTCAGATCATGAAATTCATTACAGCTTCCTATTCATAGGCCCGTATTCTGAAGTCGTGTCTAACTCCTGTTTAACTAAACAGTTGTCTATTAAAGTCCTGTCTAAGTCCCGTCTAACTTTAGACACGAAGTCGTGTTTAACTTTGATCGTATTCTGAAGTCGTGTTTAAATAAAGTTAAACACGAAGTCCTGTCTAAGTCCTGTTTAACTTTAGACAACTGCGAGGGGTTGTTTGAGTCCTGTTTAAGGGCGCGATTCTGCTGCTTTTCAACGTCGATGGTACACTCTACTTGCCAGGCGCGGATCCAGGATTTCTTAGGGGAGGGGGCCCAACTTTTTTTGTTTTTGCTCCCGAAAATTTGAAAAACGCGCCGGCCACAAATTCGGGGGGGGGGGGGGGGGGGGTAGTGAGCACATTTTTTTTTTGATCCCCCGGCCCCCCCCCCCCCCCCCCCCCCCCCCCCCTGGATCCGCCACTGCTACTTGCTGACCACGAACTTGCGGGGGAGAACGATGGTACGTGCATTCTCTAAAATTTCAAATACGTTTTGCAGGATCTTGTTTCGTGTAGCCTAATTTTTATTTCTCGATAATATTAACTATTCTTATCTACTGGTAACATCTTGGGAATTCCATAATCTATAATTAACTAACGAATATGTTGGAGAAGTTTCTTTTCTGGTTCTTCCGAGCACTGAGGCACTGATAAGTAGTTTGTTTGTCAATGGCAGTGTACATTACGTGCACGTACGTACGTACACACAGTACATGCAGTCTAGTCATTACGTCACGATCACATCACCATGGTGCCAGCACGCGCACAGCTAGCTGTGCGCGTTAATTTATTTAACCGATGCGCGCACGCATGCGCATTGGGTCTTTCGTCAGAATTAACGCCTACTGGGCATGCGCAGAAGTCGTGACTAAAAGTTAAACACGACCTGCGCAGAACTTGAACAGTTGTTTAGTTAAACACCACTTAGACAGGACTTAAACAGTTGTTTAGTTAGACGAGACTTAGACACGACTTCAGAATACCAAATTAAGTTAGACAGGACTTAGACACGACCTCGTGTTTAAGTCGTGTCTAACTAAACAGTGACGTGGCTAAGTAAGACACGACTTCAGAATACGGGCCATAGTCTCTAGCATCTCATCAAGGTCATCTACATTTTCGTTTTCTGAAATCACTCAGTTTTTTGTCCATTTCTGGTCCATTCTAAGGCTTTTTTGTCATCATTCCTATCTTCACTATCCTAGATCCTACAAACTTTTAACAAATTCCTCTAAATGGTCTAAGAGATGTTCTTTTATCTGCGACAAATAGCCTGACTTTTAAAATGCCATCTTCGTACTCAAAATTCAAATCTGAAACCGACTCCGTCAAAAATCGCTCAAATTCTTGAAAAATTGACCCCTAAAAATCTAAAACTGCCATAACTTTCTCATATAAATTTATTTTTGTATTTAAAGCTTACGATTTCTTTATCTCATAATTTCGCATAGCCGTGCCAAATTTCACGCTCCTATGGATATGCAAAACATAAATGGCGCCCTCTAAAATTCTGGGATTTGGCCGTATCTCAATTATGGCTTGGCAGACCCGTACCCTTTTATAGATTTAGACACCTGAAGATATGCCCTTCAGGCCATATACAAAATTATATACCCTAACACTGACCAAATTTGAGAAAATTGCCATCCAAATATGCAGTTTATCAAGAAAATTGCGAAATAACTTTAACTTGCTCTAAAATTACGATCCTTAGACCTACGTAAATGAAAATTGGCAGACACGTATCCATATACGTGACAACTGTCCGCCAAGTTTGGAAAATTTCAAAGACGTCAGCGCAAAGTTATCGCCAAAAATGATGAATTTACTATGCATTACGTTATAGCACGTTTGATGCGTGCAATACATTGCGCGCAGATGAAATTGGTGTCAAACTGACCGCAATGAAGTGCCCTTTCGAATGATACCGAGAATGGTATATGTTCACACATAAAATTGTGAGTAAATCGCATCTGAACAAGGATCACCATACGAATTCCGGCGAGTTTCCGCCCAAATATAACACGTATCGGCTATGACGTCATTTTTTCAGACTGCTTTTCGCCCCCTAAACGTTCTCTTTTTTCCTTCTAAATTTGCAGTGACATTCCGAGTTGCAATAAGCAGAGCACCTCTAAGCCGGATTTTTTAAATTGGTTAAGGGGCCATTTAAGACGCCATTTTGTCCTATAAATTTGTTTTACATCACGTGTTTCGATAGAATCATCATAGAAAAAAGAGAGTGGTTTACAATAACAACCATGAAATTCCCTTTCCAATGATACTAAATACGGCCCATAAAAAGACATAAAGAGAGAGAAAAAAGAACAATTTCAGTCCGGTCATATTACAGATCCTGTACGTTTTTTCGCCCATGCATTACACGCATTGTCTAAGGGGCAATTTGGGTTCACGCTTTCGGCCCCCAGAACGATCTTTATTTTTCTTGAAATATTTTTTACAATTTGTCAGGGGGCATTTTAGACACCATATTATATTGTATATGATTATGTTAGTATAGACGACCGTTGGTGCTACATCGCCCGTCATTGCACGCATATCGTTGTTCCACGATTGCAGGTAGTCTAGTTATTATTAGTATTATTAGTAGTATTAATATTACGATTATCATTATTGTTATTAGTATTATAATGGTTATTATTAGTATTATTATCATTATTATAATTAAGCCATATACCAACCCGTGAAACCCATCGTACTTGTACGAACTGTGTCGATCGGTTTGCTTGGAATTGAAGTCAACCACCTTTGTTCGTGCCGAAACCCATTTTGTGTGCATATTTATATAGACAAAATAAAATAGTCCTTACGTTCTTTAAGCAAATTACACACGCGCACTGATAACCAATATGTATAAAGATTCGTTATCCAAAGGTTAATGCCTATTTTCAATTTGAAACATTTTAATCCATTTAAATTAGATTTAACTATATTTATCGTTTAATTACATATTTGTTGTGATATAATTATTTTTGTATCATGTTTTGCATGAAATATAAAAATCAATCAATCAATCAATCAAACTCATCAGCTGAAAAAAAACGAAAAACAATATTCCGCTGCATAGGTTCACGTACAAGCCGAGATACAGGATGACCACTTAGCCATTGTACCCATAATTGTAATAATGAATAAGACATAAATAAAATGATATACAGAACGGAGAAGAAGATGTTTAAAAGAAATTCGGTACATAGAGTAAAAGACATTTGGAAGTTGGATTTAGATGGATATTGATAATGCTGATTATTGGTTTTACCAGTAAAGAACATATGTCTTCAGCTTGGTTTCGGGTAATCAATAAGTGGTGGGAATTTTTTTAATATAGCAGCGCGCGCACTATGACAGCGGTGTACAACTGCACTTACGACGTTGCGCACCATCGAAGCTGCACGGGGTTTTCTACAGTGTCAGTAAAATATCAAGCATTCGTTGAATGCCACAAACCAGGTGAGGCGTTTGATTATTGCCTTGTTTGTTTGTCTGTTTGTTTTGTTTTCCATATAAAAAAGATAAGACGTATTCAGTAAAACAATAGCGAATTGAATAATGAGTGACAATATAAAAAATAAACGACTGGAAAGCCCATTTTCAGCAATATCGTTATGATGCCGGAGGTTTTCCATGGCGACCAGCAATCGAACAATAAAACAATACAATTTCTATAAACAAACCACTAAGAAAAATTGCAAAACATCAATTTCCCAAGCAAAAAATAGTAAGAAATGTCCAACAAAAACATTATTATTTTTTTTTTTATTTTTTTTTTTAATAGAAACACAATAGAGTGAGGCAAACTTCAAATAAATGCGATCTATCGGCACTCTCTACAGTCACTAAGGTCTCAATATGTGGTTCACATAATAGCTACAACAAAAATATCTAGAAGGATCAAGTTTCATAAGCTTTCTGTCAAATTTCTCTAAACGGAAGACAATGTATTACAGTTGCGTAACGTCAATGGTAACACGGTAACACTGAACCTCTATAGACAACGGTTCTGTTACAATATTTTGTCCTTGGTTTAAGAAGGGCAATATTATATTGACGTCGAAGTGTTTATCTAGTACCTCTACAAGAAACATTTTAATTAATATAATTTGGAGTCAGGCCATGTAGTATTTGAAACATCATAATGTCCATGTGTTTAGTACGCCGTATAGACAAAGTGTCCCATTTAGGATATCATGCAATTGTTAACTGTATGCATATGATTGCCGATTTATCTTCAAAATGATTCTACCCGCTTTATTCTCAAGTTTATTTGATTGATCAAGACCAATAAACGGGATAATAATGTCCCCTTTCACTGAAACCATCGACTTATCATACTTATTAAGACAATGCAAAGTTGCTGATGTCAGCCATTTTTGTAAGAACCAAACTGCGTTCAAATGTGGTCAATCCTATGATTAAGCCATCTGGAGTCTAAATCGCTTACAGTTGTTTCTTATGCTTTGACTTCATCTCCCGAAAGAGTCTCCCTCTTTCGTCAAATGCCCTTGTATGTAGATGGGAGTCCCTTCCAAACCTCTGAGTTTCTTTCTTGCCTGGAAGACATTGTAACGCAGTGTAGTTGGTAAATCGAACAGTGATCCTTTTGGTTGATCATTCATTTTTCGATCCTAATCTGTGCGATCTATCGATGTCTCCTCTGTGTATTTGTATGTCCAATTTCTCCTCTCAAACTGTGTTGATTATTTCAACTGTCTATCCTGACTCTCTCGTACGCTCTCTAATTTAGACTATGAGCAATCATACAATTCCTTCTTGAATTTTGCTCAGCCTCTTTATACCTCTCCCTCAGTCTGGCAAAGTTCTCTCAGAAAGATCAAACTCAAAAGTTTCACTATAATTATTTTCGTCAACCTTTCAGTAATGATAGATGTTAGTTCTTAAATGTGTGTTAGCTTTTCTTCTGATACCTAGTGAGTCTGGGTATCGTTGTACTCCGGTACTTTCTTGACTTCTCCATGTATATCTCTTATCCTCGGCTTCAAGTTACGCGCCTTTCGGCATCCTCACGCGCATCTGTGCAATAAATTCATCATGTTTGATGAAATAAATGCATAATAGCAAAATTAAAACCAACACAGATAGCTAAACGTCCTCCCCAAATTACCAAACTAGGCAATACTCCAACAGGTGCTACAATTAGAGTAACATTGCTGTAGTTAATACTTTAGCGAAGCTGTGAGCGCAGAGCGAGTCGTTAAGCACGTCTATTCTTGACGACATTCATGATTTGAATGAAGAAACAAAAATGGTTGATACATTTATTATATTATAATGTAATTCAATTCAATTGAATTTTTCGAGTTGGCTTAGCCAGACGAAAACGAAGAACTAGACATGTGACTGTGTTTACGACAATCAAAGGTGAATCGGGATGCACGGTCAAGCATCATGATCGTCAGGTGACGATAAGACACACATTCAGACCCAGGATTGGAAACGAAGTCATATTTGGGTAAATTTAGCAAAAAGTGGCAATATTTATTTAAAATCTAATCATTCATGCATGACCAACTTCATAATGCAAGCGTTATAAAGCAAAGCTTTGTATGTAAAACGAAATATGTTATAAATAGATAACAAGGAAGTAGTTCTCTTGGTGGTGGGGTGGGGAAGTAGGCACAGTGCAAATATATTTCCAATTAGCTCCCGAAGTTCAATATTTTCTCTAATTACGGCTCCTTTTACTTTGGCAAGTGGCTCCCTTTCTTTTTTACGGAGTTTTCTTTTCCCCTTCAGATATCAGTGCATTTGCGCAAATCTGATAAGTTTCCGTTATTAAACGTAAAGATTTTCTTGTTTTAATTGTCATATTAAGTGCCTGTAACTAATATGATCATTTCCGATCGTAAATTTGGTAAGAATCGCATTTGATTCTTATCAACATGCATTCAGAAATAGTTGTCCCTTTCTTCAAATTGTTCACAGTGCCACCTGCACACCTGCCATTTTTCGTAAATCTAAGTAGTTATATTAAGCGACAGAGAAATCGCTACAGATCGGAAATCAACTGGCCCTAATTGACATGAAGCCGCCGCTGTCCTTACTTACAAAGCTCATTCATTATAACTGGGGAAGTTCCTTCACAGGAAATGTGTCATTTGAAGGGAAGTGAAAAACAAAAATGGGGTTAAAGGCTATCAACTCTCGTCTAGCCGGGACATTTTCTGTAACAGTGTTCTGGGGACAGGGGGTGCCACACCCCTTCAATCAAAAGGGTGCAATGATTATAATGATTTGGTACCAATGTATAGCTTTAGGTTTTCTCCAGATCTAGACCAAAGTCTTTACGAAAACGAGGAAATTCAATTAAATTGCCAGAAAATCACTGGTTTGAAAATCTTGGGAGAAGGATTGAAGGATTGAAGGATTGCAGACATGGATATTTATGTTCTCAATTTTATTTTCTAAGTGAAGTACGTGAATAAGTCTGAGAACGTGTTAAAGACATGGAAACAATAAAAAGATTATGAAAATTCAGTTATTTATATCTTCATATTCTCAATTTATCGTTTTTGTCACAGTCAGGTCAATTTCTTATGTCTTTCTATAACGTTGTTTGTACCCTACTGATCGGAGCATTCAGCAATTGCATTAGGCTGGCAGTTATAACTAGCAGTCGTGCAGTAACATATTATAATTGCAATCGGTGAATCAATCCTGTTACCCCTCAAGACATGGTCTTAAGAGAATGAGCCATCGTACCAATAAGTTTATTAACAAATGAGAAATAAATGATCAGATATAAAGGAAGGAAAAAGAGATGGCAAAAAAATCGCTACAAAGATGAACAGCCGTTTGAAAGTTTGAATAAACTGGATGATGATTACGTTTATTGGGATGAGCCGTTTATTATGAACATCTATCGTCAACTTGGTTTCGGAGAGCTTAAGTGGTTAGATGCCTTTGAATTTAGCATCTCGTACATTATGACGGTGGTGTACAGCTGCACTTACAAAGTTGCGCACCACCAAGGCTGCACGTTTACTACACGGTCAGAAAAATACCAAACATTTGGTAGATGCCACAAACCAGGTGAGGCGTTTGACTATTGCGTCTTTAAAGTTTTTATTTAAAAAGAGGAAAAGACAATTGACAATTTCATTACATTCGATAATAATTCAGTTTGATTTTCCTATCCTAAAAAACGGTAGAGATTATCCTCTTCATATTTTGAATCGCTAGATATATTTGGAGAGCTGAGCAACTAATTGAAAATAAGACAAACAAATAGGATAAAAATTCCAACTGAAGGCTTAGTTAAGACGAAATATCAGAAAGGGGTGATGATTGTTTTAAATCGAGTCATACATGCAATGAAATGGTTGGGACATGGTAAAAAAAAAAGTAATATCTATTTTGCAAGTGTAAACAAATATACGATAAGTGAAGATACTACAGAAGTGGTTTTCCATGGGGGTGGGTGAAGGAGGAAACACAATTCTCATTCTATTTTAAGTAACCCCAAAGTGCCCATCTTTTGCCCGAAAAAGGACAAAAAATTCAGCAAGTGCCTCATTTCTAATGAGTGTTTTTTTCTCCTTCCGATAAGCGCATTTTCGTTAATGTTAAAAGTATCCGCTTCTAAATTTAATGGGTGTCCGTTCCTTTAAGGAAATAGGTTTCACTAGTTGATTTCGTAAGATTCCCATTTGGCTTTCTACCAAGTGCACTTTGAAATAAGTGACCCTTTCTCAGGTTTTCCAATTTTAATTAATACAAATGTATTTGTATCGTTATCTAGAAATATATTTCTATTTCATATTTTTTCTAGAATGATATAATCATCATCACATCATTTTCTTCAAACAAAATGATGCTCTGTTGCTGATTGAAACATTTCTTAAAATTCAGAAACAACTCAAAAGATTATTTAATACAGAATGAAATAAACTGCGATCCCCCAACAAACGAATCACGAATGCCAAGCCTAGTTTCCAAAGTCCTGTAATCTGCAAAAGAGCGAAGGATTTCAATGAAAACACGTTACTTTGTCATCTTCTCCTTCAAGAGGAGCCTTATTTTCTTGTCTAGTGGTATAGTAGTGTTTAATATTTGTTGTAAAAGGTTTCCTTTGTTTCTATATTTGTATTCCTCTGTTTCAAGAACCTTTTTTTTCTTGAAGAAATAAGGACATTTCCAGGCCTTTCATTTTGGGTAAATCTCAGACCTTCGTCATATACGAAGGAGAACGTGGGAACATATTCCCTTGGAAAATCATATTTTATAATATTAAGAAAAACTAATGAGTAAACAGAAATAGGAATGAACAATAATACATGAACATGCGCTGTGAATCTGATGTTATTTCGATTTGTTGTCACTCACCGGTAAAAGGGCATGTGTATGGTTATCAGTTATAAATCAGGTGACCGGATGTCTGTCCTATAATTTCATTTTTCAATTTCTCTCTCGATACAAACACATATCACAATAATTAAGTTATATTGTTGTGGGACAGCCTGACAACGACTATTGGAAGCCGGCTGTTTATTCAGCATGAACGTTTTTGCTAGTTCATTTAGGAACCTGGACCGCACATGGTCCATGGTTAAAACACAGATGTAAAACTCAAAGAAAACAAAAACTCTGGAAACCATAAGACCCATGTCGTACTATAAAGTAAATCGCCGCTAGAATGATTCAATTACACACTAATTGATGCCACGCCCTGGTCTCCGTGGCGGAAGCTCGCACACGTATACGAGCTATCATGCAAATTGCATTCAACCGGGGCACCAGCCACGGACCAAACTGTAGTACGCATTATTTTACGATACAACCTACTTTTGCCTGCTATACAATCGTACCATAGACAAATTATCACTATGAACATGACTGAAAAAGAAAGCGGACAAAATATACAGTTCCTCAGGTAGACAAAGGAACATCCCTTCACTGTTATTATGTAAAAAATATGTAGAACAGGTGTCACATGCATATTTACCTTTTTACATAATGGCAGTGAAGGGATGTTCCTTTGTCCACCTGAGGAACTGTATAATATTTTGTCCGCTTTCTTTGTCTTTCATGTTCATAGTGTATATTAAGTCCTCTCCCACTGATGCCTGGAATACATTTGGCCTGCGATTAGTCTACGGAGCCCGTATCCTGCCCGTATCCCCTTTTCCGTGCGGCCTCTGTGCGGAGGCAGGAGGCGGTCGTGAGATTTTCGTACGGATTCACGGGCTCCGCAGCCTTTACGATTTTGTTTCGCTAGAAGTTAAACAAAATTGAAAATATCGTAAGCCCTTAGCCCGTATTCATGTCGTAGGTGGCATTGCACAATCCCCGCACGGGCATCGTCCGGAGGCCTCGCACTGATTGTGCAGCAAACGTACGATTTTTCGGTGAACATGGGGGCAAAACAAAAATCGACAGAGATTGTAGACTCGTGGGGCATTCGCACGGCCATTGCACAGCTATCGCAAGGTTGCTGCTCGCTGCCCGTGCAGTATCCGTGATATTGAGCAGTCATCTCCACGCAACCTCTGTACGGATTTGCCCCGGCCTGCCCCCTAGGGTCAATACAATAAATGGCACGATGCTCGTAGATAATGTAAACACAAACATCGTAGCCCGTAGCCTCCTACGATGTCTACGACAAATCGTAGACTAATTTATCGTACGGTGCCCGGGGCAATTGTAATCCAGGCATAGTCGGCATGGAATAGGATTAGAGTCTTACCAAAGCAGATTATCTACTTGATTTCGAACCCAAACACGGGAACACGGCTCTTCCAATGACCCTACATGCCGGAGAGCGTGATAATGAAATAAAAGTAAAACAATTATAAATAAAAGGAATGACAATAATATGACCCCTCCCTCATCCCAGAATAACAAAACGTACATACGCGTAAAGAAAATTGGAAATTGAAATAAGCTGCATATTCATAATGCTTATTGGCACTACCAGTATATTATGAACATCTGTCGTCAGCTTGGTTTCAGGAAGCAAAGATGTTGGGATGTCGTTGAATATATCAGCTCATACAAAGTGTTCAGCTACACTTACGACGTTGCACACCACCAAAGCTGCCAGTTTCGTACAGTGTCAAACAAATACCAAGCATTTGTCGTATGTCACAAACCAGGTGAGGCGTTTGTTTATTGCCTCTTTAAAGTTAAATATGAGAGAAAAAACAGTTGATACTTTCCTTATATTCGACAGTAATTGAATTGAATTCATTTTCAGAGTTGGATTAGACAAGGAAAAGGGAAAACTGAATATGTGATTGTCGGGGCGCCATTCATGTTAAATATCACCGTGTATGCATGGAATGCATTTTTCACACATACAGTTATAAAATAAGCAACATTGCTTCATGTCAATATTGATCTCGGAAATACTACTCCATAGACATAGCGGTTATTGGATTGTCCTTATTATTAAATGAGGACCATGTTCTTTTTATGGACCTCGGTAAGGCATTTAAACCTTTGATCATACTAAATGTTTGAATAAACAACAACTTTATTGCATTAGAGTAATTGCTACACTTAGTTTCCAAGTAAACTAACTAATCGACAAGCATTCACTTGTTTCTGAATATAGTTTTTAAAATATTATCATACACTGTGGAATCCATCAAAGAAGTTTCCTCGACCCCTAAATCAGTAACATGCATTTTGGAAGCGACAGTGTATTGACGAATTAAAATTACATGTACATTATATATATATATATATATCGACGGAAAACAAGTAAAGGCAGAGTTATTGGGTATTACGATCGATCAGTGCTTGAATTCAACGCACACATTGCAAATGTAGTCAACTCTTTATATTTGGAACTGAAATTTTGAAGAATGTAAGCAACATGTTTCCTTGAAGGGTACCTTGATTTCCCAAACATATAGATTAAAAAAGAAATAGGATTTGCATAAGAATATCAAGTTAAGTATGTAATCGTTTTTATAGAGGATGATTGTCATGGCAGTTTTAATGTTATTAGATCATTGCATATATCAGAATTACAGAAGTATTACAAACGTGAAATCATACGCGAAGTACGTCCCCCAAAACGAAAAAAAAATCGAATCACTATTTCCTATGAGAACATAAAAGACCTTGCATATACTTTAAATGTAAATATTATTCCAAATTCCATTGTTTTTGTATTTTCAACGGTAAAACACTAAAAATACCCTCATTTATTCCCAAAATGTCGTACTACTTTGGCTCCATTTCAATTACTTTGATAATATTGTTTCCTCAACATTTGAATAAGCAGGGCGTGAACATGATTGTTTTTGTTATATCTTGCTGATCTACGGTTGCCTCATTTATCAAAGACAACTAGTTTAAAAGATTTTATTCGGCGATTTCGGAAAAGCCTTGGTTAATGAATGCTTTTAGGATAGTTTGAATCTGTGGACATTTCTGGACATGTGAATCCAAATCTTCTACATTTCTTTGTTTAATACACTACACCTGGTCAGCATGAATTATATCACTAACTTTTCTCAAATATCTAAGCCTAGACTTTTGAAAGTACCTTATAATCGGTATCATCTTTTTAACTTTGGTTTCCTGGTACAAGTTTCAATTTCTTTATATCACTAGTGATTTGGCTAGCATCCAGTAGAAGCAAATCGCGTACTCGACCTTGTAATTAAAATTAAGTTTTATGTTAATCTACTGCGTGTATGTCAACGATTTATTTATAACACCTAACTTTATTAGTGTAATAGGTCAATAATATTCTTTATGAAATTAATATTTTTCTTTCTTCTCTGTTTGTATGATTGCCCTTGTTTTTGTGACCCGTGACATATGCTTCATCTAGAGCTGCACTAACGTCATTACATATTACAAGTCAAAATATACACTAAAATTCAGTTGTACAACCGTCGTTTCCGGGAGCTTTATTACACTGTATTACATTTATAAAACAACTAAATGCATTAGTCATTTGTTGTATTGCCTTCGCAAAGTTCTCTTTTATTATCGCCTATTTGAGGCATAGCTTTTAAAAAAGAGAGAACTTCTGTTCAATGCCATCGAAATGTTTAATATCTTCTTTTTAAAGATCTTACGATCTTTATAAAATAAACTAATTTATATATACCTGTTGTGTGATTATGTTAATATATTTATGATATATCTATCTCATTACCCTTTTTAAGGAACAATTATGTCATTTATTAATTTACTTTTTCTTTTAATCAATAGTCTCGACAAATTTGCTACTATCATTTATTGTTGTATTCACTTATTGATTTGATTTTGTTGTGTTTTACTCGTGTTTTGTAAATGTATATATATTATATTTTTTATTTTGTTTTGCTTTTAGCCTCAAATATTCCAACCAGATATATTAACTTTCGAATTCTGATTCCTCCTGTTTTTTATAACCTAGCCATTTCAATATCCAATCTTTCAACGAGCTTCACAAGGAAAACAATATTGTTACACTTCTAGTGCGATCTGCTTTTGGGGGGTTATATATCTCTAATTTCGAATTGAATTCCACGATATTAGAGGGTTGTACATATTTATTTAGGGCCAATTTGGAAAATGGGAATTTAAAAGCAATACTCTCTCTCTATTAGTTACTTAAAAGAGCGACCACAAATGACCTCATTATGTCTGCTAACAATTCTTGAGTATATTATCCTTCAAAAGATTACAGGACTCCTATGATCTTGTAATTAATGCGAATATCAGACGTAATTCTCTGATTTTGTGGTGTCAAACCGGATTTCTCACGTACATACAAATATGTATTTATAACTAAACCATGTTCTAATTCTCCGGATGCATGATTGTAGTCCTCACTTTATTCACTTAAAACAGATACACTGTGAAGACTAAATACCTTGATTATGTTCTTGGCGAATCCACAATTTGAATGGCGTTTGCAAAATAGCAACCGAGAAAAACAGCCACCACCGAAAAAAGGAAACACTCTCCAGCAGTTTGAAAGATGGCTAGCAACATTCCTTTGTCATCAAAACGTCTTTATTATAATGAAAATAATGAGTGTGTGTGCGAATGTGCTTTGTCGGATTTAAGTCCTGTCGGTATACTAAGAGCAATTTAAGTGTTGTTAGCTTGTCTAAAATAATGTTAATATAAGTTCAGGAAGGAAATTGTACATACAAAAGACAATACTACACTGTTTTGAACATGGGTTAATGTATGGACTATTAGTAGTCGTAAATTCATGTCAGAAAATTGCTATGAAGCAGATATTCGTCTCACCTACGGACCTAATCAATATGAAAGCAAGGTGCAAATCAAGCTGGTAAATGGTAGTTGGAGTAGCCTGTATAATCATTATAATTGGTCTGGATATTATCCTTTATCACACATTTGTCGTCAAATTGTGCCGATAATGATGGAATTACTATGACCTTGGCAGCACGTTCAGTATAACTACATTGTCTTGTTCTTCTGATATGTCTACACGGAATCTGCTCGTTTGATACATACTCAACCAAATACCAACTCTTCGTCGGATGCCACAAACCAGGTGAGGCGTTTGAACGTATCAAGTTAGACATGGCACGGTGTGGTATTCATATCCCCATTTACTGCATTATGTACAAAAACAAATGCATGTCAACAAAAGCGCTTTTGTAGATATACTGTTAATCCTGGATCCGCGACTGTGCCTAATTCGCAGTTATTCTATAGTGGACATAACATCGTATACATGGGTAGTGACAGAATGAAACGCGTGGTTATGTTGAGTTCAGAATCGGGCCTATTTAATTTTGATCTCCACCACACCTACGCTACCTCTCCCTACTTACTTCCTACCAGCCGATGATGGCGTAATCATTAAGTTAGGACGCCCGGCGAAAAAGGGCTTGTGAGCATAACCAACCATTTCGTAGTTAGCACATGGGTCATTGTTTGGATTTTAATCAGCGGCTGATTATCTATAATTTGTCGATCAGTCGCTGACATTTTCTCAACATAATATCGCCCGATAATACAAGGCAAGCACCGGCAAATAGTCGGCGATACGTCGGCAGTTAGTTGTAATAGTTTTAAGAGGGCGTACTTGGAAAGCAGTTTTTTTTAACTGAATGTACCTACCCTCTATTTTAAATATAACTTGAATAAATAAATAAATAAATAAATAATAAATAATATAAACTAAATAAAAAATTATATAAACATAACTTGTCCACCACCAGTTTGGTCAGCATAATCCGACCACCAACAACCCTCATTAAGACTGCGTAGCCTCTCTGTGATCTCCGACAATAAACTACGGACTCATGGATGTCGGTCGTACCTCTAGTGAGACTTTTAAAAAAGCGACATGACTAGACTCTCAGCACCTAAATACTTTTAACCAAACTTTCATTTTATACTCCGCATTTGGCTTTCTATCTATAATAGTTTGAACTTAATGAACTCCCTTTGCAAAAGACCAAAAATATCTTAGAAAACTATATCATAAAGCAACTGTCAGAACTGTATTTCATAGTGTTGTTTAAATTCGGACGCTCAAGTGGAAGTTGGAATTGATTGTCTTGTTATTATTATGCTTGGGGTATGTCTTTATATTATATCTCGAATATCTGTCGTCAGCTTAGATTCTGGAAGCTCAACTGGTGAGATAATTTTGAACATAGCACCGCGATCAGTATGACTTGGGTGGGCGATTGCAATTACGTAGTTTAGCCATCGAAGCTGTAACACGTTTCGTTTAAACCAAAAATTTGTCGGATACCACAAACCAGGTGAGATGGTCGATCAAAAAAACTCAACATACATCCAAAATACCATTATGACGTATCTCTTGTTTGCAAATATGAATAGCGACCGTGTTTCATTAATTGCAATGAGAGAATTTCGAACGAATATTTGGCACTTTCTAGGTTTAAAAGGAATATGGAATTATTTCCGTTGGCATTTTTTTCGGAAAGAATTTTCACAGGTACACACTCACACAAACAACAAAAGAGAACTTAACACAGCAGATTACGTGAATTTCCCTTCTGTTGATCTGTATGTTGCTTAATTCTGTTTTACTGGCGAACATTTGGTTTTCCTTAGCCAGGTTCACCCCCCCCCCCTTCCTCCAACCGTACAATCCACCAATGTGAATTGCACATACCCTGTTCTCTATATGCAGTTTTTTTGTTATGTGTGTATTTTCGAGCAATCCCCCCCCCCCCTATTTAAAAAAAAAAAAATTGTGCCAATGGCAGACCTCCCCCCCCCCAACAGTGCAACATTTCAATTTATCAAATTTCGAGTCCCCCCAAAAAGGGTCCTCTTACCTACTCCCCCCCCCCCCCCCTACCCCGCTTATTTTGAAGAAAAAAAATTATCGTACGCTACTGCACTCTGTCATTGTTTTTTTTGTTGCAGTTGAATAATATTCTATGAGTAATTCAAACTATGACATAGTATGCATTATATACCTCACTTAAGAAATCCAGCCATCTGATTGGTTGAAATTGCAGTCATGGTTTTAACCATTCCCGTTAATAAACGAAAAATGCCAAACCCATGTAATAGTAAAATCCAGGCAAAATTCCAGTTACCTTGGTCACCGGGAAAATAGTTTAGTCTTGATAAAATACCCATAGGTTCACGTGTTAAAATAGTTTGAGCGATCGCGGATACCGTGTGCGAAGAATTGGTCGTTATTTTTAATACGTTTGCGAGAGAATTGGTCGGTATTTTTCATAACGGCAACCTCGATCGTACAAACAAGACAAAAATGGCTGAAGAAACTCTCTCAATATTTCAACTTCTTGATGATGATCCAATGCAAGACTTGCTGACAGCAAGAACACCAACAAAATTCTCCATTAGTTTTTTGTCTTTCTTCAAAATAGATCTAGTAGGTCTAGGCTTTGATTCTAGTAGTGCTAAAATCCTTCCCGTAGAAATTACACACATCCCTAAGCATTGGCCATTGTGCACTCATGCTAAATTGGTCGATTTTTTTAATTACCAGAAATTCAAACTGAAATTGCTTGTGATCCTGAAGGTGATACTCAATAAGTGAGGTGTCATATGAAAGCGCAGGTTTTTTTCTATATTCCCCACAGGACCGGCCCACCCCCAAAATTGTTAAAAATATCTTGCTTAGACTATAATCTAGATCTAGTGTACTCTCAAAGATACACTCATAAAAAAACAACCATGCAGATAAACTAGAGAAAGGCCAAGGTGGTGTCATAAGTTGACTTTTTTCGGCATATAAAAGTATTAATGACTGCTTTAATATTCGAGAAATAGTTGTTTTTATACAACTATTTCTCTCAAAGCGGTCATTAATACTATAATACTTGCCATAAACGTTGGGAAAACGTACGTTGGCTTTTCTTATGGTATCAATTTAAAAAGGGACCTGTGTCAATGTCATTAAAGGTAGTAACATGGAATTGGTAATGTGCTTATCATTGGAGGAGGGAATGTGAGTACTGGATGTATTTTTACGCCACTTCACTTCGATTTCTTAGTTTTAAGAATACAAAGCATCGACAATCGTAACATTATGATAAAAGGAGTTCTTTTGTAAAATTGGAAGATAGCGGTGGTTGTAGGCCCGACCCCATACAATTCATTAGCCCATGGTGGTTTCATTATAAACGTTGTTTGCATGATATTGATTTTTAAATGAAATTTTCCAAATGCTTTTTCCGTTTGCATCGCGTTTTGCAAAGCGTTTATCGTCGTTGTCGACCATAGCTTTTGTTTATGAACTTAAGGTACACGAAGCGCTTCAAAATTATCGCATATGTTCTATTATGTCTATATTATAGGATGCATGGAATAATAATGAATTAGGGATATGATCCTTTTTGTTCGAATTTCATCATTTTAATTGTAATATCTTACCATATCTAGTATAATAAATAAATTAATGTAATTGTTAGGTACTTCCTAATAGCTTCACCCGTATAAGTGGTGATCTGCCCGCGTATGAATAACGTGCGTTGTGTGATCTTACATTTACACTATACAGTAACGATAGCGTTCACATTACGTTTTACCTGTTGTAACGAATGAATGTTAATTCTGATGATACAGGGACATTTGACGCACGATGTTACGGGAATTAGGTCACTCATAGTTTTGGTTCGTAAACTACAACAATTAAATTTCCTCTTGAAATGGGAAAAGCAAAATATTCATTACATTTACAGTGTAAAAAACCTTGTTACCTGTGAGTTTCCGTCTTGTTCTTTTTTCATGAGCAAATGATAATAACAATTATGAAGACGAAAAAAGGAACTAAGTGTTTCATTAGTCAATTAAAGTGTTGCTAGTGAACTTGTAGAAGATTATTTTGACTGGGGCAGCACGGTCAGTATGACGTTAGTGTACGATTGCCCTTACGGGGTTACTTATCACAAAATGTGCACGTTTACTTCAACGTCACAAAAATACCATACATACGTCGGATGCCACAAACCAGGTGAGGTTTTTGAACAATGTTATGATTACCTGCTGCGTACTCATCACGACAAAAAGTTAACTATCCACGCATAGGTAGAGTTTCTGATGATATAGTAGTCGAGCTTATGAAGAAGCTTTCCATGTATCACCTTGTCAAAGGCCTTGGCACGGGTAAGTTGCGAGACACAAGATCGCTTTTTACGGAGTCTGTATCCCCTTTACATCATTATGTCATTTCATGTAACCTCACCCTAAGGCTTAAACAAAGATGTTGTATTGCCCTTTAGGTGCCAAAACATGGGTCGGTCGGTCGGATTTTTTCTTTACTTAAAAATAAATAAAATATTTTCCAGTTTTGAATGATTTAATACATATTTTTTTCTTAAAAACGGTAATTTTAATTTTTGTGTTAAAGCCGACCGTAGATTTCAAGATTTTGTGGGTCGGTCTTAAAGACCTAATTATACAATCGTACAAATATACAATTACCATGCAATTCTTATCCTTCAGTGATATTAAAGCTTGATTCTAGACTCTTGCGAGTTAAAATAAAGTGAACCAATTCGTTGAATCCCAACTATGGCGTCAGTCCGGATAATCTTGGAAAGGTTCTAAGGTCAATGCAAAGTTCCTTCCCCTTGATAAGCTTTGAGTGTTAAGTTTTGTCATTGGCTATTAAACGCTTTTCCTAATCTATAAACTAAGCTGCTATCTCTTATCTTATATAAGCAAATTAGATATTTAACTCATCTGATTAAACAAATGAGTATGCCGATGCATAGCTTAGGTCATAAGTATCGCCATTGGTATAATTTTATTTTTCCCCATATTTATTCAACGATTGTCAGAAATATATCTTATTTCATTTAAATAATATTATTTGTTTTCTTTAAATTTTAGCAATGTTATGACAGTAAAGCATGCCTTTCTTTTAACAGCCCAGTATTGAGGGTCAACACTTTTCTGCCGTTTAACCAAAGAAAATCAATGTGTCTCCCCAGGTCAAGCATCTCCTTATGAACTCAAGATGCCGTGTGATTTATTGTTACAGCGGAAGTTTTTTTTTCTTCAAAATGTGCATGCACATCGTTCGCGTTATTGAAAATACTTAACAAATATCACGGGCTTTATTTACAATGTCAATAAATTCAATAATATGTCATGACATAAATGCCAGTGTATTCCTACATTTTGTTTCATAAAAAAAGTTTCAATTTCTAACACTCAAGACTTTCACTACTTGCCTATTCTTTGTATGAACAATCATGTTATGTAAAACCATTGAGTGATAACAAAGACCGAGAGGTACATCTTCGATTCTGATACTCGTTTCTGGATGACACAAAAATAATTATAAGGTCAACGTATATGCTAAAATTGTATCCTTAGAGTTCTTTTCTACCAGTTTCAACAACTGATGGAAATGAAAACCCTTAGGCTAGCTATAGCTCCGACAGCTGTTATCGGCGCTATCGGCGCACAATGCATTTCAAGGAATATTCCTACCAGGTTCCCATTTACCTTCCCACATCGATTTTTTTTAAAAGCATTTACATATGCAAAATAAATCAGTAATACCTTACTGCTTTGTTCATATCTCGGTTGAGTTCACTTCGTTGTATGTTGTTTCGTATTTGTTTTGGGTTTGCACGTTTGGAAGTAATGTACGTCTCTTACTATTGTAGCAGTAAGAATCGTTATTAGCCCTTTCATTCTTATGAATTCATAGAAGGTCGCTTGAACACCAGTTTCATTCTGGTTCTCGGATGTTCCATCCAATGAAATCCAATGAACCATTTGTCATGTAAGCAGCTACACCGGCGTAGGACTTCTAAAGAGAAGATATCTGTTGCCGTTGGTTGGATCACCAGTCCTCCACATACTGCGATTGTCGGCACGTGTCTCGCTCTGCTTTGGGCGAAGGCTCACCTTATATCGCCTGTATTTAAAGGGCAATACCAATCGGCAACTGAGAGTCGCTGACCGGACCTTTTAAGATGGACTTCGTCGTGCACGACTATGTCGCCGCTTGCTGATATTATCATGATTGTGTATATACCCTAGTTGTTCTGCAACACGTCACCTACTCATCTCCTATCGTCTTCATTCCCCCAATTGCGGTGGATGATGCTGGAGATGGTGACAACAAACTCTTCGCTGACGACATACTCGCACAGGACCGCAATCTTGCGGAAAGCTGTGCCAGACTCTCTGCTGCATTCCTAGATTATGAGATCACCTCCAGGCTTCAGCATCTCACGTGACGAAAGAGTAGCGCTGTACTTCACTGTGGCACTAGGTTTAGACATGCTAATAGCTCAACTGTTTTCTCCGATGAGACGTTTCCCGGCGATATGCCTCACCGCAGAGTCTCGTAATAATCTTCTTTCTTGAGTTCAACTTCATTATAACAGTTCTCTTAAGAGTAATATTAATTTAATCATTAATATGTTTATGAACATAGCGGTCTCACACAATCGGTTTCATATTACTTTACATGGTTTACATGTAGACAATTGTAGTAAATAGATGCGTTTTCAAGTGCTGCTAAAAGCTGTCTGGTGAAGATTATGTACGTATGTCTCCGTGGCATACATATGATTTAAAATCATTGCCATCTGTCACTTTGGATGTTCTTGGTATGTGGAGAAGAGAGCTGTCTAATGCTGAACGAAGACCGGGTCATGTTGAGCAACCTGACACGAGTATTACTTTTTAACGATTCGAGTTTTATTATCACCTCCTCGATTTGCAACTTCGATTACTTGCAGTTCGGTGAAGTTGGAGTAATTGTGGCGGCGGTGGCTGTTGTGTTTCCGGATGTGGTGATTAATTTTCAAAATTGTACTCCATCGCTCTCGAACATTCTCCAATTCCTTTAACGAGTATGTTAATTTTTGTACTACATGATCTTGTTTCGAAATCTTTGCGCCCACCGGTCAGGAATCGTTGTCGATCTTCTCTGCATCTTTTTTCCTGACACGATTTCCCATTTAAAGTTCTTTTAACTTTCCAAATAATGCAACAAGTTTCCCTTAAAACATTGTTATCTAGCCAACGTCTTAAAAGTTCAACTCGGAGGTCCTCGAATCTCTAAAAAAGTTTTTTATTGCAGGTCACAAACTAGGTGAGGCACTCGAATGTTAAATGTATATATATAACATTCCCTGTTTTTTATGTTTAGATAACTATAATTATGTTTGTGTGGAGAACTGAGTATATTTTCAAGCGTTTTAAATAAATAAGCCAATTCGTTTATAAATACTCAATGGAGATAATGGCATTATGATAGGCTTACACTCTTAAATTTTAAACAGTGGGGAGAGCAAAAATATTTCATGTTATTTGGAGGTAATACCAGACGTGCACTACATTGATTGTCGGCAAGAAGAGAACGTTGAAACTTTAATTCATAGTTCATAGTTCATTTTTATTTCTTCTTTCACAAACATTTGTACATATAATTTCAAATAAAGGATCTGAAACAGCAATTTATCAACATAACAAACATAATTTGAAGTACAGTAGTAATGTTCAACATATAACTCTTGTTATTAACTAAAGAAATTATATTAAAAGTTACTAAGATTATGTTCTGTACATGAAATAATGAAGAGACCTTAGAGAAACTGGGCTTGTTAGAGCAAGGTCCCCAAACAGAATATAATACCTAAATGCTTCAATTAGTTTGAAGAAATAAATATTAAACAACTAAACTACCTTAACAGACTAGAAGCAATTACACATAGGAAATATTTATAGAGATGGATTGATATATATATATATATATATATGAAAAGGAGAAAATAGGAAGAATATACCTAAAGATGTAAAGCGAACCTTGAAACATAATCTCTCCAAGAAAGAAATTTTTGATATTATCAACAGAAACCAAAGAAAAATCAGGGGGAAATTTTTCTGTTTAAACACCTGAACATGTGATATGAGTATGATCGTATTTTTATTTTACCCAGACTGGTAAGAAAACGTGCGTATGCTAATTGGCCAGCTCTCTGCGAGGGATATGGTAACAAAGAGTATGCCTTACCAAAGGACACTAGTTCATTTGATTGATTTCTAACCCGAGATACAGAACGGCCGCTCTGCCAAAGATCTATTGACCCATAAGTTAAATAATGAAGGATAAATAAACGAATTGATATACAGGAAGAAGAAAAGATGACAGAAAGAATGTCGCTATTTACATTTAAAGTCATTTGAAAGTTTGATTTAGCTGTATCTTGATTATGCTGATCATTGGTATTACCTGTACATTAAAACATATGTCGTCAGCTTGGTTTCGGGGAGCTTAAGTGGTGGGATTTCTTTGAATATAGCACATCGTACAGTATGACGTTCGTGCACAACTGCATTTACGATGTTGCGCACTACCAAAGCTGCACGTTTTCTACAGTGTCAAACAAAAACCAAGCATTCGTCGAATGTCACAAACGAGGTGAGGCGTTTGATTATTGTCTTTTTTGTTCGTTTCATTTTCGGTATACAAAAACAAACAAACATTCGGTAAAATAATAACGAATATTAATTACGATAAAGAATAAACGGCTGGAAAGCCCATTTTAGGTATCGTTATGATGACTCTGGTTTTTTCCAGAAATTGTACAGTAAAACAATAAAATTTACATAAGCAAACGACAAAGAACAATGGCAAAAAATCAGTTTCCAAAGAAACGAAATATTCAAAACAGACAGTAGAGAAAAGAAACTAATTATAGAAACAGAATAGCGTGAAGTAAATTACAAATAAATGCGATCTCTCGGCATTCTCTAAAGTCACTAAGATCTCAATATGTGGTTCAAATAATAGCTATACAACAAAAATATCTACAATGATTAGGTGTATAAGCTTTATGGCAAATGTCTTTTAAAGGAAGACAATGTATCACATTTTTTTAACGTCAATAGTGAAAACAAGAACACTGAACATTCATAGACAAAGGTTCTTTTACAACAGTTTGTCCTGGGATTAGGAAGGACAAGAAGATATTGACTTTGGAGTGTATATCTAGTAGCTGTTAAAAAAACAAAAAAACATGTAGTACTTTAACTCTTTATGCGCCACTTAAAAAACCCCCCTGTGCCACATTCTTTTAGGGTCACACATTTCGAGGGAATCTTTATTGACTCTGCTGAATCAAGAGGCTATAACTCTTCACTGGATGATCATGATGAAAAATATTGTGCAGCAAAGTTGTAGACCGGAAAACGTGCTTTTCGATGAACCGTCATTTGTTATATTTTGAATTATCATTTTTATAATAATCATAATTATATAATGTTTAATTTTTCTTATTTACGGCAGTTTTTTATCCCTCTAGAATTTCTTATTTAGCAATGATAAGACATCTTCAAATCGAATCTATTAGAAAGGTGGACTTCTTACCTTTCTTTACATACCTTGCTCAAGTATTCTAACAATTCAGAAGGTTAGTATTTAGGTTGTTGAAGAAAAGAAGTTCAATAGGGAGAGACTTGAAAGTACCCCGCTCAGCCACCCTTGACAATGGGCTAATCTGCCCATTGAAATCCCTATTACCCCAGGTTATTGTCAATGTCCGGTTTAGCGGGGCATGAAAAGGGACGTCGTGGGGATGTTTTTCTTTGTTGTGCCATGATAAGTCAATAAGAAATAAGAGAATGTTATTGATTTTGCCCACTGGTATGAGCATGTAAAAATGGTATAGGCATAATATATTATATGTGATATACATGACATAATCAGCATCTTATTGAAATGTCTCATTATGAATGTTCACCGCATCTGTTCTCTCACCTTCTTTACCCCTCAATAAAATTGATTTCAAGTACATTTATCACAGCCATAGATATACAAAGAAAGAATGAATCAATCTTAAAATATAAACTATATTGCATTGTTTTCCATTTACTTTATTGTGAGAGAGCTTATTATCAGAAATGATTGACGAGTGGAGTATGCAATGAATAAAATATGGAGAACGGACGTGAGAGACATTATGAGAGAGAAATAGTGATATGAAATGAAAGGACTTTACTGTGAATAAAGATTATAAGAGAAAGAGATAAAGATGACGGCAAGACAGGATACATATTGATACGAAAATAACAATAATAATGAGATAGAGATGACGGAAAGAAAGAGAGTAAACACTGATAGCATAAGAATGAATAAAGATAATAAGAGAAAGATATAGAGATGACGGCAAGACATAGGGTACATATAGATAGGAAAATGATAATAATAATAAGATAGAGATGACGGAAAGAAAGAGAGTAAACACTGATAGCATAAGAATGAATAAAGATAATAAGAGAAAGATATAGAGATGACGGCAAGACATAGGGTACATATAGATAGGAAAATGATAATAATAAAAAGATAGAGATGACGGAAAGAAAGAGAGTAAACACTGATAGCACAAGAATGAATAAAGATAATAAGAGAAATATATAGAGATGACGGCAAGACATAGGATACATATTGATAGGAAAATAATAATAATAATAAGATAGAGATGACGGCAAGAAAGAGAGTAAACACTGATAGCATAAGAATGAATAAAGATAATAAGAGAAAGATATACAGATGACGGCAAGACATAGGGTACATATAGATAGGAAAATGATAATAATAATAAGATAGAGATGACGGCAAGAAAGAGAGTAAACACTGATAGCATAAGAATGAATAAAGATAATAAGAGAAAGATATAGAGATGACGGCAAGACATAGGGTACATAATTATAGATAGGAAAATGATAATAATAATAAGATAGAGATGACGGAAAGAAAGAGAGTAAACACTGATAGCATAAGAATGAATAAAGATAATAAGAGAAAGATATAGAGATGACGGCAAGACATAGGGTACATATAGATAGGAAAATGATAATAATAATGAGATAGAGATGACGGCAAGAAAGAGAGTATTACACTCATAGCATAATAATGAATAAAGATAATAAGAAAAAGATATACAGATGACGGCAAGACATAGGGTACATATAGATAGGAAAATGATAATAATAATAAGATAGAGATGACGGAAAGAAAGAGAGTAAACACTGATAGCATAAGAATGAATAAAGATAATAAAAGAAAGATATAAAGATGACGGCAAGACAGGATACATCTTTCTTTCATTAGTTTTATTCATTCTTATTCTATCACTGTCTACTCTCTTTCTTGCTGTCATCTCTAGCTCTTTCATTAATTTTTATTCATTCTTATTCTATCAGTCTACTCTCTTTCTTGCTGTCATCTCTATCTCTTTCTTTCATTATTTTTATTCATTCTTATTCTATCACTGTCTACTCTCTTTCTTGCTGTCATCTCTATCTCCTTCTTTCATTTTTTTTATTCATTCTTATTCTATCAGTCTACTCTCTTTCTTGCTGTCATCTCTAGCTCTTTCATTAATTTTTATTCATTCTTATTCTATCAGTCTACTCTCAGGGAACACTTTTATCACTAGAGTCTTCGTCACTGCTCGATTCGTCGGAATCAGAGTCCATGCTCCATGCTTCCATAGTAACAAGATCTCGAGCCTCCTCTACACTAAACACACGTTGACGTTTTCCAGCAGGTGCCATCGTAACATCAGTAAAAAAAATCCAAAGAAAACCGCTAAATACACGGTAATTTCGAATGTAACACTATGAAGAAAAACAGTTTACCGGAAAGTGTGCGATGTATACAATGTAAACAATAGTAAACGCAACGCGTGGCTACACACTGCGAGCGGTATTATGAATGTCTAATTGACTCGTATACATCTGTGCAAAAATGCGAAGTTGGCACGCCTACGTCCGTGCAAATCGGCGAACAAAGCAAACAAAGAGTTAAACATCAAAATGTTCATTTCTTTAGTACGCCGTATGGACAAAGTGTCCCATTTAAGAATATCATGCAATTGATGATTGAATATATTTGATTGCCGATTTATCTTTAAAAGTTTACCATCCGATGATTTTTGTTTTAAAGTCAGACTTAGATAAATCATTATTATTCCTTTTATTTTCCCAAAGTAACATATTTTAACCATGTTATTGAGGAGATTTCCATATTAAACAACACATGGAACGGCCGCTCAAACCATTTTGAATGACACTACATTACCATATTGATCTAGTTTAAACAATATCATTTTTTTTATTATATTTCTTAGTTGCCCCTTTTAGCGGAGTTTTCAAAGTATTTCATCGACATCACCCATAAAAAAATTGGCATAAAGTATCTCCGCTTTACAATTTAGAGGCATGTACCAATTACAAAATACAATGGGACTCGCGTTTCTTCGCCGTATCAATAATGCAATCACTTCTATTCGCAGAAATAAACTCTGTTTTAAACTACATAGACCAAGCGTTAATACAAATAAGTCAGGACTCCTCCACCGTTTCTAATACTTTCCTTACTGATAACATTGTAGTAAGGTAAATTTACCACAGTGTTCATTATATTTCATACTTTTACTTGAAACATAAGGACTATTTTTACCCATACGAGGCATTATAGCTGCTAAATATTAAGTCGTATTTTGCACGTTACTCCAAATGTGAAACCGGAGAGGGCAATATTTGCTATATTGCCCTCTTCCGGGTTTCCCCTTTTTGTACTAAAGTCAGAGGGCAACATTCTGCCATATTCAACTCTATATTGTCAGTGCTTTTTATTTTTAAAGTGCATACGCGCAGTATTGTGTAAGCGTTAAAGTGTACGTCACAATTACATACCTGCCTGAATTGCCTGAAATCAGATAGACCGGCAATTAGACGTGAGTAAAAATTATGCTTGATACACAAGTTGTATTTCATTTGTAAAAAAAAAATATCTTGTATAGGTAATAATAATCATTTTGACAGGGCTTCTTTTAAAACCATATTTTCGACTCAAGTCAATCTTATCTTAGCTTGGTCAATATTTCTGATGTACCCCTAAAGCCCAGTCAATATAATATAAATGTTTGCCATACATAAACACATACATACTTTTATTAACCGTATCAGACATCTCAGCCGGGCAATTTTTAGATTGTGTTGCCCTCAAGCTTTGATTGATAAGCCAACAAAACTACGGGTGAAATAAAATATTGTGACCGTTCAGCGTGTGTGTAATTTGCCGGTCAAATATAATACACAATAAACAAATATTATTGCCCAATCAGAAAAGTCAATGGCAAAATGCGTGTTAAACTAGCGAGCAATAATGTAGAGCCAACATCGGGGTACTTTGTCTTCATTGGGCATCTATTACGCGTATGAAAACCCGCAATCTTTGCGCTCACTATATGGTTACGTAATAATGATATGCAAGACTGTTTGCAGTCTATCCAACATTTCGTCAAATACTTGATGCACAGTGCTGGTTTGGCGATGGTTTTGCCAATGTTTATGTTAGGAAACCCTGTGCAGTGTAGGCTACTTTATTTTACATGATTTAAGAGTATAAAATATTAAGAGTCTTTTGTTTGCTCTAGATGCCTGATGTGGTTAATAATTTTAATATTGACTGCCTTATTCAGGGCAATACGACTTGTCATTTATCACCATCACCTACGTTTAAGGCGATATAGGCAGTCAATATTAATTAATTAATACTTCTTATACAATATAGAATATATTAACGATTCTGTAATGTGCACACCAAAAACGACGCATGAAATTTAAACATCATACATCATGAAAAGAAACTGATAAAGTACCCGGTTGAAATTAATATTTAAAACTGCACGCGGAATAGAGAGTTCTGTATTTTACTCGTCGAATACAATCACACGTTTCCTATAGCCGCATTGTGATTAAATAGGAGGCAGTGAGGGAAAATTATTTAACAAATAGTTCTAAGGGATAAAGTTGATTTCCAACGAAACGTATTTATATTAGAATAAGCTTGTATCAACACTGGTCCAACAATATATGACCGCACGTAGAGCAAACTCAAACCAACTCAATTCGAGGCATGAACAGTCCAGTGCTTCCAACATAATGAAGTTCCATGAACAATAAGACACTTAAAGAGATTGATTAATTGCTACTTCCGGTATGTATGTCAATAACATTCAAAATACAATATACGGGATAATAATGTCTTTTTTTACTAACCATCGACTGATCATGCTTATGAAGACAATGTAAAGTTGCTGATGTCGGCCATCTTTGTCAAAACTATACGGCGTTCATCTTTGGTCAATACTATGATTTAGACATCTTGAGTCAAATTCGCTTTCAGTTACTTGTTATGTTTTGACTTCATCTCCCAAAACGGTCTTCTCCTTGGTCAAATTCTCTTGTTTGTAGATGGGAGTCCCTACCAAACCTCTCAGTTTCTATCTTGCCTGGAAGACCTTGTTACGCCGTGTAGTTGGTGAATCGAACAGTGATCCTTTTGGTTGATCATTCACTTTTCGATCCTAATCTGTGCGATTTATCGATGTCTCCTCTTTATAGCTTTATGTCAAATTTTAGCTCTCAAACTTTGTTGGTTATTTCATCTGCCTATCCTGACTCTCTCTTGCGCTCTCTAATTCAGACTATGAGCAACAATACAATTCCTTCTTGAATTTTGCTCAGCCTCTGTATGCCCCTCCCTCAGTCTGGCAAATTTTCTTTCAGAAAGATCAAACTCAAAAAATTTACTAATGGTTTTGTCAACCTTGCAGTAATGACAGATGTTAGTTCTTCAATGGGCGTTTGCTTTTCCTCGGATACCTAGTGAGTCTGGGATATCGTTGGACTCCGGTACTTTATTGACTTCTCCGCGTATATCCCTTATCCTCTGTTTAAAGTTCCTCGCCTTTCGGCATCATTATATTAATTTAACTCAAGGAATGAACCCTGTTACCCCCTCAAGACATGGTCCCGAGAACAAATATACGTCAACTTCATATGATTTCAATATTACCAAATCAACATGCGAACCTCCGACATAAATTCTCGCTCAAAGTGTCATTTTCAGGAACTTATTAAACGTTGATCGTATTGCTCGAAGAAAAGATGACCGCGTTCGTGAATATTGAGATCTTAATCACAGAAGAGCTGTACCATGGAAATGCCTCTGTGTAGAAAATGAATGGGAAAAATTGGGTCATATTTTAAAGTGTGGCAGGTGGGTCAGAAAGAAGTGGTACAGCAAAGGGAAAAATCATTAATAGCTGATATACAGGATGACCGCTCGGTCAATGAGCCATCGAACCCAAATGTTTAATGATAAATAATGAATAAATGAATCAATATTATGTAAGGAGAAGATGATGTCAAAAGGAAAGTCGCTACATACATGTACAGGCACTTGAAAGTTTGAATAAACTGGATGGTTATTATGATTATCGAGATGAGCCTTTTATTATGAACATATGTTGTCAGCTTGGTTTCGGAGAGCTTAAGTGTTTAGATGCTTTTGAATTTAGCACCTCGTACAGTATGACGAGGGTGTACAGCTGCACTTACGATGTTGCGCACCCCCAAAGCTGCTCGTTTTCTACAGTGTCAGAAAAGTACCAAACATGTGTTGGATGCCACAAACCAGGTGAGGCGTTTGACTATTGCCTTTCTAAAGTTTAAAACAATTGACACTTTTCTTATATTTATAATTAAGTTTGATTTTCCGAGTCGGAATACCCAAGGGTAATGAAAAACTGAAGATGTGATTATGTGGTCGATAATCGAATGTTAGATTTTAGTAGGTGGGGATGCAGTGTCACGCAAATAGCTCAGTATAGTTCTCCTATATATTAAGTACGATAGACATTAACCTCTTCATATTTTGGATTGCTAGATATATTTCAAGAGTCGAGCAATCAATTGAAAACAAGACAAACGAATAGGTTAAGAATTCCAACTGAAGTCGTTGTAAATATCAGAAAGGGGTGCTGTTTGTTTTAAATCGAGTCATACATACAATAAAATGGTTGGGACATGGTAAAATAAAGAGTAATATATATTCTGTAAATGTTAACAAATATATGACAAGTAGGTATAATACAAAAGCGGTTCTCCATGACGCTTTAAGAAAGGTAACACAAATCTCATACTAATTTAAGTAGCCCCAAAGTGCCTATCTTTTGTCCTGATAAGGACGAAGAATTCAGCAAGTGCCTCCATTTCTTTTCTAATGAGTGTTTTTCCCCTTACGACAAGCGCATTTTCATAAATGTTAAAAGTATCCACTTCCAAATGTCATGAGTGTCCGTCCTTTTGAGGTAATAGGTTGAGTTGATTTCGTAAGACTCCCATTTTCTTTCTATCAAGTGCACTTTGAAATTAAAGTGTCCCTTTCTTCTCATATTTCCCAATTTTAATCAATACAAATGTATTTGTATCGTTATCTAGAACGATATTTATATTTCATATATTTTCTAGAATGATATAATCATCATCACATCCTTTTCTTAAAACAAGATGATGCTCCGTAGCTGATCGACACATTTCTTAAAATTCAGAAACAACTCAAAAAAATATATACAAATGTAAAAAGAACGAAATAAACTGCGATCCCCCAACAAACAAATCACAAATGCCAAGCCTAGTTTCTAAAGTCCTGTAATCTGAAAAAGAGCGAAAGAATTCAATGAACACACGTTACTTGTCATCTTCTCCTTCAAGTGGAACCTTATTCTCTTGTCTAGTTGTATAGTAGTGTTTGACATTTGTTGTAAAATTTTTTCTGTGTTTCGATATTTGTTCTCCTCTGTTTCAAGAAATTTCTTTTCATTGAAGAAATAAGGACATTTTCGGGCCTTTCATTCGGGGGTAATCTCAGACATGCGTCATATACGAAGGAGAACTTGGTAACATATTCCCTTGTAAAATCATATTTTATGTTATTAAGAGAAACTAATGAGTTAACAGAATTGGAATGAATGTAAATACATGAACCTGAGCTGTGAATTTGATGGTATTTCGGTTTGTTGTCACTCACCAGTAAAAGGGCATGTGTATGCTTATCAGTTATAAATCAGGTGACCGGATGTCTGTCCTATAACTTCACATCTTATTTCATCTGTTTTTTTTCATGACTCCCAATACAATCACATATCGAAATAATTAAGTTCTATTGTTGTGGCGCAGCCTGACAACGACTACTGGGAGCCGGACGTTTATTCCGCATAAACGTTTTTTTCTAGTTCCTTTAAGCACCTGGACCGCATATTGTCCATGTTTAAAAACCAGAGGTAAAACTCAACGAGTATAACAAATCTGAAAAAAACCATAAGGCCCACGTCGTACCATAACGTAAAACACCGCTCTGTCGTTTTAAATAAAAGTTGTCTTGTCCAAGGCACAAGCTAGAGTGATTCATTTACACACTAGTTGATGCCACGCCCTGGTATCCGTGGCGGAAGCTCGCACATTTGTACGAGCTGTCTATGCAAATTATATTCAACTAGGGCAACAGCCACGGACCAAACTGTAGTGCGCATTGTTTTACGACACAACCTACATTTGCCTGCTATACAATCGTACCATAGACAAATGATATTACATCTTCTCCGACTGAGTCTACATGCTGGAGAGCGTTATAAAGAAATAAAAGTAAAACAATTATAAGGGAAGGAATGACAATAATATGACCCCTCCCTCATCCCAGAAAAACAAAACGTACAAAAGCGTAAAGAAAATTGAAAATTGAAATAAGCTGCATATTTATTATGCTTATTGGCACTACCAGTATTATTATGAACATCTGTCGTCAGCTTAGTTTCAGGAAGCAAAGGTGTTGGGATGTCGTTGAATATGTCAGCTCATACAAAGTGTACAGCTACACTTACGACGTTGCTCAAAATAAAAGCTGCACGTTTCAAACACTGTCAAACAAGCATTTGTCGTATGTCACAAACCAGGTGAGGCGTTTGGTTATTGCCTCTTTAGATTTAAAATGTAAGGAAAATAAAACAGTTGATACTTCCATTATATTCGACAGTAATTAAAGGGGAATTGATTTTCAGAGTTGGATTAGACAAGGAAAACTGAATATGTGATTACCGGGGCGCCATTCATGTTAAATATAATCATCCATGCATGGAAGGAATTTGTCACACATACAGTTATACAGTAAGCAAAAATTGCCCCTCCGATAAGTGTTGCTATTTAAATTACTTCATGTCAATATTGTCCTCGGAAATATTGTCCTTGAATTGTGCTATATTTTTCTAACCTCATTTTTGAATAAAGACCAAGTTCTTTAATTATTTATGGACCTCAGTAAGACATTTACACGTTTCATCGTATAAAACGTTTAAATAAACTACAACTTTATTGCTTCAGAGTAATTGCTACAAAAAGTTTCCAAGAAATCTAACTAATCGAGAAAAAAATCACTATTCTTGGAAAATAGTTTCTTAAATATCATCATACAATGTAGGATCCATCAAAGGAGCATTCTCGACCCGCTAGATCAGTTGAACTCATTTTTTAGAAGCACCAATGTATTGATAAATTACAATTGTATGTATCTATTCACGAAAAAAGGGCAGTTATTGGTATTACGAACGATAAGTGCTTGAATTTAACGCACATATTGTAAATGTGTTTAATTCGAAATCACTTTGAACCGGAATTTAGAAGGAAAAATGTAGACATATGTTTCATTGATTACGTTGCTTGTAAAGTAAATGTGAATGTTGCTATGTAAAACGCTATAATCATACCACATGTCTTTTATTGTAACCTGCTTTTTACAGTCCGCTAAAATATCTAAAATCACACGTATTTTAGTATTCGTGAAGAAAACATTTCGTGTACAAATGTATAATATCTTGAATAAATAAAACCCATATATCCTATATCTGAATATCACTCGTACCAATTTACCCAGTTCTTCCAAATTTCATTTCTCAGAACCTTCAGTGACCTTTAATGGCAAGTTTTAATGTAATTCTTTCATTCATAAATAACCTACCTGAACTAACACAAAAGTACATTTGAACAATCCTAAAACAGCCCTGCCCTAGGAATCCACAATACACACTGGACTCGATCCTTTGCATTTACTATCCATTGACACACATATTCGATCGTAATCATTTGTTAAGGAACGCTTAAAAGGCCATCTTTTCTCAAGGTCGACGTGGTAAAATACTTGTTAGGCAATTTACAAATAGTATACAAATATTATTAATTGCTGTGAATTTGATCACAATATTTTTTACTTTCTCTCTCTCTCGCGCGCTCTCCCTTCAATTTACTTAGTTTTTTTGTTAACCAACTGCATTTCAATTATGTTCAGTTTGTTGTAAGAACTTGTCTCAACTTATCACAAGGACGTCATATTAATCTTTGCCTATGGCGACCCCTTATTTAATTGTATGATTTGATGTCATCGTGCACAACATTAATATATTCGTGATGATGTATATAGCAAAGAAATGATCATCAATCGATCACCTTTTTACTTTTGCAAGTGCATCCTTTGACTGATACTGATAAATATTCAAGAAGACAACTTATTCAAATGGGTGAATTAAGCCCCTCAATGATCTTGTGGCCCACTGACGTGATATTTAAATACGATGTTATTATTAGTATTTTATAGGAGAGGCTTCATATTTCCTTAATCATATTACTCATTCTAGAATATTTTATTATTCTTCTTTTTCTCGAAGTGGGTGTATCTGTTTCAAACGCTTAGTACTACATGTCATCCTCAAGTAGGCTTAATATTTCCTTATTCAAATTACAAGAGTTCCCACATGTAACATGATTACGGTGTATTTGTTTAGATTAATATACTCCCCTTTTATAAATAAATGCTTAACATTTTATTGAAGTAGTAATACACCAAGTTTACACATATACCACTGTAAATAAACATATAACATAATTTATGCGAAAATGATAATTCTCTCTATATTTTTGTTTGCGATTAGTTAGTTATCATATTCCTTTGTGTAGCCCCTTAAGTGTTAAGGGGTACCTAGATTTCCCAAACATATAGATCAATAAAGGAATAGGATTTGTATACGATTATCAAATGAAGGATCTAATGTAAATGGGTACCTGGCAGGAATTATTTCTTTGAAATGCTAGAGCGCCGCAAAAGCAGCACAGCTAAAGCCGGGGTAATATTCTCCAAGTATGGAACCGCTTAGTGAATGTAATAAGCGCTATATCAAAACTGAGTATTATTATTATTATTATTATTATAGCAGTTTTAATGTCATTAGATCATTGCTACAGAAGTATTATAAACGTGAAATCATACGTGAAATACTTCCCCCAAAACGAAAAGAAAAATCGTATCACCATTTGCTATAAAAACCTAAAAGACCTTGCATATACTTTAAATGTATTCCAAATTCCATTGTATTTGTATTTTCAACGGTAAAACACTAAACATACCCTTATGTATTCCAAAATTGTGAACTACATTGGCTCCATTTCAATTACTGTGATCATTTTGTTTCTCCAACATTTGAATAAGCAGGGCGTGAACGTGGTTGTTTTTGTTATAATTTGCTGATCTACGATTGCCTTATTTATACAAGACAACTAATTTGAAATATTTTATTCGGCAATTTTGGAAAAGTCTTGGTTAATGAATGATTTTAGGATACTTTGAATCTGTGGACATTTCTGGACTCGGGAATCCAATTATTCTATATTTCTTTTGTTTAATACATTACACCTGGTCAGTATGAATTATATCACTTACTTTTCTAAAATCTCTGAACCTAGACTTTAGAATATATCTTATATTCGTTATTTTTTTGTTAACTTAAGGTTTCCTGGTAAAAGTTTCAATTGTTGTTTAAATCACTAGTATTTTGGCGCGCATCCAATAAATACAAATTGCGTGCTTGACCTTGTAATTGAAATGAAGTTTTATCTTAATCTACTGCGTGCATGTCAACGATTTATTTCCAAGACCTACATTTATTAGACAAATGTGTAATAGGTTAATAATATTCGTTATGGAATTAATATTTCCTTTCTTATTTGTCAGTATGATTGCCCTTGATTTTGTGACCCGTGACACATGCTTCATTTAGAGCTGCACTAACGTCATTACATATTACAAGCCAAAATATACATTACAATTCAGTTGTACAACCATCGCCTATTTGAGGCATTGCTTTACCAAAATAGAGAAACTTCTGTTCACTGCCCTCGAAAAAGATCTTGATATAATATGAACGAAATTATATTCACCTACCGTGTGATTCTGCCATGCTGCTATTGTCATTTACTGTTGTATTCAATAACTAATCGTTTATGGCTTGTGTTTCCTCTCATGATCTGTGTATACATTTGTTTTGCTTTTAGCCCTTATTTTAAAAATATGATTGTATATGGACAAAGATACTTTTTCAAATAGCCCCACAAGACGGATCAATATCGAATTCCGAATTCTCCTTTTTTTTTTCCTTCAACCTAGCCCTTTCAATGTCCAATCCTTTAATGCGCTTCACATATAGGCTTGACATATTGTAACACTTCTAGTATGATCTTCTTTTTTGGCGTTCTATACCTGTAATTTCGAATCGAATTCCATTATATTATAGGGCTGTATATATTTATTTAGGAACAATTTGGAAAATGGGCATTTCAAAGCAATACTCTCTCTATTAGTTACTTTGACGAGCGGCCACGAAGGACTTCATTCTGTCTGCGTATGATTTTTTTAATAAATTATCCTTCATAAGATTATAGGACTCTTATGTCAAACCTGATATGTTTCATACATACATGAATGTATTTGTAATTAAATCGTGTTCTATTTCTCTACATGCATGAATGTAGGCCTCACTTTCTTCACTTAAAACAAATACATCGTGAAGACTAAAAGACTTTTTCATCATGTTCATGGCGAATCCACAATTGGAAGACGTTTGCAAAATAGGAAATGAGAAAAACAGCCACCACCGAAAAAAGGGAAACACTCTCCCGCAGTTCAGAAGATGGCTAGGCTAGAACAAAACAAATATTTGTCATCAAAATGTCTTAATTATAATGATAATAATGCGTTTGTGTGTGAGAGTGTGTTTTCGTCGGATTTAAGTGCTGTCAATGTAATAACAGCAGTTTAGGTGTTTTTATCGTGTCTAAATTAATGTTAATATAAGTTAAGGAAGGAAATTACATGCAAAAGACAAAACTACACTGTTTTAAACATTGTTGCATGGACTATCAGTAGTGGTAAATTCATGTCAGAAAATTGCAATGAAGCAGATATTCGTCTCACCTACGGACCTAATCAATATGAAAGCAAGGTGCAAATCAAGCTGTTAAATGGTAGTTGGAGTAGCCTGTATAATCATTATGATTGGTCTGAATATTGTTATTTATCACACATTTGTCGTAAAATTGCGCCGATATTGATGGGATTACTATGACGTTGGTAGTACGTTTAGTATGACTGTACATTGTCTTGTTCTTCGGATATTTATACACAAAATCTGCTCGTTCAATACACATTCAAACAAATACCAACTGTTCGTCGGATGCCATAAACCAGGTGAGGCGTTTGGGTTATTGCCAGATCGCGTGAAAGTATAAGGTTAGAGAAGAAAGTTTGTCAAAATATCACCCCCCCCCCCCCCGTCCTAGTGCATTATGAATTCGCTGACTGACTGTGGTATTCATATAGCCCATTAACTCATAGCCTGCCATGAGGCTGCATGCACGCTATCGTTATACTACTTTGTCCATACGAGAGAGCTATCGCTTGAGTGCCATGTGCGTGCAATACATCATTTGTAATAACAGTCATTGCTCATGCTCATTGGACTGTGCTGTGTATTTTGCACTCGCTATTCACAGAACCCTCGCGTTAATGAGATTATCTCCAAAACAACCTGACACGGGGGATTAGCCCTGTGGCATGATAAGAGTTAATGTATTGTGTACAAATACAAATGCATAATGAATTCAAATGGTAATTCCTTGATCTGCGACTGGACCCAAGCCTTAGTTATTCCTCAAGGGACATTTACAATCTTATCCATGATATATTTTATAGTTTCGTATGATTTTCGTATGTTTAGTTTCGTATTAAAAGTGCGACAAAAAGGTCGCTCTTTTCCTTTAAGTATCAAAGAAACTAAATATATATTTTTTAAACTTTCCAAAGTTAAATTCCTTGCTTCTTGTCGGTGAATGCAATTTTTAGTCCTTCGATGTGAGGTTAAATAAGATTTATAATTCGTTGTGGACATGCACTATTCAGCCTTTATATGAAAATCATTGTTTTATACAATCATTGATGATCATTGTTTAGAGATCAATCGGCGGCTGATCGTTTATCATCTGTCGATCATTTGTCGGCATTTTCTCAATCAAATATCGCCCGATAAAAGACGGCAAGCACTAGTTATTAATAGGGAATAAGTCGGCAGTCATTTTTAAAATATCACCAACCCTTGCAAAAATGGACAACTTTTCCACCACCAGTTCGGTCTGCAAAAGATTTTTAATGCCGCAGTATAAACCTCAGTACCTTGAGGCCAACAGCTGACTGCTGATAACCCCTCTGTAAGACTGCGTAACTTCTCTGAAACTTCTGACAATAAACAGCGACTAGTGGATTTCGGTCCTCTATGTTCGGTCGTACCATTGACGTTAAAGAAAAAAGAGATGTGACTAGACAGACACTCAAAACCCAACAACAATGGACATAAACATTGATTATATAGTCCGTGTCTGACTTGTGATCAATTTATATTAAAATGAACTGTGCAGAAAAGCATTTTTTTAAAGGAAAAACTATGTAAAAAAGTGGCAATACAAACTGTATTTTATATTGTTGTCTAAATTCCGTTACTAAAGAGGAAGTTGTAACACATTTTCTAGTTATTTGTATGGTTAGGATGTATCTCGGTATCTCGAATATATGTTTATCAATTTCGATTTTAGAAGCGCAATGGCCAGCATACCATAGCTCCTGTCACATCACACCTGCCGAAATCTTGCAACCAAAATTAAACCACGAAGACACTTTTTATTATCTGATCACATTCCAGTCTTGTGTTTTCTAAACCGTTATAAATTTACATTGCCTTCTAAACTGATATAACCTCGAAAGGTATCTGCTCTTAATGTAAATAGATTGAAGTAAGACGTCGCTGAAGTGAGCTTTGTAAGCACACACCTAGTACCCTCACTGAACTAGCTTTGTTGGATGATGCTACGCTTAGTGATATTGTTGTTATTAAACAGGTAGTTCTACGTCCCCAAGTACCGTGGTATACTGACTGTGTCAGGACAGAAAAAAAGGGAAAAGAGAAAGGCTGAAAAGCGTAGGTTGAAAACTAGGACCGATAATGATTGGGACAACTATAAGTCCGTTCGAAAAGCAAAAAAATAGCACAGAGATCTGATTATGGAAAATAAGGATAATCAAAAGAAGTTATTCAATGTTGTCAAGTCTCCGTTGAACATGTCAAATAAACAATCCTTGATACTTTGTAAACTGATGAACATAAGTTCGTGAATGAACTAGGTGAATATTTTTGTGACAAAGTCGTGAAAATCCACAAGGATATTGAAACAAGATTAGATGAAATGAATGAACCCAGGACTTATTCTCTATTAGCAACTTACCATGATGTCGATGTTTTGAGCAATTTCAAATCTCTTTCTGAGCACCAAATTGAAAAACGTATATTTAACCTCAGTAAGGAGTTATGCTCATTAGATCCTATGCCCTTGAAATTTCTTCTACAATGTATCCTGTGTTCTCTCGACTGGTCATTTTCACATGCAATGGGAAAATGCCCTCGTCACACCATTATTGAAAAACCTGATCTTGACGCAGATTTTAACAACTTAAGACCTAAAGCAATCTGAAATACATATCGACGTTGGTTGAAAGTGTTGTTACCCGGCAAATTATGGATCACCTCAATAACAACTCACTAATCTACTCAGTCTGCATATAGAAAATTTCATAGTACTGAAACTGCACTGCTAAGAACAAAGAGTGATCTATTGATGGCTATAGATTCCCAGAAAGTCACTCTTTTACTTTTATTAGATCTAAGTAGTGCATGCATTCGACAACAGAGATCATTCTTGATTATCAAAAACTTTAAAGACCTATGTCGGCATAGATGATTTTGTTCTTAAATGGATAGAGCCGTACTTGGCAAAGAGATATCAAAACATCAAAATAGATGATGTGATCTCTAATGATTTCCCAGTGCCTTTTGGAGTTCCACAAGATTCCCGGCTGGGTCCTTTGTTATTTAATCTTTACACTGCTAATCTCATTTTCCCGAGATATCATGCCAATGCTATGCAGATGACACACAACTTTATGTATCATTCAGACCTAATGAGCATGCTAATGAGCGATGTGTCTCCCTTCTAGAAAAATGTGTTGACTATGTACGTGCAAAATAGGCTCATGCTTAGTGATAGTAAAACAGAAAAAGTTATCATGAACTCGTTTAAACAAACATCCAAAATCAACTCAAACGGTGTATCAATTGAAGAATATTTTAGTACAAGAAATCTCGGAGTACAGTTCGATGCGCAATTGAATATGAGAGAACACATCATAAATGTTTAAAAATCAGCATACTACATGGTCTATATCGTATTCGTAAATATTTTGATAAGGACATTGTTCATGCATGTATCACCAATACGTTGGACAATTGTAATGATCTACTGTATTGGATCCCTGACTCTCAAATAGTGAGATTGCAACGGGTTCAAAATACCTGTGCAAGGTAGGATTACTTTAAACGTAGCTCGACCAGTATGGCGTACGTATACAGCTGCAATTACGGTGTTGCGCACCACCGAAGCTGTTCGTTAGGTACAGGGTCATACACATACCAAACATTCGTCGGATGTCACAAAAAAGGTGAGACGTTTGGACATTGTTCTTTCACACATTTGTCGCAGCGTTATATATATTCCGCTTTAGAATAAACTGAAAATATCACGAGCCCCACCAATTTGTTTCCTTGCAAGCCCATTAGGTTTCCAAGAAAAATTGCCACAATTAAAACGACTGGTTAGTTTGGTATGTTGAACCCTTTCACTAACAATCCTAATTTCATTTGTGGATAACCGGAGAGAAACATTTTCAAGGCCAGTTAAAAGTCTACTTCCCTATAAACATAATTATCATTACTCAATTCACTTATTGGGAAATAAAAAAGAAAGAAAGGGCCAAGGGAGACAACAAAACGACAGATGTCTTCGTAGGTTAAATACACTTCCATCGGTCCGGAAATGTGTGTAGATTCTTAACAAATCTCATGATTGCCCCTACTTGACCCTGGTACTGAAGAAGGTGGATATTGCTCTGACATGTCACCGTCGTACTGCATGTTTCTTGGCTGGCCTCCTTGTAACTCTTTTACTATAGTAAGGTGCTTAGGTACACAACCAAGTCTTCAGAGAATTATGGAGGATTGCTTCGTTGGCTGCTTTATTGGTACATTTTCTTCATCAATGGAAAGAGTAAGTCTCGACAATAGTCGGTCAAAAGGAGCGTTTATCGCGATGAATATCTCTAAACTGTAGGTCATTTTCACCCAACCATTTTTTTTTTTTTTTTTTTTTTTTTTTTGGGGGGGGGGGGGGGAGGGGGGCTTTTTTTGCTTTGTTTTCCTTCTTGCTGACATGGTAAGTTACCGATTGGACGATGCATTTCAACTTCTGCCACTGCGTCTCTGCATCCTGGATCTTTCGAGACAAGTTACTAGCGAGTTGCTTATCCAATCGCCCAATTTGTTCTGATTCCCCTTTTCAATTCCATATAGAATATTAGCATATATGTGTTGTTATTATTATTATTTTTTTTTTAATCTGTGGTAATTTCTTCCTGTTGGTGTCTTGAACGTGTAAGTATGCGCCTTGTTATGACAAACCGATTTTTATTGTAGTAGTCTACACTGGGCATAGTACGGATGTTTACTACTTCATACGATTTCATCATCGTCGTGCAGAGATGTTGTCCATGAGATGTAAATGTTTGGGACGTAGATGTCGTCAAATTGTCTAGGATCCTGCTTAATATTGGAAGAGGGTGTTGTTATTGCACATTCCTTGTTTGCACTGTTCAAGAAGTAGCATTCCGTTGTTACAAGTGCATATCGGCCAATGTTCCTGGGCCAAACATAACGACTTTACTCACTCTGGCAGTAACGTTGCCCATTTTGAGAATTATGTCTGTCTCGCGTATTCAGCCAAAGAGATTTATGTGTAGGAGATAGCTTGGATAACAGTATCTGCCATTATTTTAGGGGCCTACTTCTGATCAGAAATGGTGCCTGGTCGTAACATTCCCGATGGAGTAGAGCATGTGCATTTTCTAATGCGGGTTGTCATTTAAATACAATGACCGGTGTAATAACAATAAATCGTCGATAAATCCACTCATCTCTGAATAACACTTATTCAGATACAAATGTTGCATAAACTGTTGTTACATTTCCAGTACGATCTTCCTCGTTCAAAGGGTTTTCTTTAATTCTAATTTTAAATCGAATTCCACAATATCATAGCGCAATATCAACAATGCTCTCTCTTTCTCTATTTTTCGAGGAGCTGCCACAAAGGTCTTAATATATGTCTGGTAAGAATAATTTAGTTTATAATCTTTCAAGAGATACATGACTCCTATGATCTTGGAATGTATGGGAATGGCAGAGGTATTTATGTTTTGTTTTTTAGTCTCAAACCTGTTATCATACATATATACGTATATAAAAACAAAAATGTGTATGTACAAACCATCATTATTCTTCCTCCATAATGTATGTATATATTACTCACATCCTTCGACTGGGTATAAACCCTAAACTTCGCTTAAATCAACACCATCGTGAAAGCCTTAATCATGTTAATGGCGAATCATTAACATGTACGTAGGCCTACTCATTACTGACTGTGGTTGAGTAACCCCTTGCAGATAATATGGATTAAAAATTTAAAAAAAACTTCACTAATTGTGCACACTTAAATCTGATTAAATCATGAAAGCGAACTTGTGGATATACTATTAATTTTACATCAAAAACAAATTTCAAATTGGAAAACGTTTGCCTACAAAAGCTTATATATTTACAAGAAATGACGGAATGGTCGATTGTGACTTGGTGATAAGCCAGTTATTTCACGAAGATTCGAATAGTTCCCTCCCATAGATATTGCAAGTGGGAGGGAACTATATTGTGCTCCATACGTATGCATATAATATCTTGTCACAACTATATATTTCAATACGCTGTGGTTAACACCATCTAAGATGCACGTTTTACACATCGTCTTACCAATATCAAGCATACGTCGAATGCTACAAACCAGGTGAGGCGTTTTAATCATCCTCAATATAAAAAAAAATGGAGAACAAAGTATCAAAAACAGTCCCATTGATAAATTGGTTTATAATACATGTCCGCGATGGCTTTAGTCAATATCTTTGTAATGCAAGGGCTATGCGTCATATAACTGCTGCAATTGTTTATGTTTATGACAGTTTGACAATAGGCTTTGTATAATTGTCTTCCTTTTTAGTGGCTGATTGTTGTTCATAAACGTTATTATTTATTCATTTTTATGTTTTTATTCATGTTATAACAATACTAATGATTATAATAAACTATTATAAATTTGGCTTAGATATAATAAGGATTGGTAAAAAGGTGCATTATTGTATCATCGAAACCTCATAAAACGTAAATGTCTGTTTTATCAAGAACTTATAATATATAAGCCTTGCTTTTCAAAAGTTTCCTCACATTCTACTTAATCTTTCATGTGGATTAAGTATTATTGAGAAGTAGTCATATTACATGTATACAATTTTGTTATTTTATATGGTTTTGTATATTTTGGTAAAATGTTAAACAAATTAATTTGAACTTGAAACGTATTGAACATGCAAAGACCCTTTATTTGCCGAGCTATATTTGAAAAGGAGTCGAAGGAAAATACTATCGGTTGCATATTTATAATTTTCAGACATTTGCAGACCGATGTATCATCTGGGCCTCATTGCACAAAACTTATCATTGATGGTAAATATGCCATCAATGGTAATTACCATGGAAACCTTGATTTCAATCGGCTGTTTAGCCCTTATACCAAGGTAGTTGTAATTGATGACAAAGTTAAAATCAATTGTACCATCAATGGTCTGTCTTCATTGCATTGAAAATGTTTATACAATCATTGGTATAATGTCTGGGAACCTAAATTATACAAGCATTGCTATTTAATAGGTTACTAATATTTCACGTCAACTTATTTATTGCCATCGTTGTTTTTTGTCATTACGCTTTATCTTGCTAACCTTTAATAATAATAATATATATATATATATATATATATATATATATATATATATATATATGTATGTGTGTGTGTGTGTGTATATATATATATATATATATATATATATTTAAACTGTTATTTTGTGGAATATGGAACAATCAAGAGTGTACATTGAAGCTAAGCACTAAGCAAAATAGAGCCCAACTACCCGACTTAATGATCGTTGATAGGATGTTGTCTCGCTGATATAATGAATAGGGAAATTCCTAACGCTTTCTGCTCAATCCAATTAAACAAAAGGGTTTAGACCTAACTTGCAGACAAATTTGTAATCATATTTAAAGTATCAACTGACAAAACACCCTCTATTTGAGCAGTCTACACTGGGCATGAATCGGATGTTTAGTATATCATACGTATTACTCATTGACGTGCACAGATGTTGTCCAGGGGTGGTATTCTGAACATTGTTGTAAGTTTTGTGTTATCTTTTGTTGTATCTCACAAAGATAACACAGCGCTAATATTGTTGTTAGTTGGTATTCTGAACATCATTTTATCCCTGTGTTATCTCTTGAAGGACCGCCTCTATCTTATCTTTGACCACTGATGACACGCCCATTTGTATGGACCCTACCAATCAAAATCTGTTTTATATAAGCATGATAAGTAGGTCAACCAATAGGAATACTTTATGCCACATCTGAAGATCCACCTAGCGCATACTAATCTTGGGCGTAATAAGTTATTTGAGCGCTCATTACGCGCTTCATCATTATGCGCTGTTGAATGTAGATTATGAAGACAAATCACGCTTTCACTATATTGGTTAAGATGAGAACATTAAAATCGTCATATCCTAGCATGTAATTTCTTAGAAAGTTCTCATCTGTGATGTTTCCGGTCAACACAAAATCTTCTTCTAACTCGTCTATTGACACGAAGTTGGTTCTGGGCAAGAAATATTGCCGCCATTATGTCACCACAAAAGATACAACAACCCCCTACCTGTTGTAAATATTGTTGTAAATACCATGCAAGATAAGATTAGATAAAAGATACAACAACTTTCAGAATACCAATTATCTCGACATATTATCTCTCGTGCGCATATGCAAATGAGGATTAAACGCAATTTTATTAATAATACGCACAATTACAAGCGCACCAAACATATAAGCGCAGGCGCGGCCAATGAGATGAGAGAAAAGATACAACAAAAGATAACACAGAAGTTACAACAATGTTCAGAATACCAACTTTATCTTATCTCCAAAGATACAATAATATAAGAAATAACACAGGGTTCAGAATACCGCCCCAGGAAGTGGCATTGTCCCAGGCGCAGATGTCGTCAGTTCGTCTAGGAGATTGCTTTCTATTGAAAGAGGGTGTTGGTATAAATGCACAAACAAGTTTTTTTTAATGAACAGTTCAATAAGTAGCTTTCCATTGGCTAAATATCAACGACTCTGCTCACTCTGGCAATAAAGTTGCCCGTTATGAGAATCCTGGCTGTCTCGCGTATCAATCAAAGAGGTTTGCGAGTAGGAAATTACTTGGATGACAGAATCCGCCAATATTTCAGGAGCAAACAAACTGATCAGGGTGCCATACGCGTCGTTGCACAGTTGCAAGCAGACATATATTAAAGTGGTGAGATTGAGAGTGGTATATTCTGGAGTTATAGCTGGTTATAAAGAGTGATTAATCATGGACCATGATCCGATTTCATACTGAGGTGCCTTGGTCTAGTGGATACAGTGTACGTCACTGGACCGTGGGTCTCATGTCCTTTAACCTGGTTGGATTGGCATGGTGCCTGGTTGTGACATTCCCGAGGGAGCGGAGCATGTGCGCTATCATGGGCAATGTAATGTGAAGTACAATTTAACGTGCTTAGCATGTAGTATTTTGCGCAATACAACACAATTCCACTAGTTTTAGTCGTAATATCCCACGCCATTAGACAACTATGAATTTCGATCTTTAACATCGCAGGTCTTTACCTGACCTGATCTCTACCTCGTTTTTCCTATTCTGTATTTATAAAATTCATATATTGGGATAGTTTATTTTGCCTCTGGCACTATACATCATGATGGTGTACGTATATTTCAGGACGCTGCTTTCATAGGTGTTTTTTTTTTTCCTTGTTTTCCACCGTTTGTATGAGATCCTCTTGGCGTCGGCTACCCAACCAGATGGTGGTGACGTAAACTTCGTAGGTTTGTTTCCATCTTTAATATAAATTAAACGACACAATATGCAGTATAATTGAATACTTTATAATCCGTTAAATATTATACTAAGAAAACCGAGATAATACCATCTAAGTTTCGCTTTAAAACACATCCTGAATTACATTTAACTTGAATGGCTGCCCAAACATTAAACACTTGTTAAAGATGAAGTTGAATTCTGGTCATGCGATTGCATTGTGACACAAACGGTGTGGAATCGACCAGAAAAGGTTGACCATCTAGTATATAAGAATTTGTGTGTATTGCAAGGTTCTGGAATCATCAAAATTATAAGAAATTTGGCCAAGTCTTGGTAAAGTTACAAACACTGTACACAGAAAGATGTATAAGGCACTACACGAACACCTGGCGAAAAAATCCTACCCCCGAGTTTTACGATGTTACATGACATATTTAGAATATAAAGGCATTTGATGAGCCATGCTTTTCAGGGAACATGTCTTATCTGATGTTCTTCCACACTTGCATAACAAGAATGATAACGCTCACAAATTAGTGTTCACCTCTTCCCAGAACTCAACCTACTCCTTTAGCTTGGGTTCATGAAATGCCATCATGAATCAGCCATGTTTTAGATTGTGTGCTGGAAGAAGTGAAGTGGGATGTCACACCTAGAACTTTTATTTTTTATCAAATTAATTGTTTTTAAGTACGATTATGAAAGCTCTAAATGAAGAGCTCTTGGCCACTCCTGGCACAGTGAATTCCTATGCGGGCATAATGCTGAAGTAGGTCCATGATATAGCAGTACGATGAGTATACGTGTTAGGATTAAAGTTGGGATACAATAAACCGCTTGTATTGCTTAGCGTTTGACGCAACTAAAACAAATCAGAATCTCATCCATTAATCAACTATTAATCGCCATGAGTCGGGCTTTCCGATACCTCCTGTAAAACAACTTTTCATTGTTATCATTCTCATTATTGGAATCAGCTTTGGTATTTATCAAACATCTGTCAGCAGCTTTGATTTGAGATACTCAATTTGTGGAATAGCATTGATTATGGCAGGTCGTTGAGTATGACTAGGGTGTTGGACTGCAATTACGTAGTTTAACTATCGAAGCTGTGGCACGTTTTCTCCATATACAACCAAATACCAAGCATTTGTCGGATGCCACAAACTAGGTGAGTGTTTGATTTGTATAAAATGAAGTATTACTATTAAATACTTTAAAGCATACAATATTTTTTTAACTGCTCATACTAGTATATATATATCACGCCCAGATATAAAATAAATACATAACTAAATAAATAATAGTAATGACAACAAAATAATCATCACATGAAATAAACAGAATGCACGAAGAAAAGAAACATAAACATTGCGTGAAATGACCGTAAAAAGAATCCGGGAACAATATATGCTGAACAAAACATGTGCCCTCCCTCTGGGGCGTCGTTAAAGGGGGGGGGGGGGTGGGGATGTGGCCCACTTTCTGTTAGGATATTGTAAATATGAGAAAAGGGGGAGGGAAGAATGAGAAGGAAAGGAAAGAAAAGAAAAGGAAAGGTAAAGAAAGAAGGGACAAGAAAGGAAAGAGAAGAAGAAAAAAAGAGGCAGGACAGGAAAGAAAGGAAAAGAAAAAAAGAGCAAAGATGAGAAAAAAAAAGTAAAAAGAGAAAAAGGAAACAAAAGAAACGGGGGGGGGGGGCGGTGAAAGATACGAGATAGAGGGGCAGATAAGAGCCTGGGACAAGAGGGATGGGAGTAAAAGAGAGAGGAGGGGGGTTGTTAGGTGGAGCCGTCTTATCGAGGGAGAAAGACAGACACGCATTAACACGTTGCTGTGTCGGATCAGCTGTGTCGGTATTCTTGCTCATTAATTGTGTACTAAATCAATGCAGAAGTTTAAAGTCGGTGAGATGTATAATGTCGGTCGGCCAGGTAAAATTTGTTTTTCCCTACAAATTTGACTTTTTATCCGCTGTGACGACTTCAAGAGAGACTAAAACTATAATACTTGTATTTTCTCGAAGTTTAACCTTCCTATAATATCAGCAAAATAAATCAGAACTTTAACATTTTGGGAAAACTGAAATCCGACAAGGATTAGTGAGAGTCGAGAACGGTACTTCGAAACATCTTCTTTCTCTAACAATTACATTAAACGTCTAAGCTTCGGCGCTTCGCGCATGATGGAATTTAGACAATTAGGGTTAAAAGTCGAGAGTGGAACAACGAATCGTCTTCTCTCTCTAATAATTTAATAAAAACGTAAAAGTTTCTGCGATTCGTGCGGCAAAGGGAAAACGGCATTCAGACAAAGATTAAGAGTCGAGAACGGTACAACGAATCGTCTTTTTTCTCTAATAATTTAATGAAACGTCTATAGCTTCCGTGCTTCACGCGGAAGGCCCCCTTGGGAGCGCTCTTTGCGCCCTCTACAAGTGATTCGCTTGCTCACTACCGCCCCCTAAAAAAAGATCCTAGCTATGCGCCTGCATGTAAATATATATAGCTAAGATGCTGACTTAGTTGACAAAATAAATCGTATATTTGTGTCGTCGAGGAAAATGACCATGTGAGCATACGCAAGCACTATAGATAGTTCATAGGAAAAATAATTTAGCCTTCGGTCCCGGGTACATAGGGTTAAATTGGTAGACATTGGGACATTTGTCGGTAATTGTTGGCTAGTTTTGTCGGTAATCGTAGGCATCTACATCCCAACTTAAAAAAGTCTGGCGAAGCCCCTACCCCCCCCCCCCTTCTCACAAGTTAGTATGGCTACGTCTGATGAAAACTTTCAGTAAGGCTTGAAGGATTTGAGGTTTAGGGAAACATTTTTTGGTAAACAGTAATAACCAGGGCTAGATCAAAATGGGATACGATAATAATGGAGAATGAGAGCTGAGTTATTTATAGTACAAGCGTGCCTTTTTAACAGTCCAGTGTTCAGGGTCACCACTTTTCTGGCCCTTTGTCCATAGTGAATCGGTGTGTCTTCCAGTTCAAGCATATCTCTATTAATTTAAGACGCCGTGTGTTTATATTGCCTCTGCGGATTTTTTTTTAAAGATTTGTGAATGCACACCGTACGCTTTATTGAAAATACTTCGCAAATAACACAGGCTTGTCACATATGTCATCAACATATCATGGCATAGATGTAGGTGAATTATTACATTATTATTTTTTTACATTCAATTTTTTCACTACTTGCCTAATCTTTTTATGAAAATCCGTGTGATGTAAAATCATAAGAAAAGGTTACAAGTTTAAGTCTCTTACTCGTTTTTGAATAAGACGAAAATATAAGATCAATAGAGGTGACATATTTTGTGCCTACCCTAATAGATTTTTCCAACCAGTTGCAATAACTTATTTTCATATCAGAAACACTTGATCGTTTCCCATATTTGTAGCAAATACATTTATATTTATAGCACCAACAATATTATATTCCTTGTTATATTTCTGAAATTAATCATAGATGGAGGAGAACCTTGAAACATTGAAACATAATGTTTCCAAGGAAAATAAAATCATCTTTAAACATTTTAAGAAAAACCAATGGAAATTAGGAAAATGTATAACCACCAACAAATACCCCCATCTATGATATGATTATATCTTTAATTTCCTCCTGAAGGTAGGTTAGTTTGTTTCATCTGACTGGTAAGAAAGCATGCGTATCCTCTTCGGTCAGCTACTAGATTTAAGTCCTATTCCTAACTCCGAGGAAATTGGTAAACTGGACTAATGCCTCACCAAAGGACACTAGAGCATTTATTTATTTTCTAACCCGATATACAGGACCACTGCTCTACCACTGAGCGTGACAATGAATGAGAAATAAATAATATATAAGAAGGAGAAGAATATGACTAAAGGAAAGTCACTCCGTACATTTGAAGTCATTTGGAAGTTTGGATAAACTGGCTATTGATGTTGATGAATGATACATAAGTATTACCTATTATATATATCCTAAATATCTGTCGTGAACTTGGTTTCGGTGAGCTAAATTGGTAAGATGTTGCTGTATATAGCAGCTCGATCCCTATGACGTATGTGTTCAGCTGCACTTACGACGTTGCGCACCACCGAAGTTGCATGTTTTCTTCAACGTCAAACAATTACCAAGCATTTGTCACATGTCACAAACCAGGTGAGGTGTTTGATCAATGCCTTTTTAAAGTTAAGAAGACACAAAATTTTAGAGTCTCATTATATTATACATTACTTCAATTAAACAATCGTATTTTACTACCCGAAAAGAAAAAAAAAAGTTCGTGTACAAATACATTATATCTTGCAAGTATGTAGCCTATATGTCCGATCTTTGATTTGCACTCGATCTAAGTTACCATATTCATGCAAACATTGTATTTTTCAGAACCTTCAGTGACCTTACATGGCACGTTTCAATATGGTTCGTCCAATCATAAATACCCTACCCGAACTTCCACGAATGTGCGTTTGACCAATTCCGAAACAGCCCTGGAACAACAATCCATAATACACAATGGACACTTTAAAATCATTATCAATTGACACAAACGAGGCGGACGAAGAATATTTTGATTAAAACGCTTAAAATACCATCTTTTTTAATGAACTGCTGGCCGGAGTGACTAACAATTTTCTCTAGTCATATACAAATATTATTAATTTCTTGAATATCAACAGACGAAAACGCTGCTCAGACTTAAATAATATTGATACCAATAAAACAAAAATTAAAAAATTCTTCATCGGAGATACACCCTAACAGTGTTGGTTGTAGGGGGGGGGGGGTCTTTGATGATAACATTCATTGCCCCTGTCGTTGTCCATTAGGACAGACCAGCCCTTAACTAATTTGCTCATTATTGTAAGAACAATTTTATATTACTAATGCCTCTACCTGTAACATAGGTCCTTATGCATTGAAATTAACATGTACCTACATCTATTATTTCAAAACATGTATGCTCCTATCTTAAAATACGAAAAACTTTTTCCTACTCTCTCCTTCTCCCTCTTAGTTTTTTTCGTTGCCCAACGGCGGTTCCGTTTTGCATCGTTCATTGTATGAACATGTTTAAACTCATGACACGGACGTCAGTTAAAGCTTTGCCTATGATGACCCCATACTTCTATCAATGGTTTTATGTAATCGTGCAAACAATTCATATATGTATGATGATGTACATGGAAATAAATGTACATACATCCTATTTAGCTTTCGCAAGTGAACCCCCACCCCCCCCCCCCCCTTTCGTGTCGCTCCGGACCCTCGACGTGATATGTTCGAATATGTTAATATTTCTTATTTTTGCGCCTCAAGCAAAGATTTGCTAAAATTGACATTTCTTCGTACACAAATCAAAATCAATAATTAATCGCGAGCATGGAAATGATTATAGATAATTCCAAAACCGTATGGGGTATAGGCATTGGAAGTAATATGCTATCATGATAATAAAAATGTAGAGCCATACACCAATGTCCAAAAGAAGTAGAAGGAGCAGGAGGAGGAGGACGATGTCGGGAGGGGTATTTCGTTGCAAGGAATAAACCCTTTTCGGGAGGGGGGGGGGGGGGCTTCTGCCACCACGTGTAAAGACAGATGAGTGAAGCATGTTTTCGTGACCAGGTGCAAATAAAAAACTTCTTGTATACATTTACATAAAACACTGCGTTGCTCATTGAAACCAATTTAAAACGTAACTTGACATAGGCCCATGTTACACTCTAAATAAGAATTATGTTACTCTTTGTTTGTACTTCATGTTCCTTGTGTATTCCAGGAACTCCCCACGAGTTAAATGCCTAGGTGACCCGCTAAGCCAATATAATTTGTATTTATGATTCTACTAAAGCTACAGGAAAATTATTTCATCTAATGAAATTTGTTATGATAATTACATTTTGTTCAGACAATAAAAAGGGAACAGTATTGACAACGAGCAGACAACTGATTCAAATGGGCGATTTAAACTCCTCAATTATCGTTCGGATCCTCGACATGATATTTTAGATTGATTTTATTTTATTTCTGCATTTTTCCAAATATAATATAACTGAATAACAAGGAACATATAAATGTCAGGTATAATACAACATATATAAACAAAAATTTCTTCATGTCAATTTTTTTTTTTTTTACATATTATATGTACATATAATAACGAAACTTAATATTTCCATAACATATTATCATACATTTAAAGTATTATTCGAACTATCTGTTGCAATCATAAGCGATGCTTGACAAGGATGGCGATCCTTATCAATGTACTTGTCAATGTTTTTTTTGGAGAGGATCCATGTTTCCTTAATCATATTACTGAGTCTTTAATATTGTTATTATTGTATTATTCATTGATGTCGGTGTTTTCAAAATCTTTGTTCTACTTCTTATCCTTAAGTAGGCTTCATATTTCCTTATTCAAATTACGAAGATTCCCAGAAGTAACTTTATTTCGCTCCGATTACGGTGTGTTTATATTTACTCATATTAACATTAAATCATAAACGAACTACTCATTGCAAATGCGGAGATTACCGCCCCCCTCCCCTTTGTATTGATGGAAACTTTATTCCTATTCCATTGTCTTCGTATTTCCAATGGTTACAATCAATGACAATCCATTAAAGTATCCCGAATCCTCTATGACATTGACTTGAACTAGATTCATTGGGAATATCATTTCTTTTTTCTCAATTTAAATAAGGAGGCCGTTCACTCGGTTGTCTTGCTTAATTAAGGTTGCCGCATTTATGAAGGAAGACAATTATGTGTAGTATTTCGTTAGTACAATTTGGCGATTCTTGACAATGCTTGGTTAACAAATGCGGTTGAAACGTTGATCTCCTGTGTTAGGTGTTTGGTTCTTCACCTTTCAAACAAGCCTGTAGGATAGGTTAAATATATGGAACGGGTCGGGTGAATGGCCTTTAACTGTGCAGACAGGGATCAATTTTTTTTCATTTCTCTTGTCTTTCATATATCCTACATTGCCAGTATGAACTTTATTACCAAACATCTCCTTTATTCTCTAAGCCTAAACTTGAGAAAATACCGATTAATATGCATAACAATGTTAAGGTAAGGCGTATTTGAACAAGTTTCAAATGTTTTTAATAATTTGTTAGCTTGTATCCAATATGTACAAATCGCGTGATAAATCTTGTAATTAAAAACAATTTTTATCTTGATATACTGTGTGCAAGCCAAACATTTCTTTACAAAACCAACATTAAGCACCGACATAGGTCTATACTTGTTAATATGACATTAATATTTCCATTTATTATCTGTTAGTTTGATTACTGCTTGTTTTTGTGACCCGTAACATATGCCTCATGCAATGCTGTTATAAATTCATTAAATAATACAAGCCCGGATAAATAGTAACATTCACTTGTACAAACATCATTCCCATAAAACTTCATTACATTTTATTTCCTTCAAAAAACTTTCCTCGGTTATAACCTATTGATAGGGATATCTTTAAAGAGAAAGAAAACTTCTTACAACTGCCTTCTAACTTTTTTTGTGAATATATACCTCTACCCCAAGTGTAGAATATCACATCTCATGTGATTCTATTTTTTACTGTCAGTATATAACTCTTTTATGACGCTTTTTTTTTTTTTATTCAATCAGCTGTCCGGAATAATTGCTTTTGTTTTTATTTCTTCAACTCAGCACAAAAATCATCAGACATTTGGTCTTTTTACAGAATAATCATGGGATTTGCTTTACTGACTCCCCCCCCCCCCCCCCGTTAATCGTCTCTGAAATGTTGCTATTATAATTTACTGCAGCAGCCACTAAAATATCTTCCAAGGCTTGTATTTCCGTCCATAAGCTGTTTATTTAAGTATGTACTTGTTATGATTTTACCCTCAATTCGGATAATATTATTGCATATAGTCTTAAGGCGAGGCGTCAAAAATATCGATACCAGCAGGCTGCCGCCTCACGTATTGGCGCATCGAGGCTGCAATTACGGCCGAAGCCTGGCTGGGGCAATTATTTTTCACTTATTAGCCCAGCCGGCTTGCGCTAGGCTGGGATCTGAGGCTCGGTTTCCATTCGAAAGGCGGCAGCCGGCGCATGCTTTTGAATGCCATTTCCTACCGCCAGCGGTAGCCGGCTGAGCTAATTTAAAAAATGCAGCCAGGACGCACAAGTGCAGTTAGCTGCCGCTGGCTGGTATATTTACTTTTGACGCCTCGCCTAACTAGAATTTACTTTTTGTATTAGTCCCACCAAACTGATTTACTTTCGAATTCCTCCTGTATTTTCAGCCACCCCTTTCATTTTTCATCTCTCTAACGCGTTGTACATACTTATATACATCAACTGTTGTTGCATTTCATGTACGATTTTTCCTTGTTCAACGTATTTTATCTGTACTTCTAATTTCAAATCGAATTCCATAATATTATAGCGTTGTATCAACTATATATTTCAATACGCTTTGGTTAACACCATTTAAGCTGCAGGTTTTACACATTGTCTTACAAACGCCAAGCATACGTCGAATGCTACAAACCAGGTGAGGCGTTTTAATCATCCTGAACATCCATGTAACAATATTAATAATAATAATAATTATAATAAACTATTGCCAATTTGTCTGAGATATACTTAGGATTCATCAGAAGGTGCATTATTCTATCATGCAATATTTGTAAAACTAAACCTATTATATACAAGCATTCCTTCCTTATAGGTTACTCATATTCTACTTAATCTTTTATATGAGTTGAATATAATCGGGAAGTACTCATATTACGTGTATACAATTTGTATTTGATATGGCTTTGTATTTGGTTGGTTAAATGTTGCGCAAATTAACATGAACTTTAAACGTTCTCATGTTGATTGTATTTCACTGTAAAAAAAACATTCCATATGCCATTTTATGTTTGACAACAAATTAAATTAATAATGTCGTGTTGCTTATCGACAATTGTCAGATATTTGCAAACCGAATTATTCATAGGTGTCTGCTAGGTAGTTGGAATGGTTCTTACTTTAATACTAAAAACATGCACCTAGTAATAGGTCAATGGTTAACAAAAAATACTGTGTGTTGACCATGGTCGACAATGTGAACATCGACGAATCCGCTTGACTTGGACATATTTGGTGGTTAAGACCCTATTTCAAGTAGCGAGTCGTTCATGAACTGACTTATAATCTAACTGAACATTGAAGCTAATCACTAAGCAACATATAGAGCCCAACTATTCAACCTAAAATCGACTTGCGCCAAAGTTACTTATGTGATGTTTAAATAAAACAATGGGGTTTTGGTTATTAAATTGGTTTTTGCAGATCCAAATAACATCCCTAACAAAATTAATCATGCCCCACATATCAAATATGGAATATCAAACATCAACGAACATTTGTGCGCGTATGTGTGTGTGTGTTTGCGTGTGTGCCTTTGCTTCTGCAAAAAGCATATGCAATGCATTTCATCTGATACATTCAGTTCATTCTCTCACGTCGCTAATCCCAACATAATACATGCTGTAGGCATCACTTTGGCGCAAGTCGATTTTTGCACTCTCGCAAACAATGCCTCATGTTCATTCAAGCGTGAAAATATACTACACATAAATGATAACAAATGATGTGGGATAAAATACTCTTCCATAAGATGAATACGAATTTACTATTCATAGATGATTTTCAAAATAATTAGCAATTTTCTAGGCGTAAACTTTTTTTCTGACTCACACGATACTGAACGAATTCTGCTTATTCTAATCAAACGAAAGGGGGACATAGTTGTAATCGCATTTTTAAAGTAACAATTGAAAGAAGAAAAAAAACACCCTCTCACGCAGTCCCGACTTTTGCCAATACAAAAAGGCAATGTACATTTTTGTTATGCTGGTTTCGTGGAGTTTCTTAGGAAATGGCCTCCTTTTTTATTTGAATTTCTGTATGCATTTATGTCTCTCTTGGAGGCGTCTCGCTGGCTTTCAGACTCTCTTTTTTGTTGGTGGGAGGGGGGGGGGGGGGAGGGGATATCTTACATGTTATTTGCTTTTTCAATCTCGTTGAATTTCTGGGAATATTTTCGTTCCATATTTTCTCATTCATATGTCCCATCGGTGATGAAGGTAACATGGCCTTTTGTAAACGTGAGTGTCGTTGACTACTGTTCGGTCTTACGAGCCTCCGTCCTAGTTGACGTTTATTTTTTTGGGAAATCGTAATGATTGCCTGTGCGTATTTGGTGTATGTTTTCTTATCATTTGGAAAATATTGTTAAAATAATATAAGTTAGAAATTGTACGAAAAATTTACAAGGATACGTCCGTATACGTAATTTTAAAAAATGGGACAATTTATGGACTATTAATAGTTCCTGGCATTTCTGTCAAAATGATGCAGATATTCGGCTCGTCAACGGACCTGATCAATATGAAAGCAAGGTACAGGTCAAGCTGATAAATGACAGTTGGAGTGGACTGTTTGTTTATTATTATTGGTTTGTATATTGTCAATGATCATACATTTGTCGTCTGATTGTGCCGATATTGATGGGATTACTATGACCTTGGCAGCACGTTCAGTATGACTACATTGTCTTGTACTTATTCGGGTATTCGTTCACATACTCTGCTCATTAAATGAAGAGTCAACCCCATACCAACTGTTCGTCGTATGCCACAAACCAGGTGAGGTGTTTGGTTTATCGTTACTTCTCGTGAACGTATAAAGTTAGGCATGGAAGGTTGCCGATATACCCCCCCTCGCAGTGCACCATGAATTATATCATTGGTTACATAATACCTTCAAGTCATTATGTAATTGTAATTTAGTAGCCTGCTTATTAAAATTATGATAACAAATTGACATATACATGATTAGGATTTTGTTAAAGGAGCATTATTCTATTACGGAATATTTTTGTTGTTTATACATAATTGTCGGTCATGTGAGGTATATCTTTCATTCTTCATAGGAGTCTAAAACGGTTATCCTCAGATAATTCATGGACTTATTTCTAGGTACAGATTAAAACAATGGTCTGTGTCTACCGTAGTCGACAACGAAAAGACACCGATGCATCCTCGTGACTTGAAAAAACAAATTGTGGTTCAGATCCTATTTCAAGTAGGCAGTTCTTCATGACCGTACATTGAAGTTAAACTATGAAAAGGAGAGATCGACTGCTTAACTGAATGGTCAGTGACATATTCTGCTGCCACTGATATAAATGTATACGGAAATTCTGAATCATTTCTGCTCGAACCAGTTAAACCAATAAGATTTAAGGCTAATTAGCTGACAAAATTGAGATCGCGTTTGCTATGTCTTAACTGGAGAAAAAAGGTCTTCTCTTTTTGTTTATATATTCATAATGCATATTCATGTATCGCTTATACGTCGACTTCGCTGGATCTTTGCAGAGAATTGTCTTGTAAACAAATTTGCTTTATCGGCCTCGTTGAACTTTGACCTTTGTTGAAATGTATTCGTTGTATTTGTTTTTATTTATTTTTTGTTCTGTTGGTGCAGTCGTTAATGTTGGCTTTTTTTCAATTTAAGTACCGATTTTAAAGTCGGTTACGTCCATCCGTCCGTTCATTCTTTGGCATATTTTAGGGGGGAATTGTAATGTGCTTGTGTGTTACCTCAGTTTCTAGGGCTGTCGTCATTATACCAGTAGCAGTAAAAAAAAAATAATGTCGAAATAACATAAGGAATGAAGCTTTACAAACGAAACAGAATAAATACGCTCATATACACAATGTTGGAAAAATTAAACATGAAAATATAGGGATGGAGGGTTGTAGATATAACCTCATCCCCCCTCCTAGTGCTCTTTGAATTTTCACAGTGACTGTGGCAATATTTAACGTTAACTGCATTATGTAATTTTGTTTTATTAACCTACTTATAGCAATTGTAACGAACATTTAAATAGATATAATTCGGATATGTCAAAAGATGAATTATACTCCAAAGACTTAATACTTCACCACTTGGTAATTTAGAATCATGGACCAAGTGCATTGTTTTTTCTTTTTCTTAAAGTGCATAGAGACACGCAATTTCGCCTTTTAGTTATGCGCTATATAAACATGTTTATTTCTAAATATTATTGTTATTATGATTCTACCAAAATCCCTTTGAACGTAGACGTTTGGATTTGATTATCCGGTCAAGACTCGAGACCCTCTACATGCCAGGCTATGTTGAACAAGAATCAAATTAAAATATCTTTGTTGCATAAACACTGTTGTCCGAACAAGTTCAAATATTAACTGTTTACCCCATTTCGTAAAATAATTACGACACTTTGACCTATTTTTGATAAATACAGTTCATATCTTCTCAGAACTCTATTGATTAATATATTCCAAACATATCAATAAACAAATTAAACTGCAGATCACCTATACAATCTGTATATTCTGGTTGAAACATAATTGGGTTCGGAGGTAGTGAAACAATACCATCATGTGTCAGTTTTTCAACCTGGGTCATTTGAACGGGAAAACACATAAGCAGATATTTCAAGTATAAGAATATCTCACATTAGACTAGCGCCCGGAGGCAGCTGACATTTTCCTACATGAGCTCCTAGCTTTTTGCGTTATTATTGCCATTTATCAGTGTCTATTCTAGATAAAGACTTGAACAGTCGAAGGATTATAGCACATGGACACTTTTCGACATTTCGTGCAGTGATTTTGTACTCTCTATTTGATGTGATGAGAGTAATCTGACTTTGCCGTCTCCAGTGATTAAGTGCAGCCATTTTTATTACGTGTGGAAACATTTTTACGTGTGGAGTACTAGCTCGCCAGACATTGCAGCATATTCACTCGAGCATATATACAATGGAGTGCACAATTGACTGGTTTGCTATGAATAGACCGGTGTCAATGCAGCATGAAGCTATGGGTGAGCATTCTTTTTGTATGTACACTATGCACTCTGAGAACTGAATATAGTAACTTACCTGTTTGTATTCTACAACTCAACTTATTTTCGAGTGTTTTATCTCCAAAACTTTTTCACCACAAGTACTTATCAGCACGCATCTTGTATTATAGTAACTGCAATTCAACATTTTAACTTGAGCTACTATTATGTGGAGACATACACCCTAACCCAGGCCCTTTTTTATTTACAACATGCACTAAAGTCATCCGTAAATACCCTCTATCTCAACTATATGCCTTAAGGAACACACCAAAAACAACCCAACTACTACCTACAGTATGGAATTCCATCAAGAGCTTGGGAATCCAACGGAAACCAATTCACCATCGTGGCAAACGAGCTGGACGAAGGAGGCTAGAGAGACAGGATTCACTTCTATTTTCTAAGCCTACATACGTACATGAAGCAAACGACGATGAAGCAACACGCTCAATACCAGTTATAATTCAACCTAGAAGAAATCGGTTTAATAATAATAAATTACGAACCAATTTTTTAAATCTTCGTCAGATTCCTATAGATAGGTGCGAAAGTCACGGTTTTAATTTACCCAAGATTCTACTTACAAATCCAAGATCGATCAACAATAAATTGGATGAGCTTGAAATTTTTGTGAAAGACAACGGTGTTGATTTAGTAGCGCTGACGGAGACTTGGGAAGTTAAAGATTCACCTTTAGAGTTACTATCCATTGATGGATTCGCCACTTTCTCGAAGCCACGCGAAGGTCGACAAGGAGGTGGAGTAGCTTTACTTGCCAAACATGGACTAGAACCTTATCTTTTAAGTGATATTATTGTGCCAGAGAATATTGAAGCAATATGGGTAATGTTACGACCACCACACTTACCGAGACAATTATCTTGTATCATACTGTGTGTTCTTTATTTTCCGCCGAAAAATCCAAATTGTTCTGATTATGTTGATCATATACTCATGACTGTTGATTTTTTATATGTTAAGCACCCCCATGCAGGGATATCAATTTTAGGTGATTTCAATGATTTTAACTTTCGAGAAATCGTAAGAGATGATAGGTTTAAACAAGTAGTTGATAAACCCACGAGGGAATGTAACATACTTGACAAGATTTACACAAATTTTTCTGAATTTTATACGAATATTTTTACTCTTCCACCAATTGGCAAAAGTGACCACAACTGTATCATTTGGTCTCCTGATAATTTTGTTAAACGAACAACTAAAAAGAAAACCAAGATTGTACGTCCATTGAAAGACAGTGGGATACGCTTGTTTGGTCAGTGGTTAACTGCTCATACATGGGAGGAAGTTTTTCAAAACTCTGATTTAACGTTAATGTGTACCAGGTTAACCGATACTCTTCAAACTCACCTTGACTTATACTTGCCTACATGTGAAATAAAATTGTGCAATACTGATAAACCATGGGTAACTCCACATTTAAAATCACTTATCCGTGATAGACAAAACGCTTTTAAGAAAGGAAATAATTATCTTTGGAAACATTTACGCAATAAAGTTGCTGAAGCTATATCTGTTGCTAAAAAGAATTATTACAATTCTCGTATAAAAAGAGAAAAGTTGAATAATCCGTCTGCTTGGTACAAACATATTAAAATACTTACAAATGGTAATTGTGACCCCGTTCCAATTACTATTCCTGGTATTGAATCACAAAAACCTCATTGTTATAAAGAAGCTGCTAATGCAATTAATAATTTGTTTGTGTCTATTGCTTCTGATCTTCCTCCCTTAGATAGGAGGACTTTACCATGTTTTTTACCTTCAAAGTGCAATAGCCCAGAAATCAGTAACTGGGAAGAGTATTGTAAATTACGTAAAATACAATTGCAAAAAGCATCCGTTAGTAATGATATACCGGTACGCATTATACGGGAATTTGCATGTGAATTGAGTGTACCATTTACGAAGATTCTAAACCAATCCTTTAGACAAGGAAAAGTTCCAACCCAATGGAAAACTGCAGAAATATGTCCGATTCCAAAATCTCAACCTCCTCATATTAATAATCTTCGCCCAATTGCATTGACTTCATATTTTTCCAAAGTAGCAGAATCCTTTATAGCAAAATGGTTATTAGAAGATATTGATAAACATATTGACACTCACCAATTTGGCAATAGACCTGGGCTGTCTACTACACATTACATTATTGGTCTTTTACATAGTCTATATAAAAATGCAGAAAACAGTAAATCTGTGTCAACTGTTATTTGTACAGATTTTAGTAAAGCTTTTGATCGCATAGATCACAATATTCTTATTATAAAAATGATTCATATGGATATAAGGCCTTGGATAATAGATTGGATTGCCAGTTTTTTAGAATTTCGTAAACAAAATACAAAATATAACGGTGTTTTATCAAATGTTGAATTCAATCATGCAGGTGTTCCCCAAGGAACACGTCTTGGGCCAATTCTCTTTTTAATTATGGTACACGATTTATGTGAGCAACTTTCTATACCGTATTTTAACCCATTGCTTACGGGAACCTGGTGGTCTCTGTGTTAAGTCTATGGGAATTAGATAATGCAGTAGTCAACGGGTTAAATATGTCGACGACCTTTCGTTAGTAGAATGTCGGAAATCTACAGATGTCTCACAATTACAATCAATACTTAATTCTGTGCAATCTTGGTCTATTGTGAATAATATGTCACTAAATCCTTCAAAGTGTTTTACCCTCCAAATTAGTCTCATGAAAAATCCACCAGACCCAGAAATTCTTTTTATTAGCAACACCGAGTTGTGTAATAGGCATAGTGCTAAGATTCTTGGAGTGATCATCCAGTCTGATCTAAAGTGGAATTTGTATATTGATGAGCTAATGAAAAGATGTAATAGAAAAATGTATATGTTGAGGAAACTCAAGAAATTTAATTTACCTTTAAATGATTTAGTATTAATCTACACAGGTTATATACGACCAGTATTAGAATATTGTGCCCCTGTGTTTCATAGTGGTCTTACATCTGAACAGAAAAACAGTCTCGAAAGAATACAACGGAGGGTTTGCAAAATTATTTTAGGCTCTAATTTTATGTCATATTCACATGCATGCCAAGTATGCAATTTAAGTACACTTGAGGAAAGAAGACTAGTACTGTGTATAAAATTTGCAAAATCTTTAGCAATTCACCCAGCATGCCAGAACTGGCTACCTCCAAAAAAAGAAATTAGAATATCATTACGTCAGACTCCTACATATCATAATTTCTAATGCCAAACCAATCGCTTCAAAAACAGCCCTTTACCATATTTGATCAATCTAATTAACCATAATTAAATGCTTTTTTAACTACGTGTTAAATTTCAAACACAGTACTAGTCTTCACCTCAGTCGTCTTTAGTCTTAAAATCCAATGTATTCATTCTAAACGAGAGTATAAAACTTTTTTTTGTTATTCTTAACGTGTAATGTTATTTTGAATGTATTTTTAACAAACTTTTTAACGTGTAAATATTTAAAAATGCAACCTGTCACTTTATTATGTCAACATGTACACATGAATAATCCAGCTTCTGCTGCTTTTCATGTAAAATGACAATTATCATGCATGTATTTTGAAATTACATAATAAACCATTATTGAATTGAATTGAATTGAACATTAAACTTTCAAATGTCACTCGGTCACTAAAGGTTGACTAACATCGAGTAAGGCCTCCACCTGAAACCGTAAAGTGCGTTTGGGCGTGTTGACACACTGTCCACAAGCTTGTTGATGTTGTCAACACTTAATCTTCAGTCAGAGCCTAGGCTCACTCCTGTACAGTTTGAGGAATAGTGTCCCTCGTATTAACGGCTCGGACTGAGACATCCCAGGCATGGTGGATAGGGTTTATATCGGGGGCAAGCAGGTCATATCATCTTCCGCACTCCTCTGCATCGTGTAATTCTGACACATCAGGTGCCCTATGTGAGTTAGCGTTGTCGTCTTACATCTTGAAATTGTTTCTATAGACTCCTCTTGCGTTTGGCATGAAATGGTTCTCCAGGATGTATCGAAACACAACGGTTTTTACGTACCTATCTTGCAACACCAATGGCGTTTTCCCCCGTAAAGAATACCGGTCCATACCACCACTGGGCCGCCACCAGCTTTATTAGTTTCTTGGATGCAGTATTTGCGGTAGCCTTTTAGCAAGGCCTCGTGACTCTGGCTAAGCGCCTGAGATGAGTCTAGATACCCGTGGTGAACGCGCGACCGAGTGACGACCGTCACGAGGCCTTTTGCAATGTAGATATCACTGATCAGCATGAATTGTTCATAGATACATATTAACATGCCAATACGCCAATCAGAACGGCGATCTCCCAGTTGGCTTCGTTCGTGATTCCTTTCACGTAGAGGTCAGTGGTCTTAGCACTTACGTAGTTCATAGTAGGTCCATGTTCGTACTACGTAGAGTTTACTGTGTGTGTGTGTGTGTGTGTGTGTGTGCGTGCGTGTGTGTGTGTGTGTGATGGATACTATATGCAGACGTCGTGCGATAATACGTTCGCTGATTGGACGCTACCATTTCGGTAGAGAATTCCAGTCGGAAACAAAGGTTAACCAAATAAATCTAACCTGGATTGATAAAGGCTACTTGGCTGTGATTCTCGCACTGGCGTTCACTTAGTTTTCCGCGATTAGTCTCTTTTTAGTCGCTCGGCGTCTATCAGACATGTGGCCTTGAATAAAGGCTATGATTGCGGAGGTTCTCGCCACGTAATTACCAAGCATTTTGTCTGCCGTCTGTACGGTCAAGGATATAATGGTTCTCATCCGTAAGGATTACATGTTGCCATTACCAATGCGTCAATCGTCTTCGTTCCCCAGCCCAGAGAAGTTGGATAAGTCTGTGTCAAGTAATTAGGCGTGGGTATTTGGTAATTTGGTTTCTTTTTTAGTTCAAATTATTTAAACGAAACGGGATTATGTCAAATTAGCTAACATAATTAGAATCATGTTTGCAAAGTATCATCTTTTTTTTTAATCCCGCAGGTCGGAAGATTATTAGAATATCAAGCAACATACCTTTGTCATCAAATGAATAAAATGCACAAATTTCTGTGTTGGTCTAGTTTACTTCTTAAGTGAATGTCCGGCCCCTTTTTTCATTTCTTCATGGATACTTTTCTTCCATTAGTTGTTGGTCTCGTGGCATTGGTTGACTGTCTCGTTTGAAAAAATAATTTATTTGTTTGATGAGTCTCATCGACCTTCTTTGGGAAATATATTCTTTCTATATTTTCGTACGTATTTTATTTGTGTTGGTTGGAACCTTTTTTAAATATGGGTGTCGTTGGCTAACGGTCTGATATGCTTTTGTAATTTGTGTTTTTGTGGGTGTGTATGTGTTCGTTTTCTTTGAGTTTCTCTAAGGCTTCTGGAATACTAGGAGCTGTATGATAAATATTGTCAATATGTTATAAGGATGGAAACGTAAAAAAACGTAACACAATACCACAATGTTTTAAAAAGGGTACAATGTATGGACTATCGGTTTTGGTATAATTTTTTGTCAAAAGTGTTGCTATAAAGCAGATATTCGTTTCACCCCCGGACCTTATCAATTTGAGAACAAGGTACAGGTCAAGCTGATAAATGGCAGTTTGAGTAGACTGTATGCTTATTTTTATTGGTTTTTATACTGTCATTAATCACACATTTGTCGTCAAATTGTGCCGATATTGTTGGGATAAGTTTGACCTACTCAGCAGTATGACTATATTGTCTTGATCTTTGGATATTTCTACACGGAATCTGCTCGTTCGATACATTCTCAACCAAATACCAACTCTTCGTCAGATGCAACAAACCAAGTGAGTTGTTAGGGTTATTGCCACTACTCGTGATCGTATCCCCAACACTTTACATAAGCTTAATTCTATACTCCTCAAGTGACTTTTGTTCAGTCTATAATAAAATGTATTGCATTGAACTCGATTTGCAGAAAAGCATCGCATCATAGGACACACTATGATTAAACAAATGTTTTTCATTATGTTGTTTTTAATTCGGATGCTGAAGTGGATATTTAACGGTATTATCTCCCGAACATCTGTCGTCAGCTTAGATTCTGGGAGCTCAACTGGTGGGATAATTTTTTGCATAGCAGCTCGGTCAGTATGACTGAGGTGTGGGACTGCACTTACGTAATTTAACCATCGAAGCTGTGGCACGTTTTCTTCATAAACATCCCAATAACAAATATTCGTTGGATGCCACAAACCAGGTGAGGCGTTTGGGTCATTGTCACTTATCTCCAACGGCAAGGAAGGCTGTTGATACCCCCCCCCCCCTCCCCCAGTGAACTATGAATTTGCTCAGTGACTGTGGAATTCATATAAACTTTACTGCATAATGTTCAATTAAAAATACTCTTGCTGATTTATGGCATATCCTTGATCCGCGACTGGGCCCAAACCTTAATTTACATGGCACATGGCACTACAGGGTGTGCTGAATAAAATGAAATGAATGAATGAAATGAGGAAATATCGGATTAATGACTTGGGATAGGATAGATGGAAAATCGACGAAAGTTTGTACTCGCGCACAAAACTATTAAGTGGCGTATGTTTCTGTTACCGACCCTTCAAGCATGTGCATGTCTGCAATTCTGCACATTGCAGTCTTCATTCACCATCGGAGGAGATCCCGGCACACACATGCTTATACAACCGTATTAACGTTGGCCTTCTACCGGGCACGTATTTAGCACTTTGCCGAAAAGGAGCAATGCATGCTATATACAATGTCTTGTTCAAGGACATAAACAAAAGTTGTGTCGGGACTCGTACCCGCGACCATTTAACTTTCAGTCAAGTGATTAAACCACTCCACGACGACACCAAAAGTGTAAATCGACGAGAACGAGAGGGTCTATCTCTAAAGCCTGGTCAGTAAATAACGCACAACATGTTTTTTTTTAGGCTTAGTGACAATCTGAGAGACGGAGGATGGTAATATTTGATACATGGATTTAAACTTTAAATCTTCTGGTTTTTAAACAACAACACTTTTTGAATACTAGTAGACATGTCACAATATTGGAGTGACATATCAACCATCTTTCGTACATTATTATACCAGGAAGTTGGAATGAATTGATATTCCATCTCGAAGGAATTTTCCGAGGGAAGTATATTCCGGATTAAATTGGCTTAACAACATGAAATGTAACTCTCCAACCATCAACAACTACCCTTATCTAACCACAGATCCCCTCTGGCATGCAATATATTACGAAATGTTACGCATCGCCGTCCTCTTCCCTAAGTTCTCTATTCACTCAATTGTGAAGGTATGGAGGCATCGAGCTTGCATGTTATGCGTAGCACCGCAACTATGACGTCATTTCTGTGGTGCCATTGTTCAGTGAAGGTGTATATAGCTATGCAACAGAATCCACAAAATATCACCAACACCACTTTATATTGGTTATCAAATCCTTGTCTCGTGCTTGGGTAACTCTACTGGAGACATAGCCTTTTGAACCAGCGAATCGACCAAGGAAAACGTGAATAAGAGCGAATGTAAGTTTCTCATGGAAATATTGACATTTTCCCAAAATGTTCGAATTTTTGTAATAGTTAGGAAGGTAGTCCAATGGTTTATCTCCCAAAAGAACTAACTTTAATTGTTTTATAATTATGTTTGCGTATGTGTTGAATGAGGGTTAGATGTTGTCAATTCAACACCACTTTTCACCCCGAGTACGGGCTGGCAAAGCATAAGCCGCCTTTCTCGCTGGGCTGGACTGTGGGTTGAAAGGGAGAACTTAGTGCTGCCAGGGAGCTACGTGGTCTCGGAAGGGGATAAATGTGATTACGGTAGGGGAGACGCTCGGTACCACGGATAATTCCTAAGGGGCCTCTTGGATGGGATTTCCATTCATTCCAACTCCCTGATTATACACTAGTATTATATTTTAGAACAGCAAAGGCGTCCAAAATTAACTTGGTGTTGGTGGAAAAAATCATACACTTGTATTTAAAATGTAGACAACAAAGAAAGAAGGGTGCAATTGGGGTGCAGATTTACACCCACTTACGCGTGTATGGCAGAAGGTGCTGATCTGCTCCTTGTATGATGCAGTATCTAACAAGCGGTGTAAATGTGCACCTTTATGGGTGCGAGACGTTCAAGGGTGCGCAATATGCACCCGGCGTAATTATTTATCAAGGCCTAATGATAAATATATTATAAGTTTAATTTGTTCTAGAGGCTATTTAGATATTCCAAGAGCAAGAAAAAACGCGTTTAAAGTTAAATTGATTTCGATTTTTAATAATATATATTTTATAAAAATCAGCTCATTATCATTTAAAACCAATTAAATTCAGTATCTTTTCTATACAGTTCATCATGTTTACATTACATGTAACAAACGGTAAGGACTGGGGGCATACGATTATCAGAAGGTTTGCCTATACATCAATATTTAACACTACAATACATCGTCTATACATACTCTTGATAAACGGACTGCATCGTTTCTTTACCTAAACCAGCTGGATGCAGTGTAATGTAGATTAAACGTTAGGCCTTAGGGTAAGGAATATAATTAAGTGATTTCGGTTAGGGTTAGAGTTGGGGTTAGGGTTAGGGTTTGGATTAGGGTTAAGATAATCATGCAAACCCATCTTTCTTCAACCAGCCCATAGTTGTCTGTGACATTTAAGAATTAGCAGTGTCCTAATATTAAAAGTATGCAATGAAACCCGTCTACCTTCTAAACTTCAACTGTCAGACACTGTTTAGTGACTGACTGACTTTTTTTTTTTTTTTTTGGTAATAGAATACATAACATTAGCTGTAAAAAGTACATGTGCGTCTTGTTATGGCCAAAATTAACCTGATTGAACTTTTGTGCAGCGCAAATCGTACGATTAAAAAGAGTCTGAAAAAAGACTATTACTTTAATGATTCGAAAACTATTTTCCCACTAAAAACATTTCCAAACCCTTTCGTTTTGAGGGAAATTCTAAATTAGTATTGCCTTTCGATTACTGTTCGAATTTAACCTTTTTATTTGTTGGGGCCTGTAAATGAGACATAATACCTTTAACCTCAACCTACCTCTCTTATTTCATAATTACTAGCTTATGATCAATTCATCTTAATAGTCAGCTTCAATGCAACTCATTTATTCGTCTTTTAAATAACTTTTTTTTAAACAGAATAAAACACCTTATTTAAAAAAAAATACATTTACTAATGATGAGCGAGAATTTTCTTATGTCTGTTTGAACCAGTGATGATACTCCTTCCCTAAATGTACTTGCCTGCCGTTGTAAGAACATCGGTCATTGAAGAAATAAATGCCTACCATTCAACAATATATTACCGAGTGGTAGCAAATTAGTTAACGAAACTCTCTGATATCAGACAATTTTAGTACAAGTTTACGCAACCGATCGACAAATGCCTTTCCACCGATCGGCAATTGATCGCCCACTTTTAATTTTTGCGATGAGTGCAGCTTTGTTTGGTTGTCAGACGTGGGCAATAAGCTTAAGGTGACACGGCTTAATTCATTTGAGTGTAGTTTGCAGGCACAGTCTCTACTTTGTCACTGTATTATAATGTATGAAGCCTCTAACTATATCCGTCTGTCTGTAGCTGTATTAGCTTAACGACAGAGCAGTATGTTATTTGCATAATTCTCACAGTTCAGATACTGTTACTCACAGTGATTTTAAAGGGTTTTTTGCTTGTAAACTAACTATGGTGTGCCTGAGTTTTGAGTATTCGTCTCATACTCGGATCTGATTTATATGAAGGCGAGGTACGGGTCAAACTAGCGGATGGTAGTTGGGCTCGACTGCATGATTTGAATAATTGGTTTAACCTATAGTATTTATCAACATACTTTCAACTCTGGTTAGATCAAATATTGGTGAGAAAGTTTTGACCGTAGCAGCGCGACTAGTATGACACAAGTGACGAGCTGTATTTACAGATTGTTACGCAACAAAAGCTGCTCGTTTGCTTCAGTGTCAAAGAGATACCAAGCATTTATCGGATGCCACAAACCAGGTGAGGCGTTTGACTTTTCATGTTGATAGGTCTAAGGAAACATGACGAGGGACCTGGTAATGAGGATTAATGCCTTACCAAAGGGCACTAGCGCATCGTCTTGGCTTCGAACCCGGGTCACCGGATTACGAGACCACGGCTCTACCAAGTGAGCTATCTCGCCTCCATGACGTGTGTGAAGTGCGCGCGAGCGTGCGTGTTTGTATGTGTGTAGCGAGTAGTGGATTTACAAGAAAAACTAGGCTATTTCTTTAAAAGCTCTGATAACACTAATTATTTCGAGCTAAAAACAGGATTTTTCCAACCTTTAGTATTTGTCAGTGTTTAAAAAAATAAAACATTGATCGTTTCCGTCACACCCTGATTATATATCTAGAATCCTTTAAAGAAAACAAAACCCCTTGCTGTGGTACAGAACTGAGGGACTAACAATACTTTTAGAATGCATTTGCAAAACTTCTGCATTGGTTCATCTATTTTTAATAAACGGTGCCCCTTCTTCTATTTCTCACGCATATACCTTCAACATGAAGGTTGGAGAAAAAAAGTCCCGTCGTAACATTAATTTGCGGTGATATAACATGACTTTTTGTATTACTTTATGGTTCCCTCTATTCAAGCGCATGAAGTCAATAATACACTCATGTTGATGCGGCAGTTAATATCCCATAGCGATCTCAATGAAAAATTATCGCTAGATATACTCTCTTGGTTTGCCCTATATACATTTTTAGTTTAATACCTAGGAAATCGCAAGAAATGCCAATAAAAAGCAAAACAGGAAAAACAGGAAAAGTGTTAATAACAAAAAATAAAATGGATTGTTGATACATGTTTAACTATGGCTGTCATATTACCATGTATGTATTAATAAGCGAATATCAACGTTGCTTTTCAACTATTTAAAAGACAAGGGCCTAAAAAAGCCACTGAAATGTGTATATAATTTGCTCCAAAAAAAATCATTTTAGTGTTGGGTAATGGCAACATAGCCACAAAACTATAAATTATATACCTTCGTACGGTTTCTGCCTGAAACCTGTCCGGGGAAAGGCTCTCTGAGTGAGCTTTTATTATTTTAAAAAGGGTAAGAACTTTTTAGAATATGGTTCTTTTTTCCGTTCCCACTGTTTTGCGTTCGACTCCACTAAAATTATTTCTGACCACAGAAATATGATAAATCCGAAAGATGTAGGTCGGTCCATTGTTTCTTTGCGCAATACGCAATATATTTGTGATTGAATGTTGATTACGCGAAGGTTGGCCGATAAAATACCCCTTATGTTCAATTCATAACAATATGCTTCAATGCAATCCATATAATCGTCTTTTAAAGATATGTAAAAAGTGGGCCTTGGGAAAGACGAAAAATCTGTTCATAGTACAGCCCCTTTAACCCTAATGAGGCCGGGGGGGGGGGGGGCCATTATGCCCCCCCCCCCCCTCTACGATTTTTCCGATTGCTCGGGAACGCATATGGATGGCGTCCCGCCGCTCGCTGACTTTTTTCTTTCGAGTCTTGCGCAACTTTTAATTTTTTTTTTTTTTTAATCGGACCTATGGTTACAAGGTCACGTGACTTTTTCTCTTTGCATGTAAGCCCGAAAATCACTCATTTTCGTGATTTGCGTACAAAACATAAGGAAAAGTCATTTTTCCTAAAAACAGATCAAACATGGTAATATTGGGTCCTCTTTAAAGTTAAGCTGGTTGTTTTGGGAGTCAAATTAGTTGAATTGTAGTAAGAAATGAAATAAGACAACAAAAACAATGAAAAACATAAGTTAACAAAACAAAGAAATACATAAGAAATTATCAAAACAAGGGATAACATAAGGAATAAGCTGGCTTTTCCGATTTTGTGTTGTTGTATTATTATTTAGAATGGTCTAATGAATATATGTAGTGAAAAAAAATGCTTAAATATGAATAATATATGATTTATGGGTAAAAATGTGATTTTTATGACTTTATTTGCATAAATAACCATAAATATGCAATTGAGTGAATTTTTCAAAAAATTGAAATTATCATATTGTTCTATACACTTCACTTGACATGCGTGCAAATTTTCGCGGCCGAGATCTTAAGGGGGGTCATAATGCCCCCCCCCCCCGGCCGTACTAAGACCTCAAATACCCCGGCCTTTTTAGGGTTAAGGCTTAAGTCTTATTTGACTCTAGTGTAGTTTGCAGTTCATGTTATTACAATTCATGAGGCCTTAAAGATACTATGTCCCTTTTGCAGCCAAAAGTCTGTACAACTTTGCAGGAGTTTTGAATGTGTAATGTATGTCTGTTTTATACTTGACTGACTTTTTTTCTTCTTTGGTAATAACATACATAAAATGAGCTCTAAAGGGTATGCCTATGCGTATACATGAATAACCCACTTCTTGTAATGGCCAAAATTAAACTGATTGAATCTTTGTGCAGCAAAAAACGAACGACCATTCGTTACAGTGGTCTGAAAATTAGACTATTACTTACTTACGTGGTAGCACCTAAGTAGATTTGACAACTAATAGTCGTTATTTTTCCACTTAAAGACATTTTCAATCCCCCTTTTTTAGGGAAGTTCTAAATTAGTATTACCTTTTAAATGCCGTTGGAATTTAACCTTTTCATTGTTTGGGCCTTCGAATTGGACATAGTACCTTTAGACATAGCATAGCACCGTCTGTTTTCTAGGTCCGTCTGTCTAGCTGTGTCAGCTAAACTACAGAGCAGTATCTTAGCTGCTTCATTCTCACAGTTCAGATACTGTTACTCACAGTTACTGACCAGGGTTTGTCTCATCAGGTATTCGTCTCATCCTCGGATCTGTTTATATGCGGGCGAGGTACAGGTCAAACTAGCGGGTGGCAGTTGGGCTCTACTGTATGATTGATATCATTGGTTTGAACTATAATGTTCAACATATCTTCAACTTTGGTGATATCAAATATTGGTGGGATGTCTATGAATATGGCAGCGCGACTAGTATGACACAAGTGACGAGCTGTATTTACAAATTGTTACGCAACAAAAGCTGCTTGTTTTCTTCAGTGTCAGAGAGATACTAAGCATTTATCGGATGCCACAAACCAGGTGAGGCGTTTGATTCTTCATGTTGATAGGTCTTAGGAAACATGACTTGAAACAAATAATGATAAAAACGTTAAGTTAAAGGTAGACTCATTCTTGTCGACGTTAAAACATGTTTATAAACAACAAAATGTGTTTCTTTTGCGAACCAAAGGTCTGTTTTTAATAAATCTTGCTATCAATATTACGTTGCAATAATTGGTATAAACTCCTGAAATATTGGCATGTTATTTTTTGAGAACAACAATTCGTTATATAAATAAACCATTTGTTATCAGTAAAATAAAACGTATGAAACGTATGAAACATCATTTTTGCATGATTGTGAAGTACATGACCACCTGTCCACTTTTTGGATGCATCCTAAATACAGTTTAGGATAACGGGTTTGTCGATCCATTTTAAAAGGTAATTTTTTTTATTTTTGTTGTTGTTTTATTTGGCGTCTTTTTTTGGATTTGTTCTCGGGCCGCGTGACCCTTGTTATCAGTTGTCTCAGGAGATTCAATGTGTTGATGTCGTCACAGAGAAGAGATAGGAATGGAACTTATGCTTGAAATTTACTTGCAATACCAGTTACGATTTAATGAAAGCAAGGATTGGTAAAACCAAAAGCGAATATTTGCTTGAAAGTTCCGTCATCTTTCGCGTAATTTGATCATTGAATCCGTCTATTTCGGAAGAAGGTGTGCTGATTTACAAAGCTTTTCCATATTTCGCACTATTCCATTCCCAACAAACAGCGACTAATTGCATTTTTTAATGGCTTTTCCTATCTCTTATTTTGTGTCACTTTCAATTTTTATTAATGTGTGTTGCTGAAAGGTCTGCTGTTGACGCAATCTTAAACTGCCTTAAAAGTTATGGAGCACCTTTAAGAGGATTTGAAACAGTTTTTCAGTCTATCTTTAAATTCAGGCTTCCTTTAAAAAATAACATGATTATTATTCGTTTATGTTGTTATCGTCTCATACCCACGTATTGGACTTACATCCCCCTCCGCCCCCCCCCCCAAAAAAAAAAAAAAAAAAATTAGCCCAAAACGCTTTTTTAAATCGAAATATATGAAAAAACAAAGCTTTTTGTATTAATAGTTCTCATCAGACAAATTATTTCGTGCTGGTATATGGAATTTTTCGGACTTGGAGTATTTGTAAGTGTGTGTTTTTGTTTGGATATATATATATATTTGTTGTTAGGGCTGTAATTATTTTGTCCTGTTAATCTATCAAAGCATGCACAGTTGCATGATTTAAGCGGAATCCATATTGATTGTTGATAATATAATTATTGCTACTCAGGTAAGAATAAAGACGTTTGCGCATACATTTTTCTAGTATTTTAGACAAAGAAGGTAAAATTGAAATACGCCTGTAATTTTCAAAAGCATGACGATCATCTTTTTTTATAAATAGGAACAATTCTAGCGATCTTTAGTTTATCTGGAACTATTCCAGTAGCTAAGGATTGAATACAAATATGTGTCACTGATTTGAAATGTGCATTGATAATTCTTTTTAAAATGACTAAGCTAATATAATCAAATCCACATGAGTTGGGTTTTTTTTCTTCGGTTATTTACATTGTTCAATAATTTCACTTTCATTTATAGATGTTAGATATAAAGTGACAGCATTAGGATTTGTCAGATAATCTTTGAAATCTGAGGATACAAAACTATCATATTCGAGCAATGAAGTAATGGGTCTGGTACATGAGTTAATGAAAGGATAATTAAATTAATTTGCAATTTGTCGTGGATCATCTACACAGTTCAATCATCATGTATAAAAAGGCTCGGGAAGAAAACTAGTCATTTATTCAAAAGGTAACGGGGTTATACCAAGTATCCAAGTAATAGTCAACACAATCATTTCTTCTATTTCTACATTCTTGATACCTAAAATAGCTTTTACATAAGCGGATTATATGAGTGGAGGGTGGATTTTTTTTAAAACCAAATTTCCTTTTGAGTTTTTACACGTGTTATGTCCCGATCAGAACGACAGATTACCTAATTCATATTTATGACAAATTCAATGTTAAGTTATTTTTCCCCCATATTTTTGTTAAATTGAGACTTGCACTTGTTCAATGTTGCCAATATTACAGTGACTTCATGACTCCATGCATGAATGATATCATAGCACCCTCCTTTCAGCCTAATTTATCTTTACTCATAATATTTGCAATGAACAATAAATTAAACTGAAACTTGTTGCACTGGCAAACAAGCGTAAAAGGGAATAGTTGTACAACTCTGTTGGCCTTTAGATACGGTCCATTAAAACAACCTATAGTCACATTTCACATTTCACCCCTCCCCCCTCTTCATTTGATTCAACACTACATGATTTCACTGCTTTATTTAAATCTGCAGTGAAACGTTGCAACCCTTGACGGCACGAAAGTCTCGTAGTTTCAACCGGTGCCTTTTATATCAGTACATGTTGATACTGACAGTGTATTTTTATTCTCATTCGGATGCATTGTACCCCTGCACGCGCGGGCAAAAACAAAACACACTTTAATAAACATTGATATTTGTATCACATAAATAAGAAACTATCTGTTATCATGAGTTGAAATTGAGGTAAACTAAAATCTTCATCATTATCATTATAATTACGATTGGACGACGTTCTACACCTATTTCCCGAACATTTGTCGTTAGATTAGTCTCTGGGATATGAACTGTTAGAATTGGTTTGAACATAGAAGCGGCGCGACCAGTATGACTTACGTGTACAGCTGCAATTACGGCGTTGCGCACCATCTAAGTTGTACCTTTTCTACACAGTCAGAAACATATCAAGCATTCGTCGGATGCCACAAACACGGTTAGGGGAAACATGATTACCTATAGTTAAAAATACATCTATGTTTTGTTTTATAATCTAAAAATGTAAAATGTATATTATCTGTCAACATTTCATATATTCAGGTATTCATGACAACGAATAATATCCCATCACGATCGTAATTACAGAAAATTGCGAGGTATACTTTCTTGGTTTGCCCTATAAAATGTTTTGGTGTAATACCTAGCATATCGCAAGCAGCACCAATACAAACATGTTAAGTGCTTGAAAAAAAGAAGATATTTTAACATTTGAACTATGGGTGTCATATGTTACAATGTAATAAGTATTTATAAGCAAATGTCAATGCTACTTTACAACAATTTAATACACAAAGGCAAACGGGCCGCTGAGATGTGTATACAACTTGCTCGATAGTTATGTTTTACCAAAATAAGGAAATTACAGAGCGAGTCGAATCTCAAGAAAAAAAAAACAGACTGACACTTTTAAAGTGGACTTAGAACATAAAAACACAAAAGGTTTAATGAAACATTTAATAAGAATTTAACATTTATTTTTCCTCTAAACGAATTATTCTCGTATTAAACTTTAAGGCTCTTAAACAAAAATATAGGTAGCTTTAAGCAGTCAAAATCTGTTTTTATATACAATATCATGTGGGATGGAAATGTGCAGTGCTTGTCGAATTAAAGTAAGTTATTTAGTTCTCAATTTATCGTTAAAAATGCGCACTTATTTCGGCATTGCATTGTTCGCGAAAGTAAAGTTATCGAGTGGCAACTCCATAAATGTCGATATACTGCTCAATAGGAAGTATTGAATTTCATGCCTGCAGTTTGACCAATTAGCAGCTTTGAACCTTTATATTTGCGGTATGTAATGATTTACATCCCATGTAATATGAAAACACCGCGTCTACTATTCATTATTAGACGCACTTTAATGGTTTTTGATTGGGAGGGTCTAATTAATATCAAACCATGACAAACAGAGGTACTAAAAATCATCATATTAATAATTCACACACGTTGTTCACTAGCGGCAAACGAATTAAAATGAATACCGTTGAAAAATGGGAGGGACTAAATTGAACGACAAATTATAAGATAATTATTAAAATGCTTTGTCTGCTAGGTGTCGGAGGGCACATTGAAAATGAAATAATGTGTCATTTGGGCTTTCAGCAACCTAAACATTTATCAGGCAAGCTTTCATCAACGTTTGATGACTTTCTCAAGCTAAATGATTCTTTAAACAGTTTCTAGTTGTCTGCTTCCTCAAGATCACTGGAGCAATGCTAAGTGACAGTGGCTAGCCATAGTCTCTAAAGGATTAAACATTTTGACCCAGATGGATTATGTCATTTTTCCTGTTTCAAAGTGGTTATTATCCCTTCCAATGCGTTTCCAGTATGGACGTGTTCTGCTACCGATGGTTGACATGGTTAATCTAAGGGATTTGTTCTTTCTTCGATCAACACTTCTGAGTTATCCATGTCTCTCCAACAAAGTTATTGCCAACATCAGTGCATGTTATCTTGCAGACAACACCTGTTCTTTCTTCTGTAGGTGATGTATCCTTTGCACAAAATAACCTCGGGGTGTTTGGTCTCCTAAAGAAATTACATCTAAACGCCGATTACCTTGCTATTAGGAAAGCTCGTTTAAAGCGTGAAGCTTATTGTATTAAAAAAAAAGGGAAGCTACACGACGCTTGTATTCTTCTTTTTTCGTAAAATTGATTATGAAAAGGTTTTCTGCAAATTTACTGTTTATAAATTGGAAATATCATGATGTAACACCATATCGATTGCGGCAATTTCACAATTTACACACCCAAACATGCACATTTGGTACAGTGTCAGTGAAACACCAAGCAACCATCGGATGCCACAAACCAGGTGAGACGTTTAACCGAAGCTAGGTGCATCTAGTGAATAGTTGACCAAGTCTCGTACGTGCATGTATGCATATTGATTTGCTACCACTTAATCGGTTTGTTCATAATGATCTCTCGGCGTTTGAATGAAATTAATGTTTCGTTCCATGTCATAATTTGTTTTCATGTTTAATATGGCTTTGTCACATCCAAATTATCCTAAAAATAATATATATTTACATATACAAAATATTTCAAGGATATTAAACTATTTGCGGTAGAAGATTGTATTATATTGGTGTTCGAAATTGTTGTCATGGAGCTGATCGAGACTGAACAAGAAAACATTCCATCGACTGGCGCGTAAACTAAATGTCGTCGTTCAAATATGCACAAGTGGCAAACGGGGGATCTTGCAGAGAGGCGAAACAAAGCCACCGAAGCGTTGACCCTAAGAAATTCACAATCGTTAATATATACAATACGATATGTAACCAAAAATGTCTTTAAGTTAACAAAAATCTTCAGTGCCAGTCACCAACATATAAACAATTCCAAGCTTTACAGCTTTAAGTTCATTATAAAACAAATAGTGGAAGGAATAATGAGATTCTACTATTTGTATTTTGGCAAATTGCAAACTGACTGGCCTGAGAATGTTGTTGTTGTAAGTAGATTACTTAACTTTTTGTCATGTTTTACATAACCTTGACATTGCAATTATTTGCAGTATAATGCTTGATTTTATTAGTGGAATACAATAATACCCTTCTCCGCCTATTCTTTTCCACACCGTGTCATATATTAAAAAAATATAATGGAAAAAGTGTGTTATACTGTTTTTAGAATTTGATGAAATATCATGAAGCACGTTTACATTTTAATTTTCGTACTCTGATTATGCTCTTAGTTATTCAATAAATAATTTACTATTAACATACCATGACAATTCGATCTGCTATATGTCGTGCTTTCATCGAAGCTTGAAGTTGAGATCATTAAGATCATCTATAATGCATATCTCTCTTCTCTTTAATTTCGACTTCATCTGCATCAGTATGTTCTTTCAACGATAATAAATATGATATATCAAGAAAAGGGAGGCATGATTTCACATTGTAATTACCATAACGTTCCATTTGTAGGCCATATCTCACTTGCATCTGTTCTAAAGTGATAGACAACATACAAATGGCATTTAAATATACCAGCGCTGTCAGTATGACGAAGATGTACAGTTGCGATTAATGGCAATTAACACCAAAGGCACGTTCGATTCATGGTCAAACAAATACCAAGCATTCGTCTGATGCCATAAAGCAGGTGAGGCGTATAATGAATATAAATGGTGTTGTAAAGAAGACTCTTTCAAATATCGTAATACTTATAAGAACTAATGAACTATTACATCCCTTACTGGAACAATTCATGGTCATGGATTGGGAAGAGCTGTTAATTTGACCTTTGCAAATTTGTAGATGAATAGGGGAGCAATTCCCTTGTCGAGGGAAAATCAATTGGTGCCAGGAAAGACTTTCAAAGTAAGTTTTTTTTTCTTCTTTGTGGTCTGTTTTCCGTCCCACTGCCAGTTGTCGTCTAAAATTAATTCTGATCACAGAAGTACGCTTAATAAAAAAAGGTGCAGGTCAGTCCATTACCACTTTTACTCGGTTCGCCGGGAAAATATCACTTAGGCTCACTTTCATATCAAAAAGACCATTTAAAGAAATCGTCGATTTTGTCTTACTACCAATTCCAACTATTTGACGTCAAAGTTTGCTCATACCGTTTTCGGGGTGAGTTGTGTGTAAGAACAACTCACCGGTGCCCCACATGCCTTGCAGAGTCACGTGACGAAAAACGGGCATCTCAGCGAAAAATTGCTTTTGCAATGTTAAAAAGAACAAACTCCAAAGGTGGGGTTTTCGATTTCGATTTCTTGCGATTGGCAGTAGTTGCTATGTAACTTTTTTGTGAAACACCGGAATTTGAGACAAACAGACGATTTTTGGTTGCGGTGTAAATGCAGCTGGAGTTTAGTAGACGATAACTAACTTTCAGACTATGTTCAACTCAAGTAATCAACAGTGAACAGGTAAGAAACTAATAAGGTATGGCTTGACTGTCTTTAATGAGGTCAATCTTATACACTAATTCAACTCTGATTGAGATTAACAACAAAGCGTTAATTTGTATGTAGATTCTAAAACTATGTGAGACCTAGATCTAGTCCATGCACACGAGATCTAGATGTACATCCAGATGCATGGTCTTTAGGTGTGGATATGATCAAGGTCTATCTTACACATAGGTTAGTTATATTAGGTCTAGGTTTGAAGTGTTAGCCTTACGAAAGAGTCTTCTACCTTCTTAATTGTTTAGACTTACATTCAAGCCCGAAATATTTACAGTTTTAGTACAGGAGAGCTTTAAAACGTAAACGGACCTTTGAGTTAAATCCTAAGTCTCATAATTAATATCCCGTATATATATATCATATTTAAAATTCAGGTTTAATTTCATTTTTGATAAGTCCAAAAAATAGTTTTGGGCTGCGCACGAATGCATGACATCATACGGACATTACGATTTGCGATAATTTGTAAGCTGTCACAAATTTATAGCTTTTATAGACGACAATTTTGTTTGAATTGTAAGTTTTATACTCTCCTTGAGTAATCCTCAATACTCAAATGAAGGTTAAGTTATAAGAGATATTTTAAATTTCAGTTCTAGAAAGAGAGTAGCATTAGAGCTAGGGATTCTAGGGGCACTGTTCATTTCTCAATTCGGGACTCTCATCAGATTATTTGAAAGTATGTATCTACCGTACCATCGTATCGTTAATTTCTCACATGTCAATATGTCACACCGAAATATATTAGGTTAAACCTGTATATTGCTTTATCTGTAGTTCAGGGCTTTTTCTAATTTATGAGGGTTGGATCTTTGAGGGTTATGTTCGATAGCTTATTTCAATCGGATTTTTCTATTCGGAAAAAGAGTAAAAAGGTACACTTTATAATACGCATCTGCTAAAAAGGCATGTAGCTTAGTTTACATCTAATATCAAATTATAAACGATAACAGTAGGATACACGATTTGCATAAAGAAAATAGGATACATATAACTCCAATGCCATCTTTGCACTGGCTTCCAATTGCACAACAAATTAAATCTAAGATCATGCTCCTAACATTCAAAGCTTTTTAACATTTTCTAGCTCCGACAAGCTTCACTGCTTTATTTTCTCCCGCTTTGTTCACTTCTTCCCTTAGACTAACTTCCACATCCCATGCACGCCTTGATCAGACGCCAGGATCCCGCCCATGCAGATCACGCCTTCCCTTCGAATCGCACCCAAACCCTGGAATAATCTACCTACTGACGTCCGTGATCACCATTCCCTTAGCTCATTTCACTGTACAGTGAATTCAATACTTTCTCGTCCGACTTTCCCTTTCTGTGCAATGTACTCTAATATTAAATGCTCGATTATATTAATCGTATTAATGCAGCTTTATTGTAAAGTAGGTTGTAGATCTTTATTATGATTTCATTCATTCTTAAGTATATATGTTGTATCTTAGAACAAAACTAATGGTGATAGTTATTTATATTATCATTATGATAAGTAGTAGTATCAGTAGTAGTAGTAGTAGTAGTAGTAGTAGTAGTAGTATTTGTAGTAGTATGTGAGAGCAATAAAACTCATTATGTACCGCACTATATAAGTATTGCGTAGTAATGTTCTTGTAATAAAGTATATTTCCATTGAACTCGAACAGTTTGGATGGCGAAAATATTAGTTTTGTGTATATGATTATAACTAAATAAGGAAATACACCAACTTTTATGCAATGCAACTAGAGGATCTGAAATAAATATGGGTCTCCAATACAATTTCGCGGAGATTACCTCAGTATCAAGATTGTATGACTCGATAGCTTTAACCATTACCGAAACTTGGACGAATGGCATAAATGTTTTAGATATTTGTCTTTTATAATCCGTGTAATTCTTTAAAAGGGACAGCCTTGGCTAAAGTGTTCCAGGTAAATTATAAGATACTCACTTGTACGAAGAAAAACAAGTATTCCAGTCACATATTTGAACAGTCAAAGAGCTAAATATTTTTTCTTCTGTCCTTTTTCAATGCACAACCACTTTTAATGTTAAGTAGTCACTGTTGCCTATTAGAGTGGTGCTTAAAGGTAATACAAAGTTTTGGGAAATTTTGAAAATTGGGTGGATAGTAAATCTTTACAATTTCGATTTAGATGCTCCTGTGGATGTATTATAAGCACTAAAAAAATTAGCCCCTAAAACACTTCTGTTTTCGAGAAAAATTGAATATAAAAATTTATCGGTGCTCCCGGTAAATTTTTATAAATTTCAAATAGCGCCTATGGCCGTACAATCGTAGCTATGACCATGAAAATCTCAGAATATGTTGTTGGGATATATAATTTCCTAACGGGAATAGCTAATCGGCGGTTTCAGTCAAGAAACATAGTTTCATAGCTAAATTAATATCTTGACCTTGAGAGGGAGCTATACAACATAAAGAGTTTATTATTTATAATTTCATAACTTTAGATCTGATTTCAACCACGACAACGATCAATGTATATTGTAGGAACGCATATGCTTCTAATATTTTAATTCGAACCAAATTCATGACCCCATACCAAAACTTTGTAATACCTTTAAGAACACACATTTTGGGGCTTAATATATTGATTTTTTTTGGGTTTTTTTAGTTATAATTATCCAACGGTTATGTGAGTATATGGAACGTATAGATTGTATAACTTGTAACGAAGTCGATACTAGCCATGTCCCAAGAAATGATGGTGATTTCTGATCGTGAGCTTCGCGTTATCATTGTTCATTATACGCTTGTACAAAATACTATTGGACCATCTTCGGCGTGTTGTCCGGTTTTCGCGTGATTGTTCCCGGAGAGTCTCCGGACGCGCGGGTTCGGCTGCCTTTGCCAGATATTTGTGTTTCTTTTGTCGGGGCTTGTTCGGTGCGCAATATATTATGTTGCTCGTTGCTAGGTCGGACAGACCTTGAGCTTGTTCGACCTGGCAACGGCAGACTGGTGTACGCTGAATGGGCCTTGGCGGGGGAGACCGGGGATCTGGAGCGGGCGGGTGGGTTCGCGCGTCTCTGGTCTCTCTGGGAGCGGACATGCGCAGAATTTGATGCACGTTGTTGATGGTCCATTATTCAATTTATACTGGGAATCTTGCTCAACATGCCTAGCTTTTCTGAGATTCCATTTCCCCCCTCTCAGTTAAATCAAGCAATATAACATATTTTGTCTAATTCTCAAACTTAAACGTACTCTTATTTGATTGCGAACATACTTGTCAGTATTTAGTTACTTTTATAATTCATTTGTTCTTTTATATATTGTATTACTGTATGGTTTATATATGTCATTTAATTTGTGGATATTTGAGTGGAAAATAAATAAAATAAAATAAAATCAAAATGTTGTAATAATTACATTATTAGTGAAGTGTAAGAAAAAGTCCGATATAATGATGAGACATAATAAAGTTTTCCATTTTAAACTCATAATTGTGTTAAAGTCTGATGATATCTCTGCACGTTTCTATACAAGGCTATGATTGAATTGGTAAATGTATATTGAGAATATGTGACGTCATTTTTTCTAAGGGAATGTATTGATACCCGATACCAAAATACAACCATGCCTACCATGTTCTAAAAAAACTTCTGTAAATCATCCCCACGATTGACCCATATCTCGAGCCCATTTTTCCAGATTCCTTTGAAGCAAAGGAGCAAGTCGATAAGGGTAGAAAGTTTGCTCGACTTGTGGTATATGTTAACTAATATCGGTTTAAAATTAAACTCAGATACATTCTGTGTCAAATCAAACCCTGGAAAATTAGTGAAAATTAACGAATTAAGAGAAAAGGTTTGTTTGAGAAATGAAGTAAAAACTTGCAACGTTTTCGATCAAGTAAAAAGGAAATTAAATGTAAAGATACAAACGATTCAAAATATCATATTGCAATTAACTTAGCTCTCATTTCCATTTTATATCTACATATTTATTTTTGTTCTGCATTTCTTGCCGAATTTCTGTCTTGTCTTCTTTTTACACTTGAATTGAACCATATGGTTGTCTTATTTTAATTTGTTTAAAGACTTGATTTAAACAAAACGTTGATATTGCTCAGCATATTGTGATTGTCAAGTGTTCAGGAATCGTGAACAGAATAACAAAAATAAAGGAGGTGATTACTTTGTTGACACGATCTTGAAATGCAATATCAATTGAGAGGTTTCGATACTGGAGTATTGATCTTTTAATTTAAATTATATTTACCTTAGTTCTGATTTTTTCGAAATAAATTTCAATCTCTTGATGCGCTTTTCAAGTTTAAATTCAATGCTGATATGGATCTTCTAAAAATATGAATTCAAAAATATTTTGTCAGGATATGAAAGTTCAATTATGCAATGTTTTTTATTTGTGTCATAGTGAATTTTCTGTTGAGGCAGTTTTGTCTGTTTTGCTACTCTTTACGTGTCACGTTTCCCCGCTAAACACTCATACTAACATGTTTGCACTCCCACAGCCTATTTCTGTTACAGCCATTCCAAGCTTTGAATGAATTATTGCTTGTCTTCACACTCTTCGTTTTATTAATTTTGTCATAATAATGATAATCATCTTTATAATCACGATGTATCTTTTTAATAATGAACATAACCTTCTTGACTTCAACTTACTTCTTAGCAATGAACCCCTGATCTACATATTTCAAATGATGGCAGGGTGACCAGTTTTTAAGGACGCGTGGTAGTTATATTTATGTCTATAAACCCATCTAAAGTATACATTTATTTACACTAAATTTAATGGCGTAAATAATCAAAATCACTTTATTCTATCAATTTGTTTGTTCTTTCAGGTTCAATAAAATGTGGTGCTCCATATATTCCTCATCATGCTATGGTGGAAGATCTCCGTTTGAATTACGACTTTGGTGACAGTGTGAATGTGAGGTGTAATACCAGTGATGCTATCTTCCCCCTTCAATGTCATAACAAAGGATTGTGGAGCGGGCCGCTTGCGTCTTGTCCCGAACCCGAACCAAAGAGTAAGGTTTCCTCTTAGTTCCTGTAAAAATATGATATAAGCTGATTCTGTTTTCAAAGGAAATATTACAGAAATGAATCATTAATCATTTAGTACCATTTTTAGAACATCAAAACCACAGCGTTTCATTACTTTTCATCAAATCCCTTTTATTGATGAATATAAATCAGACCTGCAATATTGTTCCATATGATCATATCCGTAAGTTATCTGGAATTTAATCATTATCATTTTTTTCATTTTAACTACGTTTATGTTTTACTGTCATACACTCTAAAAGGCTTAAATTTCCCTTTCAATATACAATCGCTATGCCAATGTTTTGCCAGTGTGATAAATACAAAAAGACTCTACAAGAGTCGTAAAAGTTATCGTGAGAGAGATTCCAATCCCCTGTTTATATACTCTTGTTATTAATTGTTCAAACGTTAATTTATCTAAAAACTAGTGCGATATGCATATTCGAAAAATTTCTCAAATATTTATCACCGCTTTTCATTTGTCCTCGCAGGTGCTCCATCAGTTGACTCTTGTACTGCCCCAGCAGTGCCAATTGATTCAACCATTCAGAATCTTCGTCTCTCATACAAAGACGGTGACAGGATGAACGTGACATGTAACGAGGGCCCTGAGTGGTTCGGCGTGACATGTGAGGATGGAATATGGACAGGCCAAAACATAGTGTGCCCTAATCCTGCCATAGGTATGCCAAACATACATTGAAATAACCCTAACGGTAAAAAAGCTACCGGTCGTATATTGATTTCAGTGAAGTGTTAAGGGATCGAATCCCTATTGATGTCCTTTGAACACATCCATGCACATTTGTCTATCTCTGAACATGTATAAATAAGTGCGTGACAATTACTGGGGCAACACTAATTAAAAGAAGAAGACTCAATTATTATTTATTTTTAACAACATTGAATAATAATAAATCGGTATTCAAACGCTTACACTAAATTGACACGAGAATGCAAGGTGATGTGACAATTTGAATTAACATTTTATATAGAGATTTAAAGCGCCCTTAAAAAAAGCTCATTCTGTCGTGTCTGTGGGGGGAGGGGGGGGTGAGGGTGTAGGATAGTTTGTTCAACTCATGATTAGAGTCGCTTCGTTTTCGATCGAAACGTAGTTTAATTCTCAATAACCAAAGATGTGCGCTTTATTGGCAACTCATAGCGCTTGCAAGAGGCTTCCCTGAATATTTACTGTGCTGTAATGAATGTAAAGCCTTCGAAAAAAAAATTGATTTTGAATATTCTCCAACTTTCTTTGTTTGTACAAGTAAACTATAATCACGATAAATCAGTTTGTTCTCATTTAAAAATACTTCATTTGCAGAATGCAATCAACCAATCATCTCTGTCGACGCATACATTGGAAATGTTAAGCCTCGCTACAAGAATGGTGACCAAGTGAACATCACATGTAACGACGATTCTGTTTCTTTAATTTGGGAATGTCAACGAGATGGATTGTGGCGTGGGCCTCCCTTCGAATGCTCTCGTACTAATCCATCGCCTGAAGGTAATTATGCACTTAAACATATCCGATAAAACGGGATAATCTGGTACCAGACTATGATACGATCATATAACAAATTATAAAGTAAACAATTTATCCTCTGAATGTGGAGTACTAATAGATGTATGTCATTTTAACTGCGCCTTTTACATATAACATCAAGCTTTGTGACCAAAATGTCTCTCCACCTGAACACATAAAAAGGCAGACTTTCTGCAAGCTCTTTCACACAATACATTTCTTATTTCTAAGATCAAATAAAACATGATGAATTACAAGGACCCAATAGTATTTTCACATGAGGTGTAAAAGAAACGAAAAGTAAAAACGTAAAAAGGATACTGCTTTACAAATTAAGCTCATCTCTGTGCAAATTATGAATATTTGTGGAACGATTTACCTATTTGCGCTGATATTAATACCGTCTATAATTTACGATCCGGACTTTTCTATACATATATTTTAGTTCATGCCCACCTTGTTTTTATAATATTTTGTTATCTTAAACAAAAAACTGTTTTGTGTACGGGGCCGCTAAAGTTATATACGGGATTTGGCTGCATGTTCGTTAAAACAAAAATAGAGATATCTGAAATAAAGATACAAAAAACAAATGTAAATGGAAATATGAGTACAAATATGAATGCAAATAAGAAAAAACAAAATACAATTACCAGTTCGAATATGAATACGAGTACAAATGCAAATGTTAAATGTGAATACAAAGATGTATGTTAATACAACAATGAATGCGGTCTTTGCTGATAACCAAATTACTTGTATTTCCAGGACAACAACCTTCATCCCCGGGGCGCCTTACAAGACTTAACACTGAGCATGATGGAAGGGATTACTTTATCACCGGCCTTCTGGTTACAGCTGTCATCTTATTCATCCTTGTTCTGATGTGTATGGCTGTGTTTGTTATCTTCATGAGAAAGTAAGTAAATATTTTCGTTATTGTTTTCTATTTATGCAAAATGTCTCTTTTATTGTATTAAGGCCGTAATTAAAAGCAGTTCTCAGTTGATGACAGGAATTTAACCGCGTTTAACATTAACCCCGTTCCTTTACCTAGGATTTCTTTAAACTACCACTACTTGTACCAAGCATTTCCTCACAATCAGGCTATGGATGGTTTCATGATACCATTATATCTTAGGTAACATCTTGAAGATAAACAAAAAAATTTAACCACTAATGTACTCCGCTGTAAGAAAAGTATTCACTATCTTTGTTCGGTCAGATAATTTGAGAAATAATGTTGAAATAATCAGGCAGTTTCTTTCTGTAATACGGTAAAGATAGATTTTTTTAAAGTAGACAAAAGTGTTAAATTGGATAGATTTTTCAATAAATGCTTATAAACTTCGTAATGAATTTAACAGAGCCTAAGATTTGGTTAGAAACAAAATGGTCATGCTATGCAACACTTGCATAAATAAATCGGACGTTCAAAGTTCTAAATATAACGATCGAATGAAAATCAGAATATAAACTTTAATCTGATTCCAATACAATATTTTTTAAATTTCATTTTATAATCAAACAGTCGTGGATACGATTTGGTAACATCATCGAAAGACGCTCTTCAAGATGGGAATGGATCCAGAGGACCTCTTCCAGACGTTCCTGAAGGATATGCTAACTACGTTGCTGGTGAACAGTCACTCTATGTCGAACCATATCTCAAACAAAATGGAGATCACATTCCAGCCTATGAAGTCTACGAAAAACCAGTTTGATTAATTTATCCTCGACAATGTAAACAGCTAATCACTATCAGTGTTAGATTCAGCTTGCTTTTCCCTCTTTTGTACCAATCATGTTAATATTTGTTTTTTGTTTAGTTGTTAGCAATGTTCAGTTGAACATGGGACATGCACCTTCGCCTAATAATCTTTGTATTGAATTTCAGTTGTTTCAATTTTAATACTCTTTTATCTACAAATGTATGAAGTTCTTACCTGCACGCAGTTATTCCCTACTATAAACTTACTAAATGTATTATATGATATATAAAAATAGCATACAATTCCTCTCCTCCCCGATAATGCATGACTTATTGTCTTGAATCCACCACTGTTTTGTGTTACAATGAAATGTATGTTTATTAGCGTTCTTGTTTATTTTATTTCTAAATATTTCAAGTAAAAATATGAAAAGCACAATTTTCTCTCGCGTACCGATTGTTAAATATTGAGATTAATTTAAGACGAGGTTAAACCTTTATCGCTTTACATACAATAGATATCAAATGTGTACAGTATGATTCGACATGTATTTTTTCATAATGTGAATACTTTTCTGTCTTCATTTTACATGTCCAGGTTATTATCAAAGTGTACGATATTCAGCTCATTGATTACTTTAATACACATGAAATTAATTAATACCAAAAGAGATATCTGCAATGAAAATAAACAAAACAAAACAAAACTTAGGTCTACTACTTTCATGACTTTAAATCCATTTTTTTCGAATTCAATTTCGATTTCAATTTTAATTTTAGTCCGTCATCTAGCTATACATTTTTGTAACTTTCACTATTAAATTAAAAACTTTTTTTTTGTTTTTACCGCCATTGTAAATTGGATGCGTTCTTTGTTTTTCGTAAAACAAGAATTGTAGGCCTGGTTGAAATAACGCTTTTGTTAATTTGTGTGAGATAAAAGCTTTAATATGTCATATTCTCAAGAAAAATTAATCCTTACAAATAGATTGTTCACATGCTTGTTGTTTTTTAAGCGTAATTAGCGTATTGTTAACATCATGGAATTGTACCCCTATCAGTAATAACCTATTATTAAGAAGAATCAGTGTTGTCCCTGTATTTTTTACGTTGATTTTTATGTAAATAAATGTCAATCAACCTTGACAAAAGATGTGCTATTATAAGGAAATGAAAAATTAAATATGACTGTATACATATCCCGAATCGATCGGAAATAATTTTGTGGACAAAACTACCTTGCATTTTTTTCTTCTGACTCGTTAAATATGAAAGCATACATACATCAAATAACAATGACGATGAAGGTGGTGATAAGGATAACGATAATGATGATGATAATGAAACTAATAATGTTAATGATGATGGTAATCATAATAAAATTAATGATAATAATTATGATAATGATACTAATACTTTTAATGACGATGGTAATTTTAATAGCAATAGTGAAAATAAAATTAATAAAAAAGCGTAGATCACAATGTTCATTTGTATAACGTTGTATATAATCAAACGAAGTCCGTTCATAAATGGTTTATTTGATATAAACAGGGAAAACAGGAATTCTAAAAATCATGAAGAGAATGATGATATTAATTATAACAATAATGATAAATTATAATAATACACACTGTTACTAATTTTAATGAGCATAATGAAAAAATTATGATAATAATGATACAAAAAATAAAAATAACAATACGAATACGAAGAATTGAAGAGGACTAAGAACATTTAATAAGAAAGTGGTGTATCCAGGTGAAGTAAATGGGTACCTGGTTGGAATTTATTCCTTGAAACGCAGCGCGCGTAACAGCTGCACTGCTAAAGCCAGGGTAATTATGCTGCATTATTGTAGAGCGCTTAGAGACTTCTGACAAAGTAAGTGTTAGGCGCTATATAAGCACTGTAATTATTATTATTATCTAACGATGTTCGGCTTTTTATGCGTTACACCTATATATTATAATCTATACTCAGACTTGCACTTCATATGCTACAACGGAAGTGTTGTAATATAATATTGTGTTATGAATCTACAGAGAGTGGTATGAAAATAAATTACTTACATTAGCATAACATTTTTGTATATGAATTTTATTTCCTGTTAGCGATTTCGTATGCAACTACCCTTAATACGTTGAGATAATACTTTTATGCGCACTCCAATAGTTTCAACCTTCTTTGCCTTCTGTGAGGTTGAGTTTAAGAATACCCTATAATCAATTTGAATGAAATTACCTAAGATATCACAGAAACATACAATTCCAGTATGAGAGGAGACAGAGACAGAGAATTGAACAGCGCGTATCACATGACATTTGAAAAGGTTGGATAAGAACTTCATACTCTGCGACCTTGGAATTTTTTTCACGATAAACGATAACAAATATCCAATGTAAATATATATATTATGTAATACTCTTATTTCATAGAGGACTAAGCACCAACGTTTCATTAAAAACCCGTGGTCGACTTTGATAGCCTTTTCGCCATGTTAAGGCTTATACAACGAATTCAAACTTTGGCTACCTATCAAACTGCACCAAATTATTGTTGTATTCCTAGCAGTCGATTGCAGATCCATAACTATGGGGAAAAGTTTACGTTTTACTCGTACGACCTTAGCTTCAGCACAAACTCGATACTAGAGAATTCTGAAAACATTTGTTGGAAAACGTTGGTGCTCATTATTTCGTTGGAGCCGTGTTATACATTTTATAGGATTTGACGGGATTTAAGTTATTGAAACAAATGCAAGATTACACACGTACATTGCTTTATTTGTTTTCTTTCTTTTCTTGACAAGCTAGTAACATAGGTTAACTTAATATCTTCAAAACACTTTTGATAAGGAAGGGTATTCATTTTACGGTAAAATATATTTTCTGTATAATGCTTTTATTGTTTTAAACGTTCTCCCTATAATAGCTTCGTTTTAAATATTTTGTTGCAAACAAATTCAACGTAATAACAAAACAAATTGTATATACTTATATCAAAATTAAAAAACTTGGAAAAAAAGAGAATAAATGTATTTAAAATATACGGCGTACTAGTATGTGCCCAGCTTTCGATGAATGCAATTCATTAAGACTGCATTGCTTGTACATAATAATTATTTAAATTTGTTATCATGTATTTTTCTATAGGGGGATAAATGAAGAAAAAAACAATAATGGGTTTCAGGAAAAAATAATATATTTCCGTTCTTAGCCAGTCATTTTTATCAAAGTAAACTGTTATCATTTATAGAAAAAAAAACAATCGTCACTTCTTTTTTTTCTACAATGGCACTTTTACGCTGTCGACAATGATAATAGCACATTTAATGAAATAATGTACCAAGTGAAGCGGGCATTAAGCTCATCTACGGACCTGATCGGTATTCAGGCTGGGTCCAGGTCAAGCTTACAAGTGGCAGTAGAAATATTCTGATCCCATAAGTCAACGACTTCACACTTTATGATTAATATTACTCCAAACATTTAACACTTCCGATTGTGAGATGATTGACCATGGCAATATTGCCTCATCCGTAACCTGTTATTAGGCGGTTGAGGCTTAGCCAAGAAGGCCAAGTTGGAGCTGGAAGCGAGGGACTCCCTTGGGCTGGAGAATAGTATAGATGGAGTGTTTTGGAAGTGGTTTGACCACTTAGTCATCCTTTGGTTGTGAAAGCCATACAAACAATATGACAGCAGGACACTCACTAAGGTTTGCTTTGCAGCTGATAACATCCCTTCATATCTCATGTTTTCAGAAGCTAGAAACCTATTATATGACTCTTAAATTCTGAATGTTATTCAATAGTGATATGGGCTAGATGGAAGAAGAGCTGCATGGTTGTTTTACTGCACCGAATTCCCATCTTTAGGCACTAACATTTTGAAAAACCTTGATTTGAAAGGTGTATGGCTTATGCCTTAGCTCGTAATCTCGTAAATTTTGAACATGAATATAAGGAAGACAAATTAACTGATTCCAATAATGAACATAATTCTGATGTTAACATGAACATTTAAATAAGGCCATTGTAAAATGGAGTGTGTTTACGGCTCGTACGCGGACCTGATCAGTACACAGGCTGGGTAGAGGTCAACAAGGCAAATGGCGCTTTAAAAAATTGGACAACGCCAATATAAGACCAACATTAAATGTTACGTTGTTCTACTCAATACTATTGTTCACCTGCTAGCACACATTCTCATTCGCTCTCAAATTTATTTCTCTCTCTGACGAAACAACATACCATGATGGCATTTAACGTGTGTGGTATTTAAGTTGAAGGAATACAATTCATTAAACACTTATCTATGTAAGAACGGGCAATACGCAGCTCCTTTACCTCATCATTAACATAAATAGTTTGATATAGGTTTATCCTCCCAACTTCTTGAAATTATCAACTAAGTAAACATTTTTGTTCTCAATTTCGTGCGAAATTGAATGAAGGCGTAGATGAACATTCAGAAGTTTGGTTTTTCTCATTCAATTTGGTTTTAAGGAGAATACGATTGCATTCAGCAGCTGCAATTTGAGCATTCAATATAGATGTTAACATTACTCTTTCAGTCACATTCGGCGCAAAAAATGACGAATACGCACTTAGAATTGTATTGAAACACGCCTAAATTTGAATATAAACATAATTGATTTCAGTGACACCAAATTATATTAGGTGAACAAAGGTTAGAATTGAAGCATGCAACCAACAAGCAGCCTAAATTTGAGGGAACTTAGAATCAGGCAAGGAAACATAATACAAAAACTTGTTTTAAGGGAAAGACTTTGCATATCGTTATCGCAAGATAGCTTAAATGACTGCTATCGTCTGTCAGTTGGAAACATTTTAAATCAATTTGAAGATGTTATAGAACAAAACAGGTGTTTGATCTAATGTATTTTCATTGTTATATATGCTTTCCAGGCAAATTAAGAGACAAAATATACAAACGGATTAACAAATATCCTCGACTAGTGCCTAATGAAATCCAGATGGAACTGAGTTACTGTCTCAATACATAATCAATGAATTAGATATTAATCATAATTAAATGTGTTGTTCTCCAAAACAATTTTAAAGATCATATTTCCTTTTGAACTAAAAAAAAGTACCCCAACGCATTTGTTTTCTTCTGCAAAGCTTTAAATGGATTTGGAATATATAATAAAATACAAGTGATGCAGGAATGCGGCTCGTCGGCGGACCTGATCAGTATTCAGACCTCATAGAGATCAGTATCGTGGTGAGCTGTTCTTTTTGGCGGAATGCACGCGTTAATTTCTCCTAAAAACCAAATAATATAAGATACCACAAACCATGTGAGCTATTTTTGTTTGAAAAGAAATGGGAAGGGAGATTATAGATTGATGTATCTGATCGGTAATGTTTTATATCAATATATGCTCATATAACTTGTTAAACTTTATTTGTTGTCGTTTAATAAACAAATATTTTGATAAATGGACAATTTATTTATTCTTGTCCACAAATATGATAATATTGTTTTCTTACGGCAATACCGGACAATTTAAGAAATCAGGATGACGAAGAAGTACAATATAAACCCATACATTAATTAACATTCAATCAAACTAGAACCTAAGGAAAGTACATTTACTATAGTCTACTAAGGTTTGTATTCATCTTCTCAAACTTCTTTTCTTATTAAAACATACATTACCTACTACTTCATCTTCTCTTCCTCCATTTCCTTGTTCAATTTCTATCTATCATCTTGATCATTTAGGGTAGTTATATTTTTGTTTTACATTTTTACTTCCTCTATACTGTCGATATATTTATGAGTTGAACGAGACGTTAGGTATGTCGAACATTCGTGAGCTATCAAATGATGTTGGATTTATAGCATGAAACTTCTTCTTTTAATACCATATATTGTGTTCTATGTAACGCAAAACATGAATAACAAGAATGCGCGTGTGCATGTGGGTGTGTGTGTGTGTGTGTGTGTATATAAGCTCGCTGGTGACGATATATTCTTGAATGAGCACCCCGTACACTATGACCCTCATGTTCAAATATCGTTAAGAATGGTGAAACTTCCAAGTCTGCTCATCTACTTTAAACAAAAATCCGAAAATCCGAAAATCGCATTCCACAAACTAGGTGAGACATTTGACTAAAATTTTAAGAACAGTTCCGTGACAAACATCTTTAAACTCTTAGAAATTATACGAAAACGTGGAGTTAATATAATGTTCTGCTTAATTAGATCAGTGTTACTCCCTTCTACCACCTTCGTTCGTATTATTGTGGCAGGAGCAGTGATTTTAACTCGTTGTATGCCGATCAATATAGTCCAATATGCCAGCATTGTACTTTTAAGGGTTATTGTTTGAATCATTTCAAGTTTGTTTCTAAATGTCTGGCGTAAAGCGACTACATAGAGAACATAGATAAATGGTTATTTTCTTTAGCAAGTTATTCTAACTTTGTCAAATGAAATACAACTTTAGCAATTTAAGATTATGGGAAAACAAAGACTGACTCATGTATCTTATATTGGCAGGAAAGACACTGGACATTTCGAAACGAATAGTGGTCAATTTGGTTCTTGGACATAATATATATATATATATATAAATATATATATATGTATGGCAGAATGATGTTGATATAAATCAGCATATCCCGAACATTTGTCTACAATTTGGTTTTTGAATCAGATTTATGATAAAACTACATTACCACCACAATTACTATGACCCAGGTGTCTAGCTGTGCTTACTAACTTTGACACAGCAAATCTGCACGTTTACTCCATACTCATCCAAATTCCAAACATATATCATATGCCACAAACAAGGTGAGACGTTTGACAGAGATACATTTAGATAGATTACTTACAAGCATACACCTGCTTTCTTAGCAGTCAGGTAAAACAAATAACAAACCAAACACTGGACAGAAATAAAAACATCCACACAAACGTTCGTTCTATGCAATTTATCAAATTGAAATTGGTGAATAGCACATCGCCAGTCGTTTAATCAACGTTTGAAAACCGATACCTCCGTAGAAGAAGTAAGCAATATAGACAGGGAGGCTGAAGAATAAAGTGTGTATTAAAGCCATGCTGTATTAAAAGCAGTTCACCAACATTCCCTTTATAGACAGATCAGAATAAGCAACAATCAAATGGCTGTTCCTTACTTTCCTAAAGAGCTTTAATTCATGATTCAATACAACTTTTGTACACAAAAAGAAGGGCAATTATACAAATAATGCTGCTAATTTAAATCCATTTGGTATATAGAAAACATTACCGTAAGCAGAATTACAAAGGAGACAAAACATACTAAAATATCCATCCCTTCCCAATAAACACATTTGATTAAATATCACATAAGACCCAAGCAAATACTGATATGCTACAAACTAGGTAATGCGTTTAACTGGAAGTTTCTTTCCTCACGTACCCCCTTCCCAGCAGTAACGTCCAGAAGACAATTGTTATTAATGATTACCGTCTACAACCCTTTTCAAGGGATCCATATTGAATTAAATCCAAAAGAAGAATCATCAAAATAACGTCGAAGTATTTTCCATTATTCTTAAATTTCGAAGTTTCATTATCCGCAACAAATAGTTTGTCACTGCATTACATTGGGTGAGATACTCTCAAATTGCAATGTACAATTTTGTTCTTGTTAAGAAATAACGAAACAAAATCATTTTAAAATAATTGATTATGACCTTCCTCACAGGTTCAATTCCTTGCAGCGCCCCGTACATTCCCGCACACGCACATGTTACAAATCCTCGTCTCAACTACAACTTTGGTGCCAAAATTACCGTGACGTGCAATGCCAGTTCTGATACCTTCAACCTTCAGTGTCATAACAAAGGGCTTTGGAGTGGACCGATTGTATCCTGCCCTGAATCGACCGCAAGGGGTAAGATAATATTCCAATCCGTACCCGTTTCAGGATCACTTTGCTTCTATTAAGATTTGAATCTAAAAAATGCATCAAAACCCCTAACACTCAGTCAGGTGTACGATGCGTGAATATGTTCGTCCCATTACGAAACGTTCTGAACGGAATAATTCGCTCTGTTCATAAACACATATCCATAGTCCAACTCAATTACCCGAATGAATCCTGAGCTGGTAAGACACTGTAAACTCGCAATGTCAGTGAAGCTGATGGGCACTAATTGCCAAATGATAGTGCTGAATTTGTTGCATACGTGATTGCTTCTTTTGTTCTTTAGTCAGTATATATTTTCTTGTTGCACTTAATTTCGTGAAAAGTATTCGCAATTTGGTGAAAGTAAAACATATTGTTTTCGTTTAGTTTAGTTTACACAATCCGCAAAACTAGGGGTTCAGACATAAATTAGAAATTGTAGGCATTTAGTACAGTTGTGAAGCAAGTAACTTATAATTTGTTTCCCTCAACTCTAGCTCTTCCTACGAACTGTAATGCTCCTTCAGTCCCGAGATACTCAACGCTCGAAACCCTTAGCCCGAATTATAACCTTGGAGACAGTGTGACATTCCGATGTGACAATACCACCATTCAACCGTTTAGTCTTCTTTGTGAAAACACTGGGTTATGGAGTGGACCAATGCAGACGTGCCCGCCACCTGTCTCAGGTATCTATTACATATGTGTATCCATTATTATTATTGCCACAGACGGTACATAAATACGGGACTCCGATAAGAGTCAAGTTTGCGAGTTTTTTTTCTTTCTTCAATTTCGATCACTTTAGATCATAAACATTGACAACGACTGAAATATATCAATAAATATGCTGACTTGTAGTTAGTTATATGCTGCATTGCGGTTTTTAAAGAAGTGAACAATATAACGACATATATGTGCATTTGTATCTGAAACTTATCCCCCTGACAGGAAAAGTTCGACTGGCTTTCGTCATATGAGATCCCTATTAGATTCAGGAAAAAGTGCCCGTTACTGTGCTAATTGTAATTGTTCAATTTCCAAACAGAGTTTAACGAACAACAATCCAATTGCCCAAACTGCTAGAAAATACAAATAGTATGGGGCTCGGCACGTTACTAAAGATCCGACTTATTATCAGGTAACATTTTGATGTGGCTTATTATCGGAATGTTAGATCGATCAACACTTGTGATTATTAAGGCTATATCTAGACGAAGCATTATATAGAGATAGGTGTTAATAGTTCAAGTTAGGAGGTCCAGTACGGTAAGAGTTTGATCGCTGCGGTATTGGTTGTAAAACTATTCGGCATTATCCATTATTGTAGCATGTACATTATGGTATTAATAAGTCAGCTCCTAGTTGAATCTGTAGATATTGATCATACCTTTCTCTGTCTAAACTCCTAATGCTATATTATTAACCATACGTATGCATTTCCATTCACAGCCCCTACACGATGCACTAGTCCATATATCCCAAAGTATGCATCAGCTGAAAACGTTCGTTTGGTCTACAGCATCGGTGAGAGTGTAACAATCACCTGTGACAGCGGAACAGACAGGTCGTTTACCCTTCAGTGCAAAGCAGATGGGTTTTGGACGGGTGGTTTTCATTCTTGCCCACCGCCGTTAGAAGGTTAGCTTTATTTATGAGTTATTTATTTACCAAGCCATCAATATTAAAAAAAACGTGTAAATAATACCTAAGCCCAAACGCACACACGTATTTAATTAACTGTATAGATTGATGTTGTTCTTGGTTGTGGTACAAAAAAAACGATAGCATCCAACCACTTAATTTTGTCTGTGTTATCACTCATTTACATCATTCTTTGTTTCTCCTGTTTACGTCCAGAGATATACTCAAATAAGTTTTAAAGTAAGTAAATGTTTGATGTACCAACTATCATCTTTATTTGATTTTTTGTACAGCTCCGGATAAGTGCAGTGCCCCTTACGTTTCACGATATGCAACCATTATAAACATGCAACTAAATTATGACTACGGTGACAGTATTACTGTTACATGTGACAATAGCAGTGCTCGGTTTTACCTTCAGTGTGACGCGAAAGGTCGATGGAGAGGGCAGGACGTTTCTTGTCCCGTACCTACCCTAGGTAAGACTTTTTTTAATTCTTAATTTATTTGATTTGAATATGATTTGACTAATTGTTTTTGTCTGAAACTCCCCCCCCCCCCCCCCCAATTTCGACTAGCTTTCGCAATCTACGAGCCCAATATTCATGGCCGTGATGGTAAAGGGGGATAGCAGAAAAATGAAATAAGATCCAGGGAAAAATGCCATTTTCTGAGCGAATAAGATTTGATTTCCAGTAGAGTTTGAACAACAACAATAGACATAGATGTTAATATTTAAAGCTAGGAGGTCCAGTACTTAGGGATGGAGATTGATTGCTGCAGTATTGGTTGTAACACTGTTTGACATTATTTATAATTCTATCACGTTCATGTGGTATCTGTAAAAGAGGTTAAAATTGTATATTTAATCATACCTTTCTCTGTCTAAACTGCTTATGATTTTTTAATAAACATAAGTATGCGTTTCCATTCACAGCCCCTACACGGTGCACTAGTCCATACATCCCAAAGTATGCATCAGCTGAAAACGTACGTTTGGCCTACAGCATCGGTGAGAGTGTAACAATCACCTGTGACAGCAACACAGACAGGTCGTTTACCCTTCAGTGCGACTCAGATGGGTTTTGGACGGGTAGCGTTTCTACTTGCTCACCGCCCGTAGAAGGTTAGCTATACATATTATTAATTAACAATTAATTCATTTATCTACCTATAGTTATCAATTGTAAAGAACTTGTAAATAATACCTAATATATAGAGCACATATGACCCTACGCACACACGAATATAATGAACTGTGCAGTTGTTGTTGTTCGTAATTGTGGTAAAAAAAATTAGCATTGAAACACTTAATTTTGTCTGTGTTATCACTCAACAGCATTATAGTTTATTTTCCCTTTTATGTCCAAAGATATATTCAAATTACATTTCAAGTAGATAAATGTTTGTTGTACCAACTATCAACTTTACTTGATTTTCTTTACAGTTCCGGATAAGTGCAGTGCCCCTTACGTTCCAAGATATGCATCCATCCAAGGCCTGCAACTGAATTATGACTATGGTGACAGCATTACCGTGACATGTGACAATAGCAGTGATCGGTTTAACCTTCAGTGTGACACGAAAGGTCGATGGAACGGACATGTAGTGTCATGTCCTGTACCTACCCCAGGTTAGACTTTTAATTGTATTTTTTTTTTTGTATTCAATGTTTCTCCCTGAACCCCCCCCCCCCCCTTTCGACTGGCTTTCGCAATATATGAGCCATCAATTAATGGTCATGATGAAAGAGGAAGATAAATTAAATCTTCATATTAGATCCAGGGAAAAGTAACTGTGCAAATTATAAAAGTTCACATTTCCAAAAAGGGTTTAACCAACGACAATTTAATTGCCCAATATGTTATGACATTAACAGAGAAACTGGTTTGGCACGTAACTCAAGACCCGACTTATTATCAGGTAACATTTTGAACTGGGCTTAACATGAGAACTTCGGATATATCGTCACTTGTGATTATAACTAAGGCTATCTCGAGACGAAGAATTTATAGAGATAGGTATTGATAGTTAAAGTTAGGAGGTCCAGTACGTAAGGTTCGAGATTGATTGCTGCGATATTTGTCGTAAAGGTATTCGACATTATCCATAATTGTAGCATGTGCATCATGGTATCAATAAGTCAGCTCCTACTTTAAACTGTAGATATTGATCAAACTTTCTCTGTCTAAACTACAAATGTTTTTTTTTTGTTAAATTAACATACGTTTTTTATTTCCATTCACAGCCCCTATACGATGCACTAGTCCATACATCCCAAAGTACGCATCAGCTGAAAACATACGTTTCGTCTACAGCCTCGGTGAGAGTGTAACAATCACCTGTGACAGCAACACAGACAGGTCGTTTACTCTTCAGTGCAACCCAGATGGGTTTTGGACGGGTAGTGTCCTTTCTTGCACACAGCCGATAGAAGGTTAGCTTTATTTATTATTCATCTATTCATTAATTATTATTCATTTATTTACCCACCTATCTATTGTCCAAAACCTTTAACTCATAGCCTGCCATGAGGCTGCGTGCACGCTATTGTTACGCTGCTTCTTGCATGCTAGCAAACATTCGTAATAGCAGTTATTGTTCATGCCTATTGGACTGTGCCTAGTGCTTTGCACGCTCTATTGTTAGTACCATCGCGTTAATCCGATTATCTCGTTATAAATCTGGCACTGGGGGGATTAGCCCTGTGGCAGGATAAGAGTTAAATATCAAAGAACATATATAACCCCATTGATCCTACGCGCATACGTAAATAATGAGCCTAACACTTGGCGTTGTTAGTGGTTGTAGTCAAAATAAGATTCAATCCAACCACTTCATTGTTTTCTGTTATCACTCAACAACATTATTCTTAGTTTCTCCTGTTTACGTCCGTAGATATAATAAAATAACATTTCAAGTAGATAAATGTTTGTTGTACCAACTATCATCTTTATTTGATTTTCTGTACAGCTCCGGAGAATTGCAGTGCCCCTTACGTTTCACGATATGCAACCATTCAAAACCTGCAACTGAATTATGACTACGGTGCCAGTATTACTGTTACATGTGACAGCAGCACTGCTCAGTTTAACCTTCGGTGTGACACGAAAGGTCGATGGCGTGGCCAGGAAGTTTCTTGTCCCGTACCTATCCCAGGTAACCCTTTTTATTTTTTAATTTGATTTGATTTGATTCATTGTTTTTGTCTGAACCCCCCCCCCCCCCCCCAAAAAAAAAAAAAAAAAAAAAAAAAATGTCCACTGGCTTTCGCACTATACGAGCCCAGTCGTGAAGGTGTAATATTTTTTTTACCCCAATTTTTGGAATAATTTTGACAATGATATATTCTAGGTTTATTGGGAATAAATCTTTGTCAAGATCATTCCATAAATTTGGTTAACGAAAATTATTCCATCTTTATGACCAACAATGTACATTATGGTATCTATAAATCAGCTCCTAACTTGTTGATATTGATCATAACGTTCTCTGTCTAAACTGCTTATGATTTTGTAATAAACATACGTATGCGTTTCCATTCACAGCCCCTACACGGTGCACTAGTCCATACATCCCAAAGTATGCATCAGCTGAAAACATACGTTTGGCCTACATCATCGGTGAGAGTGTAACAATCACCTGTGACAGCAATACAGACAGGTCGTTTACCCTTCAGTGCGACTCAGATGGGTTTTGGACGGGTAGCGTTTCTACTTGCTCACCGCCGATAGAAGGTTAGGTTAATGTCTTATTAATTAATCATTAATCATTATTCAATGATCCACCCACCTATCATCTGCTAACTTGTAAATAAATACATAATATTTAGCACCCCAATCCTCCTACGCGTTCACGTGTATATTTTTTGTCGGTGGTGGTTGTGGTCAACAGATTATTTCAGGAAACCTCTCAATTGTTTTCCTTTTACCACTCAGCAGCACCCGTTTAACCCCGTTTACGCTTAGGGAAAAATCAGATAATACTCAAAAGTAGATAAATGTCTGTTGTACCAACCATCATCTGTACTTGATTTTCTTTACAGTTCCGGAGAAATGCAGTGCCCCTTACGTTTCAAGATATGCAACCATTCAAAACCTGCAACTGAATTATGACTATGATGACAGCATTACCGTGACATGTGACAGCAGCACTGCTCAGTTTACTCTTCGGTGTCGCACGAAAGGTCAATGGACAGGCCAAGTGGTGTCCTGTCCTAGACCTCCGCAATGTAAGACTTTCAATTTTGATTTGATTGCATTCACTTACCCCCCCCCCCCTCCGAATTCGACCGCTTTTCTCATTATACAAGCCCCAGATCAATGGTCATGATGGTGGGGATATATAGAATGAATCTGAAATTAGATCCAGGGAACACTGACAGGTGCTGTACCAATTGTGAGAGTTTACAATTTAAAAAAGAGTTTGACCAACACAAATAAAATTGTCCCAAATGCCTGATGTATCTATAACAAAATAACATTTAACCATACTATAAAGGACATATTTTTAGAAATTGAATAATTATGTATGTATGTGTGTGGGATCCTAACAAATATTATTGATGTCTGTATATTTTGTTATAACTACACAATCAACATGGCCATGTATATGTATCAATATCCTTGTCTAAGCATTGATACATTTTGTATACTTAATTATCGGGGGAAAATAAGACGATCTATCATTTTACCTGGGACAGACTGCGATTTAATTGAGGTGTTGTCATTGTGAATAATTGATGAGAATACCTGCTGAGGAGCTGGAAATAATGCTCAATATAATAAGGGCAATATTATGTGTAAGGTGCTTCACAGATGTGTATAGTGTTGACTTCACATTTTTATTCTAATATCATCGTTGTCTGTGCTAGACTAGGCTTAACAATGCTATTGACAGTTGTATATTTTTTTTCGTTATATTACTGATGCTGTCTTTACTATTACCTGATTATTTATTCATGTTCTTATGCTACATACGTGTTTTCCTTGTTGCATCGAACCTCACCCTCCAATGACTTTATGTAACATTTTACGATCAGCTCCATCTCAATGCAGTGCTCCTGTTATTCCAAGACATTCTACCATTGCATTCTACCGAATAACCTACAACCCAGGTGATGACGTGATTGTAACTTGTGATGCAAGCAACGATCGTTTTACCCTCCATTGTAACAACAGTGGAATTTGGAGTGGACCGGAAATGTCTTGCCAAGAACCAGCCAAACGTAAGATATTTGATTTTTATCTGACTAATTTGGCAATGTGATCGGTTTACTTTAACTTAAAATTAATTAAATGCAGGACAGGTTATATTTTTCTGCATCAGGTCATATGCAGAAGAAGATCGTCTTTTTAAAATGTTAATTTGATAACTCGCACATGGGATAAATTATGCGAATTTTTTTTATCGAGTATCAACACATATTGATAGAGTAATATAATCGGTACCAAGCCACTTTCATGCAAAACATTCAACGTTTTAAAGTAAGTCCGACGGCTCAATATTGTGATGGCTGTTCCAAAGTACTGTTACTACAAAGGTTTGATCTTTTGTATCAATGCCAACAATGCTATATGGATTATAAACTTAAAAAATAGAGATGGTTTGTAATTGCAACTGTGGAATAGATTCATAATTGCCATTTGTATTGTCCCTATAATTAACTTAATAATTTTAGAATTACAAACATTGAGATTAACGTAATTTTTTTTATATTTATAATCATGCACCTTATTTCATATTGAGAATTGCAAAATTTCAACAAAATTATGAGCCGTCAGACTACAAATCTTTGAGAATAACAAATCCTCGCAAATTTAAAACCTTCGGAGTAACACACAATCGTGAAAGTGACCCCAAGGCTTGACATTGCAAGTTAGTGTATTCGGAATTCATTAGATTCTCCTCTTTCATTTGATGCAACTCATATAATGCATATTTCACGCTTGAGTGATTAAAATGAATTTGAAGAGAGGAAACCAACATGTCATTTGGCGCACGGTATCTGAATTTCTAGGAGAAAATCACATTTCTAGAAGGTTGAATTTCTTTCCTTTTATATGACACCTTAATCAGAAAAAATGAGCAAGGAATGACAAAGTTCTGTTTGTTTAAAGTAGTGCTTGCATTTCCATAATTTTATCAAACATATTTGTTTTCACTAGCTGCCTACAAAGGACTTAACTCCGTTTCGTTGACAATCAGCCGTAGACGAAAGACTTCATGCATGGCTGATTGCCAACGAAACGGAGTTAAGTATGTTGTCAATGTTGCTTGTTACTACGGCGGGCAGCTAGTGGAAACGAGTTCGTTCGAAAAAAATTATGGAAATGCAAGTACTACCTTAATCAAACAGAACTGTGTTATTCCTTGCTCATTTTTCCTGATTGAGGTGTCAAATGAAAGGCGGAAACTCAACTTTCTAGAAATGTGATTTTTTTTTTTGAAGTTCAGTTACGGTCCGCCAAATGACATTTTGGTTTCCATTATCTTTAAATTCATTTTAATCACTCATGCGTGAAATATGCATTATTTGAGTTGCATCAACCGAAAGAGGAGGACCTAATCTTTCCAAATATGTGTCATTTATTAATAATAAATATTGTTAAGTTATGATAAACATCGATAATTCTCGGTTTCATTTTTTTTTTTTTTTTTTTTTTTTTGGGGGGGGACGCACTGTATAATGTGATGTTTTATTTTGAGGTTTTAGTGGTTTCAGTTTTTATTTTTTTCTTCTTCTATCCCCAAAATGCTGTGAATATGACAGCTCCAACACTGTGCAGTGCACCTTATATTCCGAGATATTCTTCGATTGAAAGTCATCATTTGAACTACAATTACGATGACACAGTGACAGTGACATGTGACACGAACAATGATCAATTTACCATGCGGTGTCAGGCAAGTGGATTATGGGATGGCCCTGATATATCCTGTGCAGCACCTACATTGCCGGTAATACCAGCTCCATGTAAGTAAATATATTTTGGGTATTGTATCTGAAATCTTTTCTTTCTTATACTCCCTTGTTTCCACCATCACCATCGCCATCATCATCATGTTCTTCTTCATTATCACCACTACCATAACCATAACCCTGGCATAAATGGGGCCCGGGGAAATATAACAATATAAATATAAAAGTAATATAAACACGCACTGAGATGAACGCACATCTTGCGCTCAATCCGTTACAATAATCACTGATATCTAGAATAACATTTTTTTTTCCAGAGAACCTGATATTTTGTTAAACAAAAATACAAAGTACATATAAAACTCAATCCTGTTTTATAACTTTAACTGTTTTTCATTACAGTTTCTTTCCTTTTTTCTCTTTTCATCTCTTCGATTTCCAGAATCTGATTTCCCTTTGCACACCTAAACCTACAAACTTTCTTCAACATAAAATCTTACCACCTATTAATTTTATTCCATTGTCCATATGACAAGGACGAATAGTTTTGACCGTGATTAGTAGCATTTGTGGATTTAAAGCAAATTTTTAAATATAAATATTGTTTTCCTTTTATGTGTTGGTGTCCCAAACTTAAAAACGCTTGAATTGCCATTACAATGACAATATATAATGTAAATATTTTGAAGACTATTGGTTCTGTGTGATTAATAAACTTGTATTTACTGAGCAGAGTCGTACAGGTATTTCTGAGAGAGGTTTAAATATCACCTGTTCAATACGTGTATGTATTATTTCACTCATTAATTATTTTAAGAACGTCACAAATTTAAATATCCTAAAGAATTCCAAAAATGTGAACCAACGCTTCCCATTATTAAAGTATCTCGTGGTCACCATACGATTATTTGCATATATTCTCTCCACAGTTCCTCCATCACATGCCTCATGCAGTGCACCAGCAGTGCCTATTGACTCAACCATTCAGAATCTTCGTCTCTCATACAAAGACGGTGACAGGATGAACGTGACATGTAACGTGGGTTCTGATTGGTTCGACGTATCATGTGACGATGGAATATGGATAGGCCAAAACATAGTTTGCCCTGACCCTCCCAAAGGTAAGCAAAACATACGTTTTAAAAAGCTACCTGTCGTAAAGTCATTGCATGTAATAAAAATGAAGAGGCGTCGTGGTATAGGGCTTCATTCAATTGACTCTCAGTGGAGGGGTTGATGGATCGAATCCCATCCCGCTACTAAAATCCTTTGAACACATTGATGCGCAATCGCCTATTTTTGACAGTGTACATATACATGTAGGTGCCTGACGATTACCGGGACATTAATAATTGCAAGACGAAAACTCAATCATTATTTATTTTTAATAACCATGATTATCTAAAAATGACACGAGGATAAGAGCTAATGTGATAAAGTGCCCTTCAAAAGAGCTTATTATCTATTTGAGTATGTGTGTGTGTGTGTGTGTGTGTGTGTTTATCGGACAGTTTGTAGCGTGCATAATCAAGGCAACTTCGTTTACGATCGAAACAAACAGAGTGAGTCAGAAAAAAATGTCCCACCTTGTAAAAGTTATATTGTTTGAAGTGTGAATAATTATTCATGGGTTTCATGATACGTCTTGATAGAGTTATCATCCTAGTACATTAAGGTACCCTTTTTATCTGAATCTCTGCATGCATGAGTGAACATCAGCCAACCTTTACAAGACTGCCGGATCTTACTTGCGCCAAGTTACTTGGTGAGGAATAAAACAGTGCATTGAACAAAGACAGTCAGACAAACACAAATATATACACTTTTTTTTTTTTTTTTTTTACAATTTTGTTTTATTTCTCCAGATGTGTAATACAAACCATGACATACAATTGAATAAAATAAACGTGTTCAATATTGATGCTTTGACATAAACATAATTAAACACAAACTTATTTGCAGTATAAGGACAGTATAAGGACAGCGCAAACACACACACTCACGTACACACACACACACGCACACAGATGAGCGTTCCATTCTCGACAAGGCCCACCCAAACTGTTACTTTTTATCGGGAAATCTTGTTCTTGTACGAAAAGTTGAGTGGCCGCTGTCCTCTTGGTGCGTATTGGCGGATGCTGTGCTTCAGGACGATGATGATGATAGTGATGATGTTGATGAAGATTAAGATGATGATAATGATGATGATGACATGATGGTGGTAGTGAACGTGTACTAAAGGATGCCACTTAAACATTCAGCGATCCTGATAGAAAAATAAATGCTTAATCAGAAAAGGGGAAATTGTGAAACAATTCTCACCGTGTGTGTTGTGTGTATGAGCGAGTGTGCGTGTGCGTGGATGCGTTTGTGTGCGTATGTGCGTGTATGTGTGTGTGTGTTTGCGTGTATATGCGTGTGTGTGTGCGTGTCTGTCTGACTGTCTCTGTTCAATGCACTGTTTTATTCTTCACCCAGTAACTTGACGCAAGTGAGATCTGGCAATTTGTAAAGATTGTCTGGTGTTCACTCATACATGCAGATATTCAAATGAAAATGGCACCTGAGTGTACGTGGACGATAACTCTATCAAGACATATCATGAGTCACTTTGTAGTTCCCATTTTCAATCATCAAATATTTGCACTTTTTGGGGCAACTACAAGCGCTCGAAAGAAGCTTCCCTGAATTATTTGTCTGCTCTAATCATTGAAGAGTCTTGGGAGAAGTCTTTGATTTTAAATATTTTACAATTTTCTTTTTGTGTACACGTATACCCTAATCGCAATAAATCAGTATGTTGTAATGTTTAAATACTTCATTTGCAGAATGCAATCCACCAATCATCCCCGTCGTTTCATTCATGGAAAATGTTAAGCCTCGGTACAAGATTGGTGACCAAGTCAACATCACATGTAACGACGACTCTGATTGGTTCGCTTGGGAATGTCACACAGATGGCTTGTGGCGAGGGAATTCCGTCCAGTGCTCAACTGATTGTCCTCCGCCCGGAGGTTATTATACACTTTGAAATGTCTGATATAAGGGGATAATGTGGTACCAGACTGATAACAATCTTGTATTCAAGTTATAATAATTATGGTGTAAATGATTATCATCTTAAATTGTAGCATACTAACAGATTAAAAGTAATAAATGTAAACTGGTCCTTTAAATGTAAATATAAGTAATATGAGAGAATGCCTCTCCGCCGCCTCAAATAAGGGAGAGTTTACACTAGCTCTTATGTTGCACAATATATATTTCTCTGTTTAAAGGCCGAGTAAAACAAGGTGATGAATAACAAAAGCCGAAGCATTTTTGACAAAAGATTGGAAAGAAACACAAATTGTAAAGAAAGAAAGGATACTGCTTTTCAAATTAAGCTCATCTCTTTGCAAATTATTAATAAAAGTGTATCAACTTACCTATTTGGGATTGTATTATTATTGTTTATTATTTACCTCCCTACTTATTTTTTCCACGTATCTCTTTCACGCAAAACTTTTTTATGAGCATTTATTTTGTTATATTTTTTATTTTGTTTAACATATTTGACGGGGCTGCTGTAATCATGTAGGGGAATTTGCTGTTTTTTTATTTTTAACGAATATCTGAGAAAAATAAATACAAATATAATAAAGAATATAAGCACATATGTAATAATAATATGTATACAAAGACGAACACGTTTACAAATGCGATTAAAAATACGAAGAAGAATACAAATAGAAATACAAATGTTAATGATGCACAAACAAATGAAATGATGCAAATACAAATACGAATATGAATATAAATACAAATACAAATTCAAAGGAAAATACAAATTAAAAACAAGACAAAAATACAAATACAAATACAAATACAAATTAGATTACGAATAAATATACGCATCCAAATTCAATTACTGAAATTTAATACAAATATATCTGATGATAATTGGTGTTTGCTTATAATCAAATTACTTATATTTACAGGAGGAAAACCTACATTTCCAGAGCGCATTGCATATTCTAAGAGTGAGCAAAGGGGAAGGGATTACTTTATCACCGGTCTTCTGGTTACAGCTGTCATCTTATTCATCCTTGTTCTCATGTGTATGGCTGCGTTTGTTATCTTCACGAGAAAGTAAGTTAATGTTTATTATAATAATCGTATAGAGTGGTGAAGAGTGACGTCGTCAAAAAGCTATTTTTATAATTTCTAAATTTAATTTTCATTTTCTGAAAGAGCATCACAAATAATGTCCGAATGGTTAAAACCAATTGAATATATTTAGTTTTGGCTGAAGTATGACCATCTGAAAAAAATATGGCTCGGTGTAAAAATGTCAGAGGTAAAAATGTCAGAGGTAAAAATGTCAGAGGAAAAAATGTCAGAGGTAAAAATGTCAGAGGTCAAAATTTCAGAGGTCAAAATGTCAGAGGTAAAAATGTCAGAGGAAAAAATGTCAGAGGTCAAAATGTCTGAGGAAAAAATGTCAGAGGTAAAAATGTCAGAGGTAAAAATGTCAGAGGTAAAAACAGTTAGAGGTATAAAATAAAAACAAAAGCATGTGACAAGTTTGTTATGGTTACATCCGGGTTATATATTAGGCTTATCGAAAAAGAACAGCGAGGGATATTCTGCAGTCATTATTTCACCGCTGCTTTATTTTCCACTTTCCCAGTTTAAATTTATTTACCTTTCGGCCCCAAATTGTGACTTTTTGCCCGATTATTGTCGAAGGAAGACGGGGAGGGGGTATTCTTCTTCTGGGGCACGGTGACCCGGCTGCTCTCCCCCTTCCTCTTATATGCTTTGCTATATATCCTTCCGAACAGTGGTCAATGCCTAGGCAGAGCAGCCAGACTAATGGGACATGGTTTCTACTCCGAGTTTCGCGCCTTGCAAGCAGTCATCAGGCAACTGATAGCATTCTTAAAGTACATGGTTATCCTACAACCTTGGTACAAATACCCCTAAAATAAGACTTAACTAATAAAATACAATTGGAATTACTCATGAGTATTCTTATTGTATTGTATTCAGGTATTGTAGTCTTATTGTATTGTATAGCTCTTATTTTGAGCGTATTTGTACCAAGGTTGTAGAGGAATCGTGTACTTTGACGAATGCTATCAGTTGTCTGATGATCGCTTGCAAGGCGTGAAACTCGGAGTAGCAACCATGCATGTCCCATTAGTCTGCCTTATTCAATATTTATATACCGGTATATTATGCTTTTGTATAAGCAAATGGTACTGGTACACTGAGCAAACTTCTGGGGGAAAAGATTTCTAAAATCGAGAAGTTTGGCCATGTTTTATAGGCTGAGTTGTCGCTCCATGGTGTAATCATTAAATAAAAAGAAAAGTCAGTACAGCCCACAAAAAAGGATCAGATATCTATGAACCTCCCCCCCCCCCCCCCACTTCTCCCTTCACTTTTGAAGATAGTTGGACATTTCAATTGCGTGGCAATGACTACTATTATATGTAATTTCCAATAAATGCATATTTCCGACAATTCCACTTTCTTGTGGGCTTGGTATTTTGATACTCTGAAAGTAGGGTCCATGCTGAAACAAAGCAGAAAGCCATGTTATCAGTGCTAACCGCACCATCACATTCCCGAAGTGCGCACGTTGCAATAAAATATTGTCGATTACTATTGCGGTATAAAATAGTCTGGGAAAAAATCAATAAGCAGCTTTGTTACTCCGATACAAAGCAGAAATCCGCCCATGTTACATCAATTAAAGAGAAGGTTGAGTTCTGGGGAAAGGTGAACAATAATGTGTGAGCGTTTGTTATCATTCTTATTATGCAAGTGTGGAAGAACATCAAAGAAAAAAGTTATTCCCTGAAAATCTATTTCAAATGACTTCATATCCCAGATATGACAAGTAACAGCTTTAAAATGAGGCCCGATTTGTACGCCATAAGTTTGTGTAGTCCCATATCAATATCTTTCTGTGTACAGTGCTTGTTACTTTACCAAGACTGGGCCAAAGATTTTATCATTTTGATGACTCCAAAACCTTGCACTACACACCAATACTTACATGTTTATGCTAGATGATCAACCTTTTCTGATTGCTTCCACACCGTTTCTTTCACAATGCATTCGCATGACCAGAACTCAACTTTATCTTTAAATGCCAACCGCACCATCACATTTTAGAGAAGCGTGCGCTTTGCAGAGGTTCGGTTTAAATTACATCGTTATTTATAATTGTCGGAGAGTTTAAAATGGGGATGAGCTTCTGAATCGAGACGGTCTTTTACTTTTTGGAGCGGGTTATTAGTTTTCGGAGCGACTTTTTACTTTTCGTAGCGACTTCTTGATTTTCTTATTCTTACTCCAATTCCTTTGCCGCCATGAGGTGCTAAAGCTTTAGCAGAGTTCGGGGCGACCAGCCCTTATATGTAAATTTTCGTGATTCATCGTGATTATGTAACTATATTGTACTAAATGCACTACTCACTTTAACACTTGACTTTTGTCGAGAATTTCCATTTCTTCGTTTAGACTTTGTACAATATTGCAGGCTGCCACCGGCCAAACCGGTCCGTTTCACAAACATTAACACATCAACCAATTCAATATATAGAAAAGGTTAGACATTCATTATATGCGAGCCTGATCACAACGAAATAAATTTCAAAATCTATTTTCCACATTGTATTATCCTCAGGACATGTACGAAATACAACACACAGCCATTTATAAAATTTACATTATGGAAGAAAGGAATATAATAGACTAGCCCATGCAGTAGCAGTACGTCTCAACATTCTGTGTGATAAAAGTGTTGAGATATTATGACGGCATTCATTTTTTTTGCTTGTACCTCTGACATTTTTACAACTGACATTTTTTCCTCTGACATTTTTACCTCTGACATTTTTACCTCTGACATTTTTTCCTCTGACATTTTTACCTCTGACATTTTTTCCTCTGACATTTTTACCTCTGACATTTTTACCTCTGACATTTTTACCTCTGAAATTTTTTCCTCTGACATTTTTACCTCTGACATTTTTTCCTCTGACATTTTTACCTCTGACATTTTTACCTCTGACATTTTTACCTCTGACATTTTTACCTCTGACATTGTTTCCTTTTGACATTTTTACCTCTGACATTTTTACCTGGCACCAAAAATATATGTCCTATGGGAACTCAGTGTGGTAGTGCTCTGGTTCATAACATTAGGAACCAGAGCACTATAACACTGAGTTCCCATAGAACATTTATTTATTCATAGGGTCATATCTCAGCCAATACTTAATATATTCAATTGGTTTTCGACATTCGAACATTAATTTTGATGGTCTTTTGGAAAATGAAGAAAAAATTGAGAAATTCTAAAAAAAAGATTGTTATGATGGCACAGCTTCGGTACGCTATAATGTCTAGATCTGTACAATAACTTGTTATTATGTTTTCAGTGTATTTTCTCTTTACGTACAACATATATCATGATGAAAATCAACTCTCCGTTGATTCCAGGCATTTAACCGTTTTTACATCAATTACATAATTCTAATTAACTCAGTGTGCTGGGACTTATGGAAGGAGGCTGAACCCCGCCGCTCGCGCTCATAATGTGTAAAACTACCAGTACTTAGGAAAGCGTTTCCTCGCAATCAAGGAATGAGGTGGTTTCGTGGTTGTTAATGCATTTTATATATCATCTTAGAAGGAAAAACAATAACAGCACTAATAAACTCCGGGGGAAAATCCTAACCAACTTTGTTAGATAATTTTTCAAAAGACGTTGACATATTCAGGCAATTTGTGTCTGAGTTATGGTATAGATATATCTTTTAAAAGTAGCTAAACCAACAAAAGTGTTTAATTAGAAACATTATTAAATAAATGAAAATAAAGATATGTTTATAAAATGAAAGAGGGTGTCATTTGAAGGACACTTCTGCAAAGATTTCCCCCCTAAAAGAGCGTTCGAAAACAAATATTCATGAAAAAATACATAATTTGATATTCTTTCATTAATATTCGACTTCAAACATTTACAAATGTTTTACATAATGAATTTAACGGTGCAATTGAAATCTGAATAGTAAATTAAATGGTATTTGAATACAAAATTTGTTTTAATTTCATGTTATAATCTACAGTCGTGGCTATGATCTAGCAACATCATCGAAAGACACCCTTCAAGATGAGAAGGGATCCAGAGGACCTCTTCCCGACGTTCCTGACGGTTATGCCAACTACATTGGGGGTGACCAGTCACTCTATGTCGAACCATACCTCAAACAAAATGAAGATCCCATTCGAAGCTATGAAGTCTACGAAAAACCAACTTGAATACATTACTACCAGTTTTAGATTTAATGAGAACTTCATATAGGAAAACTCGACTCTTGTTTATTAGCCTTCTTTTATACTTATGCTGTTATATTTTGTGTTGTTGTTTTATTCTCATAAATTTTGATTAATCTTTCCTTCAAATGTTAGAAGTTATTTTACGCAGTCATTCCCTGTTTCTCGATAATTTACACGAATATTCACCTATGAAAATGGCATACCATTAATATCCCTCTTCTTTCTCATAATGCATTAATTGATGTCTTGGAATTCACTGAATCCACTAAATATTGTATTGTGACAACGAATTCACGTTTCTGTGAATTTTTTGCATAATTTTTTAAATAAGAATATCCTATGTTTATTATTGAAATAAGTTTAAGACAAGGTTAAACCAGTTCTGCTTTAAGTACAGTATGTAGGAGAGGTGTACATTAAGATGAAACACGCATTTATTAGTTTATTTGAATTTAAATCTAAATTTAAAAAAAAAAAACATCCGTTATAATAACAGTACATATGAACAATCATACAATGCAAATAATAATACTAATGAATGTCAACATAACAGAATAGTAATGTTGATTAAACAGTAATGGTTTTAAATACGATTTTAGGCATATATCTGCATATTTTTACATATACAAAAGATATACACGTAAATATGTGTATTACTAATATTCAGGTGAAGTTAGTAATGGGAACTATAAGTTTGCACAGGTGCTACTCGAGCCCAGTTCCAAACTTTGGGAAGATTTCTTTTTTAAATGTGTTTGTACATATGAATTTAAATCTTGTTTGTGTTTTATTTACATATATAGACAAATAATAATAGAGCATCGTGTAACCTGTTTACTTTTCTAAAAGAAAAGAAAGAAAAACGCAAAAATTTAAGAGCTAAAGTATTATAATGAAAGATAACAAATCTTTGAACAAATACAATCATCACCACATTCATGAAATGAAAAGGATTTAATAATCAAAAATAAAATCATACAGATATGCGTAAAAGTAAAAGCTTAAGGTCAACTATAATTGTAAACTGGCAAGTGCATATATAAAAAGAAGACATGTACATTCAAAGGAAAAACAAAAGGAGAGGGGGTGAGTTGGGTTTGAACCCACGTCATTTACATGAAGGTAGATGAAAAGATATTTCCGAAAAGATAACCTCGATGTCTTAATCTAATTGATTCAGGAAGATGTTGATAGAGTAAGCCACTTTCTTTTTGCCTTGTTGCATATCTGTGCTGTATCATCTGACAATAATATTAATAATTGTCTTTCTTTGACATGGGCAGGTTATTTTCAAAGTATCCGATACTATGCTGATTGATAGATTTTATACACAAGGAATCCATTAATACTAAAGGAGATATCCTCAATGAAAACAAAAGAAGAATACTTCTCGGTATTTTTTTAAGTGTTGTTTTGTTGTTGATTTTTGTAACTCGAGAATACAAATTTGACTAGTTAAACAAACCTTTTAGAAGAAAACTTTTTAAATGAAAGCTTTAATATGTCATATTCTAAAGAAAAATAAATCGGAAAAATATATTATTTACATGCTTAGTAAAATTTGCAAATGTAAACGTTGTAAGGGTATAAATAATGTACTTGTAAATGTGTACCACTCCTAGCTAGAACCTATTTTGCAAAAACTCGGTGTAGAAATAAGTAGGTGACAAATAATTAAGACATTCAATTAGAAATATATATATACGAACAGGAGATATATAAATATATGTTTAGATAAACAAACACAGAACCGAATGGAAATCATTTGTTTGCAAGGTACCCTGGATCTTTTACCAAAATGACTCGCAAAATATAAATGTATACATGCATCATATAATAATGGCGATGAAGGTAGTGGTAAGGATAATGATATTGGTGATAAAGATAATGATGATAATTATAACAATAATGATGACACAATTAATAATAATAACAATAGGCGTATTTTTCAATGTCATCCTCTGTATAATGGTATTGGAAAAAAACGCAGTATTTTTATAAATGGTTAAATAAACACCCTTTAACAATCATAGTGAATAGCAACCTCCCTCACATTAATGTTAAATGACAATGATATTGACTAATATTAATGTTAGCGATAATAATAATGATATTAGTATCACTAATATTAATACTAATTACAATTGTAAAAATTAAAAATTTAATAACTAAAATGATAATTATGATGATATTGATAGTGATAATACTAATGCTACTACTAATATTAATATTACTATTACTAATATGTTATGGAAGGATATTAATGATGACGATAATAGGATATACAACACTTCATGCTTGTGCGTTTAAGAACTAAAAGAACTTGAACATCACGAAAATGGTTTATCTTTCGATTGTTGCTTTGTTCTTCGTTACACAGGTGAATTATATATGTTTACACAGGCTTGCAACCGAAATACGACAAATGAAATTGTATAATGTAAAGAAGTAGAATAATCAGTAGTTGATATGTAGTTGTCAATCTACAGAGAATGATATAAAATAAATTACGTTCATTAGCAGAAATGACTTTATACGACTTTTAATTTCTGCGTGCGATTTTTTATATCACCACCATCCCTACGTCGAGATAATTATTATCCGCAAGTGAAAATGCTCATCCTTCTTTGCCTTCTCTGAGGTTTGAAGTTTAAGAATACCCGTACATTTATTTGAATGAAATAGTTACGGAAGATATCAAAGAAACATATTATTCCAGTGTGAGATATATCGAATTGAGAGAAAGAGAATTATATAGTGCGTATCACTATTCCTGAGACAGTATTAAAGGTGGGTCTATTGTTTCTTTCGTACGCAACACAAATTACAAGCACAAACATTAATATAATGTTGTGAATACAAAACTTGCATTTAAATTTCCTTTAGACCTGCGACTTCTCAAAGAGGGACAAACCTACTAACTGATGGTTTTGTTCAGTCTCGGTGAATATAGAATGATTGTTAAGTAAAAATAAATGTTTATAAATACACGAGTACTTTATTTTGTCCAGCTTAAGAATACTGTTCCTCAAGATTGTGTTGATTCTACATTGATCCCAGCAACATTTGAACAAATCCTGATTTCCCTGTATTATCATTATCACTTATGTATTGGGGAGATGAATTACCAATGCACAAACAATATACTTTATAGAAGGTGTCAGTAAGACTTGTCCACTTTAATAGGCTGTATCTGTGGGACAGTTTGGACGGTTAACAAGGCAACCATGCAGAGTGACCGATTGTATTAATGCAACAACATGTGATTTGTTTTATAAAATGGTGATCAGAAACTGTGATAGTAATTTATTATCCTAATATCATGTGAGATATATATTGTTTGATAACGAGTATCGGTGTAAACTAGGCGCCATTCGTTGAGGTACGCACAACCACACGCGCACATACAGTGTGAGTCAAAACAAGTTTACACCTAGACAATTGCCAATTATTTTTTAAATCATCTATGAACAGTAAATTATTATACATCTTATGAAAAAGTGTTTTATCCCGAATCATTTGATATCATTTTTGTGGGTTATGTGTTCACGCTTGGATGAACAGGAGGCATTGTTTGCGTGAGTGCAAAATTCGACTTGCGCCAAAGTTGCTTATGTGATGTTTGAATAAAACAATTGGGATTTAGGTATTAATTCGGTTTTTGCAGAAACAAATAACATCTCTCAAAAAATTAATCATACCACACCACACATCAAATATCGAAAATCAAATATCAACGAACATTTTGTGCGCGCGTGTCTGTGTGTGTGTGTGTGTGTGTGTGTGTTTGTGTGTAATTTTTGCTTCTGCAAAAACCATATGCAATGCATTTCATTTGATACATTCAATTCGTTATCTCACTCCGCTACTTTAGGCATCACTTTGGCGCAAGTCGATTTTCGCATTCTCTCAAAAAATGCCTCCCGTTCATCCAAGCGTGAACACATTCTACACAAAAGTGATACCAAATGATTTGGGATAACACACTCTTTTATAAGATGTTTAATAATTCACTGTTCATATACGATTTTAAAAATAATTAGCAATTTTCTAGGTGTAAACTTTTTTTTGACTCACACGGTATACACACACATAAACACTTGTACAACACTTTACCGCTCATCGAAAAGCTGTAGCGATCGCTGCAGCGCGAGCAAAATAATTTCTTTCCGTTCTTAGCTTATCATTTTGTTTAAATTTGCCTCTTCATTTTTTTCGATTTTTGTTTCATTAATGGCTGTATCGCGCTGTCGACAATGTTCATAGAATATGCAAAAGAGTAAAGTTCCAAGTGAAGCGGGCATTAAACTAGTCGACGGACCCGATCAGTATTCAGGCTGGGTCCAGGTCAAGCTTACACATGGCAGTTTGACTAACCTTATTACAATGTTGAACAGCTTTGCACTTAATCGTTGATGTGTTGCCGAATGTAAACACTTGCAATTGTGAAATTGTTTTCCATGGCGACACACAAACTACATGACACAGTTTTTTTGCCTCACAGCTGATACGAACACTTTTCAGATGTTAGAAACTAGGTGAGACGTTTTACCTTACTAATTTTAAATGCTGAGTATTATTTAATATTGATATTGGCTTGATTGGAGAGGAGCCACATAGTAATTCAACTGCCAACAATTTCCTTTCTTTAGGCCATTATCATTGTAACATTTTGATTTGAAATGTGCCTGAGTTATGCATAAACATGCAATCTCGTCATTTCGACAAGAATAAAGAGGATGAAGTAGTTGATTCCAATCATTATAATAATTAAGTAAGCATGATCATTGAGATCAGCATGAAATATTCATTCAATCTTGAAATGAAATGTGTTTTGCATTTTGTAAATTTGGACTACACCAATATAAGACCAACATTAAATGTTGCGTTGCTGTACTTAAAGTTGTTGATCTGCTAGCACCCCGTCCGATTCTCTCTCACACTCTCTGGTGAAACCACATATACCATACAAGCATGTAACTTGTTAAAGCTTTAGATTGAAGGAATACAGCTTAATATGCATTTCTCTTTTTTAAGAACGGGCAATACGGAAATCCTTTCCCTCATCATTAACATAATTCATTTGATATAGACTTTCCCTCCCATCTTCCTAAAATTAGCAACCAAGTTAACGTTACAATATAATAGGCAGTCATCTGCCCAGAGTCTAACATTGGTGTCATTAGACAGGGACTATGGCACGTCATTGATGAACTGCAGGAATATCATTTGGACGTTGACGCTATCCCGCGGAACATCACCTGTCACACGGGACTTGATAAACACGGCTCTTTTTATGATTACCTGTTGTTGACGATCACGAATAAAATCAGCTTTCCCTGCATGGGTAAAGATCCGTCTTATTTTAATATACACTTGCCCTTTAACTTTTAAATAATCATTGAGACATTTGTTGGGTGAGGAAGGGAGGGGGCAGTTGCAATGTTTCCAAAAGGGGCACTCCTTTCAGCAATTTTAAGAGGAGGATTCCGCAGCCCTGTTTGTTTTTTTAAAGGAAACGCTTAAATGCATGTCATTGACTCCTGTTAAAAAAAAAAAAAAAAAAAAAAAAAAAAAAATTAATACAATATTATACAGTTCAGGTCAAGCGAATGGGCGTAGCGACTAAGCGTCGATATTTTATAATATGTTTCAATAGTATGTGTAAAAGCTTTCGATGATGCTTGACGCTTGACTCACTTTTTTCCATTAATTGTCAAATTTCAAGGGACGTTTCCCCTCCCCGTGACTGGCACTGATTGCATGCAGTAAACATGTTAACTTCTTTCACGCAATAATTAAACAAAAAACACGGTGACGTATACATGTATACCAATATTAACGGGGACTAGTGGGAATATGATAGGAAGATGTAATTTATTTTGTAAATAATTTGCGTAAACACAAATATTTCTTGAATTCTAAAATATGTAGGTCTCTTCGCGAGGGTATATTGTAAGAAAACTCAGCCATTTTAATATCAATTCGATACGTCCAAGAGAGTATAACTATTATGTATGCAAATTAACACATTGTCTAGTTAATTATATACTTTTTTATTAAAAGATCGAAAAATTGATTTAGTGGTGCAGGTTTAAGTGTCAACAGCATATAATAAATCTGGCACAAAATGATAATTAAAACATTTTTTTAATTCAGGGACAATTCAAAGGCCCTGGAACCTCATAAAGGCGGAGGCTTTGAAGCAAACACTTTCCTTCGCCATACTCACTTTAAAACGGAACTCCTCCCTTTTGTCTAGTTGTATAGCTTGTGTTTATGCATTTGTTATATACATTTTCTTATGTTACTGGATATTTTTCTTTTTCTGTTAAGAGATATTATGTTTCTATATGAAGAACCACGGATGTTTCCAGGCTTTTGGAGTAACAAAACCATCATAATACACACATATGACATGTCTCCCTTAGGATATTTGCTCATTCTAAAATTTTACACAGTGGGCGTAGCAGAATATAGAATAATGTTATATGGGGGTAAACCCAAACACATTACTCATGGACGGAAGATAACATTAGAACATTAAATCAGAATTTTTCAAAGGAAAATCATTTTTTAATATAATCAAGAGAAACGAATACAAAGTCAGGACTTTTTTTTTAAATACACGAAATTGTGGGGGAATTTTTTTCCATAATTCGATCCTAAAGTTATATTGCTTTGGGGTGGAGTCCTCTTTGAGTTGTATAAGAGTTATGGCTCACCGAACGACAATAAAGCATTTATTTGATTTAGAACGCGAAACACCAGACCACTGCTGCTGCCACTGAGCCATCGTATGGTCGAACCTCGTAGCTTAATAAAAAACTAATAAATGAATATGTACATGTATTCAGGAGGATAAGTAAATGACAAATATGAAAGTCGTTACGTACACTTACAGCCATTTAAAAGTTGGAATAAGCTGGATATTGAATATAACCATAGAAATTACCTGTATAGTTGGAACATCTATCGTCAGCTTGGTTTCGGGGAGCTAATGTAGTGGGATGCATTTGAATTTAGCAGCTCATACAGGATGACAGTATGTACCATTGCACTTACGACGTCGTGCACCACCGAAGCTGTACGTTTTCTACACTGTAAATGAAAAATAAAACAATCGTCACATGTCACAAACCAGGTGAGGCGTTTGATTATTACCTCTTTAAGTTTGAACCAAACACGATTGTTACTTTCATTAAATTTGACAGTAATTCAATTAAAGGAATTTTTCGAGTTGGCTTTGCCAAGGAAAAACTTTGCCAAGGGAAAACAGACAAGTGGACATGTGATTATATGTTTTCGATTATCGACCGTTACATTTTAGAGGAGGGAGTGCACGAACGTTCATTATGCCGATCATAATATTACAATGTTTGATAGACAGTAGCTTTTCCATCATAAGGCTAAGCAATTCGAGCACTTAATACGAAAATCGCGATGATAAGATTTTAATATGGCAATCGTTAAAAGCATAAAGTTTTTGTTGTGTTTAAGGTGAGCAAATATGTGAAAAGTAGATATTACAAAAGCGGTTCTCCAGGGAGTGGAAAGGGGGCACAGTGTTCATACTTCATATTGCTCCGTTTAGTCTAATTTCACTACGCCCCCTATCGTCAGAGTCAGCAGCCTAACATTTTAGCCAATGGAATGTTTCCCCCAACAAATCGTTAACAATTCATTTTTTTTTAACGAAAAGCTCACATCCACCCCAAAGTACGTTATCACAAGCTTTTTAATTGGAACCCTCAGGTATCATTGACTTTTGAAAGTTCACCCACCGTAATTTGATCAAAATAGGTTGCAAGCTCGTCATTGCCTATAATACACATGTTAAACAAGTCGAACTTTGGACTCAGTTTACCAAGCGATTTCAAGATTATAGGTCAAGCACACGAAGAATAAGAAGCATGAATTATCATAGATCACTTCTGCTCGATTCATTTAGTCCATTTCATCCAACCCCCCCCCCCCCCGTATTTTGTTTTTCCATTTAGTAAAAGCAAACATTTTGCCGAGGTTTGCAAAAAACATGAATATTTATAAACGGTCAGACAATACAGCCTTTTTAGTACGTAACGTAAAGTGAATGGGAATGGGCGATGATCCGTCTAGGAGGTAGAGGTCAGTGGTTTGTGCTGGCAAAGTTCCGGCGAGCGAAAATGAGACGACCGGAGCCATATGTATTCCAGTAGTATTCCAAACTGCCCATATCTACTCTAAAAAAGGTTTCTTTAACTTTGGCAACTGACTTTCTTTAATTTCTAAGGAGTGCTTTTTCCCCTTACGATAAGTACATTTTCGTAAATCTAACAAGTATCCGCTTTCACATATAATGCATGTAAACTTTTAAATGTCAAAAGTTCTATCACGAATAAGATGAGATCCCCTTTTTAATTTGGTAATAATCCAATTTTTCTTTATATCTATCTTTCTTTTCTTTCTTTCTTTTCTATCAAATGCATTTTGAGATAAGTGTCCATTTGTATTCTCTTGTTTCCAGTGTCACCTACAAAAGTGCCCTTTTGATGTTATCTAAACAGATATTTCTCTTTGATGATAATATAACCAACACGAAATCATATTTTCGCACAGATGGATGCTCTGCAGCTAATAAAAAACATTTTAGTACAGTGATAATTCAAAGAAATATACACATGTAAAATAATAAAATATACTGCTATCGGAAACAAATAATGAAAGCCAAGTTAAGTTTCTTAAGTCCTGTAACATGAAAAATAGCTAAGGTTTCCCCAAGCACACAAGTCACTTCGTCATTTTATTCTTGAAGTGGGATGAAAAAAGGGAGCACCGCTCTGCCACTGAGCCATCATGCCTGAAAGCGAAATATGTTAATAATATTTTAACATACACTTAAAGTCATTTAGAAGTTGACATAAGCTGAATATTTATCATGATTATTGGTATTTCCTGTTTATTGTGAACCTCTGTCGTCAGCTTGGTTTCAGGGAGCTAACATGATGGGATGTCTTTGAATATAGCCGCTCGTACAGTATGAAGTAGATGTACAGCTGTACTTACGAAGTTGCGCACCACCGAAGCTGCACGTTTTATACTGTGTCTAGAAAATATCAAGGATTCGTCGCATGTCACAAATTAGGTGAGGCTTTTTGATTATTGCCTCTTTAAATTTGAAAAAAAAAAGAACAATTGTTCATTTTGGAAAATTCAACGGTTATGCAATAAGAATGAATTTTCCGAATTGGTTTAGCCAAGGGGAACAGAGAACTGGATATGTGATTGTGTGTGCGACAATCGAAGGTGAATCGGGGTACACGGTCACTCACCTTGCTCACCATACGTTTCCATTGTAAGTATATATGATATAAATTAGCCCCTTTATCATTACGATCGCTATCTATATTGAACTCCGAACAAACAGGTGCAAATAAGACGAACAAATTCTGACGAAAGATTACAAAATGAAGTAATACTTAAGTAAATTTAGCAAAAATTTATAAGCGCTATTCACTATATATATAATAATTCATGGATGAAAATAGTTGACATATGGTCAAACATGGAATTATAGTGAGAGAGAAATTTCAAAAAAAAGGTAATATTTTGATAATGGAAGCGTTAAAGGCGAATGTATGTTCTGTATAGGTAAAGAAGTATGTGATTTTAAGAAGTGGTTCTCTAGGCGGTGGGGTGGGGAAGAAGGCACAGTGCTCCTACTTATTTAAGTAGCCCCCAAAGTGTCAAATTTTACTCCGATTAAGGCCTATTTTTACTTGGCTAGTGCCTAGCTTTCATTTCTTAGCAATGCTCTTTCCCCCTTTTCAAGTGTCACCTACAAAAGTACCCTTTTACAGCTATCTTAAGAGTTATATCTAGCATGAGAGAATCGGAACAGCGTTTTGTACTAACTGGCACTGTTTTGCCGCCAAAACAATGCAAATGGAGATGAGGGCAAGGACATAATTCAATAAAATGCCACCACCGGCACCCATGTTATAAATACGTAAGTGTTCATTGTAAAGTGTATGAGAGATAACATTCGGCAAATTGGATTTTCTACCAAACACATAGCAGAATCGTCAATTTACGAGAATGGAAAAAAAAATTATCGATTATTCCACAACATTTCGTTACAAAGGTATTACACTTGATTTTGCTATTCATTAATAGATGCCCTATCCATGTTCCCAGTTTCAGAATGTATAGTAATTTCGTATACGCCGCGATCCGGGGGGGTGGAAACTGCTGAGATAGCAGAACAAAACGGCATTTCTAGGGTTAGAACCCATGTCCTTTTGAACTTTACAGAGTGCGGAGGTATTCAATTTAGTTCCCTTTAAAATCGAATATAGAATTAGACAAAGAACTGAAGGTCACGTTACCAAATATCAGTCATGTTAATGATATTGCTACAGCAATATTTTTTGACTCGGTAACTATCCTCCAACCCGAAACTGCGGATTATAATTGTTCCTCGAATGTGTTTATAACTTCCAGCGACTGGGAATTATATATGTTTGAAGTAATTTTCGTGAAAATACATTGGTATTCTCACTCGTATTTTTAATTCATCTAATAATGTGACATTTAAGGTCTTCTAACATTCATTCATTTCTGTGGGATTGAGGTTAAAACCCCATTAAAGCAATTGTTCTTCGGTATAGTAATTTATGATCAGTCGCATTGCGACCTTACGGATTACTCATTTTGCCTGCATGCTTCAGCCGCCTTCAAACGTCTCTTCAGAACACCCCACACAACCACAAAAGTATGATACGGAAGCTGTAACTAATTATATCACGTAAAGAGAGGTCACGGCCTTACTCGTCTTGGCCTGTAACTAGCTCGCGAGCCCCCATCTAGCAGATGACTCTTACCTAACTTATGATGCTCGCTTCCGTTCTTTGTAACGTTGGCGTGTTTGACGAGTGTGATTCTAATAATAGGTTGGATCGCACTGCTTTTCCATGGACAAACATAAGATTTAGAAGCAGAAAAGGAAGAAGGAGAAGAAAATAAAAGAAATAAGAAGAAGGAGGAGGATGAGGATAAGAGGATTATTTCAATCAAGGGACATACCTTTTTATTGGATCGGAGGAGGGGGTGGAGCTATTACCACGAGCTGTGGAAGTTCAGTGAAGCATGCGTTCGCGACCAACTGCATAACAAGCTTACTTATATATATATATATATATATATATACAAAATCACATTGTCCCCCTTGAAAAACGTTCCTCATTGATACCTTTATGAAACGTAACCTGACATAATACTCCAGGAAGAAAGCCCCTGATTTTGTTTATTCCTTTTATGCGTTTGATATGTTATTCTTGCAATAATCTTATATTTCACATTATGTGTTTATTTGTTTATCCTTTCTTAATGTTTCTTGTGTTGTTGAACAGCCCCCCCCCCCCCCCCCCCACCCAACCATCGAGTTGTAGCACCTACCACTTTTTCATACCGCAATGTTAATGATGGACAAACTGAGGGTCTATCTTCAGCGCTATGTTCTGGTCACCTTTTGAGGCTTGACCCTGGCCGGCCTCAGAATGTCTTTAATTTCGGTCATTGCTTAAAGTTTGCACGGAGGTGGCTGCCTGGCTCATTAGCCGCGCGCATACAAAATATTTGAAAAATCTTACCCAAGCTAGAGGAAAATTATTTCATGACAGGAAATTGTTATGATTTTTACATTTTCTTAAATTGATTTCAATAATACAACAATATTGCCTGACAATGATAAATAACTTACAAGACAACTTAATCCAATGGATGGTTTAAGCTTATCATTCCTCTTTCGGCCTACTAGCTGATATTTAATTTGAATTCGATGTACTTATTAGTTTCTTAACGGTACAATGTCCCATTTGAAGCCAACCTCTAATTATGTAGAACTCTGCAGGAATTATGAATATGTCATGTATGTCCTATCTGTGAAATGTAAACGTTAGCAGTGTCCTAATATTCAAATTATGCAAGGAAACCCATTTATTTGCTAGACTTCACTGTCAGACACTATTGAGTGACTGACTGGCTTTTTCTTATTTGGTAATAACATATACATAAAATGAGCTGTAAAGGATTTGTCTACATCAATAACCCACTTCTTGTAATGGCCAACATTAAACTGATTGAATCTTTGCACATCATAAAACGTACGACTATGCGGTACAATGGTCTGAAAATCAAGACTATTACGTATTGGCTCCTAAGTCGATTTGACAACTAATAGTCGTTTTTCCCCCACTTAAAGACATTTGCAAGCCCCCCCTTTTAAGGGGAGTTCTAAATTATATTATCTTTCAAATGCCATTGGAATTTAACATTTTCATTTTTGGCCTGCAAATGGGACATAGTATCTTTAATGGAAAGGCTGAACATTTCCTTATTCATATTACTGATTCAATAATATTTATATTATTATATTTTGATAGAAGTGGGTGTGTCAGTTTTCAAACGCATTATTTTGCACGTCATCCTCAAGTAGGCTTGATATTTCCTTATTCAATCTAACTTTAGAACGCTTTGATTGCGTATATTATTAAGTAACCCCCTCCCCTCTCCTTCATAAAGAATTAACTTTTTTTTTTAAATAGTAAATAGTAAACCCAAGTTTACAAAGAAGCCAGGGCTGATAATAAACCCACCCTAAATGAATATGAAATTAACCATGATACTATGTGAACGCGAAAATAAATATTCTCCCAAAGTGTTTTAACGATTAGTTAATATCACAACCATTTGTGAGGTTCCCAAAGTGTTAAAGGTTTCTATATTTCCCGAATATATATTATAAATTGAGAACCAAGTGTATATCAGTTAGTGTTGTTGTACGTCAGGTCTTCTGAAATATACATCAACGCCGAACAAAAAAGTCATAACAATGCATTTTTACTAAGCTCTAGTAAATCAAATACTATAATTACTTCCTTAACTTTACCAAAAGGATATAAATGTGAAAATATTAACGTTTCTTTCGTTGGAATTATTATAAATTATCAGCATGCAGCTAATGCAAACTGAAGAAGAAAAAAACGTATTTAATATATAAAGCGTGTTATGCACCGACTAACATTATAAATATTTTATTTTAGCAATTACAATTGTAAAACGTGGTCTGAAAAAAATATCGATTTTTCTCTTTTCAAATTCAAAATAAGACTACTACTAAAAATATTAATCTTCAAAAGCTGAATTTCAACAATTTTTCTGATTTCAAAAAGGATAATAAAACATTAATTATAATTTGATTTTGATTTATTTATTTCTGTTTGATTTTCTTTTTCTTTTGCATTGATACAAATATATATCGAACAAAACATTGCAATTTTTTTTCAAATTTCAAAAGAATATAATGTCGAATAAAGTAATTAATCGAGACAAAAAACAAACAGGAGGGTTGACAAAGTAAGCAAAGCTTGATAGCATGACTACCCTCAATGGATACATAATAGTATGAATATGGTGGAACAAATATTGTTAAAAGGGGAAAGAGAGAGAGAGAGAGATAGAAAGAAGAAAAAAAAAAGGGAGTGTACATCAAGATTCACAGGTGTATGTGGTACAACGCAGTTGCATTTCAATTAGATATATGGAGATAACAAAAGAAGACGCACATTCGAATATTGGGTGGCCAACTTGGGATATGTTATAGAATGAGAAGACTCACGAGGTTTCAGGACAATATGAATAGAAATGTGAGATCAGCAAGCTGGTTTATATAGATTGCAAAACTTTGTTTGTATACAAAACAGGTTTTGGGAGTTTCCCAATTAGGCCACTCTTTTTTCGTATTAGAAGTGTATTCATACCAGGTTACGGAAATTTATAATCAACGTTTTTAATAAAAGGAAGCAAAAAGTAAGAGTACTGAAAATTATCGAGTTTTGTAACGACGGGTTTACGAGAGGAACTTATAAAGATTGAAAGTAAGCAAATTTGATTGTGGCTTCTAAGAAAATGCGCAATTAGAAACGTTTGCACCGATAGATAGCATTGTACTGATCGATTTTATGTCAGGGGGTAGTGCATTCCAGGTATCAGGGCTAAAATGTCTAATTGATGTTTTGAGGTGATAGGCGATAGTCGTTGGAATGCCTGGCTGGGTAGGAATGAAAATTAGCATTATGTTGGAATAATATGACTAGTGATGGGGGGGGGGGGGATGCCGGATTTAAGTCGCAACATGAACAGAGATGTTTGCATGTAGTGTATATCACTTATTTCTAAAGTTTTTAACGTGGCAAATAAATGGTCAGTGTGGTCGCGATAACCTGCATCGTTAAAACTCGAATTGCTTTTTTCTGTAACATTAATATACAATTAGCATTGCACTTATGAGTTTCCCATATGGTATTACAAAAAGAAATATATGGTACAACCAGTGTATTATATAGTATACTAAGGACAAGTGTTGGCAAAAAAATATTTTAGCTTAAATAGTATACCAATATTGCGAGAAATAGGGGTATAGAGATATAGTTTACATGATCATACCAGTTACATTTTTCACTTAAATATACACCTAAGAATTTGATTGACAACTTTTTTTCGATTAAAACAAGCACCTAACAATTATGAACATTATTATTTCTTGTGTTTCTAAAGTGAGTAAAATTTATCTTCTTTAGGTTCAATGATAATATGTTGCTTTTGAACCATTTCGATAACTTAGGTAGTTCAATGTTCATGGTTGCAACTAGCGAATTTAAATCAGAATGTGAATAGAATAAATTTGTATCATCGGAAAAAAAATTATACTGTAAATGTGGTGAAACATTAGAGATATCATTTGCATAATATTATATCAAAAATAAAAGTGGCCCAAATATGGAACATTGCGGAACACCACATTTAATAATAGACGATATACGTTAGAAGTAACTAAATTGAATAAAGTATATTGTTTTCTTGATGTTAAGTAATTTTCTAACCAATCAAGTGCTTTACCTCGTACACCGTAATGCTTTAATTTATACGACAATGTAGCAGGATTAAGAGTATCAAATGCCTTGCTGATATCCACGAATATGCCTATGACATGTTTATGAACAGCCAAGGCATTTGATACTCTATCAAATATTTGGAATAGTGTTAAATCAGTTGAATGAAACTTCCTGAAACAAAACTGATCTGCATTCAGTGAGTCATTTTGAGTTAAACATTCTATATAATATGTTGTAAACATTTCTTTCAAGGATTTTAGACAAGCTTGATAATAATCTTGTTGTCCAGCATAATTTTTTCTTTTTTCAGAATCTTGGCAAAGCCTTAAGTACTTGTTTTGATCTCTATCATATGAGTTGAGCTGATGCCAAGACTTTTAAAATATGGCAACGATCTTACATTGTCATTGAAATCAACAACATGATTCAATTTATAAATATGCTGTAAATATGACTTTTATTATCAAAACAAATACAAATGTAGATGCTTGTGGTTGCCCCCACCCCTCTCACACGGGGCAGTCGCAAGTCTACTGTATGAATATAAATGTGTACAAAATATGATTATTAAATAAGATATGGTCCCTATTATTCCAGTTTTTTCCGAATTTGTACAACTGTCGATATTTCGCCACACCATCAAACAATCCATATACAAATGTGATGCCTTTAATACCTGATTGCGTACATCTAAAATTCACTGATCTAAATATATAATGAAAACAAACTATCCAGCCAATATGTTTTCTCCCCGAAAAGTAAGAATTTTTATTGCATTAATCGTTGAATCTTAACGAACAGTTCAAGCCTGTAAAAGCCTTACATAAGTACTTATTTCATTGGATCATTTGTCATACCCCAAATTCATCACAGAAAATTTGATATGCATCAATGTGGCACCAGTCAAGTTTCATGTAAACAATGTTTACATTTCGCGGAGGAAGTTGATGAATCTTGTCTGATATAAATCAAGATATTCAAGAAAGCTTGAATAGAAGAAAAAAAAACTTTGCTCACATATTCTGATAAAAAGCAATCGGAAGCTCATGTGTCAAATAAAGCTTGTTATCATGTACATATTTGACAATCCTACGCTAAAGAACTTACAGGGGTGTCAAATTCAGTCAACGTTACAGATTGCATTCTGACCATTTCAGAAAGTGTAGGTCTACCATTATTTTATTTATCAATGCTAGAATTATGAATGAGGAACAACAGCGTTGATTTACAGAATTATAACGTCAAAGATCTTTATTGAAAAAAATGTTATGAGCTAATTTATACAAGACTAATACAACAGTAAATTTAAACAATTATGATCAAAAAGAAATATTTAGACACAAAAGGCCCGGTCACACAGAGGGGACGCATGGGGGACGCACGGCCAGCGCATTGGAAATTTGCAATTTGGGCCATACGTTGTCGTTCGCTATGCGTGCGTCATCATTCGTTACTCCTTCGTTGAGCGCGCTGGACCAACGCTGGACCAGCGCTATGCATTCTTCGTCATTCGCTGTGTGCATCGGGCTTTTTTGAGCAAGCTCAAAAGTGTGCGCGGAGCTCGACGCATGAATGTACACGCCAAAGGCACGCCAGACATGCGTGGAGCGCGCTAGACCAGCGCCAGACATACGCGGAGCACACGCCCTGTATACGCACAGCGCGCTAGCTACACACTGTGTATTTTTTGTCAGCTCGCTAGCTTTTCCAAAATCATGACAAAAGTTAGGCACACGGCCTTTTCCGATTTCCAATGCGCTGGCCGTGCGTCGTATAACGCGGTGCATGCGTGGACCATTCGTCCAGCGCGCTAGCAACACGCTGTGCATTCGTGGAAGTTGTTATCATGTGCGCTCTGTGTACGGTCTGTATGCACACTGTAAGCGCCCTGTATGCGCTCAGCGCGCTAGCAACACCCTATCCATTTGGTGTCAGCTCGCTGTAGCTTCGACAAAAGTTGGGCGCACGACAACGCACTGGCCAAAATTGCAAATTTCCAATGCGCTGGCCGTGCCTTCCCCATGCGTCCTCCCTGTGTGACCGGGCCTTTACCACAGTCTATACATTGCCAATTGTTTATGCACACGGTATTTTCCTAATTAGTGGGGTTTTGCATAGCGCTAGCGTCAGTCAGACTTTACACTCCTGGCGCATGGCAATTATTAATTGCGGACAGAAATTCCGGGAAAAAAAGAAGACAATGATAATAACTGTTACCACTGAAGCACATAACAAAAATAACGTCATTCTCTATCTATGCATATGCATGTATATATTATAATAGTCACTTTCTTAGACCGGTTATAAACCCGGAACTTAACTTTAAAAAAACCCATCGTGCCGACTAAAAGCTGTCATCATGTCTTTGGCGAATCAATAACATATTTCTACTCACTACAATAGTTGAGTGGCGTGACAGCTGATATTGGTATGAAATTTAAACGATTAACACCATTACTTTGTTAGCTTAAAACCGATTTCAAATAAATTGGAACATGTTTATTTGCATTCAATTTTGCATCAAAAAAACCAAAATTCAAAGTTCTACAAAAGCTTATCTTTTTCCAAAGAGAAACGACAATGTAGGTCGCTTCTTATTGGTCAGTTATTCATAGAGTTTCCCATAGTTTCCTCCCTTATGAGGCTTTCACATATACACTCCGGGGCCCGTACGGCGAGTAAAATCAGACATTTTGGGAATTTTCGGCTGGTGTCGGGCCGGCTACCGTAAAGATCCTACGGGTGCCGGGACAGTTTTTGAAGCCGTAAGGGCGCCGTGGTGATGAGTCGGCTGCTCCCAATTCTCCCGGCGTTTTTATCTGACCGTTAGGCTGTAGAGAGCCCGTGAACGGCCCGTGCGGGCTCCGGACGGTGTCCGGACGGGCCCCTCACGATTTTTTGGAGGTCAATTCTCATGAAAAATCTTTACGGGCACGTTGCGGTGCTAAAGGGTGCCGTACGTGTACCCTACGGCTTCCTCACGGGCCCCTCAAGAGCCCCGGGTAATATGCACACCGCCTTGAGGACCCCGGCCGGGCCCCGACAGGGCACCTTGAGGACCCCGGCCGGGCACCGGCAGGGCACCTTCCGGGAGCCACGGGTGCACCTGCTCATCGGACGGAGCACGTAAGCTTACCGGCCGGCATCGTTACGGGCGCCTTGCATTTAACCCGACCAATTTTCTTCGGGCACCTCCCGGGCGCCGCAGAATATGTGACCACACATGCCGTAGAAATGAAAATCGGACGGTTCCCGTACGGTCTCTAAATCCACGGCAAGCCGCCTGGATACGGAAAATCGTACGGGGCCCGGTCTATATGTGACCTAGGCATAAGAGATTGCAAGTGGGAGGTAACTTTTTAGGGCTACATGAGTCAATTCAAGACCACGCTCGCGAAAGCTTATATTATCGTGTCACATCTATCTCTTCCAATGCGTTATTGTTAACACCATCTAACCTGCACGTTCGTCTCATCGTCTTACAAATACCAAGCATACGTCGAATGCTACAAACCAGGTGAGGCATTTTAATCATCCTGAATCAAAGATGCAGAAAACAATGTTAACATATCAGATTAATACGATCACTCTAGTCTATATTTTTGTAAAGCGAATGCATTGCGTCATTTTACTGCTACTGACAGTTTGTTGACCGTAGCCGACAAAAGGGACTTTTAGATTCGCGTAAACTGATACGTGTGACGTCCATTCAAGGCAGTGCATCAACAGAAAGTCGATCGTAGCAATCCACGTTGTCGTTCGGCAAATCTAAAAGTCCCTAATGTGAATATCGAGGCATCCTCGAGACTTGTATAAGTTGGTTGATTCAGATCCTATTTCAAGTCAGAAGTTCTTTATGGAATGAATTGTGTTTACATTGCCCGTTGAAGCTAGGCACTGAAAAAGAGAGCTACTATTCGGGTGAACGATGTTTGCTATAATGTGGTGCCGCTGATATAATGAATATTAAAGTATTGAACCATCTCTTTTCAAATCAATTAAATAAAAGGATTGTATTGATAATGAGCGATAATTGTTATGTTTGTTTGCACCATTGATGATGTTGCTTAGGCTTTCGTTCGTCATCCAATTAGATAACTGACATGGTTACTCACTGAAATATTGTATAGATTATCGACCGTCGTAAGAACATCGGCCATTGATCTCCGACCAGTTATTAGTTTTATCAATTTCCGAAATAACTGCAAGCCGTTCAGCAATATTTCGACGAGCGGTCGAAAATAAGTTGAAGGGAAAGTCCACCCCCAAAATAAGTTTGTTTCGATAGAGGCAGAATAATAAGAAAATCAGGTGAGTGAAAGTTTGAGCAAATTCTGAATGAAAATAAGAAAGTTATGAATTATTGAAGTTGTGATCAATCAAATACAAATTGGCAACTCTGTGACTTATTATACGAGCTCTCCTTCATTTGCTTTGTGCATAATATTCCATAAAATCATGTTTTCTTCGTTATTGATGATGGAAATATATTTGTTCCTTGCAGGGGGAGTATAGAAACATATTTGCAATTATTATATTTAGGGTGCATGTACGGTTGAAATTTTTCTTGAGGGAAAATGAAAATTTTAGATTTTTTTAGTACTGAGCAAATGGAAGTTGAGCTCGCATGATACGTCATAGAGTTGCCAATTTGTGTTTGATTGATCACAACTTCAAAAATCCTAACTTCCTTATTTTTAATCGGAATTTGCTCAAACTTTCACTGACTTGTTTCTCTCATTTTTCTACTCCTATTAAAACTAACTTAATTTCAGGGTGGACTTTCCCTTTAACGAACGAAAATTTATGATCGGATAATTTTCGAAAAACATTTCGCAACCAATCAGCAACTGCCTATACACCACTGATCAGCAACTGATCGCCCACTATAAATCCTTGTTATGATCGCAGGTGGGTTTTTTTGGTCGTCAAAAATCGGCAACCGGTTGTACGCGTAGTTTAACTGAAGCTTAAATCGATTAGGCGAGGCGTCAAAAATATCGATACCAGCAGGCTGCCGCCTCACGTATTGGCGCATCGAGGCTGCAATTACGGCCGAAGCCTGGCTGGGGCAATTATTTTTCACTTATTAGCCCAGCCGGCTTGCGCCAGGCTGGGATCTGAGGCTCGGTTTCCATTCGAAAGGCGGCAGCTGGCGCATGCTTTTAAATGCCTTTTCCTACCGCCAGCGGTAGCCGGCTGAGCTAATATAAAAAAATGCAGCCAAGACGCACAAGTGCAGTTACCTGCCGCTGGCTGGTATATTTATTTTTGACGCCTCGCCTTAGTCTCTACCCTAGTGTAGTCTGCAGGTACAGACTCTAATTTGTCACTTAAGTACAATTCCAAAAGCTTGAACAGAGCCTAGATCCGCCTGTCTCTATAAACTGTGTCAGCTAAAGTGCAGATACTGTTACTCACAGCGGCTGGTAAGGGTTTGTGCTTGTAAACTAACTCTAGTGTGACTAAGTTTTAGGTATTCGTCTTACCCTCGGATCTGATTTATATGAAGGCGAGGTACGAGTCAAACTCACGGTTGGCCGTTGGGCTCTTTTGTATGAATTGTATAAGAGGTTTAAGCTATAGTCAGTTATGATAATCATTTCTTCAACTTCGGTAATCTCATGTATTGGTGTAATATTTATTAATATGCCCGCACGACTAGAATGACACAAGTGACGAGCTGCACTTACCGATTTTTACTCAACAAAAAATGCTCGTTTGCTTCAGTGTCAAATAAATACCAAGCATATATCGGATGCCACAAAGTAGGTGAGACGTTTGAGTGATAGGTTTCTCGCTGTAAGACCTTATGTCATTATGTTTGACGCTGACAAAATATACTTCTTAGAAAAATGTTGTTCTATTACTAACCTGGTGTCGATGATTGATACATGCATGTTTATGAATGGTATTTCACCCTTGCCAATAGTATGGGGTATAGATATTTTCCAATCATTCTTAAAGTGGCTCTATTACCTATTATATTCCTTCTACTGTACTAACCCTCTAACATGCACATATTTCTTTCAAACCACAAAGACATTCATGGTTTTCTGTGAAGGCGTCAATGTGCGACACCCTCTAACAGTAAATTCTCCCAACCATTTTTGAATTTTCCCAACCGTTTTTTCCATGAAAATATGACATAAGACAGGCTTTAAAAAAATATTTCAACACTTAAATGTCTGGAATGGTAAATAGAGCCTATTCATTGCTTTGCGACGACTTACTTTAAGTAAACCTGAAGACGAATCATGCAAATTGATGACCAGTGACTACTTGTTCTTAAAAGACAAAAATCCATCTACAACCTTTGACTACGAACCAGTTGTTATCGAATTCGGTGACCGGTCGGCAATCAGCGGTCCATTTTGTGCCAACTGGTTTACAAGTAGTTTGCCGATTTTAATTGACCAACACATAACATTGGCGACTGCAGGCATCCATCTCTCTCCGTCCGGTCGCTTACATTTCATCCATGGACCAATGAACATGTTGCATCGGGAGAGATTTGTCGATAACGCATTTACAACCACCAGCCACCAATAGCCTAGCGCGGTAAGTGTCTGACCAATATCAACTACTAAGAGATTTCTATAAACCTTTTTACATCAACTGTCGCTAATCTTTGACCGATCTCCATTCTAGTGGGACGTAACACGCTTCAGCTTAAAGCAAATGTTCGTCTAATCCTTGGATCTTATTTATATAACAAGGGTGGTATAAGTCAAGCTCACGGATGGCAGTTGGGGTAGACTGTATGGTTTGCGTAATTGTTTTAAGCTATATAATAATCATACATGTCTTCAACTTTGGTAATATCATGCACTGAAGGGAAGTGTCGTTTATGTTGGCGGCACGACAAGTATTACTGAAGTGACGAGCTGCACAGATTTTACGCAGCGAAAAGCTGCTCGTTTTATTCAGCGTCAGATAGATACCAAGCATTTATCGAATGTCACAAATCAGGTGAGGTGCTTAATTGATGATGTTGATTAAACCTCAGCTCTATATCATAAATCAATTACAGGTTTCAATCACTGTTATAAACTATTGAAATTTTGGCATTTTGTTTGTTAAGAGCAATTCTGATTTTCCCTCTCGTTTCACCAATTCTTTCTTTCATAAATTAGTGACCGATCTCCTCATGCCCAATTGAAACAAAAAGTATTGCACGTACATTCCAAACACAAAGTGTCGAACCCAAACTCTTCTCTGCGATGACATCAACACACAAAGAGCTATCTTTAACATTGGTAATAATAGAAATACTCTTTATTGATTGAAACTGTGGCCAACTTACAATCGGAGTTCCTAACCAAATCCGAATACAGACGTCATATTACAATGAAGAAAAAAGAGAAAAAAGAAGACGCACAAACCATCTATTAAAATGGATTGACTTACACGTCATCCTAAAATTTTGATTGAGGATGCGCTTAGAAGGAAAACAGGGGGGGGGGGGGGAGGGGTGATATACTTTACAATAATACTGGTATCTGATATCAATTTAACCCTTCAACTTATGAGATTAAGCTTAAAGCATTTTTCACAAAATTTAATTCAAATTAGTCAACATTTGTTTCATATATACCATAATGCGTTAATTATTATTTTTCTTCTGAAACTTACCAAATTAATCTTTAAATTCTTAATTTCCTGCGCTCGTATTGCGTCCTTGCATTTTTCACGCAAGTACATCTTAGCCAAGAAGCAAGCCGATCGATTTACTGCTCAGCAGTGAGTAATTAATTTCATGCCAGCAATCATGACAATCAGCGGCCTAAAACCTTTATATGCGGTAAATTATGAATTATAACCAATGTAAAATAATAACACCGTGTCTATTATTCATCATTGGACACAATGTAATGGTAATTAAAGTACTTTTAAAGGGAGGGTTAAATTGATATCAGATGACAAATAGGCCTACTATAAATAAGAACGGAAATCAAAATGAAAATGCGTTGTTCATTAGCGTCATAGGACTCATTCTAAACATCGTTCGCAAATGTGAGTGACTAAATGTAATGATACATTAAAAGACTTTCATACGAAAGTTTTGTTAATTAGGTGTCATAGGGCGCATTAAAATCATATGTCAAGGTGTACTTTAGGCTTTTACCCACCTAGAATTAAGTAAGCGAAAATAGCTGCCAGTAAATAACCAGCGTCTCTAAAGGATGCATCATTTCGATGCAGATGGATTTGTATTTCTTGGCCAGAAGTGTATTTCAAACTCAATAACATCGGCATTATCCCACTCAATGTTGTATCCATTATAATCGTGTTCTGCTACTGATGGTCGAGGGATTGCTTAATCAGAGGGATCTTGTGTGTTCTTTCAATCTCCCTGTCTCTCAAACATAGGAATTGTCACAATATGTGCATGTTATCCTAAATACATTACCTGTCCTTCCTGCTAATGGGATTTCTCCGTAATCTGCTCCTCCGGATGATAAGTCTCCCAAAGGCAGCACTGATGCCCTTACTTTTTAGGAAAGTTTGTTCCAAGCGTGAAGCTTATTTTGTTGAAAAAGGACATAACTATTTATTTAAAATTTCCCTTCTTTCTCGCAAAATAGATATTGAAAGAGTTTACTGCATATTATAATGTTGATAAATTTGAGATAAATGTTGACTTAACACCATAGCGATTTAGGAACGTTTAAATTGTACACATCTAAACCTGCACGTTTAGTACATTGTCAGTGAAACACCAAGCAATATCGGATGCCACAAACTAAGTGACTCGTTTGACTACAGCTAGCTGCATCTAGGAAATAGTGACCAAGTTTATAATAATCAATGAGGTGGTGTTTTAATGAACTGTTGGCGTTTTTACATTTCATAAATGTTTGCTCTTTTTTGCCACACAATATTAAACATCGTTATGGGATAGATATTCCTATGGATTAAAGGTTATTCAACTATTTAGGATGGAATAATAATTCATAATGGTGTTAGCGAGGGTTGTCATGGACCTGATCAAATTAGTTAACAATCATATTCGAAAATATCATACACAATAAATGATTATATAAGGGTTGCATCCGCTCCCCGAAAGAATTATTTTGTTAATACTTATTTCATGTTCAATAGGCGAGGTTGTCTTTTTTTATTTGTACATATACTAAAGGCTAAGTTACGTTTTCAGTGCACTGGTAAGTGATGCCAATGCAATAAGATTTACAAAAATATCTCTTCTGATTCTTGTTAACCCTAATAAGGCCGGGGGGCCATTATGCCCCCCCCCCCCACCCTCCACGATTTTCCCCATTGCTCGGGAACGCATATGGATGGCGCCCCGCCGCTCGCTGACTTTTTTCTTTTGAGTCTTGCACAACTTTTAAAATATTTTTTTTGAAAATCGGACCTACGGTTACAAGGTCACGTGACCTTTTGTCTTTGAATGTCAGCCCGAAAATCGCTCAATTTCGTGATTTGTGTACAAAACATAAGGAAAAGTCATTTTTCCTAAAAACAGATCAAAAATGGGTTATTGGGTCTTGTTTAAAGTTTAGGTGGTTGTTTTGGGAGTCAAAATAGTTGAATTGTAGTAAGTAATGAAATAAAACGACAAAAACAATGAAATACATAATAAATTATCAAAACAAGGGATAACATAAGGAATAAGCTGGCTCTTCCAAATTTGTTCGTCGTATTATTATTTAGAATGGTCTAATGAATATATGTAGTGAAGAAGAATGCTTAAATATGAATAATATATGATTTATGGGTAAAAATGTGATTTTTATGACTTTATTTGTATAAATTACCATAAATATGCTAATGAGTAAATTTTTCAAAAAATTGAAATTATCATATTATTCTATACACTTCACTTGACATGCGTGCAAATTTTCGCGGCCGAGTTCTGAAGGGGGGCTATAATGCCCCCCCCCCCGGCCCTACTAAGACTTCAAATAGCCCGGCCTTTTTAGTGTTAAGGTTAGTTAATTAATATTTTGTTAGGGATATACGTTTTGTGTTCTTGGGTTACTGTTCAAGAAATTTTGAATATTATATTTTGAAAGAAGTTGTCAGATTCCTAGCAAATATTTCCAGCGCGCATTTACGCATTAAAGAAAAGACTTATTGATTTTGAACTTGGATGAATTTGGTATCATTGCAAACGTAAACTGATACTGAGTAAGAATATCACCTTTGTTTAACTTGTAAATACGAGCGAAAATTTAAAAGTTGATTACAAATTGACGAAATTCAAACCACTCATGACCCCGAAAACAATCGTAGTACACGCTGATTTTTCAGTGATTTCACGGTATGAACATTGGGCCGCTCATCTGATCTGATTGACGACGGTGCTCGATGTAGTTAGTGTGCAAATTACATGTATCGCATTGAGTACCGTACCATTCATACCCTACGTTCTTTACTTTCATCAAAATCCCCTGGAAATATCGATATGGACGAAAACCTACTTGATTTGAGTTTCGGGGAGATAGAAGAAAGAATAACCTCAGACAGCGACAACGACAATGGAGATCTTGACCTTGAAATATATCTAAAATATGTTGTCGATGTACTGTACAGTACTATAATCTGCCTGTAGCGCATGCACGATATCTGGCCTGCCATAGTCAGCCCTGCGAGCTAGCCGTGAATTGCGAACCGGAATGAGCTCGGCCTCCTCTCGGTATCCCCTTTCCCCATTTATATGGTAGTACGACTATATTTTTCAAAAAACATACATTTATCGGTCTTGTAAGACATTTTCGTAATGAATATCTTGAAAATGTTGTCGCCCATTTTGCTCCAGAAGAGTCGTTAGATCAGCACGTAAAATTCCATTCGCACTCCCAGATCAGACACATACATGCGAACATGCCCTTAATATATATGATTATTTTCCCGATTACTATGCTAAAATATGACGAAAAATAGCATAACAAATCCAACAAACATTTGTAGAATGTATTATTTATTCATGGTATCTCTTTAAAGTGCCAACAATAAAGGAAATATCAACACTTGCGGTAAATATATAAACAACGTTAAACCCCTATCTACAAAAAAAATCCAATGGGCATCACACTGTCCCCGATGTGTGATGTAGGTTAGTTCATACCGTGACGTGACCGATATCGCATGTGTTTTATCGCCGTCATTTCACTTTATGAGTTCGTTCTGAAAAGGCAGTCATAAATGTATTTAATTTATTCCTTAACACAGGTGAGGGATTGAAAGTACTCTATTTATATTCTTAAGGTTCTCAGCAATGTGTAGACGTATTTTTTACCTACATGTATTTTCAATATTTCAATGAACATTCTCTTTGAGTACTTGTACGGTATTCGGTCTTGATCTCCTCAACCCAAATGGTAAGCAGGCTTTTTAAAAGAAATTATTTTCAGTTTCTTCATCCTTAACTTCGGACAAAAATCAGACGATTAAAAGGTTGATAATGAAATGAAATATCAAGAAAAAGGGAAGCATTTCGTTAAACTTTAATTATGGCAAAAATAATTTTCTAGCCTATTTTCTTACTACGGAAGTAAGACAGGGAAAACTGTCTTTACGATATTGTGGTCTTTGGGTACTCAGTACTTAGTATTGAGGTGTTGTGGATGTACAATTGTAGCCATGTTTTTCTCTTTATAGCGTTTCATTTGTAGGCCAAATCTCATAAGCATTTGTCCTAATGTGAAAACAAAATACATATTTTGCATTTAAATATACCAGCGCGCTCAGTATGACGAAGATGTCCCGTTGCGATTACGATATTTAGTACAATGCAAAATACACGCTTACTTCACTGTCAAACAAATTCCAAATATTCATCGAATGCCACAAACTAGGTGAGACGTTTAAATTAATTGTATTGGTGTGAGTGAGCAGACTTAATACAACAATGAAAGATTGTTAGGATCAGTGAATATGAACAATATTGTCCGATACGTTATGTGTGTAAGCCCTCAAAGATGTATTGCCATATTTACATTTCTTCTAGACTAAGATTTTATGTTTACCGTAATTAATCTTCAAGATTCAAATTGACTTTAAGTCAGAGTGATTTCAATTTTCGTCTCTCCGGGGTTTTCACTGGATTATATCAAACCGTATTGTCATATCGTTAATATCTCACATCTCAAGATGTCACAAAAAGGTCCCCCTATGAGTTGACGAACACCAACTGCCGGACTGTATTAATTATTATCGTGTCATTCTGGGAACAGCCCAGAGCCACAGGGTTAATCCCATTATGCCAAGTCACAAATCCCCAAGGCCAAGTTTATTTTGAGATAATCTGATAATCTGATGGTGCGATATATAGCGCGAGGGAAGCTCTCGGCAAGGTACAATGAGCATGAACAATAACTGCTATTACGAATGTGTGCAAGCACGCAAAAGGCAGTGAAGCAATGTTTTACTTGCATGTACAAAGCACCAAAACGGTAGCGTGCATGCATCCTTATGACAGGCTATGAGACTCGGTAAAGTCAGTAAAGTTTAAGCTAGCAGACGGCAGTTGGAATAATCTGTACTCCAATGCGATATAGACATACACTCTCTTATCAGCACAGCACAAAGGCGCATCGTCAACTTATATACGTTGAGCATATTGGTGGGATTCTTTTGAATATACCAGCGCGATCGACATGACGAAGGTGTTCAGTTGTTCTTACGGGTATGGCATCTTCGAATTTACACGTTTAACTACAACAAACATATCAAAATATTCGTCGGATACCACAAACCAGGTGAGACGTTTGAATAAACTGTCAGAAGATTTTGGAACAATCTAAGGTGGATTTTTTTTTCTGTGAAATATTATATAGTTCTAAACGCCGAAGTAACTAAACGGATTGGACATTTTTGCAACAACATCGCAGCGGTAGCTCGCTCGCGTGAATTAAGCAGCCAATCGATAGCGCGCTCGCATAATATCGGTATCGTGCATGCACCCTTATGACAGGATATGAGTTTTAAGTATCTGGACATAGAATACCGAAGTATGATATTAAACTTGCCAAGTTTTCAAGATTGCTGGTTTAAAACATTTTTTTTTCGTTGAGTGTTGATCACACCAGCAATAAACGCTGAATGTTTACTTCTCCAGCAAGATGCTTGAATTATTTCGAGGCGAACCTCATAAGCATCATAGTTGTTTATAACCAGAAGCCTGGGCGACGAACAAATACGACATTGGAATTTTAGTACTACATGCAGGACCACAAAGGGTGAATCAAATTTTCCACGTAACAACAAATTAGAAGAAAATAGTATTCAGTTTCTAATAAGTAAGTGTTTGAATGGAGTCACGCCTGGTACAAGTTTTCAAATCTCTCAGATAAAGGGTTTACCAAGTTTTTCTTCTCCATAGTACTCTACACCAGAATTTGTTTGATTGTTATTGTTCTTGATATATTGAACAATTTAATGTTGACAATTTGTTTTGGTCAAAGCTAAGGAACTTGGCTCCCCCTGCACTAAATGTATAAATACACGGAACAAATACATTAAATTGCCATTTAAACACATATCTCATTTCATTAATATAAAGTGTTATATATTAAGATATAAATCAAAATAAAAAATGCAGGTCAAGCAGATTAAATAATCTCGCTCTTTTTAGAGCTTAGTTTTATGGACGTTGCATGTTTTAGAACCAAATTATTATTTTTGTTTTCTTCAATCAAACAATGGTATATGATTGTATGCATACGCGATACGTGACAAGGAAAAAATAGGGCGACGGGAAGAGGGATAGATGAGAGAGAGAGAGAGAGAGAGAGAGAGAATACTGAAAAAAACTTTTAGAGTGAAGGGATCAAACAAAAATTATATTTCCTGCAAAGGCAGGGGAACATAAGATGTCACAAGAATACAACCTGAAGCTTGAAGGCAAATAAAAAATATAAAAACACGAATGAAAAGGAACAGATGAAAAGGAGAGAAAAGAAATATGCCTGACATCAAAAGAATTAAAAGATATGGAGATCGAGAACGAACGTGTATCACAGCGTGAACAGTCTAACTAAAGTGTACATTTGCGCTTGATTAATCTACAGTCAAACCTGCGCGTATACTCCACTCTCAAACAAATTCCAAATATTCATCGAATGCCACAAACTAGTAGGTGAGACGTTTTCATTATTTGTATTGGTGTTAGTGGGCAGACTCCATACACAATCCGATAATCCTAGTTTTAACGTAATTTCACTTTATTTTATGTGTGCAGTATGTATAGTAAGCAATTTTTGTCTTCATATGGTCACCCTATCTGATCAATATGCAGGTTTTGTTGAGGTGGAGCTGAAAATGGCAGTTGAGAATCCATTCAATTTCATTCATAACACGATATCATTCGTTGATGCAATTAGTTAAGAACGTCTGTATGTTTTGCATAATGGAAGACGCTTGTTTGAAAGTAATTATGCCAGCACGGTCAGTATAACTAAGGTGTACGGTTGCGCTTACGTAAATCAGTACCCTCAAACCTGCACGTATGATCCACTGACAAATAAATACCAAGTTTTCATCGGATGCCACAAACCAGGTGAGACGTTTGAATGGATATAAAATATCAGTGTTGTAGGACAGGAAGTAAAGGGAAAACTTCCCTAAGAATACTTTAGGAATAAAATAATATTTAATGAATCTGCCTCAAGCATCATTTTCTTCAAGTTTAAATGAGTAACAAAAAACATCATAATTAATAAAAAGTGCTTATTGCTTGTGCTTATTTTGGCTGGGTCTTTATTTACTTGTTCATTCAAATTACCAACATACTCAGGGAAGCCTGTTCAAGTGAAACAGAAGTTACACCCAAATGGTTCAAATATAAACACATATAATAAATGAAGAATGAGTTATAATAACAAGAAACACATACAAAAGTGTGGCAATTCCGTTTGGGAAAGAGGAAAATTACAAATTCTACTTTTGATCCAACTTGAATAATTTATCATTTTCCATGTGGCTAACAAAAAACTTATAATGGAACTGAAAAAACTTTTTGAAATAGCTTTTACGGTTTTCTGATAAAATTATTTGAAGTTTGGGGTATGTTAGGGGTTACAATTACATGATCATAGTTTTAATTTGATCATAGGTTCAAATATAAACACATATAATATTGAAGAATGAGTTGTAATAACAAGAAACACATACACAAGTGTTTTTCCGTACAGTTCTTGTTTACATAATATTTATTAAAATATAAAAACATTAATGCAAACATATGCACAACTTAGATGTATGATAGTCAAGTCGTAATAATGAAACACAATGGATGACTAACTAAATAAGAACAATGTTTGGATTCGAAAGTATATGTGGGCAATTCCGTTTGGGAAAGCGGAAAATCGCAAATTCTAATTTTGATCCAACTTGAATAATTTATCATTTTCCATGTGGCTAACAAAAAACTTATAATGGAACTGAAAAAACTTTTTGAAATAGCTTTTACGGTTTTCTGATAAAATTATTTGAAGTTTGGGGTATGTTTGGGGTTACAATTACATGATCATAGTTTTAATTTCTTAAAATTCAGTGGAGCAATGAATTTAAAACGTATTCTTCTATATTTATGCCTAATTGAACAACATCACAAATAGGAATCAAGTTCAGCTAATCATTTTCTATAAAAAAAAAATGACAAAAATTACCCTTAAAATGGCGTTATTTTGTAACCAAAATCTGAAAAAAGTTTTACTTACAAAGTTATTTTTACTTATTTATGTTGTAGTTGCAAATTATCTTCCTTTATCTACCAACTAAAAGCCCTAAACATCAATTTTGGAGGTATCAATGTATTTCCTATTAACACAGGTAACGGAATAACATGGTAACGGAAGTACAAGAGGCATCAGCACTAGTTATGAGTTGCATGTTTTGCAAGAGATGGACCTGCTGCTTCATGTAAACATACTGTATGCGGTTTTTAAAAATTCATATGTATTTTGCCCTTTTTTAAGTATTGGCTCATTACATTAACTGTCTAATTGAAGGCTAATGATATGGCTTTGATAAAAAGATAAATTTAATTGATGTATCTTTAACTTGTTTTAAATTCGCATAAATACTACAAACAAGGCAGGGAATTTTAAATGTGTTTATTTCCATTTGATTCTGAACTTATAATTATACCAAATCTAGCTTTTATCTTATGATACCTTTTGATTTAAGCATGGAAATACTTTATCATTATTTCACGTAAAAGGCAATTTTAAACAGTGCCTTTTCGGATTTTTATTCTTCACTGATGACATCCAATCTATCAAAAAGATTTTATTTCATTAGATGTTGGATAGCTAAGACCACAGCGAACTAGCCCTCTTGCAGAGGGTGAATTTCCATACTGTACGTACTGTACATATGTGACTAAGGGAAGGGGGCAGGGTGACTTTGACGATGTCTGCTAGCGCACAGAGAAAATACCCTTGTTTTAAACGACTAGATGGAGGTCGAAGAACATGGTCTAATCTACCAACAAATGATATTTCATTACAAGTTTATGGATGGAACAACTTTATGTTCGTAGGAACATAGCGAACCATATTAACAAATTAGTTTTGATTCCGGTGCTAGATTTTGTGGATTGAAATTGTAGTATAGAATTATCTGACGAGGTTTGTAATTCATTTCGAAAGAATGATAACCGATGCTCCCTCCAAAGCCCTATGTCGCAAAATTGTCATAGCACTTAAGCGTTTTTGTAATTTTTGTTGTAGTTTGAAAATGTTTAAATGCTTAAAGAGAAGGTTCATTGAGTTTAAAAACTAACTTTATGGTTATTATTGTAAAGTTGAAACTTTGATTGGACGAAGTTATCAAAATTTAATGCTTGGAAACATTCGAAGTAATGATTATTATCAATTACAAAACGCTTAAATACAGCCCCGGTATAGCGCCTGAAGAGCTCTCCAAATGCTGCTGAGATGTGTGACGTCATATGCTGAACATGATTTGCACAAGCAGACGATGTCCTATGACATCTTACACATTTTCAGTGCGTGTTTTGGCATCTTCTCGTCAGTTATTTCTTCAACTCCACTACTGTCAGGCTAAATGTTCAATACATTGCCTCACTCTAAATCGCGCGCATGGTTCATGTTGATAACAAAAAAGGAAGCGATACAAAAAATAAAGGAATCCGTCGCTTAGAAACAAATTATGAGACGCCATTGTATTTCAGATGCATACATCGCGGTGTGTTCGGCGTTTCAAGAGGAAACAAATGCCGTCCATGCTATTATTCCGGGGCTTACAATTTGAAAGTGTCATTTGTTGTATCGTTAGTTAACCCCTATCCTGTAGATTTACAAACAAAAGAATTAAGTTGTCAGAACCGGTTTCATATCTCTTTTGAATGGTGTAAAATACTATCACATGTATATACATTATGCTCATTATAGTTTGATAAATAATAGCATTGCAATTATATTTTTTTTTATGGAATGTCGTCTGCTCGGGCAGGATTGGTTCATATTGTGACGTCATTAAAACATCGTTATTTTCTGCCGAATCTCTTGTATATCATAGATGATAATGAGTTTCATTTGTATAACTCTCCCGAGATGTAGTTGACCTAAAACTGGTACGATGGCCATCTGTTAGCTTACCAGCATCTAATGATACGGTATTTGCCATTTCTGTGATTTTCTTTCAACGGGCACTTTGAATATGACCGTCCTCGATGAACCAGTTGCAAAGTTGCAATTTTAAATTTATTTTGATCAAACTTGCATAAAATAATATAATGCATGTGGTATTGCCTTAGTTAATAGACACTCAAAATATAAATTAACCAAATGAACAGCCTTTTTTCCTACTGAATACTGTTGAATTTATTGACCTGTATCTATAAATTGGCCTTCGCGACCAGTTTGTCATGGACGATCACAAAAGTGATCTATTTATGCGTAATTCTGTTACCGGCATTAATATATATGTTTGTCATACTTTTTGTGATGTTCCTACTTGCAAACTAAACTAATTTAATCTAATGTAAACTATTGACTACATTAACACATATTGACCTTAATGTGATCGCCACACACCAATATTTACTTGACATTTAACAATATAAAAAGAGGTGTTTCCAACAGTATTTTTAAAATTAAGTACACATATGCATTGCTTTGAAGTTAAAAACAATAATTGCAACCCCTGAAACAATAAACAAAAATTAAGCCTACGAAATGTTAACGAATTCAATTGTTTTAAAGCTTGTTTCAGAAGACGTAATTCCGTTAACCATTTGTATAATTCCGTTACCGCTACCTTTGTTCAAAAAAACATTTTGACCCAAAATAATCTTGCCATGGGACAGTCAACAATACAAGCCCCATTTATTAGCATTACTTCATCCCCAATAGGCAGTAGATTTCAGGGGAAATCTTGTCAATTAATTAAAGAAGAAAACAATGTTCTGGCGTATTTCCGCTACCGACACATTTGTTGGTCCTGGTTTGTTCCGAATGAAGAATTTTTATTTTATTTTTTATTTTTTATTTGCTAGCAGGTGCATAATACAATAATTTAAAAGATAAATAATCAGCTAGGTCTAGCCACCTGACTACAGCATATATAGAAAAAATGTAATGTAATTCTGTTACCGTGGATTTGCCCATATATATGTCAGCCATGAAACGTGTAACCTACATGTTAGACCATAACACTTTGATCAGTATGAACGTATGTGCACAGCTGCACTTTTCGAATTTTTGCAAAATTCATTTCATTGCGAAGGGAAGCCTTAATGATCAAATGTAACAACTTCCCTCTTCAAAATTCATTTGGGGCCGCAGTAATCATCTCTAAAAAAGTTAATTTTGAGATCCAGATTTTC